>NW_026061745.1:1451687-2177531 GCF_023897955.1 Schistocerca gregaria
GTGACTGTTGCATTCAATCCCGATGCAATTTCTGTGTTTCATCAACACTCTGATAGTCTACAGATTACAGAATGCCACCAGATGTGCAGCGGAAACTACTACTGGTCTTCCAGGGAACGATCCAAACCGTAGACTGTTTGAGACATTACTTTTATGGAGGAAAGTGCGCATGGTGACTGTTGTATTCAATCCCGATGCAATTTCTGTGTTTCATTAACGCTCTGATAGTCTACAGATTACAGAATGCCTGAAGATGTGCATCGGAAACTACTACTGGACTTCCATGGAACGATCAAAGCGTAGACTGTTTGAGACATACCTCCCGTGGAGGAAAGTGCGCATGGTGACTGTTGTATTCAATCCCGATGCAATTTCTGTGTTTCATCAACACTTTGATAGTCCACAGATTACAGAATGCCTCCAGATGTTCATTGGAAACTACTACTGGTCTTCCAGGGAACGATCTTAGCGTAAACTCTTTGAGACATTACTCCCATGGATCAAAGCGTAGACTGTTTGAGACATTACTTCTATGGAGGAATGTGCGCATGGTGACTGTTGTATTCAATCCCGATGCCACTTCTGTGTTTCATCAACACTCTGATAGTCCACAGATTACAGAATGCCTCCAGATGTGCATCGGGAACTGCTACTGGTCTTCCAGGGAACGATCAAAGCGTAGACTGTTTGAGACATATCTCCCGTGGAGGAAAGTGCGCATGGTGACTGTTGTATTCAATCCCGATACAATTTCTGTGTTTCATCAACACTCTGATAGTCTACAGATTACAGGATGCCACCAGATGTGCATCGGAAACTACTACTGGCCTTCCAGGGAACGATCAAAAAATAGACTGTTTGAGACATTACTCCCATGGAGGAACATGCGCATGGTGACTGTTGTATTCAATCCCGATGCTAATTCTTAGTTTCATCAACACTCTGATACTCCACAGATTACAGAATGCCTCCAGATGTGCATCGGAAACTACTACTGGTCCTACAGGGAACGATCAAAGCGTAGACTGTATGAGACATTACCCCTGTGGAGGAAAGTGTGCATGGTGACTGTTGTATTCAATCCCGATGCAATTTCTGTGTTTCATCAACACTCTGATAGTCCACAGATTACAGAATGCCACCAGATGTGCAGCGGAAACTACTACTGGTCTTCCAGGGATCGATCAAAGCGTAGACTGTTTGAGACATTACTTTTATGGAGGAATGTGCGCATGGTGACTGTTGTATTCAATCCCGATGCAATTTCTGTGTTTCATCAACACTCTGATAGTCCACAGATTACAGAATGCCTCCAGATGTGCATCGGAAACTACTAATGGTCTTCCAGGGAACGATGAAAGCGTAAACTCTTTGACACATTACTCCCATGGAGGAAAGTGCGCATGGTGACTGTTGTATTCAATCCCGATGCATTTTCTGTGTTTCATCAACACTCTGATAGTCCACAGATTACAGAATGCCACCAGATGTGCATCGGAAACTACTACTGGTCTTCCAAGGAACGATCAAAGCGTAGACGGTTTCAGACATTACTCCCATGGAGGAAAGTGCGGATGGTGACTGTTGTATTCAATCCCGATGCAATTTCTGTGTTTCATCAATACTCTGATAGTCCACAGATTACAGAATGCCAACAGATGTGCATCGGAAACTACTACTGGTCTTCCAGGGAACGATCAAAGCGTAGACTGTTTCAGACATTAGTTTTATGGAGGATTGTGCGCATGGTGACTGTTGTATTCAATCCCGATGCAATTTCTGTGTTTCATCAACACTCTGATAGTCCACAGATTACAGAATGCCTCCAGATGTGCATCGGAAACTACTACTGGTCTTCCAGGGAACGATCAATGCGTAAACTCTTTGAGGCATTACTCCCATGGAAGAAAGTGCGCATGGTGACTGTTGTATTCAATCCCGATGCAATTTCTGTGTTTCATCAACACTCTGATAGTCCACAGATTACAGAATGCCACCAGATGTGCAGCGGAAACTACTACTGGTCTTCCAAGGAACGATCAAAGCGTAGACTGTTTGAAACATTACTTTTATGGAGGAAAGTGCGCATGGTGACTGTTGTATTCTATCGCGTTGCAATTTCTGTGTTTCATTAACACTCTGATAGTCCACAGATTACAGAATGCCTCAGGATGTGCATCGGAAATTACTACTGGTCTTCCAGGGAACGATCAAAGCGTAGATTGTTTGAGACATTACTCCCATGGAGGAAACTACTCATGGAGACTGTTGTATTCAATCCCGATGCAATTTCTGTGTTTCATCAACACTCTGAGAGTCCACAGATTACAGAAAGCATCCAGATGTGCATCGGAAACTACTACTGGTCTTCCAGGGAACGATCAAAGCGTAGACTGTTTGAGACATTACTCCCATGGAGGAAACTGCGCATGGAGACTGTTGTATTCAATCCCGATGCATTTTCTGTGTTTCATCAACACTCTGATAGTCCACAGATTACAGAAAGCATCCAGAGTGCATCGGAAACTACTACTGGTCTTCCAGGGAACGATCAAAGCGTAGACTCATAGAGACATTACTCCCATGGAGGACAGTGCGCATGGTGACTGTTGTATTCAATCCCGATGCAATTTCTTAGTTTCATCAACACTCTGATACTCCACAGATTACAGAATGACTCCAGATCTGCATCGGAAACTACTAATGGTCTTCCAGGGAACGATCAAAGCGTAAACTCTATGAGACATTACTCCCATGGAGGAAAGTGCGCATGGTGACTGTTGTATTCAATCCCGATGCATTTTCTTTGTTTCATCAACACTCTGATAGTCCACAGGTTACAGAATGCCACCAGATGTGCATCGGAAACTACTACTGGTCTTCCAGGGAACGATCAAAGCGTAGACTGTTTCAGACATTACTCCCATGAAGGAAAGTGCGGATGGTGACTGTTGTATTCAATCCCGATGCAATTTCTGTGTTTCATCAACACTCTGATAATCCACAGATTACAGAATGCCTCCAGATGTGCATCGGAAACTACTACTGGTCTTCCAGGGAACGATCAAAGACTTGACTGTTTGAGACATTACTTTTATGGAGGAAAGTGCGCATGGTGACTGTTGTATTCAATCCCGATGCAATTTCTGTGTTTCACCAACACTCTGATAGTCCACAGATTATAGAATGCCTCCAGATGTGCATCGGAAACTACTACTGGTCTTCCAGGGTACGATCAAAGCGTAGACCGTTTGAGACATTACTCGAATGGAGGAAACTGTTCATGGAGACTGTTCTATTCAATCCCGATGAAATTTTTGTGTTTCATCAACACTCTGATAGTCCACAGATTACAGAAAGCATCCAGATGTGCATCGGAAACTACTACTGGTCTTCCAGGGAACGATCAAAGCGTAGACTGTTTGAGACATTAGTCTTATGGAGGAATGTGCGCATGGTGACTGTTGTATTCAATCCCGATGCAATTTCTGTATTTCATCAACACTCTGACAGTCCACAGATTACAGAATCCTCCAGATGTGCATCGGAAACTACTACTGGTCTTCCAGGGAACGATCAAAGCGTAAACTCTTTGAGACATTACTCCCATGGAGGAAAGTGCGCATGGTGACTGTGTTATTCAATCCCGATGCAATTTCTGTGTTTCATCAAAACTCTGATAGTCCACAAATTACAGAATGCCACCAGATGTGCATTGGAAACTACGACTGGTCTTCCAGGGAACGATCAAAGCGTAGACTGTTTGAGACATTACTCCCATGGAGGAAACTGCGCATTGAGACTGTTGTATTTAATCCCGATGCATTTTTTGTGTCTCTTCAACTCTCTGATAGTCCACAGATTACAGAAAGCATCCAGATGTGCATCGGAAACTACTACTGGTCTTCCAGGGAACGATCAAAGCGTAGACTCTTAGAGACATTACTCCCATGGGGGAAAGTGCTCATGGTGACTGTTGTATTCAATCCCGATGCAATTTCTGTGTTTCATCAACACGCTGATAGTCTACAGATTACAGAATGCCACCAGATGTGCATCGGAAACTACTACTGGTCTTCCAGGGAACGATCAAAGCGTAGACTGTTTGAGACATTACTCCAATGGAGGAAAGTGTTCATGGTGACTGTTGTATTCAATCCCGATACAATTTCTGTGTATCATTAACACTCTGATAGTCCACAGATTAAAGAAAGCCTACAGATGTGCATCGGAAACTACTACTGGTCTTCCAGGGAACGATCAAATCGTAGACTGTTTGAGACATTACCCTTATGGAGGAATGTGCGCATGGTGACTGTTGTATTCAATCCCGATGCAATTTCTGTGTTTCATCAACACTCTCATGGTCCACAGATTACAGAATGCCTCCAGATGTGCATCGGAAACTACTACTGGTCTTCCAGGGAACGATCAAAGCGTAAACTCTCTGAGACATTACTCCCATGGAGGAAAGTGCGCATGGTGACTGTTGTATTCAATCCCGATACATTTTCTGTGTTTCATCAACACTCTGATAGTCCACAGATTACAGAATGCCACCAGATGTGCATCGGAAACTACTACTGGTCTTCCAGGGAACGATCAAAGCGTAGACTGTTTCAGACATTACTCCCATGGAGGAAAGTGCGGATGGTGACTGTTGTATTCAATCCCGATGCAATTTCTATGTTTCATCAACACTCTGATACACCACAGATTACAGAATGCCACCGGATGTGCATCAGAAACTACTACTGGTCTTCCAGGGAACGATCATAGCGTAGAGTGTTTGAGACATTACTTTTATGGAGGAAAGTGCGCATGGTGAACGTTGTATTCAATCCCGATGCAATTTCTGTGTTTCACCAACACTCTGATAGTCCACAGATTACAGAATGCCTCCAGATGTGCATCGGAAACTACTACTAGTCTTCCAGGGAACGATCAAAGCGTAGACCGTTGGAGACATTACTCCAATGGATAAAACTGTTCATGGAGACTGTTGTATTCAATCCCGATGCAATTTTTTGTGTTTCATCAACACTCTGATAGTCCACAGATTACAGAAAGCATCCAGATGTGCATCGGAAACTACTACTGGTCTTCCAGGGAACGATCAAAGCGTAGACTGTTTGAGACATTAGTTTTATGGAGGAATGTGCGCATGGTGACTGTTGTATTCAATCCCGATGCAATTTCTGTGTTTCATCAACACTTTGATAGTCCACAGATTACAGAATGCCTCCAGATGTTCATTGGAAACTACTACTGGTCTTCCAGGGAACGATCTTAGCGTAAACTCTTTGAGACATTACTCCCATGGATCAAAGCGTAGACTGTTTGAGACATTACTTCTATGGAGGAATGTGCGCATGGTGACTGTTGTATTCAATCCCGATGCCACTTCTGTGTTTCATCAACACTCTGATAGTCCACAGATTACAGAATGCCTCCAGATGTGCATCGGGAACTGCTACTGGTCTTCCAGGGAACGATCAAAGCGTAGACTGTTTGAGACATATCTCCCGTGGAGGAAAGTGCGCATGGTGACTGTTGTATTCAATCCCGATACAATTTCTGTGTTTCATCAACACTCTGATAGTCTACAGATTACAGGATGCCACCAGATGTGCATCGGAAACTACTACTGGCCTTCCAGGGAACGATCAAAAAATAGACTGTTTGAGACATTACTCCCATGGAGGAACATGCGCATGGTGACTGTTGTATTCAATCCCGATGCTAATTCTTAGTTTCATCAACACTCTGATACTCCACAGATTACAGAATGCCTCCAGATGTGCATCGGAAACTACTACTGGTCCTACAGGGAACGATCAAAGCGTAGACTGTATGAGACATTACTCCTGTGGAGGAAAGTGTGCATGGTGACTGTTGTATTCAATCCAGATGCAATTTCTGTGTTTCATCAATACTCTGATAGTCCACAGATTAAAGATAGCTTCCACATGTGCAACGGAAACTACTACTGGTCTTCCAGGGATCGATCAAAGCGTAGACTGTTTGAGACATTACTTTTATGGAGGAATGTGCGCATGGTGACTGTTGTATTCAATCCCGATGCAATTTCTGTGTTTCATCAACACTCTGATAGTCCACAGATTACAGAATGCCTCCAGATGTGCATCGGAAACTACTAATGGTCTTCCAGGGAACGATGAAAGCGTAAACTCCTTGATACATTACTCCCATGGAGGAAAGTGCGCATGGTGACTGTTGTATTCAATCCCGATGCATTTTCTGTGTTTCATCAACACTCTGATAGTCCACAGATTACAGAATGCCACCAGATGTGCATCGGAAACTACTACTGGTCTTCCAAGGAACGATCAAAGCGTAGACGGTTTCAGACATTACTCCCATGGAGGAAAGTGCGGATGGTGACTGTTGTATTCAATCCCGATGCAATTTCTGTGTTTCATCAATACTCTGATAGTCCACAGATTACAGAATGCCAACAGATGTGCATCGGAAACTACTACTGGTCTTCCAGGGAACGATCAAAGCGTAGACTGTTTCAGACATTAGTTTTATGGAGGATTGTGCGCATGGTGACTGTTGTATTCAATCCCGATGCAATTTCTGTGTTTCATCAACACTCTGATAGTCCACAGATTACAGAATGCCTCCAGATGTGCATCGGAAACTACTACTGGTCTTCCAGGGAACGATCAATGCGTAAACTCTTTGAGGCATTACTCCCATGGAAGAAAGTGCGCATGGTGACTGTTGTATTCAATCCCGATGCAATTTCTGTGTTTCATCAACACTCTGATAGTCCACAGATTACAGAATGCCACCAGATGTGCAGCTGAAACTACTACTGGTCTTCCAAGGAACGATCAAAGCGTAGACTGTTTGAAACATTACTTTTATGGAGGAAAGTGCGCATGGTGACTGTTGTATTCTATCCCGTTGCAATTTCTGTGTTTCATTAACACTCTGATAGTCCACAGATTACAGAATGCCTCAGGATGTGCATCGGAAATTACTACTGGTCTTCCAGGGAACGATCAAAGCGTAGATTGTTTGAGACATTACTCCCATGGAGGAAACTACTCATGGAGACTGTTGTATTCAATCCCGATGCAATTTCTGTGTTTCATCAACACTCTGAGAGTCCACAGATTACAGAAAGCATCCAGATGTGCATCGGAAACTACTACTGGTCTTCCAGGGAACGATCAAAGCGTAGACTGTTTGAGACATTACTCCCATGGAGGAAACTGCGCATGGAGACTGTTGTATTCAATCCCGATGCATTTTCTGTGTTTCATCAACACTCTGATAGTCCACAGATTACAGAAAGCATCCAGAGTGCATCGGAAACTACTACTGGTCTTCCAGGGAACGATCAAAGCGTAGACTCATAGAGACATTACTCCCATGGAGGACAGTGCGCATGGTGACTGTTGTATTCAATCCCGATGCATTTTCTTTGTTTCATCAACACTCTGATAGTCCACAGGTTACAGAATGCCACCAGATGTGCATCGGAAACTACTACTGGTCTTCCAGGGAACGATCAAAGCGTAGACTGTTTCAGTTATTACTCCCATGAAGGAAAGTGCGGATGGTGACTGTTGTATTCAATCCCGATGCAATTTCTGTGTTTCATCAACACTCTGATAATCCACAGATTACAGAATGCCTCCAGATGTGCATCGGAAACTACTACTGGTCTTCCAGGGAACGATCAAAGCCTTGACTGTTTGAGACATTACTTTTATGGAGGAAAGTGCGCATGGTGACTGTTGTATTCAATCCCGATGCAATTTCTGTGTTTCACCAACACTCTGATAGTCCACAGATTATAGAATGCCTCCAGATGTGCATCGGAAACTACTACTGGTCTTCCAGGGTACGATCAAAGCGTAGACCGTTTGAGACATTACTCGAATGGAGGAAACTGTTCATGGAGACTGTTCTATTCAATCCCGATGAAATTTTTGTGTTTCATCAACACTCTGATAGTCCACAGATTACAGAAAGCATCCAGATGTGCATCGGAAACTACTACTGGTCTTCCAGGGAACGATCAAAGCGTAGACTGTTTGAGACATTAGTCTTATGGAGGAATGTGCGCATGGTGACTGTTGTATTCAATCCCGATGCAATTTCTGTATTTCATCAACACTCTGACAGTCCACAGATTACAGAATCCTCCAGATGTGCATCGGAAACTACTACTGGTCTTCCAGGGAACGATCAAAGCGTAAACTCTTTGAGACATTACTCCCATGGAGGAAAGTGCGCATGGTGATTGTGTTATTCAATCCCGATGCAATTTCTGTGTTTCATCAAAACTCTGATAGTCCACAAATTACAGAATGCCACCAGATGTGCATTGGAAACTACGACTGGTCTTCCAGGGAACGATCAAAGCGTAGACTGTTTGAGACATTACTCCCATGGAGGAAACTGCGCATTGAAACTGTTGTATTTAATCCCGATGCATTTTTTGTGTTTCTTCAACTCTCTGATAGTCCACAGATTACAGAAAGCATCCAGATGTGCATCGGAAACTACTACTGGTCTTCCAGGGAACGATCAAAGCGTAGACTCTTACAGACATTACTCCCATGGGGGAAAGTGCTCATGGTGACTGTTGTATTCAATCCCGATGCAATTTCTGTGTTTCATCAACACGCTGATAGTCTACAGATTACAGAATGCCACCAGATGTGCATCGGAGACTACTACTGGTCTTCCAGGGAACGATCAAAGCGTAGACTGTTTGAGACATTACTCCAATGGAGGAAAGTGTTCATGGTGACTGTTGTATTCAATCCCGATACAATTTCTGTGTATCATTAACACTCTGATAGTCCACAGATTAAAGAAAGCCTACAGATGTGCATCGGAAACTACTACTGGTCTTCCAGGGAACGATCAAATCGTAGACTGTTTGAGACATTACCCTTATGGAGGAATGTGCGCATGGTGACTGTTGTATTCAATCCCGATGCAATTTCTGTGTTTCATCAACACTCTCATGGTCCACAGATTACAGAATGCCTCCAGATGTGCATCGGAAACTACTACTGGTCTTCCAGGGAACGATCAAAGCGTAAACTCTTTGAGACATTACTCCCATGGAGGAAAGTGCGCATGGTGACTGTTGTATTCAATCCCGATACATTTTCTGTGTTTCATCAACACTCTGATAGTCCACAGATTACAGAATGCCACCAGATGTGCATCGGAAACTACTACTGGTCTTCCAGGGAACGATCAAAGCGTAGACTGTTTCAGACATTACTCCCATGGAGGAAAGTGCGGATGGTGACTGTTGTATTCAATCCCGATGCAATTTCTATGTTTCATCAACACTCTGATACACCACAGATTACAGAATGCCACCGGATGTGCATCGGAAACTACTACTGGTCTTCCAGGGAACGATCATAGCGTAGAGTGTTTGAGACATTACTTTTATGGAGGAAAGTGCGCATGGTGAACGTTGTATTCAATCCCGATGCAATTTCTGTGTTTCACCAACACTCTGATAGTCCACAGATTACAGAATGCCTCCAGATGTGCATCGGAAACTACTACTAGTCTTCCAGGGAACGATCAAAGCGTAGACCGTTGGAGACATTACTCCAATGGATAAAACTGTTCATGGAGACTGTTGTATTCAATCCCGATGCAATTTTTTGTGTTTCATCAACACTCTGATAGTCCACAGATTACAGAAAGCATCCAGATGTGCATCGGAAACTACTACTGGTCTTCCAGGGAACGATCAAAGCGTAGACTGTTTGAGACATTAGTTTTATGGAGGAATGTGCGCATGGTGACTGTTGTATTCAATCCCGATGCAATTTCTGTGTTTCATCAACACTCTGATAGTCCACAGATTACAGAATGCCTCCAGATGTACATCGGAAACTACTACTGGTCTTCCAGGGAACGATCAAAGCGTAAACTCTTTGAGACATTACTCCCATGGAGGAAAGTGCGCATGGTGACTGTTGTATTCAATCCCGATTCAATTTCTGTGTTTCACCAACACTCTGATAGTCCACAGATTACAGAATGCCTCCAGATGTGCATCGGAAACTACTACTGGTCTTCCAGGGTACGATCAAAGCGTAGACCGTTTGAGACATTACTCGAATGGAGGAAACTGTTCAAGGAGACTGTTCTATTCAATCCCGATGAAATTTTTGTGTTTCATCAACACTCTGATTGTCCACAGATTACAGAAACCATCCAGATGTGCTTCGGAAACTACTACTGGTCTTCCAGGGAACGATCAAAGCGTAGACTGTTTGAGACATTAGTCTTATGGAGGAATGTGCGCATGGTGACTGTTGTATTCAATCCCGATGCAATTTCTGTATTTCATCAACACTCTGACAGTCCACAGATTACAGAATCCTCCAGATGTGCATCGGAAACTACTACTGGTCTTCCAGGGAACGATCAAAGCGTAAACTCTTTGAGACATTACTCCCATGGAGGAAAGTGCGCATGGTGACTGTTGTATTCAATCCCGATGCAATTTCTGTGTTTCATCAAAACTCTGATAGTCCACAGATTACAGAATGCCACCAGATGTGCATTGGAAACTACTACTGGTCTTCCAGGGAACGATCAAAGCGTAGACTGTTTGAGACATTACTCCCATGGAGGAAAGTGCGGATGGTGACTGTTGTATTCAATCCCGATGCAATTTCTGTGTTTCATCAACACTCTGATACACCACAGATTACAGAATGCCACCAGATGTGCATCGGAAACTAATACTGGTTTTCCAGGGAACGATCATAGCGTAGAGTGTTTGAGACATTACTTTTATGGAGGAAAGTGCGCATGGTGAACTTTGTATTCAATCCCGATGCAATTTCTGTGTTTCACCAACACTCTGATAGTCCACAGATTACAGAATGCCTCCAGATGTGCATCGGAAACTACTACTAGTCTTCCAGGGAACGATCAAAGCGTAGACCGTTGGAGACATTACTCCAATGGATAAAACTGTTCATGGAGACTGTTGTATTCAATCCCGATGCAATTTTTTGTGTTTCATCAACACTCTGATAGTACACAGATTACAGAAAGCATCCAGATGTGCATCGGAAACTACTACTGGTCTTCCAGGGAACGATCAATGCGTAGACTGTTTGAGACATTAGTGTTATGGAGGAATGTGCGCATGGTGACTGTTGTATTCAATCCCGATGCAATTTCTGTGTTTCATCAACACTCTGATAGTCCACAGATTACAGAATGCCTCCAGATGTACATCGGAAACTACTACTGGTCTTCCAGGGAACGATCAAAGCGTAAACTCTTTGAGACATTACTCCCATGGAGGAAAGTGCGCATGGTGACTGTTGTATTCAATCCCGATGCAATTTCTGTGTTTCACCAACACTCTGATAGTCCACAGATTACAGAATGCCTCCAGATGTGCATCGGAAACTACTACTGGTCTTCCAGGGAACGATCAAAGCGTAAACTCTTTGAGACATTACTCCCATGGAGGAAAGTGCGCATGTTGACTGTTGTATTCAACCCCGATGCAATTTCTGTGTTTCATCAACACTCTGATAGTCCACAGATTACAGAATGCCACCAGATGTGCATTGGAAGCTACTACTGGTCTTCCAGGGAACGATCAAAGCGTAGACTGTTTGAGACATTACTCCCATGGAGGAAACTGCGCATGGAGACTGTTGTATTTAATCCCGATGCATTTTCTGTGTTTCATCAACACTCTGATAGTCCACAGATTACAGAAAGCATCCAGATGTGCATCCGAAACTACTACTGGTCTTCCAGGGAACGATCAAAGCGTAGACTCTTAGAGACATTACTCCCATGGGGGAAAGTGCTCATGGTGACTGTTGTATTCAATCCCGATGCAATTTCTGTGTTTCATCAACACTCTGATAGTCTACAGATTACAGAATGCCACCAGATGTGCATCGAAAACTACTACTGGTCTTCCAGGGAACGATCAATGCGTAGACTGTTTGAGACATTAGTTTTATGGAGGAATGTGCGCATGGTGACTGTTGTATTCAATCCCGATGCAATTTCTGTGTTTTATCAACACTCTGATAGTCCACAGATTACAGAATGCCACCAGATGTGCATTGGAAGCTACTACTGGTCTTCCAGGGAACGATCAAAGAGTAGACTGTTTGAGACATTACTCCCATGGAGGAAACTGCGCATGGAGACTGTTGTATTTAATCCTGATGCATTTTCTGTGTTTCATCAACACTCTGATAGTCCACAGATTACAGAAAGCATCCCGATGTGCATCGGAAACTACTACTGGTCTTCCAGGGATCGATGAAAGCATAGACTCTTAGAGACATTACTCCCATGAGGGAAAGTGCTCATGGAGACTGTTGTATTCAATCCCGATGCAATTTCTGTGTTTCATTAACACTCTGATAGTCCACAAGTTACAGAAAGCATCCAGATGTGCATCGGAAACTACTACTGGTCTTCCAGGGAACGATCACAGCGTGGACTGTTTGAGACGTTACTTTTATGGAGGAATGAGCGCATGGTGACTGTTGTATTCAATCCCGACGCAATTTCTGTGTTTCATCAACACTCTGATAGTCCACAGATTACAGAAAGCATCCAGATGTGCATCGGAAACTACTACTGGTCTTCCAGGGAACGATCAAAGCGTAAACTGTTTCAGACATTACTCCCATGGAGGAAAGTGCGCATGGTGACTGTTGTATGCAATCCCGATGCATTTTCTGTGTTTCATCAACACTCTGATACACCACAGATTACACAATGCCACCAGATGTGCATCGGAAACTACTACTGGTCTTCCAGGGAACGATCATAGCGTAGACTGTTTGAGACATTACTTTTATGGAGGAAAGTGCGCATATTGACTGTTGTATTCAATCCCGATGCAATTTCTGTGTTTCACCAACACTCTGATAGTCCACAGATTACAGAATGCCTCCAGATGTGCATCGGAAACTACTACTAGTCTTCCAGGGAAAGATCAAAGCGTAGACTCTTTGAGACATTACTCCAATGGATAAAACTGTTCATGGAGACTGTTGTATTCAATCCCGATGCAATTTTTGTGTTTCATCAACACTCTGATAGTCCACAGATTACAGAAAGCATCCAGATGTGCATCGGAAACTACTACTGGTCTTCCAGGGAACGATCAATGCGTAGACTCTTTGAAACATTAGTTTTATGGAGGAATGTGCGCATGGTGACTGTTGTATTCAATCCCGATGCAATTTCTGTGTTTCATCAACACTCTGATAGTCCACAGATTACAGAATGCCTCCAGATGTGCATCGGACACTACTACTAGTCTTCCAGGGAACGATCATAGCGTAAACTCTTTGAGACATTTCTCCCATGGAGGAAAGTGCGCATGGTGACTGTTGTATTCAATACCGATGCAATTTCTGTGTTTCATCAACACTCTGATAGTCCACAGATTACAGAAAGCATCCAGATGTGCATCGGAAACTACTACTGGTCTTCCAGGGAACTATCAATGCGTAGACTGTTTGAGACATTAGTTTTAAGGAGGAATGTGCGCATGGTGACTGTTGTATTCAATCCCGATGCAATTTCTGTGTTTTATCAACACTCTGATAGTCCACAGATTACAGAATGCCTCCCGATGTGCATCGGAAACTACTACTGGTCTTCCAGGGAACGATCAAAGCGTAAACTCTTTGAGACATTACTCCCATGGAGGAATGTGCGCATGGTGACTGTTGTATTCAATCCCGATGCAATTTCTGTGTTTCATCAACACTCTGATAGTCCACAGATTACAGAATGCCACCAGATGTGCATTGGAAACTACTACTGGTCTTCCAGGGAACGATCAAAGCGTAGACTGTTTGAGACATTACTCCCATGGAGGAAACTGCGCATGGAGACTGTTGTATTTAATCCCGATGCATTTTCTGTGTTTCATCAACACTCTGATAGTCCACAGATTACAGAAAGCATCCCGATGTGCATCGGAAACTACTACTGGTCTTCCAGGGATCGATCAAAGCGTAGACTCTTAGAGACATTACTCCCATGGGGGAAAGTGCTCATGGTGACTGTTGTATTCAATCCCGTTGCAATTTCTGTGTTTCATCAATACTCTGATAGTCTACAGATTACAGAATGCCTCCAGATGTGCATCGGAAACTACTACTGGTCTTCCAGGGTACGATCAAAGCGTAGACTGTTTGAGACATTACTCCCATGGAGGAAACTGTTCATGGAGACTGTTGTATTCAATCCCGCCGAAATTTTTGTGTTACATCAACACTCTGATAGTCCACAGATTACAGAAAGCATCCAGATGTGCATCGGAAACTACTACTGGTCTTCCAGGGAACGATCAAAGCGTAGACTGTTTGAGACATTAGTTTTATGGGGAATGTGCGCATGGTGACTGTTGTATTCAATCCCGTTGCAATTTCTGTGTTTCATCAACACTCTGATAGTCCACAGATTACAGAATGCCTGAAGATGTGCATCGGAAACTACTACTGGTCTTCCAGGGAACGATCAAAGCGTAGACTGTTTGAGACATTACTCCCATGGAGGAAACTGCTCATGGAGACTGTTGTATTGAATTCCGATGCAATTTCTGTGTTTCACCAACACTCTGATAGTCCCCAGATTACAGAATGTCTCCAGATGTGCATCGGAAACTACTACTGGTCTTCCAGGGAACGATCAAAGGGTAGACTGTTTGAGATATTACTCCCATGGAGGAAACTGTTCATGGAGACTGTTGTATTCAATCCAGATGCGATTTCTGTGTTTCATCAACACTCTGATAATCCACTGATTAAAGAAAGCTTCCAGATGTTCATCGGAAACTACTACTGGTCTTCCAGGGAACGAATAAAGCGTGGACTGTTTGAGACGTTACTTTTATGGAGGAATGTGCGCATGGTGACTGTTGTATTCAATCCCGATGCAATTTCTGTGTTTCATCAACACTCTGATAGTCCACAGATTACAGAATGCCTCCAGATGTGCATCGGAAACTACTAATGCTCTTCCAGGGAACGATCAAAGCGTAAACTCTTTGAGACATTACTCCCATGGAGGAAAGTGCGCATGGTGACTGTTGTATTCGATCCCGATGCATTTTCTGTGTTTCATCAACACTCTGATAGTCCACAGGTTACAGAATGCCACCAGATGTGCATCGGAAACTACTACTGGTCTTCCAGGGAACGATCAAAGCGTAGACTGTTTCAGACATTACTCCCATGGAGGAAAGTGCGGATGGTGACTGTTGCATTCAATCCCGATGCAATTTCTGTGTTTCATCAACACTCTGATAGTCCACAGATTACAGAATGCCTCCTGATGTGCATCGGAAACTACTACTGGTCTTCCAGGGAACGATAAAAGCGTGGACTGTTTGAGACATTAGTTTTATGGGGAATGTGCGCATGGTGACTGTTGTATTCAATCCCGATGCAATTTCTATGTTTCATCAACACTCTGATAGTCCACAGATTACAGAATGCCTGAAGATGTGCATCGGAAACTACTACTGGTCTTCAAGGGAACGATCAAAGCGTAGACTGTTTGAGACATTACTCCCATGGAGGAAACTGCTCATGGAGACTGTTGTATTCAATCCCGATGCAATTTCTGTGTTTCATCAACACTCTGATAGTCCACAGGTTACAGAAAGCATCCAGATGTGCATCGGAAACTACTACTGGTCTTCCAGGGAACGATCAAAGCGTAGACTGTTTGAGACATTACTCCTATGAAGGAAACTGCGTATGGAGACTGTTGTATTGACTCCCGATGCAATTTCTGTGTTTCACCAACACTCTGATAGTCCACAGATTACAGAATGTCTCCAGATGTGCGTCGGAAACTACTACTGGTCTTCCAGGGAACGATCAAAGGGTAGACTGTTTGAGATATTACTCCCATGGAGGAAACTGTTCATGGAGACTGTTGTATTCAATCCCGATGCAATTTCTGTGTTTCATCAACACTCTGATAGTCCACAGGTTACAGAATGCCACCAGATGTGCATCGGAAACTACTACTGGTCTTCCAGGGAACGATCAAAGCGTAGACTGTTTCAGACATTACTCCCATGTAGGAAAGTGCGGATGGTGACTGTTGTATTCAATCCCGATGCAATTTCTGTGTTTCATCAACACTCTGATAGTCCACAGATTACAGAAAGCATCCAGATGTGCATCGGAAACTACTACTGGTCTTCCAGGGAACGATCAAAGCGTAGACTGTTTGAGACATTAGTTTTATGGAGGAATGAGCGCATGGTGACTGTTGTATTCAATCCCGATGCAATTTCTATGTTTCATCAACACTCTGCTAGTCCACAGATTACAGAATCCTCCAGATGTGCATCGGAAACTACTACTGGTCTTCCAGGGAACGATCAAAGCGTAAACTCTTTGAGACATTACTCCCATGGAGGAAAGTGCGCATGGTGACTGTTGTATTCAATCCCGATGCAATTTCTGTGTTTCATCAAATCTCTGATAGTCCACAGATTACAGAATGACACCAGATGTGCATTGGAAACTACTACTGGTCTTCCAGGGAACGATCAAAGCGTAGACTGTTTGAGACATTACTCCCATGGAGGATACTGCGCATGGAGACTGTTGTATTTAATCCCGATGCTATTTCTGTGTTTCATCAACACTCTGATAGTCCACAGATTACAGAAAGCATCCAGATGTGCATCGGAAACTACTACTGGTCTTCCAGGCAACGATCAAAGCGTAGACTCTTAGAGACATTACTCCCATGGGGGAAAGTGCTCATGGTGACTGTTGTATTCAATCCCGATGCAATTTCTGTGTTTCATCAACACTCTGATAGTCTACAGATTACAGAATGCCACCAGATGTGCATCGGAAACTACTACTGGTCTTCCAGGGTACGATCAAAGCGTAGACTCTTTGAGACATTACTCCAATGGAGGAATGTGTGCATGGTGACTGTTGTATTCAATCCCGATGCAGTTTCTGTGTTTCATCAACACTCAGTTAGTCCACAGATATCAGAATGCCTCCAGATGTACATCGGAAACTACTACTGGTCTTCCAGGGAACGATCAAAGCGTAGACTGTTTGAGACACTACTCCCATGGAGGAAAGTGCGCATGGAGACTGTTGTATTCAATCCCGATGCAATTTCTGTGTTTCATCAACACTCTGATAGTCTACAGATTACAGAATGTTACCAGATGTGCATCGGAAACTACTACTGGCCTTCCAGGGAACGATCAAAGCGTAGACTGTTTGAGACATTACACCAATGGAGGAAAGTGCGCATGGTGACTGTTGTATTCAATCCCGATGCAATTTCTTAGTTTCATCAACACTCTGATACTCCACAGATTACAGAATGCCTCCAGAAGTGCATCGGAAACTACTACTGGTCTTCCAGGGAACGATCAAAGCGTAGACTCTTTGAGACATTACTTTTATGGAGGAAAGTGCGCATGGTGACTGTTGTATTCAAACCCGATGCAATATCTGTGTTTCACCAACACTCTGATAGTCCATAGATTACAGAATGCCTCCAGATGTGCATCGGAAACTACTACTGGTCCAGGGTACGATCAAAGCGTAGACTGTTTGAGACATTACTCCCATGGAGGAAACTGTTCATGGAGACTGTTCTACTCAATCCGGATGAAATTTTTGTGTTTCATCAACACTCTGATAGTCCACAGATTACAGAAAGCATCCAGATGTGCATCGGAAACTACTACTGGTCTTCAAGGGAACGATCAAAGCGTAGACTGTTTGAGACATTAGTTTTATGGAGGAATGAGCGCATGGTGACTGTTGTATTCAATCCCGATGCAATTTCTGTGTTTCATCAACACTCTGCTAGTCCACAGATTACAGAATCCTCCAGATGTGCATCGGAAACTACTACTGGTCTTCCAGGGAACGATCAAAGCGTAAACTCTTTGAGACATTACTCCCATGGAGGAAAGTGCGCATGGTGACTGTTGTATTCAATCCCGATGCAATTTCTGTGTTTCATCAAATCTCTGATAGTCCACAGATTACAGAATGCCACCAGATGTGCATTGGAAACTACTACTGGTCTTCCAGGGAACGATCAAAGCGTAGACTGTTTGAGACATTACTCCCATGGAGGAAACTGCGCATGGAGACTGTTGTATTTAATCCCGATGCATTTTCTGTGTTTCATCAACACTCTGATAGTCCACAGATTACAGAAAGCATCCAGATGTGCATCGGAAACTACTACTGGTCTTCCAGGGAACGATCAAAGCGTAGACTCTTAGAGACATTACTCTCATGGGGGAAAGTGCTCATGGTGACTGTTGTATTCAATCCCGATGCAATTTCTGTGTTTCATCAACACTCTGATAGTCTACAGATTACAGAATGCCACCAGATGTGCATCGGAAACTACTACTGGTCTTCCAGGGTACGATCAAAGCGTAGACTCTTTGAGACATTACTCCAATGGAGGAAAGTGTGCATGGTGACTGTTGTATTCAATCCCGATGCAGTTTCTGTGTTTCATCAACACTCAGTTAGTCCACAGATATCAGAAAGCATCCAGATGTGCATCGGAAACTACTACTGGTCTTCCAGGGAACGACCAATGCGTAGACTGTTTGAGACATTAGTTCTATGGAGGAATGTGCGCATGGTGACTGTTGTATTCAATCCCGATGCTATTTCTGTGTTTCATCAACACTCTGATAGTCCACAGATTACAGAATGCCTCCAGATGTGCATCGAAAACTACTACTGGTCTTCCAGGGAACGATCAAAGCGTAAACTCTTTGAGACATTACTCCCATGGAGGAAAGTGCGCATGGTGACTGTTGTATTCAATCCCGATTCAATTTCTGTGTTTCATCAACACTCTGATAGTCCACAGATTACAGAATGCCACCAGATGTGCATTTGAAACTACTACTGGTCTTCCAGGGAACGATCAAAGCGTAGACTGTGTAAGACATTACTCCCGTGGAGGAAAGTGCGCATGGTGACTGTTGTATTCATTCCCGATGCAATTTCTGTGTTTCATCAACACTCTGATAGTCCACAGATTACAGAATGCCACCAGATGTGCATTGAAACTACTACTGGTCTTCCAGGGAACGATCAAAGCGTAGACAGTTTGAGACATTACTCCCATGGAGGAAACTGCGCATTGAGACTGTTGTATTTAATCCCGATGCATTTTCTGTGTTTCATCAACACTCTGATAGTCCACAGATTACAGAAAGCATCCCGATGTGCATCGGAAACTACTACTGGTCTTCCAGGGATCGATGAAAGCGTAGACTCTTAGAGACATTACTCCCATGGGGGAAAGTGCTCATGGTGACTGTTGTATTCAATCCCGTTGCAATTTCTGTGTTTCATCAAAACTCTAATAGTCTACAGATTACAGAATGCCTCCAGATGTGCATCGGAGACTACTACTGGTCTTCCAGGGAACGATCAAAGCGTAGACTGTTTGAGACATTAGTTTTATGGGGAATGTGCGCATGGTGATTGTTGTATTCAATCCCGATGCAATTTCTCTGTTTCATCAACACTCTGATAGTCCACAGATTACAGAATGCCACCAGATGTGCAGCGGAAACTACTAATGGTCTTCCAGGGAACGATCAAAGCGTAGACTGTTTGAGACATTACTTTTAAGGAGGAAAGTGCGAATGGTGACTGTTGTATTCAATCCCGATGCAATTTCTGTGTTTCATTAACACTCTGATAGTCCACAGATTACAGAATGCCTGAAGATGTGCATCGGAAACTACTACTGGTCTTCCAGGGAACGATCAAAGCGTAGACTGTTTGAGACATTACTCCCATGGAGGAAACTGCTCATGGAGACTGTTGTATTCAATCCCGATGCAATTTCTGTGTTTCATCAACACTCTGATAGTCCACTGGTTACAGAAAGCATCCAGATGTGCATCGGTAACTACTACTGGCCTTCCAGGGAACGATCAAAGCGTAGACTGTTTGAGACATTACTCCCATGGAGGAAACTGCGTCTGGAGACTGTTGTATTGAATCCCGATGCAATTTCTGTGTTTCACCAACACTCTGATAGTCCACAGATAACAGAATGTCTCCAGATGTGCATCGGAAACTACTACTGGTCTTCCAGGGAACGATCAAAGGGTAGACTGTTTGAGATATTACTCCCATGGAGGAAAATGTTCATGGAGACTGTTGTATTCAATCCCGATGCAATTTCAGTGTTTCATCAACACTCTGATAGTCCACAGGTTACAGAATGCCACCAGATGTGCATCGGAAACTACTACTGGTCTTCCAGGGAACGATCAAAGCGTAGACTGTTTCGAACATTACTCCCATGGAGGAAAGTGCGGATGGTGACTGTTGTATTCAATCCCGATGCAATTTCTGTGTTTCATCAACACTCTGATAGTCCACAGATTACAGAATGCCTCCAGATGTGCATCGGAAACTACTACTGGTCTTCCAGGGAACGATCAAAGCGTAGACTGTTTGAGACATTACTTTTATGGAGGAAAGTGCGCATGGTGACTGTTGTATTCAATCCCGATGCAATTTCTGTGTTTCATCAACACTCTGATAGTCCACAGATTACAGAATGCCACCAGATGTGCATTGGTAACTACTACTGGTCTTCCAGGGAACGATCAAAGCGTAGACAGTTTGAGACATTACTCCCATGGAGGAAACTGCGCATTGAGACTGTTGTATTTAATCCCGATGCATTTTCTGTGTTTCATCAACACTCTGATAGTCCACAGATTACAGAAAGCAACCCGATGTGCATCGGAAACTACTACTGGTCTTCCAGGGATCGATCAAAGGGTAGACTGTTTGAGATATTACTCCCATGGAGGAAAATGTTCATGGAGACTGTTGTATTCAATCCCGATGCAATTTCTGTGTTTCATCAACACTCTGATAGTCCACAGGTTACAGAATGCAACCAGATGTGCATCGGAAACTACTACTGGTCTTCCAGGGAACGATCAAAGCGTAGACTGTTTCAGACATTACTCCCATGGAGGAAACTGCTCATGGAGACTGTTGTATTCAATCCCGATGCAATTTCTGTGTTTCATCAACACTCGGATAGTCCACTGGTTACAGAAAGCATCCAGATGTGCATCGGAAACTACTAATGGTCTTCCAGGGAACGATCAAAGCGTAAACTCTTTGAGACATTTCTCCCATGGAGGAAAGTGCGCATGGTGACTGTTGTATTCGACCCAGATGCATTTCCTGTGTTTCATCAACACTCTGATAGTCCACAGGTTACAGAATGCCACCAGATGTGCATCGGAAACTACTACTGGTTTTCCAGGGAACGATCAAATCGTAGACTGTTTCAGACATTACTCCCATGGAGGATAGTGCGGATGGTGACTGTTGTATTCAATCCCGATGCAATTTCTGTGTTTCATCAACACTCTGATAGTCCACAGATTACAGAATGCCTCCAGATGTGCATCGGAAACTACTACTGGTCTTCCAGGGAACGATCAAAGCGTAGACTGTTTGAGACATTACTTTTATGGAGGAAAGTGCGCTTGGTGACTGTTGTATTCAAACCCGATGCAATATCTGTGATTCACCAACACTCTGATAGTCCACAGATTACAGAATGCCTCCAGATGTGCATCGGAAACTACTACTGGTCTTCCAGGGTACGATCAAAGCGTAGACTGTTTGAGACATTACTCCCATGGAGGAAACTGTTCATGGAGACTGTTCTACTCAATCCCGATGAAATTTTTGTGTTTCATCAACACTCTGATAGTCCACAGATTACAGAAAGAATCCAGATGTGCATCGGAAACTACTACTGGTCTTCCAGGGAACGATCAAAGCGTAGACTGTTTGAGACATTAGTTTTATGGAGGAATGAGCGCATGGTGACTGTTGTATTCAATCCCGATGCAATTTCTTTGTTTCATCAACACTCTGCTAGTCCACAGATTACAGAATCCTCCAGATGTGCATCGGAAACTACTACTGGTCTTCCAGGGAACGATCAAAGCGTAAACTCTTTGAGACATTACTCCCATGGAGGAAAGTGCGCATGGTGACTGTTGTATTCAATCCCGATGCAATTTCTGTGTTTCATCAAATCTCTGATAGTCCACACATTACAGAATGCAACCAGATGTGCATTGGAAAATACTACTGGTCTTCCAGGGAACGATCAAAGCGTACACTGTTTGAGACATTACTCCCATGGGGGAAACTGCGCATGGAGACTGTTGTATTTAATCCCGATGCATTTTCTGTGTTTCATCAACACTCTGATAGTCCACAGATTACGGAAAGCATCCAGATGTGCATCGGAAACTACTACTGGTCTTCCAGGGAACGATCAAAGCGTAGACTCTTAGAGACATTACTCCCATGGGGGAAAGTGCTCATGGTGACTGTTGTATTCAATCCCGATGCAATTTCTGTGTTTCATCAACACTCTGATAGTCTACAGATTACAGAATGCCACCAGATGTGCATCGGAAACTACTACTGGCCTTCCAGGGAACGATCAAAGCGTAGACTGTTTGAGACATTACTCCAATGGAGGAAAGTGCGCATGGTGACTGTTGTATTCAATCCCGATGCAATTTCTTAATTTCATCAACACTCTGATACTCCACAGATTACAGAATGCCTCCAGATGTGCATCGGAAACTACTACTGGTCTTCCAGGGAACGATCAAAGCGTAGACTGTTTGAGACATTACTTTTATGGAGGAAAGTGCGCATGGTGACTGTTGTATTCAATCCCGATGCAATTTCTGTGTTTCATTAACACTCAGATAGTCCACAGATTAAAGAAAGCCTACAGATGTGCATCGGAAACTACTACTGGTCTTCCAGGGAACGATCAAATCGTAGACTGTTTGAGACATTACTCTTATGGAGGAATGTGCGCATGGTGACTTTTGTATTCTATCCCGATGCAATTTCTGTGTTTCATCAACACTGTCATAGTCCACAGATTACAGAATGCCTCCAGATGTGCATCGGAAACTACTACTGGTCTTCCAGGGAACGATCAAAGCGTAAACTCTTTGAGACATTACTCCCATGGAGGAAAGTGCGCATGGTGATTGTTGTATTCAATCCCGATACATTTTCTGTGTTTCATCAACACTCTGATAGTCCACAGATTACAGAATGCCACCAGATGTGCATCGGAAACTACTAATAGTCTTCCAGGGAACGATCAAAGCGTAGACTGTTTGAGACATTACTCCAATGGATAAAACTGTTCATGGAGACTGTTGTATTCAATCCCGATGCAATTTTTGTGTTTCATCAACACTATGCTAGTCCACAGATTACAGAAAGCATCCAGATGTGCATCGGAAACTACTACTGGTCTTCCAGGGAACGAGCAATGCGTAGACTGTTTGAGACATTAGTTCTATGGAGGAATGTGTGCATGGTGACTGTTGTATTCAATCCCGATGCAATTTCTGTGTTTCATCAACACTCTGATAGACCACAGATTACAGAATGCCACCAGATGTGCATTGGAAACTACTACTGGTCTTCCAGGGAACGATCAAAGCGTAGACTGTTTGAGACATTAGTTTTATGGGGAATGTGCGCATGGTGACTGTTGTATTCAATCCCGATGCAATTTCTGTGTTTCATCAACACTCTGATAGTCCACAGATTACAGAATGCCACCAGATGTGCAGCGGAAACTACTAATGGTCTTCCAGGGAAAGATCAAAGCGTAGACTGTTTGAGACATTACTTTTAAGGAGGAAAGTGCGAATGGTGACTGTTGTATTCAATCCCGATGCAATTTCTGTGTTTCATTAACACTCTGATAGTCCACAGATTACAGAATGCCTGAAGATGTGCATCGGAAACTACTACTGGTCTTCCAGGGAACGATCAAAGCGTAGACTGTTTGAGACATTACTCCCATGGAGGAAACTGCTCATGGAGACTGTTGTATTCAATCCCGATGCAGTTTCTGTGTTTCATCAACACTCTGATAGTCCACTGGTTACAGAAAGCATCCAGATGTGCATCGGAAACTACTACTGGCCTTCCAGGGAACGATCAAAGCGTAGACAGTTTGAGACATTACTCCCATGGAGGAAAGTGCGGATGGTGACTGTTGTATTCAATCCCGATGCAATTTCTGTGTTTCATCAACACTCTGATAGTCCACAGATTACAGAATGCCTCCAGATGTGCATCGGAAACTACTACTGGTCTTCCAGGGAACGATCAAAGCGTAGACTGTTTGAGACATTACTTTTATGGAGGAAAGTGCGCATGGTGACTGTTGTATTCAAACCCGATGCAATATCTGTGTTTCACCAACACTCTGATAGTCCACAGATTACAGAATGCCTCCAGATGTGCATCGGAAACTACTACTGGTCTTCCAGGGAACGATCAAAGCGTAGACTGTTTGAGACATTAGTTTTATGGAGGAATGAGCGCATGGTGACTGTTGTATTCAATCCCGATGCAATTTCTTTGTTTCATCAACACTCTGCTAGTCCACAGATTACAGAATCCTCCAGATGTGCATCGGAAACTACTACTGGTCTTCCAGGGAACGATCAAAGCGTAAACTCTTTGAGACATTACTCCCATGGAGGAAAGTGCGCATGGTGACTGTTGTATTCAATCCCGATGCAATTTCTGTGTTTCATCAAATCTCTGATAGTCTACAGATTACAGAATGCAACCAGATGTGCATTGGAAATTACTACTGGTCTTCCAGGGAACGATCAAAGCGTACACTGTTTGAGACATTACTCCCATGGAGGAAACTGCGCATGGAGACTGTTGTATTTAATCCCGATGCATTTTCTGTGTTTCATCAACACTCTGATAGTCCACAGATTACGGAAAGCATCCAGATGTGCATCGGAAACTACTACTGGTCTTCCAGGGAACGATCAAAGCGTAGACTCTTAGAGACATTACTCCCATGGGGGAAAGTGCGCATGGTGACTGTTGTATTCAATCCCGATGCAGTTTCTGTGTTTCATCAACACTCAGTTAGTCCACAGATATCAGAATGCCTCCAGATGTGCATCGGAAACTACTACTGGTCTTCCAGGGAACGATTAAAGCGTAGACTGTTTGAGACATTACTCCCATGGAGGAAAGTGCGCATGGAGACTGTTGTACTCAATCCCGATGCAATTTCTGTGTTTCATCAACACTCTGATAGTCTACAGATTACAGAATGTTACCAGATGTGCATCGGAATCTACTACTGGCCTTCCAGGGAACGATCAAAGCGTATACTGTTTGAGACATTACACCCATGGAGGAAAGTGCGCATGGTGACTGTTGTATTCAATCCCGATGCAATTTCTTAGTTTCATCAACACTCTGATACTCCACAGATTACAGAATGCCTCCAGATGTGCATCGGAAACTACTACTGGTCTTCCAGGGAACGATCAAAGCGTAGACTGTTTGAGACATTACTTTTATGGAGGAAAGTGCGCATGGTGACTGTTGTATTCAATCCCGATGCAATTTCTGTGTTTCATTAACACTCAGATAGTCCACAGATTAAAGAAAGCCTACAGATGTGCATCGGAAACGACTACTGGTCTTCCAGGGAACGATCAAATCGTAGACTGTTTGAGACATTACTCTTATGGAGGAATGTGCGCATGGTGACTTTTGTATTCTATCCCGATGCAATTTCTGTGTTTCATCAACACTCTCATAGTCCACAGATTACAGAATGCCTCCAGATGTGCATCGGAAACTACTACTGGTCCTCCAGGGAACGATCAAAGCCTTAACTCTTTGAGACATTACTCCCATGGAGGAAAGTGCGCATGGTGATTGTTGTATTCAATCCCGATACATTTTCTGTGTTTCATCAACACTCTGATAGCCCCAGATTACAGAATGCCACCAGATGTGCATCGGAAACTACTAATAGTCTTCCAGGGAACGATCAAAGCGTAGACTGTTTGAGACATTACTCCAATGGATAAAACTGTTCATGGAGACTGTTGTATTCAATCCCGATGCAATTTTTGTGTTTCATCAACACTATGATAGTCCACAGATTACAGAAAGCATCCAGATGTGCATCGGAAACTACTACTGGTCTTCCAGGGAACGATCAATGCGTAGACTGTTTGAGACATTAGTTCTATGGAGGAATGTGTGCATGGTGACTGTTGTATTCAATCCCGATGCAATTTCTGTGTTTCATCAACACTCTGATAGTCCACAGATTACAGAATGCCACCAGATGTGCATTGGAAACTACTACTGGTCTTCCAGGGAACGATCAAAGCGTACACAGTTTGAGACATTACTCCCATGGAGGAAACTGCGCATGGAGACTGTTGTATTTAATAGCGATGCATTTTCTGTGTTTCATCAAAACTCTGATAGTCCACAGATTACAGAATGCCACCAGATGTGCATCGGAAACTACTACTGGTCTTCCAGGGAACGATCAAAGCGTAGACTGTTACACACATTACTCCCATGTGGGAAAGTGCTCATGGTGACTGTTGTATTCAATCCCGATGCCATTTCTGTGTTTCATCAACACTCTGATAGTCTACAGATTACAGAATGCCACCAGATGTGCATCGGAAACTACTACTGGTCTTCCAGGGAACGATCAAAGCGTAGACTGTTTGAGACATTACTCCAATGGAGGAAAGTGTGCATGGTGACTGTTGTATTCAATCCCGATGCAATTTCTGTGTTTCATCAACACTCTGATAGTAAACAGATTACAGAATGCCACCAGATGTGCATTGGAAACTACTACTGGTCTTCCAGGGAACGATCAAAGCGTACACAGTTTGAGACATTACTCCCATGGAGGAAACTGCGCATGGAGACTGTTGTATTTAATCCCGATGCATTTTCTGTGTTTCATCAACACTCTGATACTCCACAGATTACAGAAAGCATCCAGATGTGCATCGGAAACTACTACTGGTCTTCCAGGGACCGATCAAAGCGTAGACTGTTTCAGACATTACTCCTATGGAGGAAAGTGCGCATGGTGACTGTTGTATTCAATCCCGATGCAATTTCTGTCTTTCATCAACACTCTGATAGTCCACAGATTACAGAATACCACCAGATGTGCATTGGAAACTACTACTGGTCTTCCAGGGAACGATCAAATCGTAGACTGTTTGAGACATTATTCTCATGGAGGAAACTGCGCATGGAGACTGTTGTATTTAATCCAAATGCATTTTCTGTGTTTCATCAACACTCTGATAGTCCACAGATTACAGAAAGCATCCCGATGTGCATCGGAAACTACTACTGGTCTTCCAGGGATCGATCAAAGCGTAGACTCTTAGAGACATTACTCCCATGGGGGAAAGTGCTCATGGTGACTGTTGTATTCAATCCCGATGCAATTTCTGTGTTTCATCAACACTCTGATAGTCTACAGATTACAGAATGCCTCCAGATGTGCATCGGAAACTACTACTGGTCTTCCAGGGTACGATCAAAGCGTAGACTGTTTGAGACATTACTCCCATGGAGGAAACTGTTCATGGAGACTGTTGTCTTCAATCCCGATGAAATTTTTGTGTTTCATCAACACTCTGATAGTCCACAGATTACAGAAAGCATCCAGATGTGCATCGGAAACTACTACTGGTCTTCCAGGGAACGATCAAAGCGTAGACTGTTTGAGACATTAGTTATATGGGGAATGTGCGCATGGTGACTGTTGTATTCAATCCCGATGCAATTTCTGTGTTTCATCAACACTCTGATAGTCCACAGATTACAGAATGGCTCCAGATGTGCATCGGAAACTACTACTGGTCGTCCAGGGAACGATCAAAGCGTAAACTCTTTGAGACATTACTCCCATGGAGGAAAGTGCGCATGGTTACTGTTGTATTCAATCCCGATGCAATTTCTGTGTTTCATCAACACTCTGATAGTCCACAGATTACAGAATGCCACCAGATGTGCATTGGAAACTACTACTGGTCTTCCAGGGAACGATCAAAGCGTAGACTGTTTGAGACATTACTCCCATGGAGGAAACTGCGCATGGAGACTATTGTATTTAATAACGATGCATTTTCTGTGTTTCATCAACACTCTGATAGTGCACAGATTACAGAAAGCATCCAGATGTGCATCGGAAACTACTACTGGTCTTCCAGGGAACGATCAAAGCGTAGACTCTTAGAGACATTACTCCCATGGGTGAAAGAGCTCATGGTAACTGTTGTATTCAATCCCGATGCAATTTCTGTGTTTCATCAACACTCTGATAGTCTACAGATTATAGAATGCCACCAGATGTGCATCGGAAACTACTACTGGTCTTCCAGGGAACGATCAAAGCGTAGACTGTTTGAGACATTAATCCAATTGAGGAAACTGTGCATGGTGACTGTTGTATTCAATCCCGATGCAGTTTCTGTGTTTCATCAACACTCAGTTAGTCCACAGATATCAGAATGCCTCCTGATGTGCATTGGAAAGTACTACTGGTCTTCCAGGGAACGATCAGAGCGTAGACTGTTTGAGACATTACTCCCATGGAGGAATGTGCGCATGGAGACTGTTGTATTCAATCCCGATGCAATTTCTGTGTTTCATCAACACTCTGATAGTCTACAAATTACAGAATGTTACCAGATGTGCATCGGAAACTACTACTGGCCTTCCAGGGAACGATCAAAGCGTAGACTGTTTGAGACATTACTCCCATGGAGGAAAGTGCACATGGTGACTGTTGTATTCAAACCCGATGCAATTTCTTAGTTTCATTAACACTCTGATACTCCACAGATTACAGAATGCCTCCAGATGTGCATCGGAAACTACTACTGGTCTTCCAGGGAACGATCAAAGCGTAAACTCTTTGAGACATTACTCCCATGGAGGAAAGTGCGCATGGTGACTGTTGTATTCAATCCCGATGCAATTTCTGTGTTTCATTAACACTCTGATAGTCCCCAGATTACAGAAAGACTACAGATGTGCACCGGAAACTACTACTGGTCTTCCAGGGAACGATCAAATCGTAGACTGTTTGAGACATTACTCTTATGGAGGAATGTGCGCATGGTGACTGTTGTATTCTACCCCGATGCAATTTCTGTGTTTCATCAACACTCTGATAGTCCACAGATTACAGAATGCCTCCAGATGTGCATCGGAAACTACTACTGGTCTTCCAGGGAACGATCAAATCGTAGACTGTTTGAGACATTACTCTTATGGAGGAATGTGCGCATGGTGACTTTTGTATTCTATCCCGATGCAATTTCTGTGTTTCATCAACACTCTCATAGTCCACAGATTACAGAATGCCTCCAGATGTGCATCGGAAACTACTACTGGTCCTCCAGGGAACGATCAAAGCCTTAACTCTTTGAGACATTACTCCCATGGAGGAAAGTGCGCATGGTGATTGTTGTATTCAATCCCGATACATTTTCTGTGTTTCATCAACACTCTGATAGTCCACAGATTACAGAATACCACCAGATGTGCATTGGAAACTACTACTGGTCTTCCAGGGAACGATCAATGCGTAGACTGTTTGAGACATTACTCCAATGGATAAAACTGTTCATGGAGACTGTTGTATTCAATCCCGATGCAATTTTTGTGTTTCATCAACACTATGATAGTCCACAGATTACAGAAAGCATCCAGATGTGCATCGGAAGCTACTACTGGTCTTCCAGGGAACGATCAATGCGTAGACTGTTTGAGACATTAGTTCAATGGAGGAATGTGTGCATGGTGACTGTTGTATTCAATCCCGATGCAATTTCTGTGTTTCATCAACACTCTGATAGTCCACAGATTACAGAATGCCACCAGATGTGCATTGGAAACTACTACTGGTCTTCCAGGGAACGATCAAAGCGTACACTGTTTGAGACATTACTCCCATGGAGGAAACTGCGCATGGAGACTGTTGTATTTAATAGCGATGCATTTTCTGTGTTTCATCAAAACTCTGATAGTTCACAGATTACAGAATGCCACCAGATGTGCATCGGAAACTACTACTGGTCTTCCAGGGAACGATCAAAGCGTAGACTGTTACACACATTACTCCCATGTGGGAAAGTGCTCATGGTGACTGTTGTATTCAATCCCGATGCCATTTCTGTGTTTCGTCAACACTCTGATAGTCTACAGATTACAGAATGCCACCAGATGTGCATCGGAAACTACTACTGGTCTTCCAGGGAACGATCAAAGCGTAGACTGTTTGAGACATTACTCCAATGGAGGAAAGTGTGCATGGTGACTGTTGTATTCAATCCCGATGCAATTTCTGTGTTTCATCAACACTCTGATAGTGGACAGATTACAGAATGCCACCAGATGTGCATTGGAAACTACTACTGGTCTTCCAGGGAACGATCAAAGCGTACACAGTTTGAGACATTACTCCCATGGAGGAAACTGCGCATGGAGACTGTTGTATTTAATCCCGATGCATTTTCTGTGTTTCATCAACACTCTGATACTCCACAGATTACAGAAAGCATCCAGATGTGCATCGGAAACTACTACTGGTCTTCCAGGGACCGATCAAAGCGTAGACTGTTTCAGACATTACTCCTATGGAGGAAAGTGCGCATGGTGACTGTTGTATTCAATCCCGATGCAATTTCTGTCTTTCATCAACACTCTGATAGTCCACAGATTACAGAATACCACCAGATGTGCATTGGAAACTACTACTGGTCTTCCAGGGAACGATCAAATCGTAGACTGTTTGAGACATTATTCTCATGGAGGAAACTGCGCATGGAGACTGTTGTATTTAATCCAAATGCATTTTCTGTGTTTCATCAACACTCTGATAGTCCACAGATTACAGAAAGCATCCCGATGTGCATCGGAAACTACTACTGGTCTTCCAGGGATCGATCAAAGCGTAGACTCTTAGAGACATTACTCCCATGGGGGAAAGTGCTCATGGTGACTGTTGTATTCAATCCCGATGCAATTTCTGTGTTTCATCAACACTCTGATAGTCTACAGATTACAGAATGCCTCCAGATGTGCATCGGAAACTACTACTGGTCTTCCAGGGTACGATCAAAGCGTAGACTGTTTGAGACATTACTCCCATGGAGGAAACTGTTCATGGTGACTGTTGTCTTCAATCCCGATGAAATTTTTGTGTTTCATCAACACTCTGATAGTCCACAGATTACAGAAAGCATCCAGATGTGCATCGGAAACTACTACTGGTCTTCCAGGGAACGATCAAAGCGTAGACTGTTTGAGACATTAGTTATATGGGGAATGTGCGCATGGTGACTGTTGTATTCAATCCCGATGCAATTTCTGTGTTTCATCAACACTCTGATAGTCCACAGATTACAGAATGGCTCCAGATGTGCATCGGAAACTACTACTGGTCTTCCAGGGAACGATCAAAGCGTAAACTTTTTGAGACATTACTCCCATGGAGGAAAGTGCGCATGGTTACTGTTGTATTCAATCCCGATGCAATTTCTGTGTTTCATCAACACTCTGATAGTCCACAGATTACACAATGCCACCAGATGTGCATTGGAAACTACTACTGGTCTTCCAGGGAACGATCAAAGCGTAGACTGTTTGAGACATTACTCCCATGGAGGAAACTGCGCATGGAGACTATTGTATTTAATAACGATGCATTTTCTGTGTTTCATCAACACTCTGATAGTGCACAGATTACAGAAAGCATCCAGATGTGCATCGGAAACTACTACTGGTCTTCCAGGGAACGATCAAAGCGTAGACTCTTAGAGACATTACTCCCATGGGTGAAAGAGCTCATGGTAACTGTTGTATTCAATCCCGATGCAATTTCTGTGTTTCATCAACACTCTGATAGTCTACAGATTACAGAATGCCACCAGATGTGCATCGGAAACTACTACTGGTCTTCCAGGGAACGATCAAAGCGTAGACTGTTTGAGACATTACTCCCTTGGAGGAAACTGCGCATGGAGATTGTTGTATTTAATCCCGATGCATTTTCTGTGTTTCATCAACACTCTGATAGTCCACATATTACAGAAAGCATCCAGATGTGCATCGGAAACTACTACTGGTCTTCCAGGGATCGATCAAAGCGTAGACTCTTAGAGACATTACTCCCATGGAGGAAAGTGCGCATGGTGACTGTTGTATTCAATCCCGATACATTTTCTGTGTTTCATCAACACTCTGATAGTCCACAGATTACAGAATGCCACCAGATGTGCATCGGAAACTACTACTGGTCTTCCAGGGAACGATCAAAGCGTAGACTGTTTCAGACATTACTCCCATGGAGGAAAGTGCGGATGGTGGATGTTGTATTCAATCCCGATGCAATTTCTGTGTTTCATCAACACTCTGATAGTCCACAGATTACAGAATGCCACCAGATGTGCATCGGAAACTACTACTGGTCTTCCAGGGAACGATCAAAGCGTAAACTCTTTGAGACATTACTCCCATGGAGGAAAGTGCGCATGGTGACTGTTGTATTCAATCCCGATACATTTTCTGTGTTTCATCAACACTCTGATAGTCCACAGATTACAGAATGCCACCAGATGTGCATCGGAAACTACTACTGGTCTTCCAGGGAACGATCAAATCGTAGACTGTTTGAGACATTACTCCAATGGATAAAACTGTTCATGGAGACTGTTGTATTCAATCCCGATGCAATTTTTGTGTTTCATCAACACTCTGATAGTCCACAGATTACAGAATGCCACCAGATGTGCATCGGAAACTACTACTGGTCTTCCAGGGAACGATCAAATCGTAGACTGTTTGAGACATTACTCCAATGGATAAAACTGTTCATGGAGACTGTTGTATTCAATCCCGATGCAATTTTTGTGTTTCATCAACACTCTGATAGTCCACAGACTACAGAAAGGATCCAGATGTTCATCGGAAACTACTACTGGTCTTCCAGGGAACGATCAATGCGTAGACTGTTTGAGACATTAGTTTTATGGAGGAATGTGCGCATGGTGACTGTTGTATTCAATCCCGATGCAATTTCTGTGTTTCATCAACACTCTGATAGTCCACAGATTACAGAATGCCTCCAGATGTGCATCGGAAACTACTACTGGTCTTCCAGGGAACGATCAAAGCGTAAACTCTTTGAGACATTACTTCCATGGAGGAAAGTGCGCATGGTGACTGTTGTATTCAATCCCGATGCAATTTCTGTGTTTCATCAACACTCGGATAGTCCACAGATTACAGAATGAAACCAGATGTGCATTGGAAACTACTACTGGTCTTCCAGGGAACGATCAAAGCGTAGACTGTTTGAGACATTACTCCCTTGGAGGAAACTGCGCATGGAGACTGTTGTATTTAATCCCGATGCATTTTCTGTGTTTCATCAACACTCTGATAGTCCACATATTACAGAAAGCATCCAGATGTGCATCGGAAACTACTACTGGTCTTCCAGGGATCGATCAAAGCGTAGACTCTTAGAGACATTACTCCCATGGAGGAAAGTGCGCATGGTGACTGTTGTATTCAATCCCGATACATTTTCTGTGTTTCATCAACACTCTGATAGTCCAAAGATTACAGAATGCCACCAGATGTGCATCGGAAACTACTACTGGTCTTCCAGGGAACGATCAAAGCGTAGACTGTTTCAGACATTACTCCCATGGAGGAAAGTGCGGATGGTGGATGTTGTATTCAATCCCGATGCAATTTCTGTGTTTCATCAACACTCTGATAGTCCACAGATTACAGAATGCCACCAGATGTGCATCGGAAACTACTACTGGTCTTCCAGGGAACGATCATAGCGTAGACTGTTTGAGACATTACTTTTATGGAGGAAAGTGCGCATGGTGACTGTTGTATTCAATCCCGATGCAATTTCTGTGTTTCACCAACACTCTGATAGTCCACAGATTACAGAATGCCTCCAGATGTGCATCGGAAACTACTACTAGTCTTCCAGGGAACGATCAAAGCGTAGACTGTTTGAGACATTACTCCAATGCCTAAAACTGTTCATGGAGACTGTTGTATTCAATCACGATGCGATATTTGTGTTTCATCAACACTCTGATAGTCTACAGATTACAGAATGTTACCAGATGTTCATCGGAAACTACTACTGGCCTTCCAGGGAACGATCAAAGCGTAGACTGTTTGAGACATTATTTTTATGGAGGAATGTGCGCATGGTGACTGTTGTATTCAATCCCGTGCAATTTCTGTGTTTCATCAACACACTGATAGTCCACAGATTACAGAATGCCTCCAGATGTGCATCGGAAACTACTACTGGTCTTCCAGGGAACGATCAAAGCGTAGACTGTTTCAGACATTACTCCCATAGAGGAAAGTGCGGATGGTGGATGTTGTATTCAATCCCGATGCAATTTCTGTGTTTCATCAACACTCTGATAGTCCACAGATTACAGAATGCCACCAGATGTGCATCGGAAACTACTACTGGTCTTCCAGGGAACGATCATATCGTAGACTGTTTGAGACATTACTTTTATGGAGGAAAGTGCGCATGGTGACTGTTGTATTCAGTCCCGATGCAATTTCTTTGTTTCACCAACACTTTGATAGTCCACAGATTACAGAATGCCTCCAGATGTGCATCGGAAACTACTACTAGTCTTCCAGGGAACGGTCAAAGCGTAGACTGTTTGAGACATTACTCCAATGGATAAAACTGTTCATGGAGACTGTTGTATTAAATCACGATGCGATTTTTGTGTTTCATCAACACTCTGATAGTCAACAGATTACAGAATGTTACCAGATGTGCATCGGAAACTACTACTGGCCTTCCAGGGAACGATCAAAGCGTAGACTGTTTGAGACATTAGTTTTATGGAGGAATGTGCGCATGGTGACTGTTGTATTCAATCACGTGCAATTTCTGTGTTTCATCAACACTCTGATAGTCCACAGATTACAGAATGCCTCCAGATGTGCATCGGAAACTACTACTGGTCTTCCAGGGAACGATCAAAGCGTAAACTCTTTGAGACATAACTCTCATGGAGGAAAGTGCGCATGGTGACTCTTGTATTCAATCCCGATGCAATTTCTGTGTTTCATCAACACTCTGATAGTCCACAGATTACAGATTGCCACCAGATGTGCATTGGAAACTACTACTGGTCTTCCAGGGAACGATCAAAGCATAGACTGTTTGAGACATTACTCCCATGGAGGAAACTGCGCATGGAGACTGTTGTATTTAACCCCGACGCATTTTCTGTGTTTCATCAACACTCTGATAGTCCACAGATTACAGAAAGCATCCAGATGTGCATCGGAAACTACTACTGGTCTTCCAGGGAACGATCAATGCGTAGACTCTTAGAGACATTACTCCCATGTGGGAAAGTGCTCATGGTGACTGTTGTATTCAATCCCGATGCAATTTCTGTGTTTCATGAACACTCTGATAGTCTACAGATTACAGAATGAAACCAGATGTGTATCGCAAACTACTACTGGTCTTCCAGGGAACGATCAAAGCGTAGACAATTTGAGACATTAGTTTTATGGAGGAATGTGCGCATGGTGACTGTTGTATTCAATCCCGATGCAATTTCTGTGTTTCATCAACACTCTGATAGTCCACAGATTACAGAATGCCTCCAGATGTGCATCGGAAACTACTACTGGTCTTCCAGGGAACGATCATAGCGTAGACTGTTTGAGACATTACTTTTATGTAGGAAAGTGCGCATGGTGACTGTTGTATTCAATCCCGATGCAATTTCTGTGTTTCATCAACACTCTGATAGTCCACAGATTACAGAATGCCTCCAGATGTGAATCGGAAACTACTAATGGTCTTCCAGGGAACGATCAAAGCGTAAACTCTTTGAGACATTTCTCCCATGGAGGAAAGTGCGCATGGTGACTGTTGTATTCGATCCCGATGCATTTTCTGAGTTTCATCAACACTCTGATAGTCCACAGGTTACAGAATGCCACCAGATGTGCATCGGAAACTACTACTGGTCTTCCAGGGAACGATCAAAGCGTAGACTGTTTCAGACATTACTCCCATGGAGGAAAGTGCGGATGGTGACTGTTGTATTCAATCCCGATGCAATTTCTGTGTTTCATCAACACTCTGATAGTCCACAGATTACAGAAAGCCTCCAGATGTGCATCGGAAACTACTACTGGTCTTCCAGGGAACGATCAAAGCGTAGACTGTTTGAGACATTACTTTTATGGAGGAAAGTGCGCATGGTGACTGTTGTATTCAAACCCGATGCAATATCTGTGTTTCACCAACACTCTGATAGTCCACAGATTACAGAATGCCTCCAGATGTGCATCGGAAACTACTACTGGTCTTCCAGGGTACGATCAAAGCGTAGACTGTTTGAGACATTACTCCCATGGAGGAAACTGTTCATGGAGACTGTTCTACTCAATCCCGATGAAATTTTTGTGTTTCATCAACACTCTGATAGTCCACAGATTACAGAAAGCATCCAGATGTGCATCGGAAACTACTACTGGTCTTCCAGGGAACGATCAAAGCGTAGACTGTTTGAGACATTAGTTTTATGGAGGAATGAGCGCATGGTGACTGTTGTATTCAATCCCGATGCAATTTCTTTGTTTCATCAACACTCTGCTAGTCCACAGATTACAGAATCCTCCATATGTGCATCGGAAACTACTACTGGTCTTCCAGGGAACGATCAAAGCGTAAACTCTTTGAGACATTACTCCCATGGAGGAAAGTGCGCATGGTGACTGTTGTATTCAATCCCGATGCAATTTCTGTGTTTCATCAAATCTCTGATAGTCCACAGATTACAGAATGCAACCAGATGTGCATTGGAAATTACTACTGGTCTTCCAGGGAACGATCAAAGCGTACACTGTTTGAGACATTACTCCCATGGAGGAAACTGCGCATGGAGACTGTTGTATTTAATCCCGATGCATTTTCTGTGTTTCATCAACACTCTGATAGTCCACAGATTACGGAAAGCATCCAGATGTGCATCGGAAACTACTACTGGTCTTCCAGGGAACGATCAAAGCGTAGACTCTTAGAGACATTACTCCCATGGGGGAAAGTGCTCATGGTGACTGTTGTATTCAATCCCGATGCAATTTCTGTGTTTCATCAACACTCTGATAGTCTACAGATTACAGAATGCCACCAGATGTGCATCGGAAACTACTACTGGTCTTCCAGGGAACGATCAAAGCGTAGACTGTTTGAGACATTACTCCAATGGAGGAAAGTGTGCATGGTGACTGTTGTATTCAATCCCGATGCAGTTTCTGTGTTTCATCAACACTCAGTTAGTCCACAGATATCAGAATGCCTCCAGATGTGCATCGGAAACTACTACTGGTCTTCCAGGGAACGATCAAAGCGTAGACTGTTTGAGACATTACTCCCATGGAGGAAAGTGCGCATGGAGACTGTTGTATTCAATCCCGATGCAATTTCTGTGTTTCATCAACACTCTGATAGTCTACAGATTACAGAATGTTACCAGATGTGCATCGGAATCTACTACTGGTCTTCCAGGGAACGATCAAAGCGTAGACTGTTTCAGATATTACTCCCATGGAGGAAAGTGCGGATGGTGGATGTTGTATTCAATCCCGATGCAATTTCTGTGTTTCATCAACACTCTGATAGTCCACAGATTACAGAATGCCACCAGATGTGCATCGGAAACTACTATTGGTCTTCCAGGGAACGATCATATCGTAGACTGTTTGAGACATTACTTTTATGGAGGAAAGTGCGCATGGTGACTGTTGTATTCAGTCCCGATGCAATTTCTTTGTTTCACCAACTCTTTGATAGTCCTCAGATTACAGAATGCCTCCAGATGTGCATCGGAAACTACTACTGGCCTTCCAGGGAACGATCAAAGCGTAGACTGTTTGAGACATTAGTTTTATGGAGGAATGTGCGCATGGTGACTGTTGTATTCAATCACGTGCAATTTCTGTGTTTCATCAACACTCTGATAGTCCACAGATTACACAATGCCTCCAGATGTGCATCGGAAACTACTACTGGTCTTCCAGGGAACGATCAAAGCGTAAACTCTTTGAGACATAACTCTCATGGAGGAAAGTGCGCATGGTGACTGTTGTATTCAATCCCGATGCAATTTCTGTGTTTCATCAACACTCTGATAGTCCACAGATTACAGAAAGCATCCAGATGTGCATCGGAAACTACTAATGGTCTTCCAGGGAACGATCAATGCGTAGACTCTTAGAGACATTACTCCCATGTGGGAAAGTGCTCATGGTGACTGTTGTATTCAATCCCGATGCAATTTCTGTGTTTCATCAACACTCTGATAGTCCACAGATTACAGATTGCCACCAGATGTGCATTGGAAACTACTACTGGTCTTCCAGGGAACGATCAAAGCATAGACTGTTTGAGACATTACTCCCATGGAGGAAACTGCGCATGGAGACTGTTGTATTTAACCCCGATGCATTTTCTGTGTTTCATCAACACTCTGATAGTCCACAGATTACAGAAAGCATCCAGATGTGCATCGGAAACTACTAATGGTCTTCCAGGGAACGATCAATGCGTAGACTCTTAGAGACATTACTCCCATGTGGGAAAGTGCTCATGGTGACTGTTGTATTCAATCCCGATGCAATTTCTGTGTTTCATCAACACTCTGATAGTCCACAGATTACAGAATGCCTCCAGATGTGCATCGGAAACTACTACTGGTCTTCCAGGGAACGATCATAGCGTAGACTGTTTGAGACATTACTTTTATGGAGGAAAGTGCGCATGGTGACTGTTGTATTCAGTCCCGATGCAATTTCTTTGTTTCACCAACACTTTGATAGTCCACAGATTACAGAATGCCTCCAGATGTGCATCGGAAACTACTACTAGTCTTCCAGGGAACGGTCAAAGCGTAGACTGTTTGAGACATTACTCCAATGGATAAAACTGATCATGGAGACTGTTGTATTCAATCACGATGCGATTTTTGTGTTTCATCAACACTCTGATAGTCTACAGATTACAGAATGTTACCAGATGTGCATCGGAAACTACTACTGGCCTTCCAGGGAACGATCAAAGCGTAGACTGTTTGAGACATTAGTTTTATGGAGGAATGTGCGCATGGTGACTGTTGTATTCAATCACGTGCAATTTCTGTGTTTCATCAACACTCTGATAGTCCACAGATTACAGAATGCCTCCAGATGTGCATCGGAAACTACTACTGGTCTTCCAGGGAACGATCAAAGCGTAAACTCTTTGAGACATAACTCTCATGGAGGAAAGTGCGCATGGTGACTGTTGTATTCAATCCCGATGCAATTTCTGTGTTTCATCAAATCTCTGATAGTCCACAGATTACAGAATGCAACCAGATGTGCATTGGAAATTACTACTGGTCTTCCAGGGAACGATCAAAGCGTACACTGTTTGAGACATTACTCCCATGGAGGAAACTGCGCATGGAGACTGTTGTATTTAATCCCGATGCATTTTCTGTGTTTCATCAACACTCTGATAGTCCACAGATTACGGAAAGCATCCAGATGTGCATCGGAAACTACTACTGGTCTTCCAGGGAACGATCAAAGCGTAGACTCTTAGAGACATTACTCCAATGGGGGAAAGTGCTCATGGTGACTGTTGTATTCAATCCCGATGCAATTTCTGTGTTTCATCAACACTCTGATAGTCTACAGATTACAGAATGCCACCAGATGTGCATCGGAAACTACTACTGGTCTTCCAGGGAACGATCAAAGCGTAGACTGTTTGAGACATTACTCCAATGGAGGAAAGTGTGCATGGTGACTGTTGTATTCAATCCCGATGCAGTTTCTGTGTTTCATCAACACTCAGTTAGTCCACAGATATCAGAATGCCACCAGATGTGCATCGGAAACTACTACTGGTCTTCCAGGGAACGATCAAAGCGTAGACTGTTTGAGACATTACTCCCATGGAGGAAAGTGCGCATGGAGACTGTTGTATTCAATCCCGATGCAATTTCTGTGTTTCATCAACACTCTGATAGTCTACAGATTACAGAATGTTACCAGATGTGCATCGGAATCTACTACTGGTCTTCCAGGGAACGATCAAAGCGTAGACTGTTTCAGACATTACTCCCATGGAGGAAAGTGCGGATGGTGGATGTTGTATTCAATCCCGATGCAATTTCTGTGTTTCATCAACACTCTGATAGTCCACAGATTACAGAATGCCACCAGATGTGCATCGGAAACTAATACTGGTCTTCCAGGGAACGATCATATCGTAGACTGTTTGAGACATTACTTTTATGGAGGAAAGTGCGCATGGTGACTGTTGTATTCAGTCCCGATGCAATTTCTTTGTTTCACCAACTCTTTGATAGTCCACAGATTACAGAATGCCTCCAGATGTGCATCGGAAACTACTACTGGCCTTCCAGGGAACGATCAAAGCGTAGACTGTTTGAGACATTAGTTTTATGGAGGAATGTGTGCATGGTGACTGTTGTATTCAATCACGTGCAATTTCTGTGTTTCATCAACACTCTGATAGTCCACAGATTACAGAATGCCTCCAGATGTGCATCGGAAACTACTACTGGTCTTCCAGGGAACGATCAAAGCGTAAACTCTTTGAGACATAACTCTCATGGAGGAAAGTGCGCATGGTGACTGTTGTATTCAATCCCGATGCAATTTCTGTGTTTCATCAACACTCTGATAGTCCACAGATTACAGATTGCCACCAGATGTGCATTGGAAACTACTACTGGTCTTCCAGGGAACGATCAAAGCATAGACTGTTTGAGACATTACTCCCATGGAGGAAACTGCGCATGGAGACTGTTGTATTTAACCCCGATGCATTTTCTGTGTTTCATCAACACTCTGATAGTCCACAGATTACAGAAAGCATCCAGATGTGCATCGGAAACTACTACTGGTCTTCCAGGGAACGATCAATGCGTAGACTCTTAGAGACATTACTCCCATGTGGGAAAGTGCTCATGGTGACTGTTGTATTCAATCCCGATGCAATTTCTGTGTTTCATCAACACTCTGATAGTCCACAGATTACAGAATGCCTCCAGATGTGCATCGGAAACTACTACTGGTCTTCCAGGGAACGATCATAGCGTAGACTGTTTGAGACATTACTTTTATGGAGGAAAGTGCGCATGGTGACTGTTGTATTCAGTCCCGATGCAATTTCTTTGTTTCACCAACACTTTGATAGTCCACAGATTACAGAATGCCTCCAGATGTGCATCGGAAACTACTACTAGTCTTCCAGGGAACGGTCAAAGCGTAGACTGTTTGAGACATTACTCCAATGGATAAAACTGTTCATGGAGACTGTTGTATTCAATCACGATGCGATTTTTGTGTTTCATCAACACTCTGATAGTCTACGGATTACAGAATGTTACCAGATGTGCATCGGAAACTACTACTGGCCTTCCAGGGAACGATCAAAGCGTAGACTGTTTGAGACATTAGTTTTATGGAGGAATGTGCGCATGGTGACTGTTGTATTCAATCACGTGCAATTTCTGTGTTTCATCAACACTCTGATAGTCCACAGATTACAGAATGCCTCCAGATGTGCATCGGAAACTACTACTGGTCTTCCAGGGAACGATCAAAGCGTAAACTCTTTGAGACATAACTCTCATGGAGGAAAGTGCGCATGGTGACTGTTGTATTCAATCCCGATGCAATTTCTGTGTTTCATCAACACTCTGATAGTCCACAGATTACAGATTGCCACCAGATGTGCATTGGAAACTACTACTGGTCTTCCAGGGAACGATCAAAGCATAGACTGTTTGAGACATTACTCCCATGGAGGAAACTGCGCATGGAGACTGTTGTATTTAACCCCGATGCATTTTCTGTGTTTCATCAACACTCTGATAGTCCACAGATTACAGAAAGCATCCAGATGTGCATCGGAAACTACTACTGGTCTTCCAGGGAACGATCAATGCGTAGACTCTTAGAGACATTACTCCCATGTGGGAAAGTGCTCATGGTGACTGTTGTATTCAATCCCGATGCAATTTCTGTGTTTCATCAACACTCTGATAGTCTACAGATAACAGAATGCCACCAGATGTGCATCGGAAACTACTACTCGTCTTCCAGGGAACGATCAATGCGTAGACTGTTTGAGACATTAGTTTTATGGAGGAATGTGCGCATGGTGACTGTTGTATTCAATCCCGATGCAATTTCTGTGTTTCATCAACACTCTGATAGTCCACAGATTACAGAATGCCTCCAGATGTGCATCGGAAACTACTACTGGTCTTCCAGGGAACGATCATAGCGTAAACTGTTTGAGACATTACTTTTATGTAGGAAAGTGCGCATGGTGAATGTTGTATTCAATCCCGATGCAATTTCTGTGTTTCATCAACACTCTGATAGTCCACAGATTACAGAATGCCTCCAGATGTGAATCGGAAGCTACTAATGGTCTTCCAGGGAACGATCAAAGCGTAAACTCTTTGAGACATTTCTCCCATGGAGGAAAGTGCGCATGGTGACTGTTGTATTCGATCCCGATGCATTTTCTGTGTTTCATCAACACTCTGATAGTCCACAGGTTACAGAATGCCACCAGATGTGCATCGGAAACTACTACTGGTCTTCCAGGGAACGATCTAAGCGTAGACTGTTTCAGATATTACTCCCATGGAGGAAAGTGCGGATGGTGACTGTTGTATTCAATCCCGATGCAATTTCTGTGTTTTATCAACACTCTGATAGTCCACAGATTACAGAATGCCTCCAGATGTGCATCGGAAACTACTACTGGTCTTCCAGGGAACGATCAAAGCGTAGACTGTTTGAGACATTACTTTTATGGAGGAAAGTGCGCATGGTGACTGTTGTATTCAAACCCGATGCAATATCTGTGTTTCACCAACACTCTGATAGTCCACAGATTACAGAATGCCTCCAGATGTGCATCGGAAACTACTACTGGTCTTCCAGGGTACGATCAAAGCGTAGACTGTTTGAGACATTACTCCCATGGAGGAAACTGTTCATGGAGACTGTTCTACTCAATCCCGATGAAATTTTTGTGTTTCATCAACACTCTGATAGTCCACAGATTACAGAAAGCATCCAGATGTGCATCGGAAACTACTACTGGTCTTCCAGGGAACGATCAAAGCGTAGACTGTTTGAGACATTAGTTTTATGGAGGAATGAGCGCATGGTGACTGTTGTATTCAATCCCGATGCAATTTCTTTGTTTCATCAACACTCTGCTAGTCCACAGATTACAGAATCCTCCAGATGTGCATCGGAAACTACTACTGGTCTTCCAGGGAACGATCAAAGCGTAAACTCTTTGAGACATTACTCCCATGGAGGAAAGTGCGCATGGTGACTGTTGTATTCAATCCCGATGCAATTTCTGTGTTTCATCAAATCTCTGATAGTCCACAGATTACAGAATGCAACCAGATGTGCATTGGAAATTACTACTGGTCTTCCAGGGAACGATCAAAGCGTACACTGTTTGAGACATTACTCCCATGGAGGAAACTGCGCATGGAGACTGTTGTATTTAATCCCGATGCATTTTCTGTGTTTCATCAACACTCTGATAGTCCACAGATTACGGAAAGCATCCAGATGTGCATCGGAAACTACTACTGGTCTTCCAGGGAACGATCAAAGCGTAGACTCTTAGAGACATTACTCCCATGGGGGAAAGTGCTCATGGTGACTGTTGTATTCAATTCCGATGCAATTTCTGTGTTTCATCAACACTCTGATAGTCTACAGATTACAGAATGCCACCAGATGTGCATCGGAAACTACTACTGTTCTTCCAGGGAACGATCAAAGCGTAGACTGTTTGAGACATTACTCCAATGGAGGAAAGTGTGCATGGTGACTGTTGTATTCAATCCCGATGCAGTTTCTGTGTTTCATCAACACTCAGTTAGTCCACAGATATCAGAATGCCTCCAGATGTGCATCGGAAACTACTACTGGTCTTCCAGGGAACGATCAAATCGTAGACTGTTTGAGACATTACTCCCATGGAGGAAAGTGCGCATGGAGACTGTTGTATTCAATCCCGATGCAATTTCTGTGTTTCATCAACACTCTGATAGTCTACAGATTACAGAATGTTACCAGATGTGCATCGGAATCTACTACTGGCCTTCCAGGGAACGATCAAAGCGTAGACTGTTTGAGACATAACACCCATGGAGGAAAGTGTTCATGGTGACTGTTGTATTCAATCCCGATGCAATTTCTTAGTTTCATCAACACTCTGATACTCCACAGATTACAGAATGCCTCCAGATGTGCATCGGAAACTACTACTGGTCTTCCAGGGAACGATCAATGCGTAGACTGTTTGAGACATTACTTTTATGGAGGAAAGTGCGCATGGTGACTGTTGTATTCAATCCCGATGCAATTTCTGTGTTTCATTAACACTCAGATAGTCCACAGATTCAAGAAAGCCTACAGATGTGCATCGGAAACGACTACTGGTCTTCCAGGGAACGATCAAATCGTAGACTGTTTGAGACATTACTCTTATGGAGGAATGTGCGCATGGTGACTTTTGTATTCTATCCCGATGCAATTTCTGTGTTTCATCAACACTCTCATAGTCCACAGATTACAGAATGCCTCGAGATGTGCATCGGAAACTACTACTGGTCTTCCAGGGAACGATCAAAGCGTAGACTGATTGAGAATTACTCCCATGGAGGAAAGTGCGCATGGTGTCTTTTGTATTCAATCCCGATGCAATTTCTGTGTTTCAACAACACTCTGATACTCCACAGATTACAGAATGCCTCCAGATGTGCATCGGAAACTACTACTGGTCTTCCAGGGAACGATCAAAGCGTAGACTGTTACACACATTACTCCCATGTGGGAAAGTGCTCATGGTGACTGTTGTATTCAATCCCGATGCCATTTCTGTGTTTCATCAACACTCTGATAGTCTACAGATTACAGAATGCCACCAGATGTGCATCGGAAACTACTACTGGTCTTCCAGGGACGATCAAAGCGTAGACTGTTTGAGACATTACTCCAATGGAGGAAAGTGTGCATGGTGACTGTTGTATTCAATCCCGATGCAATTTCTGTGTTTCATCAACACTCTGATAGTCGACAGATTACAGAATGCCACCAGATGTGCATTGGAAACTACTACTGGTCTTCCAGGGAACGATCAAAGCGTACACAGTTTGAGACATTACTCCCATGGAGGAAACTGCGCATGGAGACTGTTGTATTTAATCCCGATGCATTTTCTGTGTTTCATCAACACTCTGATACTCCACAGATTACAGAAAGCATCCAGATGTGCATCGGAAACTACTACTGGTCTTCCAGGGACCGATCAAAGCGTAGACTGTTTCAGACATTACTCCTATGGAGGAAAGTGCGCATGGTGACTGTTGTATTCAATCCCGATGCAATTTCTGTCTTTCATCAACACTCTGATAGTCCACAGATTACAGAATACCACCAGATGTGCATTGGAAACTACTACTGGTCTTCCAGGGAACGATCAAAGCGTAGACTGTTTGAGACATTATTCTCATGGAGGAAACTGCGCATGGAGACTGTTGTATTTAATCCAAATGCATTTTCTGTGTTTCATCAACACTCTGATAGTCCACAGATTACAGAAAGCATCCCGGTGTGCATCGGAAACTACTACTGGTCTTCCAGGGATCGATCAAAGCGTAGACTCTTAGAGACATTACTCCCATGGGGGAAAGTGCTCATGGAGACTGTTGTATTCAATCCCGATGCAATTTCTGTGTTTCATCAACACTCTGATAGTCTACAGATTACAGAATGCCTCCAGATGTGCATCGGAAACTACTACTGGTCTTCCAGGGTACGATCAAAGCGTAGACTGTTTGAGACATTACTCCCATGGAGGAAACAGTTCATGGAGACTGTTGTCTTCAATCCCGATGAAATTTTTGTGTTTCATCAACACTCTGATAGTCCACAGATTACAGAAAGCATCCAGATGTGCATCGGAAACTACTACTGGTCTTCCAGGGAACGATCAAAGCGTAGACTGTTTGAGACATTAGTTTTATGGGGAATGTGCGCATGGTGACTGTTGTATTCAATCCCGATGCAATTTCTGTGTTTCATCAACACTCTGATAGTCCACAGATTACAGAATGGCTCCAGATGTGCATCGGAAACTACTACTGGTCTTCCAGGGAACGATCAAAGCGTAAACTCTTTGAGACATTACTCCCATGGAGGAAAGTGCGCATGGTTACTGTTGTATTCAATCCCGATGCCATTTCTGTGTTTCATCAACACTCTGATAGTCCACAGATTACAGAATGCCACCAGATGTGCATTGGAAACTACTACTGGTCTTCCAGGGAACGATCAAAGCGTAGACTGTTTGAGACATTACTCCCATGGAGGAAACTGCGCATGGAGACTATTGTATTTAATAACGATGCATTTTCTGTGTTTCATCAACACTCTGATAGTGCACAGATTACAGAAAGCATCCAGATGTGCATCGGAAACTACTACTGGTCTTCCAGGGAACGATCAAAGCGTAGACTCTTAGAGACATTACTCCCATGGGGGAAAGAGCTCATGGTAACTGTTGTATCCAATCCCGATGCAATTTCTGTGTTTCATCAACACTCTGATAGTCTACAGATTATAGAATGCCACCAGATGTGCATCGGAAACGACTACTGGTCTTCCAGGGAACGATCAAAGCGTAGACTGTTTGAGACATTAATCCAATTGAGGAAAGTGTGCATGGTGACTGTTGTATTCAATCCCGATGCAGTTTCTGTGTTTCATCAACACTCAGTTAGTCCACAGATATCAGAATGCCTCCAGATGTGCATTGGAAAGTACTACTGGTCTTCCAGGGAACGATCAGAGCGTAGACTGTTTGAGACATTACTCCCATGGAGGAATGTGCGCATGGAGACTGTTGTATTCAATCCCGATGCAATTTCTGTGTTTCATCAACACTCTGATAGTCTACAAATTACAGAATGTTACCAGATGTGCATCGGAAACTACTACTGGCCTTCCAGGGAACGATCAAAGCGTGGACTGTTTGAGACATGACTCCCATGGAGGAAAGTGCACATGGTGACTGTTGTATTCAATCCCGATGCAATTTCTTAGTTTCATTAACACTCTGATACTCCACAGATTACAGAATGCCTCCAGATGTGCATCGGAAACTACTACTGGTCTTCCAGGGAACGATCAAAGCGTAAACTCTTTGAGACATTACTCCCATGGAGGAAAGTGCGCATGGTGACTGTTGTATTCAATCCCGATGCAATTTCTGTGTTTCATTAACACTCTGATAGTCCCCAGATTACAGAAAGACTTCAGATGTGCACCGGAAACTACTACTGGTCTTCCAGGGAACGATCAAATCGTAGACTGTTTGAGACATTACTCTTATGGAGGAATGTGCGCATGGTGACTGTTGTATTCTACCCCGATGCAATTTCTGTGTTTCATCAACACTCTGATAGTCCACAGATTACAGAATGCCTCCAGATTTGCATCGGAAACTACTACTGGTCTTCCAGGGAACGATCAAAGCGTAAACTCTTTGAGACATTACTCCCATGGAGGAAAGTGCGCATGGTGACTGTTGTATTCAATCCCGATGCAATTTCTGTGTTTCATTAACACTCTGATAGTCCCCAGATTACAGAAAGACTACAGATGTGCACCGGAAACTACTACTGGTCTTCCAGGGAACGATCAAATCGTAGACTGTTTGAGACATTACTCTTATGGAGGAATGTGCGCATGGTGACTGTTGTATTCTACCCCGATGCAATTTCTGTGTTTCATCAACACTCTGATAGTCCACAGATTACAGAATGCCTCCAGATGTGCATCGGAAACTACTACTGGTCTTCCAGGGAACGATCAAAGCGTAAACTCTTTGAGACATTACTCCCATGGAGGAAAGTGCGCATGGTGACTGTTGTATTCAATCCCGATACATTTTCTGTGTTTCATCAACACTCTGATAGTCCACAGATTACAGAATGCCACCAGATGTGCATCGGAAACTACTACTGGTCTTCCAGGGAACGATCAAATCGTAGACTGTTTGAGACATTACTCCAATGGATAAAACTGTTCATGGAGACTGTTGTATTCAATCCCGATGCAATTTTTGTGTTTCATCAACACTCTGATAGTCCACAGATTACAGAAAGGATCCAGATGTTCATCGGAAACTACTACTGGTCTTCCATGGAACGATCAATGCGTAGACTGTTTGAGACATTAGTTTTATGGAGGAATGTGCGCATGGTGACTGTTGCATTCAATCCCGATGCAATTTCTGTGTTTCATCAACACTCTGATAGTCCACAGATTACAGAATGCCTCCAGATGTGCATCGGAAACTACTACTGGTCTTCCAGGGAACGATCAAAGCGTAAACTCTTTGAGACATTACTCCCATGGAGGAAAGTGCGCATGGTGACTGTTGTATTCAATCCCGATGCAATTTCTGTGTTTCATCAACACTCGGATAGTCCACAGATTACAGAATGAAACCAGATGTGCATTGGAAACTACTACTGGTCTTCCAGGGAACGATCAAAGCGTAGACTGTTTGAGACATTACTCCCTTGGAGGAAACTGCGCATGGAGACTGTTGTATTTAATCCCGATGCATTTTCTGTGTTTCATCAACACTCTGATAGTCCACAGATTACAGAAAGCATCCAGATGTGCATCGGAAACTACTACTGGTCTTCCAGGGATCGATCAAAGCGTAGACTCTTAGAGACATTACTCCCATGGAGGAAAGTGCGCATGGTGACTGTTGTATTCAATCCCGATGCAATTTCTGTGTTTCATCAACACTCTGATAGTCTACAAATTACAGAATGTTACCAGATGTGCATCGGAAACTACTACTGGCCTTCCAGGGAACGATCAAAGCGTAGACTGTTTGAGACATTACTCCCATGGAGGAAAGTGCACATGGTGACTGTTGTATTCAATCCCGATGCAATTTCTTAGTTTCATTAACACTCTGATACTCCACAGATTACAGAATGCCTCCAGATGTGCATCGGAAACTACTACTGGTCTTCCAGGGAACGATCAAAGCGTAAACTCTTTGAGACATTACTCCCATGGAGGAAAGTGCGCATGGTGACTGTTGTATTCAATCCCGATGCAATTTCTGTGTTTCATTAACACTCTGATAGTCCCCAGATTACAGAAAGACTACAGATGTGCACCGGAAACTACTACTGGTCTTCCAGGGAACGATCAAATCGTAGACTGTTTGAGACATTACTCTTATGGAGGAATGTGCGCATGGTGACTGTTGTATTCTACCCCGATGCAATTTCTGTGTTTCATCAACACTCTGATAGTCCACAGATTACAGAATGCCTCCAGATGTGCATCGGAAACTACTACTGGTCTTCCAGGGAACGATCAAAGCGTAAACTCTTTGAGACATTACTCCCATGGAGGAAAGTGCGCATGGTGACTGTTGTATTCAATCCCGATACATTTTCTGTGTTTCATCAACACTCTGATAGTCCACAGATTACAGAATGCCACCAGATGTGCATCGGAAACTACTACTGGTCTTCCAGGGAACGATCAAATCGTAGACTGTTTGAGACATTACTCCAATGGATAAAACTGTTCATGGAGACTGTTGTATTCAATCCCGATGCAATTTTTGTGTTTCATCAACACTCTGATAGTCCACAGATTACAGAAAGGATCCAGATGTTCATCGGAAACTACTACTGGTCTTCCAGGGAACGATCAATGCGTAGACTGTTTGAGACATTAGTTCTATGGAGGAATGTGTGCATGGTGACTGTTGTATTCAATCCCGATGCAATTTCTGTGTTTCATCAACACTCTGATAGTCCACAGATTACAGAATGCCACCAGATGTGCATTGGAAACTACTACTGGTCTTCCAGGGAACGATCAAAGCGTACACTGTTTGAGACATTACTCCCATGGAGGAAACTGCGCATGGAGACTGTTGTATTTAATAGCGATGCATTTTCTGTGTTTCATCAAAACTCTGATAGTCCACAGATTACAGAATGCCACCAGATGTGCATCGGAAACTACTACTGGTCTTCCAGGGAACGATCAAAGCGTAGACTGTTACACACATTACTCCCATGTGGGAAAGTGCTCATGGTGACTGTTGTATTCAATCCCGATGCCATTTCTGTGTTTCATCAACACTCTGATAGTCTACAGATTACAGAATGCCACCAGATGTGCATCGGAAACTACTACTGGTCTTCCAGGGACCGATCAAAGCGTAGACTGTTTCAGACATTACTCCTATGGAGGAAAGTGCGCATGGTGACTGTTGTATTCAATCCCGATGCAATTTCTGTCTTTCATCAACACTCTGATAGTCCACAGATTACAGAATACCACCAGATGTGCATTGGAAACTACTACTGGTCTTCCAGGGAACGATCAAAGCGTAGACTGTTTGAGACATTATTCTCATGGAGGAAACTGCGCATGGAGACTGTTGTATTTAATCCAAATGCATTTTCTGTGTTTCATCAACACTCTGATAGTCCACAGATTACAGAAAGCATCCCGGTGTGCATCGGAAACTACTACTGGTCTTCCAGGGATCGATCAAAGCGTAGACTCTTAGAGACATTACTCCCATGGGGGAAAGTGCTCATGGAGACTGTTGTATTCAATCCCGATGCAATTTCTGTGTTTCATCAACACTCTGATAGTCTACAGATTACAGAATGCCTCCAGATGTGCATCGGAAACTACTACTGGTCTTCCAGGGTACGAACAAAGCGTAGACTGTTTGAGACATTACTCCCATGGAGGAAACAGTTCATGGAGACTGTTGTCTTCAATCCCGATGAAATTTTTGTGTTTCATCAACACTCTGATAGTCCACAGATTACAGAAAGCATCCAGATGTGCATCGGAAACTACTACTGGTCTTCCAGGGAACGATCAAAGCGTAGACTGTTTGAGACATTAGTTTTATGGGGAATGTGCGCATGGTGACTGTTGTATTCAATCCCGATGCAATTTCTGTGTTTCATCAACACTCTGATAGTCCACAGATTACAGAATGGCTCCAGATGTGCATCGGAAACTACTACTGGTCTTCCAGGGAACGATCAAAGCGTAAACTCTTTGAGACATTACTCCCATGGAGGAAAGTGCGCATGGTTACTGTTGTATTCAATCCCGATGCCATTTCTGTGTTTCATCAACACTCTGATAGTCCACAGATTACAGAATGCCACCAGATGTGCATTGGAAACTACTACTGGTCTTCCAGGGAACGATCAAAGCGTAGACTGTTTGAGACATTACTCCCATGGAGGAAACTGCGCATGGAGACTATTGTATTTAATAACGATGCATTTTCTGTGTTTCATCAACACTCTGATAGTGCACAGATTACAGAAAGCATCCAGATGTGCATCGGAAACTACTACTGGTCTTCCAGGGAACGATCAAAGCGTAGACTCTTAGAGACATTACTCCCATGGGGGAAAGAGCTCATGGTAACTGTTGTATTCAATCCCGATGCAATTTCTGTGTTTCATCAACACTCTGATAGTCTACAGATTATAGAATGCCACCAGATGTGCATCGGAAACGACTACTGGTCTTCCAGGGAACGATCAAAGCGTAGACTGTTTGAGACATTAATCCAATTGAGGAAAGTGTGCATGGTGACTGTTGTATTCAATCCCGATGCAGTTTCTGTGTTTCATCAACACTCAGTTAGTCCACAGATATCAGAATGCCTCCAGATGTGCATCGGAAACTACTACTGGTCTTCCAGGGAACGATCAAAGCGTAAACTCTTTGAGACATTACTCCCATGGAGGAAAGTGCGCATGGTGACTGTTGTATTCAATCCCGATGCAATTTCTGTGTTTCATTAACACTCTGATAGTCCCCAGATTACAGAAAGACTTCAGATGTGCACCGGAAACTACTACTGGTCTTCCAGGGAACGATCAAATCGTAGACTGTTTGAGACATTACTCTTATGGAGGAATGTGCGCATGGTGACTGTTGTATTCTACCCCGATGCAATTTCTGTGTTTCATCAACACTCTGATAGTCCACAGATTACAGAATGCCTCCAGATGTGCATCGGAAACTACTACTGGTCTTCCAGGGAACGATCAAAGCGTAAACTCTTTGAGACATTACTCCCATGGAGGAAAGTGCGCATGGTGACTGTTGTATTCAATCCCGATACATTTTCTGTGTTTCATCAACACTCTGATAGTCCACAGATTACAGAATGTTACCAGATGTGCATCGGAAACTTTTACTGGCCTTCCAGGGAACGATCAAAGCGTAGACTGTTTGAGACATTACTCCCATGGAGGAAAGTGCACATGGTGACTGTTGTATTCAATCCCGATGCAATTTCTTAGTTTCATTAACACTCTGATACTCCACAGATTACAGAATGCCTCCAGATGTGCATCGGAAACTACTACTGGTCTTCCAGGGAACGATCAAAGCGTAAACTCTTTGAGACATTACTCCCATGGAGGAAAGTGCGCATGGTGACTGTGGTATTCAATCCCGATGCAATTTCTGTGTTTCATTAACACTCTGATAGTCCCCAGATTACAGAAAGACTACAGATGTGCACCGGAAACTACTACTGGTCTTCCAGGGAACGATCAAATCGTAGACTGTTTGAGACATTACTCTTATGGAGGAATGTGCGCATGGTGACTGTTGTATTCTACCCCGATGCAATTTCTGTGTTTCATCAACACTCTGATAGTCCACAGATTACAGAATGCCTCCAGATGTGCATCGGAAACTACTACTGGTCTTCCAGGGAACGATCAAAGCGTAAACTCTTTGAGACATTACTCCCATGGAGGAAAGTGCGCATGGTGACTGTTGTATTCAATCCCGATACATTTTCTGTGTTTCATCAACACTCTGATAGTCCACAGATTACAGAATGCCACCAGATGTGCATCGGAAACTACTACTGGTCTTCCAGGGAACGATCAAATCGTAGACTGTTTGAGACATTACTCCAATGGATAAAACTGTTCATGGAGACTGTTGTATTCAATCCCGATGCAATTTTTGTGTTTCATCAACACTCTGATAGTCCACAGATTACAGAAAGGATCCAGATGTTCATCGGAAACTACTACTGGTCTTCCATGGAACGATCAATGCGTAGACTGTTTGAGACATTAGTTTTATGGAGGAATGTGCGCATGGTGACTGTTGCATTCAATCCCGATGCAATTTCTGTGTTTCATCAACACTCTGATAGTCCACAGATTACAGAATGCCTCCAGATGTGCATCGGAAACTACTACTGGTCTTCCAGGGAACGATCAAAGCGTAAACTCTTTGAGACATTACTCCCATGGAGGAAAGTGCGCATGGTGACTGTTGTATTCAATCCCGATGCAATTTCTGTGTTTCATCAACACTCGGATAGTCCACAGATTACAGAATGAAACCAGATGTGCATTGGAAACTACTACTGGTCTTCCAGGGAACGATCAAAGCGTAGACTGTTTGAGACATTACTCCCTTGGAGGAAACTGCGCATGGAGACTGTTGTATTTAATCCCGATGCATTTTCTGTGTTTCATCAACACTCTGATAGTCCACAGATTACAGAAAGCATCCAGATGTGCATCGGAAACTACTACTGGTCTTCCAGGGATCGATCAAAGCGTAGACTCTTAGAGACATTACTCCCATGGAGGAAAGTGCGCATGGTGACTGTTGTATTCAATCCCGATGCAATTTCTGTGTTTCATCAACACTCTGATAGTCTACAAATTACAGAATGTTACCAGATGTGCATCGGAAACTACTACTGGCCTTCCAGGGAACGATCAAAGCGTAGACTGTTTGAGACATTACTCCCATGGAGGAAAGTGCACATGGTGACTGTTGTATTCAATCCCGATGCAATTTCTTAGTTTCATTAACACTCTGATACTCCACAGATTACAGAATGCCTCCAGATGTGCATCGGAAACTACTACTGGTCTTCCAGGGAACGATCAAAGCGTAAACTCTTTGAGACATTACTCCCATGGAGGAAAGTGCGCATGGTGACTGTTGTATTCAATCCCGATGCAATTTCTGTGTTTCATTAACACTCTGATAGTCCCCAGATTACAGAAAGACTACAGATGTGCACCGGAAACTACTACTGGTCTTCCAGGGAACGATCAAATCGTAGACTGTTTGAGACATTACTCTTATGGAGGAATGTGCGCATGGTGACTGTTGTATTCTACCCCGATGCAATTTCTGTGTTTCATCAACACTCTGATAGTCCACAGATTACAGAATGCCTCCAGATGTGCATCGGAAACTACTACTGGTCTTCCAGGGAACGATCAAAGCGTAAACTCTTTGAGACATTACTCCCATGGAGGAAAGTGCGCATGGTGACTGTTGTATTCAATCCCGATACATTTTCTGTGTTTCATCAACACTCTGATAGTCCACAGATTACAGAATGCCACCAGATGTGCATCGGAAAGTACTACTGGTCTTCCAGGGAACGATCAAATCGTAGACTGTTTGAGACATTATTCCAATGGATAAAACTGTTCATGGAGACTGTTGTATTCAATCCCGATGCAATTTTTGTGTTTCATCAACACTCTGATAGTCCACAGATTACAGAAAGGATCCAGATGTTCATCGGAAACTACTACTGGTCTTCCAGGGAACGATCAATGCGTAGACTGTTTGAGACATTAGTTTTATGGAGGAATGTGCGCATGGTGACTGTTGTATTCAATCCCGATGCAATTTCTGTGTTTCATCAACACTCTGATAGTCCACAGATTACAGAATGCCTCCAGATGTGCATCGGAAACTACTACTGGTCTTCCAGGGAACGATCAAAGCGTAAACTCTTTGAGACATTACTCCCATGGAGGAAAGTGCGCATGGTGACTGTTGTATTCAATCCCGATGCAATTTCTGTGTTTCATCAACACTCGGATAGTCCACAGATTACAGAATGAAACCAGATGTGCATTGGAAACTACTACTGGTCTTCCAGGGAACGATCAAAGCGTAGACTGTTTGAGACATTACTCCCTTGGAGGAAACTGCGCATGGAGACTGTTGTATTTAATCCCGATGCATTTTCTGTGTTTCATCAACACTCTGATAGTCCACAGATTACCGAAAGCATCCAGATGTGCATCGGAAACTACTACTGGTCTTCCAGGGAACGATCAAAGCGTAGACTGTTTGAGACATTAATCCAATTGAGGAAAGTGTGCATGGTGACTGTTGTATTCAATCCCGATGCAGTTTCTGTGTTTCATCAACACTCAGTTAGTCCACAGATATCAGAATGCCTCCAGATGTGCATTGGAAAGTACTACTGGTCTTCCAGGGAACGATCAGAGCGTAGACTGTTTGAGACATTACTCCCATGGAGGAATGTGCGCATGGAGACTGTTGTATTCAATCCCGATGCAATTTCTGTGTTTCATCAACACTCTGATAGTCTACAAATTACAGAATGTTACCAGATGTGCATCGGAAACTACTACTGGCCTTCCAGGGAACGATCAAAGCGTGGACTGTTTGAGACATGACTCCCATGGAGGAAAGTGCACATGGTGACTGTTGTATTCAATCCCGATGCAATTTCTTAGTTTCATTAACACTCTGATACTCCACAGATTACAGAATGCCTCCAGATGTGCATCGGAAACTACTACTGGTCTTCCAGGGAACGATCAAAGCGTAAACTCTTTGAGACATTACTCCCATGGAGGAAAGTGCGCATGGTGACTGTTGTATTCAATCCCGATGCAATTTCTGTGTTTCATTAACACTCTGATAGTCCCCAGATTACAGAAAGACTTCAGATGTGCACCGGAAACTACTACTGGTCTTCCAGGGAACGATCAAATCGTAGACTGTTTGAGACATTACTCTTATGGAGGAATGTGCGAATGGTGACTGTTGTATTCTACCCCGATGCAATTTCTGTGTTTCATCAACACTCTGATAGTCCACAGATTACAGAATGCCTCCAGATGTGCATCGGAAACTACTACTGGTCTTCCAGGGAACGATCAAAGCGTAAACTCTTTGAGACATTACTCCCATGGAGGAAAGTGCGCATGGTGACTGTTGTATTCAATCCCGATACATTTTCTGTGTTTCATCAACACTCTGATAGTCCACAGATTACAGAATGCCACCAGATGTGCATCGGAAACTACTACTGGTCTTCCAGGGAACGATCAAATCGTAGACTGTTTGAGACATTACTCCAATGGATAAAACTGTTCATGGAGACTGTTGTATTCAATCCCGATGCAATTTTTGTGTTTCATCAACACTCTGATAGTCCACAGATTACAGAAAGGATCCAGATGTTCATCGGAAACTACTACTGGTCTTCCAGGGAACGATCAATGCGTAGACTGTTTGAGACATTAGTTTTATGGAGGAATGTGCGCATGGTGACTGTTGTATTCAATCCCGATGCAATTTCTGTGTTTCATCAACACTCTGATAGTCCACAGATTACAGAATGCCTCCAGATGTGCATCGGAAACTACTACTGGTCTTCCAGGGAACGATCAAAGCGTAAACTCTTTGAGACATTACTCCCATGGAGGAAAGTGCGCATGGTGACTGTTGTATTCAATCCCGATGCAATTTCTGTGTTTCATCAACACTCGGATAGTCCACAGATTACAGAATGAAACCAGATGTGCATTGGAAACTACTACTGGTCTTCCAGGGAACGATCAAAGCGTAGACTGTTTGAGACATTACTCCCTTGGAGGAAACTGCGCATGGAGACTGTTGTATTTAATCCCGATGCATTTTCTGTGTTTCATCAACACTCTGATAGTCCACAGATTACAGAAAGCATCCAGATGTGCATCGGAAACTACTACTGGTCTTCCAGGGATCGATCAAAGCGTAGACTCTTAGAGACATTACTCCCATGGAGGAAAGTGCGCATGGTGACTGTTGTATTCAATCCCGATGCAATTTCTGTGTTTCATCAACACTCTGATAGTCTACAAATTACAGAATGTTACCAGATGTGCATCGGAAACTTTTACTGGCCTTCCAGGGAACGATCAAAGCGTACACTGTTTGAGACATTACTCCCATGGAGGAAAGTGCACATGGTGACTGTTGTATTCAATCCCGATGCAATTTCTTAGTTTCATTAACACTCTGATACTCCACAGATTACAGAATGCCTCCAGATGTGCATCGGAAACTACTACTGGTCTTCCAGGGAACGATCAAAGCGTAAACTCTTTGAGACATTACTCCCATGGAGGAAAGTGCGCATGGTGACTGTTGTATTCAATCCCGATGCAATTTCTGTGTTTCATTAACACTCTGATAGTCCCCAGATTACAGAAAGACTACAGATGTGCACCGGAAACTACTACTGGTCTTCCAGGGAACGATCAAATCGTAGACTGTTTGAGACATTACTCTTATGGAGGAATGTGCGCATGGTGACTGTTGTATTCTACCCCGATGCAATTTCTGTGTTTCATCAACACTCTGATAGTCCACAGATTACAGAATGCCTCCAGATGTGCATCGGAAACTACTACTGGTCTTCCAGGGAACGATCAAAGCGTAAACTCTTTGAGACATTACTCCCATGGAGGAAAGTGCGCATGGTGACTGTTGTATTCAATCCCGATACATTTTCTGTGTTTCATCAACACTCTGATAGTCCACAGATTACAGAATGCCACCAGATGTGCATCGGAAACTACTACTGGTCTTCCAGGGAACGATCAAATCGTAGACTGTTTGAGACATTACTCCAATGGATAAAACTGTTCATGGAGACTGTTGTATTCAATCCCGATGCAATTTTTGTGTTTCATCAACACTCTGATAGTCCACAGATTACAGAAAGGATCCAGATGTTCATCGGAAACTACTACTGGTCTTCCATGGAACGATCAATGCGTAGACTGTTTGAGACATTAGTTTTATGGAGGAATGTGCGCATGGTGACTGTTGCATTCAATCCCGATGCAATTTCTGTGTTTCATCAACACTCTGATAGTCCACAGATTACAGAATGCCTCCAGATGTGCATCGGAAACTACTACTGGTCTTCCAGGGAACGATCAAAGCGTAAACTCTTTGAGACATTACTCCCATGGAGGAAAGTGCGCATGGTGACTGTTGTATTCAATCCCGATGCAATTTCTGTGTTTCATCAACACTCGGATAGTCCACAGATTACAGAATGAAACCAGATGTGCATTGGAAACTACTACTGGTCTTCCAGGGAACGATCAAAGCGTAGACTGTTTGAGACATTACTCCCTTGGAGGAAACTGCGCATGGAGACTGTTGTATTTAATCCCGATTCATTTTCTGTGTTTCATCAACACTCTGATAGTCCACAGATTACAGAAAGCATCCAGATGTGCATCGGAAACTACTACTGGTCTTCCAGGGATCGATCAAAGCGTAGACTGTTTGAGACATTACTCCCATGGAGGAAAGTGCGCATGGTGACTGTTGTATTCAATCCCGATGCAATTTCTGTGTTTCATCAACACTCTGATAGTCTACAAATTACAGAATGTTACCAGATGTGCATCGGAAACTACTACTGGCCTTCCAGGGAACGATCAAAGCGTAGACTGTTTGAGACATTACTGCCATGGAGGAAAGTGCACATGGTGACTGTTGTATTCAATCCCGATGCAATTTCTTAGTTTCATTAACACTCTGATACTCCACAGATTACAGAATGCCTCCAGATGTGCATCGGAAACTACTACTGGTCTTCCAGGGAACGATCAAAGCGTAAACTCTTTGAGACATTACTCCCATGGAGGAAAGTGCGCATGGTGACTGTTGTATTCAATCCCGATGCAATTTCTGTGTTTCATTAACACTCTGATAGTCCCCAGATTACAGAAAGACTACAGATGTGCACCGGAAACTACTACTGGTCTTCCAGGGAACGATCAAATCGTAGACTGTTTGAGACATTACTCTTATGGAGGAATGTGCGCATGGTGACTGTTGTATTCTACCCCGATGCAATTTCTGTGTTTCATCAACACTCTGATAGTCCACAGATTACAGAATGCCTCCAGATGTGCATCGGAAACTACTACTGGTCTTCCAGGGAACGATCAAAGCGTAAACTCTTTGAGACATTACTCCCATGGAGGAAAGTGCGCATGGTGACTGTTGTATTCAATCCCGATACATTTTCTGTGTTTCATCAACACTCTGATAGTCCACAGATTACAGAATGCCACCAGATGTGCATCGGAAACTACTACTGGTCTTCCAGGGAACGATCAAATCGTAGACTGTTTGAGACATTACTCCAATGGATAAAACTGTTCATGGAGACTGTTGTATTCAATCCCGATGCAATTTTTGTGTTTCATCAACACTCTGATAGTCCACAGATTACAGAAAGGATCCAGATGTTCATCGGAAACTACTACTGGTCTTCCAGGGAACGATCAATGCGTAGACTGTTTGAGACATTAGTTTTATGGAGGAATGTGCGCATGGTGACTGTTGTATTCAATCCCGATGCAATTTCTGTGTTTCATCAACACTCTGATAGTCCACAGATTACAGAATGCCTCCAGATGTGCATCGGAAACTACTACTGGTCTTCCAGGGAACGATCAAAGCGTAAACTCTTTGAGACATTACTCCCATGGAGGAAAGTGCGCATGGTGACTGTTGTATTCAATCCCGATGCAATTTCTGTGTTTCATCAACACTCGGATAGTCCACAGATTACAGAATGAAACCAGATGTGCATTGGAAACTACTACTGGTCTTCCAGGGAACGATCAAAGCGTAGACTGTTTGAGACATTACTCCCTTGGAGGAAACTGCGCATGGAGACTGTTGTATTTAATCCCGATGCATTTTCTGTGTTTCATCAACACTCTGATAGTCCACAGATTACAGAAAGCATCCAGATGTGCATCGGAAACTACTACTGGTCTTCCAGGGATCGATCAAAGCGTAGACTCTTAGAGACATTACTCCCATGGAGGAAAGTGCGCATGGTGACTGTTGTATTCAATCCCGATGCAATTTCTGTGTTTCATCAACACTCTGATAGTCTACAAATTACAGAATGTTACCAGATGTGCATCGGAAACTTTTACTGGCCTTCCAGGGAACGATCAAAGCGTAGACTGTTTGAGACATTACTCCCATGGAGGAAAGTGCACATGGTGACTGTTGTATTCAATCCCGATGCAATTTCTTAGTTTCATTAACACTCTGATACTCCACAGATTACAGAATTCCTCCAGATGTGCATCGGAAACTACTACTGGGCTTCCAGGGAACGATCAAAGCGTAAACTCTTTGAGACATTACTCCCATGGAGGAAAGTGCGCATGGTGACTGTTGTATTCAATCCCGATGCAATTTCTGTGTTTCATTAACACTCTGATAGTCCCCAGATTACAGAAAGACTACAGATGTGCACCGGAAACTACTACTGGTCTTCCAGGGAACGATCAAATCGTAGACTGTTTGAGACATTACTCTTATGGAGGAATGTGCGCATGGTGACTGTTGTATTCTACCCCGATGCAATTTCTGTGTTTCATCAACACTCTGATAGTCCACAGATTACAGAATGCCTCCAGATGTGCATCGGAAACTACTACTGGTCTTCCAGGGAACGATCAAAGCGTAAACTCTTTGAGACATTACTCCCATGGAGGAAAGTGCGCATGGTGACTGTTGTATTCAATCCCGATACATTTTCTGTGTTTCATCAACACTCTGATAGTCCACAGATTACAGAATGCCACCAGATGTGCATCGGAAACTACTACTGGTCTTCCAGGGAACGATCAAATCGTAGACTGTTTGAGACATTACTCCAATGGATAAAACTGTTCATGGAGACTGTTGTATTCAATCCCGATGCAATTTTTGTGTTTCATCAACACTCTGATAGTCCACAGATTACAGAAAGGATCCAGATGTTCATCAGAAACTACTACTGGTCTTCCAGGGAACGATCAATGCGTAGACTGTTTGAGACATTAGTTTTATGGAGGAATGTGCGCATGGTGACTGTTGTATTCAATCCCGATGCAATTTCTGTGTTTCATCAACACTCTGATAGTCCACAGATTACAGAATGCCTCCAGATGTGCATCGGAAACTACTACTGGTCTTCCAGGGAACGATCAAAGCGTAAACTCTTTGAGACATTGCTCCCATGGAGGAAAGTGCGCATGGTGACTGTTGTATTCAATCCCGATGCAATTTCTGTGTTTCATCAACACTCGGATAGTCCACAGATTACAGAATGAAACCAGATGTGCATTGGAAACTACTACTGGTCTTCCAGGGAACGATCAAAGCGTAGACTGTTTGAGACATTACTCCCTTGGAGGAAACTGCGCATGGAGACTGTTGTATTTAATCCCGATGCATTTTCTGTGTTTCATCAACACTCTGATAGTCCACAGATTACAGAAAGCATCCAGATGTGCATCGGAAACTACTACTGGTCTTCCAGGGATCGATCAAAGCGTAGACTCTTAGAGACATTACTCCCATGGAGGAAAGTGCGCATGGTGACTGTTGTATTCAATCCCGATGCAATTTCTGTGTTTCATCAACACTCTGATAGTCTACAAATTACAGAATGTTACCAGATGTGCATCGGAAACTACTACTGGCCTTCCAGGGAACGATCAAAGCGTAGACTGTTTGAGACATTACTCCCATGGAGGAAAGTGCACATGGTGACTGTTGAATTCAATCCCGATGCAATTTCTTAGTTTCATTAACACTCTGATACTCCACAGATTACAAAATGCCTCCAGATGTGCATCGGAAACTACTACTGGTCTTCCAGGGAACGATCAAAGCGTAAACTCTTTGAGACATTACTCCCATGGAGGAAAGTGCGCATGGTGACTGTTGTATTCAATCCCGATGCAATTTCTGTGTTTCATTAACACTCTGATAGTCCCCAGATTACAGAAAGACTACAGATGTGCACCGGAAACTACTACTGGTCTTCCAGGGAACGATCAAATCGTGACTGTTTGAGACATTACTCTTATGGAGGAATGTGCGCATGGTGACTGTTGTATTCTACCCCGATGCAATTTCTGTGTTTCATCAACACTCTGATAGTCCACAGATTACAGAATGCCTCCAGATGTGCATCGGAAACTACTACTGGTCTTCCAGGGACCGATCAAAGCGTAAACTCTTTGAGACATTACTCCCATGGAGGAAAGTGCGCATGGTGACTGTTGTATTCAATCCCGATACATTTTCTGTGTTTCATCAACACTCTGATAGTCCACAGATTACAGAATGCCACCAGATGTGCATCGGAAACTACTACTGGTCTTCCAGGGAACGATCAAATCGTAGACTGTTTGAGACATTACTCCAATGGATAAAACTGTTCATGGAGACTGTTGTATTCAATCCCGATGCAATTTTTGTGTTTCATCAACACTCTGATAGTCCACAGATTACAGAAAGGATCCAGATGTTCATCGGAAACTACTACTGGTCTTCCAGGGAACGATCAATGCGTAGACTGTTTGAGACATTAGTTTTATGGAGGAATGTGCGCATGGTGACTGTTGCATTCAATCCCGATGCAATTTCTGTGTTTCATCAACACTCTGATAGTCCACAGATTACAGAATGCCTCCAGATGTGCATCGGAAACTACTACTGGTCTTCCAGGGAACGATCAAAGCGTAAACTCTTTGAGACATTACTCCCATGGAGGAAAGTGCGCATGGTGACTGTTGTATTCAATCCCGATGCAATTTCTGTGTTTCATCAACACTCGGATAGTCCACAGATTACAGAATGAAACCAGATGTGCATTGGAAACTACTACTGGTCTTCCAGGGAACGATGAAAGCGTAGACTGTTTGAGACATTACTCCCTTGGAGGAAACTGCGCATGGAGACTGTTGTATTTAATCCCGATGCATTTTCTGTGTTTCATCAACACTCTGATAGTCCACAGATTACAGAAAGCATCCAGATGTGCATCGGAAACTACTACTGGTCTTCCAGGGATCGATCAAAGCGTAGACTCTTAGAGACATTACTCCCATGGAGGAAAGTGCGCATGGTGACTGTTGTATTCAATCCCGATGCAATTTCTGTGTTTCATCAACACTCTGATAGTCTACAAATTACAGAATGTTACCAGATGTGCATCGGAAACTACTACTGGCCTTCCAGGGAACGATCAAAGCGTAGACTGTTTGAGACATTACTCCCATGGAGGAAAGTGCACATGGTGACTGTTGTATTCAATCCCGATGCAATTTCTTAGTTTCATTAACACTCTGATACTCCACAGATTACAGAATGCCTCCAGATGTGCATCGGAAACTACTACTGGTCTTCCAGGGAACGATCAAAGCGTAAACTCTTTGAGACATTACTCCCATGGAGGAAAGTGCGCATGGTGACTGTTGTATTCAATCCCGATGCAATTTCTGTGTTTCATTAACACTCTGATAGTCCCCAGATTACAGAAAGACTACAGATGTGCACCGGAAACTACTACTGGTCTTCCAGGGAACGATCAAATCGTAGACTGTTGGAGACATTACTCTTATGGAGGAATGTGCGCATGGTGACTGTTGTATTCTACCCCGATGCAATGTCTGTGTTTCATCAACACTCTGATAGTCCACAGATTACAGAATGCCTCCAGTTGTACATCGGAAACTACTACTGGTCTTCCAGGGAACGATCAAAACGTAAACTCTTTGAGACATTACTCCCATGGAGGAAAGTGCGCATGGTGACTGTTGTATTAATTCCCGATACATTTTCTGTGTTTCATCAACACTCTGATAGTCCACAGATTACAGAATGCCACCAGATGTGCATCGGAAACTACTACTGGTCTTCCAGGGAACGATCAAATCGTAGACTGTTTGAGACATTACTCCAATGGATAAAACTGTTCATGGAGACTGTTGTATTCAATCCCGATGCAATTTTTGTGTTTCATCAACACTCTGATAGTCCACAGATTACAGAAAGGATCCACATGTTCATCGGAAACTACTACTGGTCTTCCAGGGAACGATCAATGCGTAGACTGTTTGAGACATTAGTTTTATGGAGGAATGTGCGCATGGTGACTGTTGTATTCAATCCCGATGCAATTTCTGTGTTTCATCAACACTCTGATAGTCCACAGATTACAGAATGCCTCCAGATGTGCATCGGAAACTACTACTGGTCTTCCAGGGATCGATCAAAGCGTAGACTCTTAGAGACATTACTCCCATGGAGGAAAGTGCGCATGGTGACTGTTGTATTCAATCCCGATACATTTTCTGTGTTTCATCAACACTCTGATAGTCCACAGATTACAGAATGCCACCAGATGTGCATCGGAAACTACTACTGGTCTTCCAGGGAACGATCAAAGCGTAGACTGTTTCAGACATTACTCCCATGGAGGAAAGTGCGGATGGTGGATGTTGTATTCAATCCCGATGCAATTTCTGTGTTTCATCAACACTCTGATAGTCCACAGATTACAGAATGCAACCAGATGTGCATCGGAAACTACTACTGGTCTTCCAGGGAACGATCATAGCGTAGACTGTTTGAGACATTACTTTTATGGAGGAAAGTGCGCATGGTGACTGTTGTATTCAATCCCGATGCAATTTCTGTGTTTCACCAACACTCTGATAGTCCACAGATTACAGAATGCCTCCAGATGTGCATCGGAAATTACTACTAGTCTTCCAGGGAACGATCAAAGCGTAGACTGTTTGAGACATTACTCCAATGCCTAAAACTGTTCATGGAGACTGTTGTATTCAATCACGATGCGATTTTTGTGTTTCATCAACACTCTGATAGTCTACAGATTACAGAATGTTACCAGATGTTCATCGGAAACTACTACTGGTCTTCCAGGGAACGATCAAAGCGTAGACTGTTTGAGACATTAGTTTTATGGAGGAATGTGCGCATGGTGACTGTTGTATTCAATCCCGTGCAATTTCTGTGTTTCATCAACACACTGATAGTCCACAGATTACAGAATGCCTCCAGATGTGCATCGGAAACTACTACTGGTCTTCCAGGGAACGATCAAAGCGTAGACTGTTTCAGACATTACTCCCATGGAGGAAAGTGCGGATGGTGGATGTTGTATTCAATCCCGATGCAATTTCTGTGTTTCATCAACACTCTGATAGTCCACAGATTACAGAATGCCACCAGATGTGCATCGGAAACTACTACTGGTCTTCCAGGGAACGATCATATCGTAGACTGTTTGAGACATTACTTTTATGGAGGAAAGTGCGCATGGTGACTGTTGTATTCAGTCCCGATGCAATTTCTTTGTTTCACCAACACTTTGATAGTCCACAGATTACAGAATGCCTCCAGATGTGCATCGGAAACTACTACTAGTCTTCCAGGGAACGGTCAAAGCGTAGACTGTTTGAGACATTACTCCAATGGATAAAACTGTTCATGGAGACTGTTGTATTCAATCACGATGCGTTTTTTGTGTTTCATCAACACTCTGATAGTCTACAGATTACAGAATGTTACCAGATGTGCATCGGAAACTACTACTGGCCTTCCAGGGAACGATCAAAGCGTAGACTGTTTGAGACATTAGTTTTATGGAGGAATGTGCGCATGGTGACTGTTGTATTCAATCACGTGCAATTTCTGTGTTTCATCAACACTCTGATAGTCCACAGATTACAGAATGCCTCCAGATGTGCATCGGAAACTACTACTGGTCTTCCAGGGAACGATCAAAGCGTAAACTCTTTGAGACATAACTCTCATGGAGGAAAGTGCGCATGGTGACTGTTGTATTCAATCCCGATGCAATTTCTGTGTTTCATCAACACTCTGATAGTCCACAGATTACAGATTGCCACCAGATGTGCATTGGAAACTACTACTGGTCTTCCAGGGAACGATCAAAGCATAGACTGTTTGAGACATTACTCCCATGGAGGAAACTGCGCATGGAGACTGTTGTATTTAACCCCGATGCATTTTCTGTGTTTCATCAACACTCTGATAGTCCACAGATTACAGAAAGCATCCAGATGTGCATCGGAAACTACTACTGGTCTTCCAGGGAACGATCAATGCGTAGACTCTTAGAGACATTACTCCCATGTGGGAAAGTGCTCATGGTGACTGTTGTATTCAATCCCGATGCAATTTCTGTGTTTCATCAACACTCTGATAGTCTACAGATTACAGAATGCCACCGGATGTGCATCGGAAACTACTACTGGTCTTCCAGGGAACGATCAATGCGTAGACTGTTTGAGACATTAGTTTTATGGAGGAATGTGCGCATGGTGACTGTTGCATTCAATCCCGATGCAATTTCTGTGTTTCATCAACACTCTGATAGTCCACAGATTACAGAATGCCTCCAGATGTGCATCGGAAACTACTACTGGTCTTCCAGAGAACGATCAAAGCGTAAACTCTTTGAGACATTACTCCCATGGAGGAAAGTGCGCATGGTGACTGTTGTATTCAATCCCGATGCAATTTCTGTGTTTCATCAACACTCTGATAGTCCACAGATTACAGAATGCCACCAGATGTGCATTGGAAACTACTACTGGTCTTCCAGGGAACGATCAAAGCGTAGACTGTTTGAGACATTACTCCCATGGAGGAAACTGCGCATGGAGACTGTTGTATTTAATCCCGATGCATTTTCTGTGTTTCATCAACACTCTGATAGTCACAGATTACAGAACGCATACAGATGTGCATCGGAAACTACTACTGGTCTTCCAGGGAACGATCAGAGCGTAGACTGTTTGAGACATTACTCCAATGGAGGAAAGTGTGCATGGTGACTGTTGTATTCAATCCCGATGCAGTTTCTGTGTTTCATCAACACTCAGTTAGTCCACAGATATCAGAATGCCTCCAGATGTGCATCGGAAACTACTACTGGTCTTCCAGGGAACGATCATAGCGTAGACTGTTTGAGACATTACTTTTATGTAGGAAAGTGCGCATGGTGACTGTTGTATTCAATCCCGATGCAATTTCTGTGTTTCACCAACACTCTGATAGTCCACGGATTACAGAATGCCTCCAGATGTGCATCGGAAACTACTACTAGTCTTCCAGGGAACGATCAAAGCGTAGACTGTTTGAGACATTACTCCAATGGATAAAACTATTCATGGAGACTGTTGTATTCAATCACGATGCGATTTTTGCGTTTCATCAACACTCTGATAGTCCACGGATTACAGAATGCCACCAGATGTGCATTGGAAACTACTACTGGTCTTCCAGGGAACGATCAAAGCGTAGACTGTTTGAGACATTACTCCCATGGAGGAAACTGCGCATGGAGACTGTTGTATTTAATCCCGATGCATTTTCTGTGTTTCATCAACACTCTGATAGTCCACAGATTACAGAAAGCATCCAGATGTGCATCGGAAACTACTACTGGTCTTCCAGGGAACGATCAAAGCGTAGACTCTTAGAGACATTACTCCCATGGGGGAAAGTGCTCATGGTGACTGTTGTATTCAATCCCGATGCAATTTCTGTGTTTCATCAACACTCTGATAGTCTACAGATTACAGAATGCCACCAGATGTGCATCGGAAACTACTACTGGTCTTCCAGGGTACGATCAAAGCGTAGACTCTTTGAGACATTACTCCAATGGAGGAAAGTGTGCATGGTGACTGTTGTATTCAATCCCGATGCAGTTTCTGTGTTTCATCAACACTCAGTTAGTCCACAGATATCAGAATGCCTCCAGATGTGCATCGGAAACTACTACTGGTCTTACAGGGAACGATCAAAGCGTAGACTGTTTGAGACATTACTCCCATGGAGGAAGGTGCGCATGGAGACTGTTGTATTCAATCCCGATGCAATTTCTGTGTTTCATCAACACTCTGATAGTCTACAGATTACAGAATGTTACCAGATGTGCATCGGAAACTACTACTGGCCTTCCAGGGAACGATCAAAGCGTAGACTGTTTGAGACATTACACCAATGGAGGAAAGTGCACATGGTGACTGTTGTATTCAATCCCGATGCAATTTCTTAGTTTCATCAACACTCTGATACTCCACAGATTACAGAATGCCTCCAGATGTGCATCGGAAACTACTACTGGTCTTCCAGGGAACGATCAAAGCGTAGACTCTTTGAGACATTACTTTTATGGAGGAAAGTGCGCATGGTGACTGTTGTATTCAATCCCGATGCAATTTCTGTGTTTCATTAACACTCTGATAGTCCACAGATTAAAGAAAGCCTACAGATGTGCATCGGAAACTACTACTGGTCTTCCAGGGAACGATCAAATCGTAGACTGTTTGACACATTACTCTTATGGAGGAATGTGCGCATGGTGACTGTTGTATTCTATCCCGATGCAACTTCTGTGTTTCATCAACACTCTCATAGTCCACAGATTACAGAATGCCTCCAGATGTGCATCGGAAACTACTACTGGTCAACCAGGGAACGATCAAAGCGTAAACTCTTTGAGACATTACTCCCATGGAGGAAAGTGCGCATGGTGACTGTTGTATTCAATCCCGATACATTTTCTGTGTTTCATCAACACTCTGATAGTCCACAGATTACAGAATGCCACCAGATGTGCATCGGAAACTACTACTAGTCTTCCAGGGAACGATCAAAGCGTAGACTGTTTGAGACATTACTCCAATGGATAAAACTGTTCATGGACACTGTTGTATTCAATCCCGATGCAATTTTTGTGTTTGATCAACACTCTGATAGTCCACAGATTACAGAAAGCATCCAGATGTGCATCGGAAACTACTACTGGTCTTCCAGGGAACGACCAATGCGTAGACTGTTTGAGACATTAGTTCTATGGAGGAATGTGCGCATGGTGACTGTTGTATTCAATCCCGATGCAATTTCTGTGTTTCATCAACACTCTGATAGTCCACAGATTACAGAATGCCACCAGATGTGCATCGAAAACTACTACTGGTCTTCCAGGGAACGATCAAAGCGTAAACTCTTTGAGACATTACTCCCATGGAGGAAAGTGCGCATGGTGACTGTTGTATTCAATCCCGATTCAATTTCTGTGTTTCATCAACACTCTGATAGTCCACAGATTACAGAATGCCACCAGATGTGCATTGGAAACTACTACTGGTCTTCCAGGGAACGATCAAAGCGTAGACTGTGTGAGACATTACTCCCGTGGAGGAAAGTGCGCATGGTGACTGTTGTATTCAATCCCGATGCAATTTCTGTGTTTCATCAACACTCTGATAGTCCACAGATTACAGAATGCCACCAGATGTGCATTGGAAACTACTACTGGTCTTCCAGGGAACGATCAAAGCGTAGACAGTTTGAGACATTACTCCCATGGAGGAAACTGCGCATTGAGACTGTTGTATTTAATCCCGATGCATTTTCTGTGTTTCATCAACACTCTGATAGTCCACAGATTACAGAAAGAATCCCGATGTGCATCGGAAACTACTACTGGTCTTCCAGGGATCGATGAAAGCGTAGACTCTTAGAGACATTACTCCCATGGAGGAAAGTGCGCATGGTGACTGTTGTATTCAATCCCGATTCAATTTCTGTGTTTCATCAACACTCTGATAGTCCACAGATTACAGAATGCCACCAGATGTGCATTGGAAACTACTACTGGTCTTCCAGGGAACGATCAAAGCGTAGACTGTGTGAGACATTACTCCCGTGGAGGAAAGTGCGCATGGAGACTGTTGTATTTAATCCCGATGCATTTTCTGTGTTTCATCAACACTCTGATAGTCCACAGATTACAGAAAGCATCCAGATGTGCATCGGAAACTACTACTGGTCTTCCAGGGAACGATCAAAGCGTAGACTCTTAGAGACATTACTCCCATGGGGGAAAGTGCTCATGGTGACTGTTGTATTCAATCCCGATGCAATTTCTGTGTTTCATCAACACTCTGATAGTCTACAGATTACAGAATGCCACCAGATGTGCATCGGAAACTACTACTGGTCTTCCAGGGTACGATCAAAGCGTAGACTCTTTGAGACATTACTCCAATGGAGGAAAGTGTGCATGGTGACTGTTGTATTCAATCCCGATGCAGTTTCTGTGTTTCATCAACACTCAGTTAGTCCACAGATATCAGAATGCCTCCAGATGTGCATCGGAAACTACTACTGGTCTTACAGGGAACGATCAAAGCGTAGACTGTTTGAGACATTACTCCCATGGAGGAAAGTGCGCATGGAGACTGTTGTATTCAATCCCGATGCAATTTCTGTGTTTCATCAACACTCTGATAGTCTACAGATTACAGAATGTTACCAGATGTGCATCGGAAACTACTACTGGCCTTCCAGGGAACGATCAAAGCGTAGACTGTTTGAGACATTACACCAATGGAGGAAAGTGCACATGGTGACTGTTGTATTCAATCCCGATGTAATTTCTTAGTTTCATCAACACTCTGATACTCCACAGATTACAGAATGCCTCCAGATGTGCATCGGAAACTACTACTGGTCTTCCAGGGAACGATCAAAGCGTAGACTCTTTGAGACATTACTTTTATGGAGGAAAGTGCGCATGGTGACTGTTGTATTCAATCCCGATGCAATTTCTGTGTTTCATTAACACTCTGATAGTCCACAGATTAAAGAAAGCCTACAGATGTGCATCGGAAACTACTACTGGTCTTCCAGGGAACGATCAAATCGTAGACTGTTTGACACATTACTCTTATGGAGGAATGTGCGCATGGTGACTGTTGTATTCTATCCCGATGCAATTTCTGTGTTTCATCAACACTCTCATAGTCCACAGATTACAGAATGCCTCCAGATGTGCATCGGAAACTACTACTGGTCAACCAGGGAACGATCAAAGCGTAAACTCTTTGAGACATTACTCCCATGGAGGAAAGTGCGCATGGTGACTGTTGTATTCAATCCCGATACATTTTCTGTGTTTCATCAACACTCTGATAGTCCACAGATTACAGAATGCCACCAGATGTGCATCGGAAACTACTACTAGTCTTCCAGGGAACGATCAAAGCGTAGACTGTTTGAGACATTACTCCAATGGATAAAACTGTTCATGGACACTGTTGTATTCAATCCCGATGAAATTTTTGTGTTACATCAACACTCTGATAGTCCACAGATTACAGAAAGCATCCAGATGTGCATCGGAAACTACTACTGGTCTTCCAGGGAAAGATCATAGCGTAGACTGTTTGAGACATTAGTTTTATGGGGAAAGTGCGCATGGTGACAGTTGTATTCAATCCCGATGCAATTTCTCTGTTTCATCAACACTCTGATAGTCCACAGATTACAGAATGCCACCAGATGTGCAGCGGAAACTACTAATGGTCTTCCAGGGAACGATCAAAGCGTAGACTGTTTGAGACATTACTTTTAAGGAGGAAAGTGAGAATGGTGACTGTTGTATTCAATCCCGATGCAATTTCTGTGTTTCATTAACACTCTGATAGTCCACAGATTACAGAATGCCTGAAGATGTGCATCGGAAACTACTACTGGTCTTCCAGGGAACGATCAAAGCGTAGACTGTTTGAGACATTACTCCCATGGAGGAAACTGCTCATGGAGACTGTTGTATTCAATCCCGATGCAATTTCTGTGTTTCATCAACACTCTGATAGTCCACAGGTTACAGAAAGCATCCAGATGTACATCGGAAACTACTACTGGCCTTCCAGGGAACGATCAAAGCGTAGACTCTTTGAGACATTACTCCCATGGAGGAAAGTGCGCATGGTGACTGTTGTATTCGATCCCGATGCATTTTCTGTGTTTCATCAACACTCTGATAGTCCACAGGTTACAGAATGCCACCAGATGTGCATCGGAAACTACTACTGGTCTTCCAGGGAACGATCAAAGCGTAGACTGTTTCAGACATTACTCCCATGGAGGAAAGTGCGGATGGTGACTGTTGTATTCAATCCCGATGCAATTTCTGTGTTTCATCAACACTCTGATAGTCCACAGAATACAGAATGCCTCCAGATGTGCATCGGAAACTACTACTGGTCTTCCAGGGAACGATCAAAGCGTAGACTGTTTGAGACATTACTTTTATGGAGGAAAGTGCGCATGGTGACTGTTGTATTCAAACCCGATGCAATATCTGTGTTTCACCAACACTCTGATAGTCCACAGATTACAGAATGCCTACAGATGTGCATCGGAAACTACTACTGGTCTTCCAGGGTACGATCAAAGCGTAGACTGTTTGAGACATTACTCCCATGGAGGAAACTGTTCATGGAGACTGTTCTGCTCAATCCCGATGAAATTTTTGTGTTTCATCAACACTCTGATAGTCCACAGATTACAGAAAGCATCCAGATGTGCATCGGAAACTACTACTGGTCTTCCAGGGAACGATCAAAGCGTAGACTGTTTGAGACATTAGTTTTATGGAGGAATGAGCGCATGGTGACTGTTGTATTCAATCCCGATGCAATTTCTTTGTTTCATCAACACTCTGCTAGTCCACAGATTACAGAATCCTCCAGATGTGCATCGGAAACTACTACTGGTCTTCCAGGGAACGATCAAAGCGTAAACTCTTTGAGACATTACTCCCATGGAGGAAAGTGCGCATGGTGACTGTTGTATTCAATCCCGATGCAATTTCTGTGTTTCATCAAATCTCTGATAGTCCACAGATTACAGAATGCCACCAGATGTGCATTGGAAATTACTACTGGTCTTCCAGGGAACGATCAAAGCGTACACTGTTTGAGACATTACTCCCATGGAGGAAACTGCGCATGGAGACTGTTGTATTTAATCCCGATGCATTTTCTGTGTTTCATCAACACTCTGATAGTCCACAGATTACGGAAAGCATCCAGATGTGCATCGGAAACTATTACTGGTCTTCCAGGGAACGATCAAAGCGTAGACTCTTAGAGACATTACTCCCATGGGGGAAAGTGCTCATGGTGACTGTTGTATTCAATCCCGATGCAATTTCTGTGTTTCATCAACACTCTGATAGTCTACAGATTACAGAATCCCTCCAGATGTGCATCGGAAACTACTACTGGTCTTCCAGGGAACGATCAAAGCGTAGACTGTTTGAGACATTACTCCAATGGAGGAAAGTGTGCATGGTGACTGTTGTATTCAATCCCGATGCAGTTTCTGTGTTTCATCAACACTCAGTTAGTCCACAGATATCAGAATGCCTCCAGATGTGCATCGGTAACTACTACTGGTCTTCCAGGGAACGATCAAAGCGTAGACTGTTTGAGACATTACTCCCATGGAGGAAAGTGCGCATGGAGACTGTTGTATTCAATCCCGATGCAATTTCTGTGTTTCATCAACACTCTGATAGTCTACAGATTACAGAATGTTACCAGATGTGCATCGGAATCTACTACTGGCCTTCCAGGGAACGATCAAAGCGTAGACTGTTTGAGACATTACACCCATGGAGGAAAGTGCGCATGGTGACTGTTGTATTCAATCCCGATGCAATTTCTTAGTTTCATCAACACTCTGATACTCCACAGATTACAGAATGCCTCCAGATGTGCATCGGAAACTACTACTGGTCTTCCAGGGAACGATCAAAGCGTAGACTGTTTGAGACATTACTTTTATGGAGGAAAGTGCGCATGGTGACTGTTGTATTCAATCCCGATGCAATTTCTGTGTTTCATTAACACTCAGATAGTCCACAGATTAAAGAAAGCCTACAGATGTGCATTGGAAACTACTACTGGTCTTCCAGGGAACGATCAAATCGTAGACTGTTTCAGACATTACTCTTATGGAGGAATGTGCGCATGGTGACTGTTGTATTCTATCCCGATGCAATTTCTGTGTTTCATCAACACTCTCATAGTCCACAGATTACAGAATGCCTCCAGATGTGCATCGGAAACTACTACTGGTCTTCCAGGGAACGATCAAAGAGTAAACTCTTTGAGACATTACTCCCATGGAGGAAAGTGCGCATGGTGATTGTTGTATTCAATCCCGATACATTTTCTGTGTTTCATCAACACTCTGATAGTCCACAGATTACAGAATGCCACCAGATGTGCATCGGAAACTACTAATAGTCTTCCAGGGAACGATCAAAGCGTAGACTGTTTGAGACATTACTCCAATGGATAAAACTGTTCGTGGAGACTGTTGTATTCAATCCCGATGCAATTTTTGTGTTTCATCAACACTATGATAGTCCACAGATTACAGAAAGCATCCAGATGTGCATCGGAAACTACTACTGGTCTTCCAGGGAACGATCAATGCGTAGACTGTTTGAGACATTAGTTCTATGGAGGAATGTGTGCATGGTGACTGTTGTATTCAATCCCGATGCAATTTCTGTGTTTCATCAACACTCTGATAGTCCACAGATTACAGAATGCCACCAGATGTGCATTGGAAACTACTACTGGTGTTCCAGGGAACGATCAAAGCGTACACTGTTTGAGACATTACTCCCATGGAGGAAACTGCGCATGGAGACTGTTGTATTTAATAGCGATGCATTTTCTGTGTTTCATCAAAACTCTGATAGTCCACAGATTACAGAATGCCACCAGATGTGCATCGGAAACTACTACTGGTCTTCCAGGGAACGATCAAATCGTAGACTGTTTCACACATTACTCCCATGTGGGAAAGTGCTCATGGTGACTGTTGTATTCAATCCCGATGCCATTTCTGTGTTTCATCAACACTCTGATAGTCTACAGATTACAGAATGCCACCAGATGTGCATCGGAAACTACTACTGGTCTTCCAGGGAACGATCAAAGCGTAGACTGTTTGAGACATTACTCCAATGGAGGAAAGTGTGCATGGTGACTGTTGTATTCAATCCCGATGCAATTTCTGTGTTTCATTAACACTCTGATAGTCCACAGATTAAAGAAAGCCTACAGATGTGCATCTTAAAGTACTACTGGTCTTCCAGGGAACGATCAAATCGTAGACTGTTTGAGACATTACTCTTATTGAGGAATGTGCGCATGGTGACTGTTGTATTCTATCCCGATGCAATTTCTGTGTTTCATCAACACTCTCATAGTCCACAGATTACAGAATGCCTCCAGATGTGCATCGGAAACTACTACTGATCTTCCAGGGAACGATCAAAGCGTAAACTCTTTGAGTAATTACTCCCATGGAGGAAAGTGCGCATGGTGACTGTTGTATTCAATCCCGATGCATTTTCTGTGTTTCATCAACACTCTGATAGTCCACAGATTACAGAAAGCATCCAGATGTGCATCGGAAACTACTACTGGTCTTCCAGGGAACGATCAAAGCGTAGACTGTTTGAGACATTAGTTTTATGGGGAATGTGCGCATGGTGACTGTTGTATTCAATCCCGATGCAATTTCTGTGTTTCATCAACACTCTGATAGTCCACAGATTACAGAATGGCTCCAGATGTGCATCGGAAACTACTACTGGTCTTCCAGGGAACGATCAAAGCGTAAACTCTTTGAGACATTACTCCCATTGAGGAAAGTGCGCATGGTTACTGTTGTATTCAATCCCGATGCAATTTCTGTGTTTCATCAACACTCTGATAGTCCACAGATTACAGAATGCCACCAGATGTGCATTGCAAACTACTACTGGTCTTCCAGGGAACGATCAAAGCGTAGACTGTTTGAGACATTACTCCCATGGAGGAAACTGCGCATGGAGACTATTGTATTTAATAACGATGCATTTTCTGTGTTTCATCAACACTCTGATAGTGCACAGATTACAGAAAGCATCCAGATGTGCATCGGAAACTACTACTGGTCTTCCAGGGAACGATCAAAGCGTAGACTGTTTGAGACATTAATCCAATTGAGGAAAGTGTGCATGGTGACTGTTGTATTCAATCCCGATGCAGTTTCTGTGTTTCATCAACACTCAGTTAGTCCACAGCTATCAGAATGCCTCCAGATGTGCATTGGAAAGTACTACTGGTCTTCCAGGGAACGATCAGAGCGTAGACTGTTTGAGACATTACTCCCATGGAGGAATGTGCGCATGGAGACTGTTCTATTCAATCCCGATGCAATTTCTGTGTTTCATCAATACTCTGATAGTCTACAAATTACAGAACGTTACCAGATGTGCATCGGAAACTACTACTGGCCTTCCAGGGAACGATCAAAGCGTAGACTGTTTGAGACATTACTCCCATGGAGGAAAGTGCACATGGTGACTGTTGTATTCAATCCCGATGCAATTTCTTAGTTTCATTAACACTCTGATACTCCACAGATTACAGAATGCCTCCAGATGTGCATCGGAAACTACTACTGGTCTTCCAGGGAACGATCAAAGCGTAAACTCTTTGAGACATTACTCCCATGGAGGAAAGTGCGCATGGTGACTGTTGTATTCAATCCCGATGCAATTTCTGTGTTTCATTAACACTCTGATAGTCCCCAGATTACAGAAAGACTACAGATGTGCACCGGAAACTACTACTGGTCTTCCAGGGAACGATCAAATCGTAGACTGTGTGAGACATTACTCTTATGGAGGAATGTGCGCATGGTGACTGTTGTATTCTATCCCGATGCTATTTCTGTGTTTCATCAACACTCTGATAGTCCACAGATTACAGAATGCCTCCAGATGTGCATCGGAAACTACTACTGGTCTTCCAGGGAACGATCAAAGCGTAAACTCTTTGAGACATTACTCCCATGGAGGAAAGTGCGCATGGTGATTGTTGTATTCAATCCCGATACATTTTCTGTGTTTCATCAACACTCTGATAGTCCACAGATTACAGAATGCCACCAGATGTGCATCGGAAACTACTACTGGTCTTCCAGGGAACGATCAAAGCGTAGACTGTTTGAGACATTACTCCAATGGATAAAACTGTTCATGGAGACTGTTGTATTCAATCCCGATGCAATTTTTGTGTTTCATCAACACTCTGATAGTCCACAGATTACAGAAAGGATCCAGATGTTGATCGGAAACTACTACTGGTCTTCCAGGGAACGATCAATGCGTAGACTGTTTGAGACATTAGTTTTATGGAGGAATGTGCGCATGGTGACTGTTGTATTCAATCCCGATGCAATTTCTGTGTTTCATCAACACTCTGATAGTCCACAGATTACAGAAAGCATCCAGATGTGCATCGGAAACTACTACTGGTCTTCCAGGGATCGATCAAAGCGTAGACTCTTAGAGACATTACTCCCATGGAGGAAAGTGCGCATGGTGACTGTTGTATTCAATCCCGATACATTTTCTGTGTTTCATCAACACTCTGATAGTCCACAGATTACAGAATGCCACCAGATGTGCATCGGAAACTACTACTGGTCTTCCAGGGAACGATCAAAGCGTAGACTGTTTCAGACATTACTCCCATGGAGGAAAGTGCGGATGGTGGATGTTGTATTCAATCCCGATGCAATTTCTGTGTTTCATCAACACTCTGATAGTCCACGGATTACAGAATGCCACCAGATGTGCATCGGAAACTACTACTGGTCTTCCAGGGAACGATCATAGCGTAGACTGTTTGAGACATTACTTTTATGGAGGAAAGTGCGCATGGTGACTGTTGTATTCAATCCCGATGCAATTTCTGTGTTTCACCAACACTCTGATAGTCCACAGATTACAGAATGCCTCCAGATGTGCATCGGAAACTACTACTAGTCTTCCAGGGAACGATCAAAGCGTAGACTGTTTGAGACATTACTCCAATGCCTAAAACTGTTCATGGAGACTGTTGTATTCAATCACGATGCGATTTTTGTGTTTCATCAACACTCTGATAGTCTACAGATTACAGAATGTTACCAGATGTTCATCGGAAACTACTACTGGCCTTCCAGGGAACGATCAAAGCGTAGACTGTTTGAGACATTAGTTTTATGGAGGAATGTGCGCATGGTGACTGTTGTATTCAATCCCGTGCAATTTCTGTGTTTCATCAACACACTGATAGTCCACAGATTACAGAATGCCCTCAGATGTGCATCGGAAACTACTACTCGTCTTCCAGGGAACGATCAAAGCGTAGACTGTTTCAGAAATTACTCCCATGGAGGAAAGTGCGGATGGTCGATGTTGTATTCAATCCCGATGCAATTTCTGTGTTTCATCAACACTCTGATAGTCCACAGATTACAGAATGCCACCAGATGTGCATCGGAAACTACTACTGGTCTTCCAGGGAACGATCATATCGTAGACTGTTTGAGACATTACTTTTATGGAGGAAAGTGCGCATGGTGACTGTTGTATTCAATCCCGATGCAATTTCTGTGTTTCACCAACACTCTGATAGTCCACAGATTACAGAATGCCTCCAGATGTGCATCGGAAACTACTACTAGTCTTCCAGGGAACGATCAAAGCGTAGACTGTTTGAGACATTACTCCAATGCCTAAAACTGTTCATGGAGACTGTTGTATTCAATCACGATGCGATTTTTGTGTTTCATCAACACTCTGATAGTCTACAGATTACAGAATGTTACCAGATGTTCATCGGAAACTACTACTGGCCTTCCAGGGAACGATCAAAGCGTAGACTGTTTGAGACATTAGTTTTATGGAGGAATGTGCGCATGGTGACTGTTGTATTCAATCCCGTGCAATTTCTGTGTTTCATCACTACACTGATAGTCCACAGATTACAGAATGCCCTCAGATGTGCATCGGAAACTACTACTCGTCTTCCAGGGAACGATCAAAGCCTAGACTGTTTCAGAAATTACTCCCATGGAGGAAAGTGCGGATGGTCGATGTTGTATTCAATCCCGATGCAATTTCTGTGTTTCATCAACACTCTGATAGTCCACAGATTACAGAATGCCACCAGATGTGCATCGGAAACTACTACTGGTCTTCCAGGGAACGATCATATCGTAGACTGTTTGAGACATTACTTTTATGGAGGAAAGTGCGCATGGTGACTGTTGTATTCAATCCCGATGCAATTTCTGTGTTTCACCAACACTCTGATAGTCCACAGATTACAGAATGCCTCCAGATGTGAATCGGAAACTACTACTAGTCTTCCAGGGAACGGTCAAAGCGTAGACTGTTTGAGACATTACTCCAATGGATAAAACTGTTCATGGAGACTGTTGTATTCAATCACGATGCGATTTTTGTGTTTCATCAACACTCTGATAGTCTACAGATTACAGAATGCCACCAGATGTGCATCGGAAACTACTACTGGTCTTCCAGGGAACGATCAATGCGTAGACTGTTTGAGACATTAGTTTTATGGAGGAATGTGCGCATGGTGACTGTTGTATTCAATCCCGATGCAATTTCTGTGTTTCATCAACACTCTGATAGTCCACAGATTACAGAATGCCTCCAGATGTGCATCGGAAACTACTACTGGTCTTCCAGAGAACGATCAAAGCGTAAACTCTTTGAGACATTACTCCCATGGAGGAAAGTGCGCATGGTGACTGTTGTATTCAATCCCGATGCAATTTCTGTGTTTCATCAACACTCTGATAGTCCACAGATTACAGAATGCCACCAGATGTGCATTGGAAACTACTACTGGTCTTCCAGGGAACGATCAAAGCGTAGACTGTTTGAGACATTACTCCCATGGAGGAAACTGCGCATGGAGACTGTTGTATTTAATCCCGATGCATTTTCTGTGTTTCATCAACACTCTGATAGTCACAGATTACAGAAAGCATACAGATGTGCATCGGAAACTACTACTGGTCTTCGAGGGATCGATCACAGCGTAGACTCTTAGAGACATTACTCCCATGGGGGAAAGTGCTCATGGTGACTGTTGTATTCAATCCTGATGCAATTTCTGTGTTTCATCAACACTCTGATAGTCCACAGATTACAGAACGCCTCCAGATATGCATCGGAAACTACTACTAGTCTTCCAGGGAACGGTCAAAGCGTAGACTGTTTGAGACATTACTCCAATGGATAAAACTGTTCATGGAGACTGTTGTATTCAATCACGATGCGATTTTTGTGTTTCATCAACACTCTGATAGTCTACAGATTACAGAATGTTACCAGATGTGCATCGGAAACTACTACTGGCCTTCCAGGGAACGATCAAAGCGTAGACTGTTTGAGACATTAGTTTTATGGAGGAATGTGCGCATGGTGACTGTTGTATTCAATCACGTGCAATTTCTGTGTTTCATCAACACTCTGATAGTCCACAGATTACAGAATGCCTCCAGATGTGCATCGGAATCTACTACTGGTCTTCCAGGGAACGATCAAAACGTAAACTCTTTGAGACATAACTCTCATGTAGGAAAGTGCGCATGGTGACTGTTGTATTCAATCCCGATGCAATTTCTGTGTTTCATCAACACTCTGATAGTCCACAGATTACAGATTACCACCAGATGTGCATTGGAAACTACTACTGGTCTTCCAGGGAACGATCAAAGCATAGACTGTTTGAGACATTACTCCCATGGAGGAAACTGCGCATGGAGACTGTTGTATTTAACCCCGATGCATTTTCTGTGTTTCATCAACACTCTGATAGTCCACAGATTACAGAAAGCATCCAGATGTGCATCGGAAACTACTACTGGTCTTCCAGGGAACGATCAATGCGTAGACTCTTAGAGACATTACTCCCATGTGGGAAAGTGCTCATGGTGACTGTTGTATTCAATCCCGATGCAATTTCTGTGTTTCATCAACACTCTGATAGTCTACAGATTACAGAATGCCACCAGATGTGCATCGGAAACTACTACTGGTCTTCCAGGGAACGATCAGAGCGTAGACTGTTTGAGACATTACTCCAATGGAGGAAAGTGTGCATGGTGACTGTTGTATTCAATCCCGATGCAGTTTGTGTGTTTCATCAACACTCAGTTAGTCCACAGATATCAGAATGCCTCCAGATGTGCATCGGAAACTACTACTGGTCTTCCAGGGAACGATCATAGCGTAGACTGTTTGAGACATTACTTTTATGTAGGAAAGTGCGCATGGTGACTGTTGTATTCAATCCCGATGCAATTTCTGTGTTTCACCAACACTCTGATAGTCCACAGATTACAGAATGCCTCCAGATGTGCATCGGAAACTACTACTAGTCTTCCAGGGAACGATCAAAGCGTAGACTGTTTGAGACATTACTCCAATGGATAAAACTGTTCATGGAGACTGTTGTATTCAATCACGATGCGATTTTTGCGTTTCATCAACACTCTGATAGTCTACAGATTACAGAATGTTACCAGATGTGCATCGGAAACTACTACTGGCCTTCCAGGGAACGATCAAATCGTAGACTGTTTGAGACATTAGTTTTATGGAGGAATGAGCGCATGGTGACTGTTGTATTCAATCCCGTGCAATTTCTGTGTTTCATCAACACTCTGATAGTCCACAGATTACAGAATGCCTCCAGATGTGCATCGGAAACTACTACTGGTCTTCCAGAGAACGATCAAAGCGTAAACTCTTTGAGACATTACTCCCATGGAGGAAAGTGCGCATGGTGACTGTTGTATTCAATCCCGATGCAATTTCTGTGTTTCATCAACACTCTGATAGTCCACAGATTACAGAATGCCTCCAGATGTCCATCGGAAACTACTACTGGTCTTCCAGAGAACGATCAAAGCGTAAACTCTTTGATACATTACTCCCATGGAGGAAAGTGCGCATGGTGACTGTTGTATTCAATCCCGATGCTATTTCTGTGTTTCATCAACACTCTGATAGTCCACAGATTACAGAATGCCACCAGATGTGCATTGGAAACTACTACTCGTCTTCCAGGGAACGATCAAAGCGTAGACTGTTTGAGACATTACTCCCATGGAGGAAACTGCGCATGGAGACTGTTGTATTTAATCCCGATGCATTTTCTGTGTTTCATCAACACTCTGATAGTCACAGATTACAGAAAGCATACAGATGTGCATCGGAAACTACTACTGGTCTTCGAGGGATCGATCAAAGCGTAGACTCTTAGAGACATTACTCCCATGGGGGAAAGTGCTCATGGTGACTGTTGTTTTCAATCCCGATGCAATTTCTGTGTTTCATCAACACTCTGATAGTCCACAGATTACAGAATGTCTCCAGATGTGCATCGAAAACTACTACTAGTCTTCCAGGGAACGGTCAAAGCGTAGACTGTTTGAGACATTACTCCAACGGATAAAACTGTTCATGGAGACTGTTGTATTCAATCACGATGCGATTTTTGTGTTTCATCAACACTCTGATAGTCTACAGATTACAGAATGTTACCAGATGTGCATCGGAAACTACTACTGGCCTTCCAGGGAACGATCAAAGCGTAGACTGTTTGAGACATTAGTTTTATGGAGGAATGTGCGCATGGTGACTGTTGTATTCAATCACGTGCAATTTCTGTGTTTCATCAACACTCTGATAGTCCACAGATTACAGAATGCCTCCAGATGTGCATCGGAAAGTACTACTGGTCTTCCAGGGAACGATCAAAGCGTAAACTCCTTGAGACATAACTCTCATGGAGGAAAGTGCGCATGGTGGCTGTTGTATTCAATCCCGATGCAATTTCTGTGTTTCATCAACACTCTGATAGTCCACAGATTACAGATTGCCACCAGATGTGCATTGGAAACTACTACTGGTCTTCCAGGGAACGTTCAAAGCATAGACTGTTTGAGACATTACTCCCATGGAGGAAACTGCGCATGGAGACTGTTGTATTTAACCCCGATGCATTTTCTGTGTTTCATCAACACTCTGATAGTCCACAGATTACAGAAAGCATCCAGATGTGCATCGGAAACTACTACTGGTCTTCCAGGGAACGATCAATGCGTAGACTCTTAGAGACATTACTCCCATGTGGGAAAGTGCTCATGGTGACTGTTGTATTCAATCCCGATGCAATATCTGTGTTTCATCAACACTCTTATAGTCTACAGATTACAGAATGCCACCTGATGTGCATCGGAAACTACTACTGGTCTTCCAGGGAACGATCAATGCGTAGACTGTTTGAGACATTAGTTTTATGGAGGAATGTGCGCATGGTGACTGTTGTATTCAATCCCGATGCAATTTCTGTGTTTCATCAACACTCTGATAGTCCACAGATTACAGAAAGCCTCCAGATGTGCATCGGAAACCACTACTGGTCTTCCAGAGAACGATCAAAGCGTAAACTCTTTGAGACATTACTCCCATGGAGGAAAGTGCGCATGGTGACTGTTGTATTCAATCCCGAAGCAATTTCTGTGTTTCATCAACACTCTGATAGTCCACAGATTACAGAATGCCACCAGATGTGCATTGGAAATTACTACTGGTCTTCCAGGGAACGATCAAAGCGTAGACTGTTTGAGACATTACTCCCATGGAGGAAACTGCGCATGGAGACTGTTGTAAGTAATCCCGATGCATTTTCTGTGTTTCATCAACACTCTGACAGTCACAGATTACAGAAAGCATACAGATGTGCATCGGAAACTACTACTGGTCTTCGAGGGATCGATCAAAGCGTAGACTCTTAGAGACATTACTCCCATGGGGGAAAGTGCTCATGGTGACTGTTGTATTCAATCCCGATGCAATTTCTGTGTTTCATCAACACTCTGATAGTCTACAGATTACAGAATGCCACCAGATGTGCATCGGAAACTACTACTGGTCTTCCAGGGAACGATCAGAGCGTAGAATGTTTGAGACATTACTCCAATGGAGGAAAGTGTGCATGGTGACTGTTGTATTCAATCTTGATGCAGTTTCTGTGTTTCATCAACACTCAGTTAGTCCACAGATATCAGAATGCATCCAGATGTGCATCGGAAACCACTACTGGTCTTCCAGGGAACGATCAAAGCGTAGACTGTTTGAGACATTACTCCCATGGAGGAAAATGCGCATGGTGACTGTTGTATTCAAGCCCGATGCAATTTCTGTGTTTCATCAACACTCTGATAGTCTACAGATTACAGAATGTTACCAGATGTGCATCGGAAACTACTACTGGCCTTCCAGGGAACGATCAAAGCGTAGACTGTTTCAGACATTACTCCCATGGAGGAAAGTGCGGATGGTGACTGTTGTATTCAATCCCGATGCAATTTCTGTGTTTCATCAACACTCTGATAGTCCACAGATTACAGAATGCCACCAGATGTGCATCGGAAACTACTACTGGTCTTCCAGGGAACGATCATAGCGTAGACTGTTTGAGACATTACTTTTATGGAGGAAAGTGCGCATGGTGACTGTGGTATTCAATCCCGATGCAATTTCTGTGTTTAACCAACACTCTGATAGTCCACAGATTACAGAATGCCTCCAGATGTGCATCGGAAACTACTACTGGCCTTCCAGGGAACGATCAAAGCGTAGACTGTTTGAGACATTAGTTTTATGGAGGAATGTGCGCATGGAGACTGTTGTATTCAATCCCGATGCAATTTCTGTGTTTCATCAACACTCTGATAGTCCACAGATTACAGAATGTCTCCAGATGTGCATCGGAAACTACTACTGGTCTTCCAGGGAACGATCAAAGCGTAAACTCTTTGAGACATTACTCCCATGGAGGAAAGTGCGCATGGTGACTGTTGTATTCAATCCCGATGCAATTTCTGTGTTTCATCAACACTCTGATAGTCCACAGATTACAGAATGCCACCAGATGTGCATTGGAAACTCCTACTGGTCTTTCAGGGAACGATCAAACATAGACTGTTTGAGACATTACTCCCATGGAGGAAACTGCGCATGGAGACTGTTGTATTTAATCCCGATGCATTTTCTGTGTTTCATCAACACTCTGATAGTCCACAGATTACAGAAAGCATCCAGATGTGCATCGGAAACTACTACTGGTCTTCCAGGGAACGATCAAAGCGTAGACTCTTAGAGACATTACTCCCATGGGGGAAAGTGCTCATGGTGACTGTTGTATTCAATCCCGATGCAATTTCTGTGTTTCATCAACACTCTGATAGTCTACAGATTACAGAATGCCACCAGATGTGCATCGGAAACTACTACTGGTCTTACAGGGAACGATCAATGCGTAGACTGTTTGAGACATTAGTTTTATGGAGGAATGTGCGCATGGTGACTGTTGTATTCAATCCCGTTGCAATTTCTGTGTTTCATCAACACTCTGATAGTCCACAGATTACAGAATGCCTCCAGATGTGCATCGGAAACTACTACTGGTCTTCCAGGGAACGATCAAAGCGTAAACTCTTTGAGACATTACTCCCATGGAGGAAAGTGCGCATGGTGACTGTTGTATTAAATCCCGATGCATTTTCTGTGTTTCATCAACACTCTGATAGTCCACAGATTACAGAATGCCACCAGATGTGCATTGGAAACTACTACTGGTCTTTCAGGGAACGATCAAAGCGTAGACTGTTTCAGACATTACTCCCATGGAGGAAAGTGCGGATGGTGAATGTTGTATTCAATCCCGATGCAATTTCTGTGTTTCATCAACACTCTGATAGTCCACAGATTACAGAATGCCACCAGATGTGCATCGGAAAATACTACTGGTCTTCCAGGGAACGATCAAAGCGTAGACTGTTTGAGACATTACTTTTATGGAGGAAAGTGCGCATGGTGACTGTTGTATTCATTGCCGATGCAATTTCTGTGTTTCATTAACACTCTGATAGTCCACAGATTACAGAATGCCACCAGATGTGCATCGGTAACTACCACTGGTCTTCCTGGGAACGATCAAATCGTAGACTGTTTCAGACATTACTCCCATGGAGGAAAGTGCGGATGGTGACTGTTGTATTCAGTCCCGATGCAACTTCTGTGTTTCATCAACATTCTGATAGTCCACAGATTACAGAATGGCACCAGATGTGCATCGGAAACTACTACTGGTCTTCCAGGGAACGATCAAAGCGTAGGCTGTTAGAGACATTACGCCCATGGAGGTAAGTGCGCATGGTGACTGTTGTATTCAATCCCGATGCAATATCTTTGTTTTATCAACACTCTGATAGTCCACAGATTACAGAATGCCTCCAGATGTTCATCGGAAGCTACTACTGGTCTTCCAGGGAACGATCAAAGCGTAGACTGTTTGAGACATTACTCCCATGGAGGAAAGTGCGCTTGGAGACTGTTGTATTCAATCCCGATGCAATTTCTGTGTTTCATCAACACTCTGATAGTCCACAGATTACAGAAAGCCTCCAGATGTGCATCGGAAACTACTACTGGTCTTCCAGAGAACGATCAAAGCGTAAACTCTTTGAGACATTACTCCCATGGAGGAAAGTGCGCATGGTGACTGTTGTATTCAATCCCGAAGCAATTTCTGTGTTTCATCAACACTCTGATAGTCCACAGATTACAGAATGCCACCAGATGTGCATTGGAAATTACTACTGGTCTTCCAGGGAACGATCAAAGCGTAGACTGTTTGAGACATTACTCCCATGGAGGAAACTGCGCATGGAGACTGTTGTAAGTAATCCCGATGCATTTTCTGTGTTTCATCAACACTCTGACAGTCACAGATTACAGAAAGCATACAGATGTGCATCGGAAACTACTACTGGTCTTCGAGGGATCGATCAAAGCGTAGACTCTTAGAGACATTACTCCCATGGGGGAAAGTGCTCATGGTGACTGTTGTATTCAATCCCGATGCAATTTCTGTGTTTCATCAACACTCTGATAGTCTACAGATTACAGAATGCCACCAGATGTGCATCGGAAACTACTACTGGTCTTCCAGGGAACGATCAGAGCGTAGAATGTTTGAGACATTACTCCAATGGAGGAAAGTGTGCATGGTGACTGTTGTATTCAATCTTGATGCAGTTTCTGTGTTTCATCAACACTCAGTTAGTCCACAGATATCAGAATGCATCCAGATGTGCATCGGAAACCACTACTGGTCTTCCAGGGAACGATCAAAGCGTAGACTGTTTGAGACATTACTCCCATGGAGGAAAATGCGCATGGTGACTGTTGTATTCAAGCCCGATGCAATTTCTGTGTTTCATCAACACTCTGATAGTCTACAGATTACAGAATGTTACCAGATGTGCATCGGAAACTACTACTGGCCTTCCAGGGAACGATCAAAGCGTAGACTGTTTCAGACATTACTCCCATGGAGGAAAGTGCGGATGGTGACTGTTGTATTCAATCCCGATGCAATTTCTGTGTTTCATCAACACTCTGATAGTCCACAGATTACAGAATGCCACCAGATGTGCATCGGAAACTACTACTGGTCTTCCAGGGAACGATCATAGCGTAGACTGTTTGAGACATTACTTTTATGGAGGAAAGTGCGCATGGTGACTGTGGTATTCAATCCCGATGCAATTTCTGTGTTTAACCAACACTCTGATAGTCCACAGATTACAGAATGCCTCCAGATGTGCATCGGAAACTACTACTGGCCTTCCAGGGAACGATCAAAGCGTAGACTGTTTGAGACATTAGTTTTATGGAGGAATGTGCGCATGGAGACTGTTGTATTCAATCCCGATGCAATTTCTGTGTTTCATCAACACTCTGATAGTCCACAGATTACAGAATGTCTCCAGATGTGCATCGGAAACTACTACTGGTCTTCCAGGGAACGATCAAAGCGTAAACTCTTTGAGACATTACTCCCATGGAGGAAAGTGCGCATGGTGACTGTTGTATTCAATCCCGATGCAATTTCTGTGTTTCATCAACACTCTGATAGTCCACAGATTACAGAATGCCACCAGATGTGCATTGGAAACTCCTACTGGTCTTTCAGGGAACGATCAAACATAGACTGTTTGAGACATTACTCCCATGGAGGAAACTGCGCATGGAGACTGTTGTATTTAATCCCGATGCATTTTCTGTGTTTCATCAACACTCTGATAGTCCACAGATTACAGAAAGCATCCAGATGTGCATCGGAAACTACTACTGGTCTTCCAGGGAACGATCAAAGCGTAGACTCTTAGAGACATTACTCCCATGGGGGAAAGTGCTCATGGTGACTGTTGTATTCAATCCCGATGCAATTTCTGTGTTTCATCAACACTCTGATAGTCTACAGATTACAGAATGCCACCAGATGTGCATCGGAAACTACTACTGGTCTTACAGGGAACGATCAATGCGTAGACTGTTTGAGACATTACTTTTATGGAGGAATGTGCGCATGGTGACTGTTGTATTCAATCCCGTTGCAATTTCTGTGTTTCATCAACACTCTGATAGTCCACAGATTACAGAATGCCTCCAGATGTGCATCGGAAACTACTACTGGTCTTCCAGGGAACGATCAAAGCGTAAACTCTTTGAGACATTACTCCCATGGAGGAAAGTGCGCATGGTGACTGTTGTATTAAATCCCGATGCATTTTCTGTGTTTCATCAACACTCTGATAGTCCACAGATTACAGAATGCCACCAGATGTGCATTGGAAACTACTACTGGTCTTTCAGGGAACGATCAAAGCGTAGACTGTTTCAGACATTACTCCCATGGAGGAAAGTGCGGATGGTGAATGTTGTATTCAATCCCGATGCAATTTCTGTGTTTCATCAACACTCTGATAGTCCACAGATTACAGAATGCCACCAGATGTGCATCGGAAAATACTACTGGTCTTCCAGGGAACGATCAAAGCGTAGACTGTTTGAGACATTACTTTTATGGAGGAAAGTGCGCATGGTGACTGTTGTATTCATTGCCGATGCAATTTCTGTGTTTCATTAACACTCTGATAGTCCACAGATTACAGAATGCCACCAGATGTGCATCGGTAACTACCACTGGTCTTCCTGGGAACGATCAAATCGTAGACTGTTTCAGACATTACTCCCATGGAGGAAAGTGCGGATGGTGACTGTTGTATTCAGTCCCGATGCAACTTCTGTGTTTCATCAACATTCTGATAGTCCACAGATTACAGAATGGCACCAGATGTGCATCGGAAACTACTACTGGTCTTCCAGGGAACGATCAAAGCGTAGGCTGTTAGAGACATTACGCCCATGGAGGTAAGTGCGCATGGTGACTGTTGTATTCAATCCCGATGCAATATCTTTGTTTTATCAACACTCTGATAGTCCACAGATTACAGAATGCCTCCAGATGTTCATCGGAAGCTACTACTGGTCTTCCAGGGAACGATCAAAGCGTAGACTGTTTGAGACATTACTCCCATGGAGGAAAGTGCGCTTGGAGACTGTTGTATTCAATCCCGATGCAATTTCTGTGTTTCATCAACACTCTGATAGTCTACAGATTGCAGAATGTTACCAGATGTGCATCGAAAACTACTACTGGCCTTCCAAGGAACGATCAAACCGTAGACTGTTTGAGACATTACTCCCATGGAGGAAAGTGCGCATGGTGATAGTTGTATTCAATCCCGATGCAATTTCTTAGTTTCATCAACACTCTGATACTCCACAGATTACAGAATGCCTCCAGATGTGCATCGGAAACTACTACTGGTCTTCCAGGGAACGATCAAAGCGTAGACTATTTGAGACTTTACTTTTATGGAGGAAAGTGCGCATGGTGACTGTTGTATTCAATCCCGATGCAATTTCTGTGTTTCATTAACACTCTGATAGTCCACAGATTAAAGAAAGCCTACAGATGTGCATCGGAAACTACTACTGGTCTTCCAGGGAACGATCAAAGCGTAGACTGTTTGAGACATTTCTCTTATGGAGGAATGTGCGCATGGTGACTGTTGTATTCTATCCCGATGCTATTTCTGTGTTTCATCAACACTCTCATAGTCGACAGATTACAGAATGCCTGCAGATGTGCATCGGAAACTAGTACTGGTCTTCCAGGGAACGATCAAAGCGTAGACTGTTTGAGACATTAGTTTTATGGAGGAATGTGCGCATGGTGACTGTTGTATTCAATCCCGATTCAATTTCTGTGTTTCATAAACACTCTGATAGTCCACAGATTACAGAATGCCTCCAGATGTGCATCGGAAACTACTACTGGTCTTCCAGGGAACGATCAAAGCGTAAACTCTTTGAGACATTACTCCCATGGAGGAAAGTGCGCATGGTGACTGTTGTATTCAATCCCGATGCATTATCTGTGTTTCATCAAAACACTGATAGTCCACAGATTACAGAATGCCACCAGATGTGCATTGGAAACTACTACTGGTCTTCCAGGGTACGATCAAAGCGTAGACTGTTTCAGACATTACTCCCATGGAGGAAAGTGCGGATGGTGAATGTTGTATTCAATCTTGATGCAATTTCTGAGTTTCATCAACACTCTGATAGTCCACAGATTACAGAATGCCACCAGATGTGCGTCGGAAACTACTACTGGTCTTCCAGGGAACTATCGAAGCGTAGACTGTTTGAGACATTACTTTTATGGAGGAAAGTGCGCATGGTGACTGTTGTATTCAATGCCGATGCAATTTCTGTGTTTCATTAACACTCTGATAGTCCACAGATTACAGAATGCCACCAGATGTGCATCGGTAACTACCACTGGTCTTCCAGGGAACGATCAAATCGTAGACTGTTTCAGACATTATTCCCATGGAGGAAAGTGCGGATGGTGACTGTTGTATTCAGTCCCGATGCAACTTCTGTGTTTCATCAACATTCTGATAGTCCACAGATTACAGAATGGCACCAGATGTGCATCGGAAACTACTACTGGTCTTCCAGGGAACGATCAAAGAGAAGGCTGTTAGAGACATTACGCCCATGGAGGTAAGTGCGCATGGTGACTGTTGTATTCAATCCCGATGCAATATCTTTGATTTATCAACACTCTGATAGTCCACAGATTACAGAATGCCTCCAGATGTTCATCGGAAGCTACTACTGGTCTTCCAGGGAACGATCAAAGCGTAGACTGTTTGAGACATTACTCCCATGAGGGAAACCGCGCATGGTGACTGTTGTATTCAATCCCGATGCAACTTCTGTGTTTCATCAACATTCTGATAGTCTACAGATTACAGAATGTCACCAGATGTGCATCGGAAACTACTACTGGTCTTCCAGGGAACGATCAAAGCGTAGACTGTATGAGACATTACTCCCATGGAGGAAAGTGCGCATGGTGACTGTTGTATTCAATCCCGATGCAATTTCTGTGTTTCATTAACACTCTGATAGTCCACAGATTAAAGAAAGCCTCCAGATGTGCATCGGAAACTACTACTGGTCTTCCAGGGAACGATCAAAGCGTAGACTGTTTGAGACATTACTCTTATGGAGGAATGTGCGCATGGTGACTGTTGTATTCTATCCCGATGCAATTTCTGTGTTTCATCAACACTCTGATGGTCCACAGATTACAGAATGCCTCCAGATGTGCATCGGAAACTACTACTGGTCTTCCAGGGAACGATCAAAGCGTAAACTCTTTGAGACATTACTCCCATGGAGGAAAGTTCGCATGGTGACTGTTGTATTCAATCCCGATACATTTTCTGTGTTTCATCAACACTCTGATAGTCCACAGATTACAGAAAGCATCCAGATGTGGATCGGAAACTACTACTGGTCTTCCAGGGAACGATCAATGCGTAGACTGTTTGAGACATTAGATTTATGGAGGAATGTGCGCATGGTGACTGTTGTATTCAATCCCAATGCAATTTCTGTGTTTCATCAACACTCTGATACTCCACAGATTACAGAATGCCTCCAGATGTGCATCGGAAACTACTACTGGTCTTCCAGGGAACGATCAAACCGTAAACTCTTTGAGACATTACTCCCATGGAGGAAAGTGCGCATGGTGACTGTTGTATTCAATCCCGATGCATTATCTGTGTTTCATCAACACTCTGATAGTCCACAGATTACAGAATGCCTCCAGATGTCCATCGGAAACTACTACTGGTCTTCCAGAGAACGATCAAAGCGTAAACTCTTTGATACATTACTCCCATGGAGGAAAGTGCGCATGGTGACTGTTGTATTTAATCCCGATGTATTTTCTGTGTTTCATCAACACTCTGATAGTCACAGATTACAGAATGCCACCAGATGTGCATTGGAAACTACTACTCGTCTTCCAGGGAACGATCAAAGCGTAGACTGTTTGAGACATTACTCCCATGGAGGAAACTGCGCATGGAGACTGTTGTATTTAATCCCGATGTATTTTCTGTGTTTCATCAACACTCTGATAGTCACAGATTACAGAAAGCATACAGATGTGCATCGGAAACTACTACTGGTCTTCGAGGGATCGATCAAAGCGTAGACTCTTAGAGACATTACTCCCATGGGGGAAAGTGCTCATGGTGACTGTTGTTTTCAATCCCGATGCAATTTCTGTGTTTCATCAACACTCTGATAGTCCACAGATTACAGAATGTCTCCAGATGTGCATCGAAAACTACTACTAGTCTTCCAGGGAACGGTCAAAGCGTAGACTGTTTGAGACATTACTCCAACGTATAAAACTGTTCATGGAGACTGTTGTATTCAATCACGATGCGATTTTTGTGTTTCATCAACACTCTGATAGTCTACAGATTACAGAATGTTACCAGATGTGCATCGGAAACTACTACTGGCCTTCCAGGGAACGATCAAAGCGTAGACTGTTTGAGACATTAGTTTTATGGAGGAATGTGCGCATGGTGACTGTTGTATTCAATCACGTGCAATTTCTGTGTTTCATCAACACTCTGATAGTCCACAGATTACAGAATGCCTCCAGATGTGCATCGGAAAGTACTACTGGTCTTCCAGGGAACGATGAAAGCGTAAACTCCTTGAGACATAACTCTCATGGAGGAAAGTGCGCATGGTGACTGTTGTATTCAATCCCGATGCAATTTCTGTGTTTCATCAACACTCTGATAGTCCACAGATTACAGATTGCCACCAGATGTGCATTGGAAACTACTACTGGTCTTCCAGGGAACGTTCAAAGCATAGACTGTTTGAGACATTACTCCCATGGAGGAAACTGCGCATGGAGACTGTTGTATTTAACCCCGATGCATTTTCTGTGTTTCATCAACACTCTGATAGTCCACAGATTACAGAAAGCATCCAGATGTGCATCGGAAACTACTACTGGTCTTCCAGGGAACGATCAATGCGTAGACTCTTAGAGACATTACTCCCATGTGGGAAAGTGCTCATGGTGACTGTTGTATTCAATCCCGATGCAATTTCTGTGTTTCATCAACACTCTGATAGTCTACAGATTACAGAATGCCACCTGATGTGCATCGGAAACTACTACTGGTTTTCCAGGGAACGATCAATGCGTAGACTGTTTGAGACATTAGTTTTATGGAGGAATGTGCGCATGGTGACTGTTGTATTCAATCCCGATGCAATTTCTGTGTTTCATCAACACTCTGATAGTCCACAGATTACAGAAAGCCTCCAGATGTGCATCGGAAACTACTACTGGTCTTCCAGAGAACGATCAAAGCGTAAACTCTTTGAGACATTACTCCCATGGAGGAAAGTGCGCATGGTGACTGTTGTATTCAATCCCGAAGCAATTTCTGTGTTTCATCAACACTCTGATAGTCCACAGATTACAGAATGCCACCAGATGTGCATTGGAAATTACTACTGGTCCTCCAGGGAACGATCAAAGCGTAGACTGTTTGAGACATTACTCCCATGGAGGAAACTGCGCATGGAGACTGTTGTAAGTAATCCCGATGCATTTTCTGTGTTTCATCAACACTCTGACAGTCACAGATTACAGAAAGCATACAGATGTGCATCGGAAACTACTACTGGTCTTCGAGGGATCGATCAAAGCGTAGACTCTTAGAGACATTACTCCCATGGGGGAAAGTGCTCATGGTGACTGTTGTATTCAATCCCGATGCAATTTCTGTGTTTCATCAACACTCTGATAGTCTACAGATTACAGAATGCCACCAGATGTGCATCGAAAACTACTACTGGTCTTCCAGGGAACGATCAGAGCGTAGAATGTTTGAGACATTACTCCAATGGAGGAAAGTGTGCATGGTGACTGTTGTATTCAATCTTGATGCAGTTTCTGTGTTTCATCAACACTCAGTTAGTCCACAGATATCAGAATGCATCCAGATGTGCATCGGAAACCACTACTGGTCTTCCAGGGAACGATCAAAGCGTAGACTGTTTGAGACATTACTCCCATGGAGGAAAATGCGCATGGTGACTGTTGTATTCAAGCCCGATGCAATTTCTGTGTTTCATCAACACTCTGATAGTCTACAGATTACAGAATGTTACCAGATGTGCATCGGAAACTACTACTGGCCTTCCAGGGAACGATCAAAGCGTAGACTGTTTCAGACATTACTCCCATGGAGGAAAGTGCGGATGGTGACTGTTGTATTCAATCCCGATGCAATTTCTGTGTTTCATCAACACTCTGATAGTCCACAGATTACAGAATGCCACCAGATGTGCATCGGAAACTACTACTGGTCTTCCAGGGAACGATCATAGCGTAGACTGTTTGAGACATTACTTTTATGGAGGAAAGTGCGCATGGTGACTGTGGTATTCAATCCCGATGCAATTTCTGTGTTTAACCAACACTCTGATAGTCCACAGATTACAGAATGCCTCCAGATGTGCATCGGAAACTACTACTGGCCTTCCAGGGAACGATCAAAGCGTAGACTGTTTGAGACATTAGTTTTATGGAGGAATGTGCGCATGGAGACTGTTGTATTCAATCCCGATGCAATTTCTGTGTTTCATCAACACTCTGATAGTCCACAGATTACAGAATGTCTCCAGATGTGCATCGGAAACTACTACTGGTCTTCCAGGGAACGATCAAAGCGTAAACTCTTTGAGACATTACTCCCATGGAGGGAAGTGCGCATGGTGACTGTTGTATTCAATCCCGATGCAATTTCTGTGTTTCATCAACACTCTGATAGTCCACAGATTACAGAATGCCACCAGATGTGCATTGGAAACTCCTACTGGTCTTTCAGGGAACGATCAAACATAGACTGTTTGAGACATTACTCCCATGGAGGAAACTGCGCATGGAGACTGTTGTATTTAATCCCGATGCATTTTCTGTGTTTCATCAACACTCTGATAGTCCACAGATTACAGAAAGCATCCAGATGTGCATCGGAAACTACTACTGGTCTTCCAGGGAACGATCAAAGCGTAGACTCTTAGAGACATTACTCCCATGGGGGAAAGTGCTCATGGTGACTGTTGTATTTAATCCCGATGCAATTTCTGTGTTTCATCAACACTCTGATAGTCTACAGATTACAGAATGCCACCAGATGTGCATCGGAAACTACTACTGGTCTTACAGGGAACGATCAATGCGTAGACTGTTTGAGACATTAGTTTTATGGAGGAATGTGCGCATGGTGACTGTTGTACTCAATCCCGTTGCAATTTCTGTGTTTCATCAACACTCTGATAGTCCACAGATTACAGAATGCCTCCAGATGTGCATCGGAAACTACTACTGGTCTTTCAGGGAACGATCAAAGCGTAGACTGTTTCAGACATTACTCCCATGGAGGAAAGTGCGGATGGTGAATGTTGTATTCAATCCCGATGCAATTTCTGTGTTTCATCAACACTCTGATAGTCCACAGATTACAGAATGCCACCAGATGTGCATCGGAAAATACTACTGGTCTTCCAGGGAACGATCAAAGCGTAGACTGTTTGAGACATTACTTTTATGGAGGAAAGTGCGCATGGTGACTGTTGTATTCATTGCCGATGCAATTTCTGTGTTTCATTAACACTCTGATAGTCCACAGATTACAGAATGCCACCAGATGTGCATCGGTAACTACCACTGGTCTTCCTGGGAACGATCAAATCGTAGACTGTTTCAGACATTACTCCCATGGAGGAAAGTGCGGATGGTGACTGTTGTATTCAGTCCCGATGCAACTTCTGTGTTTCATCAACATTCTGATAGTCCACAGATTACAGAATGGCACCAGATGTGCATCGGAAACTACTACTGGTCTTCCAGGGAACGATCAAAGCGTAGGCTGTTAGAGACATTACGCCCATGGAGGTAAGTGCGCATGGTGACTGTTGTATTCAATCCCGATGCAATATCTTTGTTTTATCAACACTCTGATAGTCCACAGATTACAGAATGCCTCCAGATGTTCATCGGAAGCTACTACTGGTCTTCCAGGGAACGATCAAAGCGTAGACTGTTTGAGACATTACTCCCATGGAGGAAAGTGCGCTTGGAGACTGTTGTATTCAATCCCGATGCAATTTCTGTGTTTCATCAACACTCTGATAGTCTACAGATTACAGAATGTTACCAGATGTGCATCGAAAACTACTACTGGCCTTCCAAGGAACGATCAAACCGTAGACTGTTTGAGACATTACTCCCATGGAGGAAAGTGCGCATGGTGATAGTTGTATTCAATCCCGATGCAATTTCTTAGTTTCATCAACACTCTGATACTCCACAGATTACAGAATGCCTCCAGATGTGCATCGGAAACTACTACTGGTCTTCCAGGGAACGATCAAAGCGTAGACTATTTGAGACTTTACTTTTATGGAGGAAAGTGCGCATGGTGACTGTTGTATTCAATCCCGATGCAATTTCTGTGTTTCATTAACACTCTGATAGTCCACAGATTAAAGAAAGCCTACAGATGTGCATCGGAAACTACTACTGGTCTTCCAGGGAACGATCAAAGCGTAGACTGTTTGAGACATTTCTCTTATGGAGGAATGTGCGCATGGTGACTGTTGTATTCTATCCCGATGCTATTTCTGTGTTTCATCAACACTCTCATAGTCGACAGATTACAGAATGCCTGCAGATGTGCATCGGAAACTAGTACTGGTCTTCCAGGGAACGATCAAAGCGTAGACTGTTTGAGACATTAGTTTTATGGAGGAATGTGCGCATGGTGACTGTTGTATTCAATCCCGATGCAATTTCTGTGTTTCATAAACACTCTGATAGTCCACAGATTACAGAATGCCTCCAGATGTGCATCGGAAACTACTACTGGTCTTCCAGGGAACGATCAAAGCGTAAACTCTTTGAGACATTACTCCCATGGAGGAAAGTGCGCATGGTGACTGTTGAATTCAATCCCGATGCATTATCTGTGTTTCATCAAAACACTGATAGTCCACAGATTACAGAATGCCACCAGATGTGCATTGGAAACTACTACTGGTCTTCCAGGGTACGATCAAAGCGTAGACTGTTTCAGACATTACTCCCATGGAGGAAAGTGCGGATGGTGAATGTTGTATTCAATCTTGATGCAATTTCTGTGTTTCATCAACACTCTGATAGTCCACAGATTACAGAATGCCACCAGATGTACGTCGGAAACTACTACTGGTCTTCCAGGGAACTATCGAAGCGTAGACTGTTTGAGACATTACTTTTATGGAGGAAAGTGCGCATGGTGACTGTTGTATTCAATGCCGATGCAATTTCTGTGTTTCATTAACACTCTGATAGTCCACAGATTACAGAATGCCACCAGATGTGCATCGGTAACTACCACTGGTCTTCCAGGGAACGATCAAATCGTAGACTGTTTCAGACATTATTCCCATGGAGGAAAGTGCGGATGGTGACTGTTGTATTCAGTCCCGATGCAACTTCTGTGTTTCATCAACATTCTGATAGTCCACAGATTACAGAATGGCACCAGATGTGCATCGGAAACTACTACTGGTCTTCCAGGGAACGATCAAAGAGTAGGCTGTTAGAGACATTACGCCCATGGAGGTAAGTGCGCATGGTGACTGTTGTATTCAATCCCGATGCAATATCTTTGATTTATCAACACTCTGATAGTCCACAGATTACAGAATGCCTCCAGATGTTCATCGGAAGCTACTACTGGTCTTCCAGGGAACGATCAAAGCGTAGACTGTTTGAGACATTACTCCCATGAGGGAAACCGCGCATGGTGACTGTTGTATTCAATCCCGATGCAACTTCTGTGTTTCATCAACATTCTGATAGTCTACAGATTACAGAATGTCACCAGATGTGCATCGGAAACTACTACTGGTCTTCCAGGGAACGATCAAAGCGTAGACTGTATGAGACATTACTCCCATGGAGGAAAGTGCGCATGGTGACTGTTGTATTCAATCCCGATGCAATTTCTGTGTTTCATTAACACTCTGATAGTCCACAGATTAAAGAAAGCCTCCAGATGTGCATCGGAAACTACTACTGGTCTTCCAGGGAACGATCAAAGCGTAGACTGTTTGAGACATTACTCTTATGGAGGAATGTGCGCATGGTGACTGTTGTATTCTATCCCGATGCAATTTCTGTGTTTCATCAACACTCTGATGGTCCACAGATTACAGAATGCCTCCAGATGTGCTTCGGAAACTACTACTGGTCTTCCAGGGAACGATCAAAGCGTAAACTCTTTGAGACATTACTCCCATGGAGGAAAGTTCGCATGGTGACTGTTGTATTCAATCCCGATACATTTTCTGTGTTTCATCAACACTCTGATAGTCCACAGATTACAGAAAGCATCCAGATGTGGATCGGAAACTACTACTGGTCTTCCAGGGAACGATCAATGCGTAGACTGTTTGAGACATTAGATTTATGGAGGAATGTGCGCATGGTGACTGTTGTATTCAATCCCGATGCAATTTCTGTGTTTCATCAACACTCTGATACTCCACAGATTACAGAATGCCTCCAGATGTGCATCGGAAACTACTACTGGTCTTCCAGGGAACGATCAAACCGTAAACTCTTTGAGACATTACTCCCATGGAGGAAAGTGCGCATGGTGACTGTTGTATTCAATCCCGATGCATTATCTGTGTTTCATCAACACTCTGATAGTCCACAGATTACAGAATGCCACCAGATGTGCATTGTAAACTACTACTGGTCTTCCAGGGAACGATCAAAGCGTAGACTGTTTCAGACATTACTCCCACGGAGGAAAGTGCGGATGGTAAATGTTGTATTCAATCAAGATGCAATTTCTGTGTTTCATCAACACTCTGATAGTCCACAGATTACAGAATGCCTCCAGATGTGCATCGGAAACTACTACTGGTGTTCCAGGGAAGGATCAAAGCGTAGACTGTTTGAGACATTACTCCTATGGAGGAAACTGCTCATGGAGACTGTTCTATTCAATCCCGATGCAATTTCTGTGTTTCATCAACACTCTGATAGTCCACAGATTTCAGAAAGCATCCAGATGTGCATCGGAAACTACTACTGGTCTTCCAGGGAACGATCAAAGCGTAGGCTGTTAGAGACATTACTCCCATGGAGGAAAGTGCGCATGGTGACTGTTGTATTCAATCCCGATGCAATATCTTTGTTTTATCAACACTCTGATAGTCCACAGATAACAGAATGCCTCCAGATGTTCATCGGAAACTACTACTGGTCTTCCAGGGAACGATCAAAGCGTAGACTGTTTGAAACATTACTCCCATGAAGGAAACTGCGCATGTTGACTGTTGTATTTAATCCCGATGCAATTTCTGTGTTTCATCAACACTCTGATAGTCCACAGATTACAGAATGCCTCCAGATGTGCATCGGATATCACTACTGGTCTTCCAGGGAACGATCAAAGCGTAGACTGTTTGAGACATTACTCCAATGGAGGAAAGTGCGCATGGTGACTGTTGTATTCAATCCCGATGCAATTTCTGTGTTTCATCAACACTCTGATAGTCCACAAATTACAGAATGCCTCCAGAAGTGCATCGGAAGCTACTACTGGTCTTCCAGGGAATGATCAAAGCGTAGACTGTTAGAGACATTACTCCCATGGAGGAAAGTGCGCAATGTGACTGTTGTATTCAATCCCGATGCAATTTCTGTGTTTCATCAACACTCTGATAGTCCACAGATTACAGAATGCCACCAGATGTGCATCGGAAACTACTACTGGTCTTCTGGGGAACGATCAAAGCGTAGACTGTTTGAGACATTAGTCCCGTGGAGGAAAGTGCCCATGGTGACTGTTGTATACATTCCCGATGCAATTTCTGTGTTTCATCAACACTATGATAGTCCACAGTTTACAGAATGCCACCAGATGTGCATCGGAAAGTACTACTGGTCTTCCAGGGAACGATCAAAGCGTAGACTGTTTGAGAATTACTCCCATGGAGGATAGTTCGCATGGTGACTGTTGTATTCAATCCCGACGCATTTTCTGTGTTTCGTCAACACTCTGATACTCCACAGACTACAGAATGCCTCCAGATGTGCATCGGAAAATACTACTGGTCTTCCAGGGGACGATCAAATCGTAGACTGTTTGAGACATTACTCCCATGAAAGTAAGTGCGCATGGCGACTGTTGTATTCAATCCCGATGCAATTTCTGTGTCTCATCAACACTCTGATTGTCCACAGATTACAGAATGCCACCAGATGTGCATCAGAAACTACTACTGGTCTTCCAGGGACCGATCAAAGAATAGACTGTTTGAGACATTACTCCCATGGAGGAAACTGCGCATGATGACTGTTGTATACAATCCCGATGGAATTTCTGTGTTTCATCAACACTCTGATAGTCCACAGATTACAGAATGCCACCAGATGTGCATCGGGAACTACTACTGGTCTTCCAGGGAACAATCAAAGCGTAGACTGTTTGAGACATTACTCCCATTTTGGAAACTGCGCATGGTGACTGTTGTATTCAATTACGATTCAATTTCTGTGTTTCATCAACACTCTGATAGACCACAGATTACAGAATGCCACCAGATGTGCATCGGTAACTACCACTGGTCTTCCAGGGAACGATCAAATCGTAGACTGTTTCAGACATTACTCCCATGGAGGAAAGTTCGGATGGTGACTGTTGTGTTCAGTCCCGATGCAACTTCTGTGTTTCATCAACATTCTGATAGTCCACAGATTACAGAATGGCACCAGATGTGCATCGGAATCTACCACTCGTCTTTCAGGGAATGATCATAGCGTTGACTGTTAGAGACATTACTCCTATGGAGGAAAGTGCGCATGGCGACTGTTGTATTCAATCCCGATGCAACTTCTGTGTTTCATCAACATTCTGATAGTCCACAGATTACAGAATGCCTCCAGATGTGTATCGGAAACTACTACTGGTCGTCAAGGGAACGATCAAAGCGTAAACTCTTTTACACATTACTCCAATATAGGGAAGTGCGCATGGTGACTGTTGTATTCAATCCCGATGCAATTTCTGTGTTTCATCAACACTCTGATTGTCCACAGATTACAGAATGCCTTCAGATGTTCATCGGAAACTACTACTGGTCTTCCAGGGAACGATCAAAGCGTAGACTGTTTCAGACATTACTCCCATGGAGGAAAGTACGGATGGTGACTGTTGTATTCAATCTAGATGCAGTTTCTGTGTTTCATCAACACTCTGATAGTCCACAGATTACAGAATGCCACCAGACGTGCATCGGAAATTACTACTGGTCTTCCAGGGAACGATCAAAGCGTAGACTGTTTGACACATTACTCCTGTGGAGGAAAGTGCGCATGCTGACTGTTGTATTCAATCCCGATGCAATTTCCGTGTTTCATCAACACTCTGATAGTCCACAGACTACAGAATGCCACCAGATGTGCATCGGAAACTACTACTGGTCTTCCAGGGAACGATCAAAGCGTAGACTGTTTGAGACATTACTCCCATGGAGGAAAGTGCGCATGGTGACTGTTGTATTCAATTTCGATTCAATTTCTTTGTTTCATCAACACTCTGATAGACCACAGATTACAGAATGCCACCAGATGTGCATTGGAAACTACTACTGGTCTTCCAGGGAACGATCAAAGCGTAGACTGTTTCAGACATTACTCCCATGGAGGAAAGTGCGGATGGTGACTGTTGTATTCAATCTAGATGCAATTTCTGTGTTTCATCAACACTCTGATAGGCCACAGATTACAGAAAGCCTCCAGATGTGCTACGGAAAGTACTACTGGGCTTCCAGGGAACGATCAAAGCGTAGACTGTTAGAGACATTACTCCCATGGAGGAGAGTGCGCATGGTGACTGTTGTATTCAATCCCGATGCAATTTCTGTGTATAATCAACACTCGACTAGTCCACAGATTACAGAATGCCTCCAGATGTGCATCGGAAACTACTACTGGTCTTCAAGGGAACGGTCAAAGCGTAAACTCTTTTAGACATTACTCCAATATAGGGAAGTGCGCATGGTGACTGTTGTATTCAATCCCGATGCAATTTCTGTGTTTCATCAACACTCTGAGTGTCCACAGATTACAGAATGCCTTCAGATGTGCATCGGGAACTACTACTGGTCTTCCTGGGAACGATCAAAGCGTAGACTGTTTGAGACATACCCCCCGTGGAGGAAAGTGCGCATGGTGACTGTTGTATTCAATCCCGATGCAATTTCTGTGTTTAATCAACACTCTGATACTCCACAGATTACAGAATGCCACCAGATGTGCATCGGAAACTACTACTGGTCTTCCAGGGAACGATCAAAGCATAGACTGTTTGAGACAGTACTCCTGTTGAGGAAAGTGCGCATGGTGACTGTAGTATTCAATCTCGATGCAATTTCTGTGTTTCATCAACACTCTGATAGTCCACAGACTACAGAATGCCACCAGATATGCATCGGAAATTACCGCTGGTCTTCCAGGTAACGATCAAAGCGTAGACCGTTTGAGACATTACTCCCATGGAGGAAAGGGCGCATGGTCACTGTTGTAATCAATTCCGATTCAATTTCTGTGTTTCATCAACACTCTGATAGACCACAGATTATAGAATGCCACCAGATGTGCATCGGAAACTACTACTGGTCTTCCAGGGAACGATCAAAGCGTAGACTGTTTCAGACATTACTCCCATGGAGGAAAGTGCGGATGGTGACTGTTGTATTAAATCTAGATGCAATTTCTGTGTTTCATCAACACTCTGATAGTCCACAGATCACAGAATGCCTCCAGATGTGCATCGGTAACTACTACTGGTCTTCCAGGTTATGATCAAAGCGTAGACTGTTAGAGACATTACTCCCATGGAGGAAAGTGCGCATGGTGACTGTTGTATTCAATCCCGATACAATTTCTGTGTTTCAACAACACTCTGATAGTCCACAGATTACAGAATGCCTCCAGATGTGCATCGGTAACTACTACTGGTCTTGCAGGGAACGATCAAAACATAGACTGTTAGAGACATTACTCCCATGGAGGAAAGTGCTCATGGTGACTGTTGCATTCAATCCCGATGCATTTTCTGTGTTTCATCAACACTCTGACAGTCCACAGATTACAGAATGCCGCCAGATGTGCATTGGAATCTACTACTGGTCTTCCAGGGAACGATCAAAGCGTAGACTGTTTGAGAATTACATCCATGGAGATAAGTGCGCATGGTGACTGTTGTATTCAATCCCGATGCAATTTCTGTGTTTCATCAACACTCAGTTAGTCCACAGATATCAGAAAGCCTCCAGATGTGCATAGGAAACTACTACTGGTCTTCCAGGGAACGATCAAAGCGTAGACTGTTTGAGAATTACACCCATGGAGATAAGTGCGCATAGTGACTGTTGTATTCAATTCCGATGCAATTTCTGTGTTTCATCAACACTCAGTTAGTCCACAGATATCAGAAAGCCTCCAGATGTGCATCGGAAACTACTACTGGTCTTCCAGGGAACGATCAAAGCGTAGACTGTTTGAGACATTACTCCCATGGAGGAAAGTGCGCATGGTGACTGTTGTATTCAATCCCGATGCAATTTCCGTGTTTCATCAACACTCTGATAGTCCACAGATTAAAGAATGCCTCCAGATGTGCATCGGAAACTACTACTGGTCTTCCAGGGGACGATCAAAGCGTAGACTGTTTGAGACATTACTCTAATGGAGGAATGTGCGCATGGTGACTGTTGTATTCTATCCCGATGCAATTTCTGTGTTTCATCAACACTCTGATAGTCCACAGATTACAGAATGCCTCCAGATGTGTATCGGAAACTATTACTGGTCTTCCAGGGAACGATCAAAGCGTAAACTCTTTGAGACATTACTCCCATGGAGGAAAGTTCGCATGGTGACTGTTGTATTCAATCCCGATACATTTTCTGTGTTTCATCAACACTCTGATAGTCCACAGATTACAGAATGCCTCCAGATGTGCATCGGTAACTACTACTGGTCTTGCAGGGAACGATCAAAGCGTAGACTGTTTGAGACGTTACTCCCATGGATAAAACTGTTCATGGAGACAGTTGTATTCAATCCCGATGCAATTTCTGTGTTTCATCAACACTCTGATAGTCCACAGATTACAGAAAGCATCCAGATGTGCATCGAAAACTACTGCTGGTCTTCCAGGGAACGATCAAAGCGTAGACTGTTTCAGACATTACTCCCATGGAGGAAAGTGCGGATGGTGACTGTTGTATTCAATCTAGATGCAATTTCTGTGTTTCATCAACACTCTGATAGTCCACACATTACAGAAAGCCTCCAGATGTGCTACGGAAAGTACTACTGGTCCTCCAGGGAACGATCAAAGCATAGACTGTTTGAGACATTACTCCTGTGGAGGAAAGTTCGCATGGTGACTGTTGTTTTCAATCCCGATGCAATTTCTATGTTTCATCAACATTCTGATAGTCCACAGATTACAGAATGCCTCCAGATGTGCATCGGTAACTACTACTGGTCTTCCAGGTTATGATCAAAGCGTAGAATGTTAGAGACATTACTCCCATCTAGGAAAGTGCTCATGGTGACTGTTGCATTCAATCCCGATGCTTTTCTGTGTTTCATTAACGCTCTGATAGTCCACAGATTACAGAATGCCGCCAGATGTGCATCGGAATCTACTACTGGTCTTCCAGGGAACGATCAAAGCGTAGACTGTTTGAGAATTACACCCATGGAGATAAGTGCGCATGGTGACTGTTGTATTCAATCCCGATGCAATTTTTGTGTTTCATCAACACTCAGGTAGTCCACAGATATCAGAAAGCCTCCAGATGTGCATCGGAAACTACTACTGGTCTTCCAGGGAACGATCAAAGCGTAGACTGTTTGAGAAATTACTCCCATGGAGGAAAGTGCGCATAGAGACTGTTGTATTCAATCCCGATGCAATTTCTGTGTTTCATCAACACTCTGATAGTCTACAGATTACAGAATGTCACCAGATGTGCATCGGAACCTACTACTGGCCTTCCAGGGAACGATCAAAGCGTAGACTCTTTGAGACATTACTCCCATGGAGGAAAGTGCGCATGGTGACTGTTGTATTCAATACCGATGCAATTTCTTAGTTTCATCAACACTCTGATACTCCACAGATTATAGAATGCCTCCAGATGTGCATCGGAAACTACTACTGGTCTTACAGGGAACGATCAAAGCGTAGACTGTTTGAGACATTACTCCCATGGAGGAAAGTGCGCATGGTGACTGTTGTATTCAATCCCGATGCAATTTCTGTGTTTCATCAACACTCTGATAGTCCACAGATTAAAGAAAGCCTCCAGATGTGCATCGGAAACTACTACTGGTCTTCCAGGGAACGATCAAAGCGTAGACCCTTTGAGACATTACTCCCATGGAGGAAAGTGCGCATGGTGACTGTTGTATTCAATCCCGATGCAATTTCTTAGTTTCATCAACACTCTGATACTCCACAGATTATAGAATGCCTCCAGATGTGCATCGGAAACTACTACTGGTCTTACAGGGAACGATCAAAGCGTAGACTGTTTGAGACATTACTCCCATGGAGGAAAGTGCGCATGGTGACTGTAGTATTCAATCCCGATGCAATTTCTGTGTTTCATCAACACTCTGATAGTCCACAGACTACAGAATGCTACCAGATGTGCATCGGAAATTACAACTGGTCTTCCAGGGAACGATCAAAGCGTAGACTGTTTGAGACATTACTCCCATGGAGGAAAGTGCGCATGGTGACTGTTGTATTAAATTCCGGTTCAATTTCTGTGTTTCATCAACACTCTGATAGACCACAGATTACAGAATGCCACCAGATGTGCATCGGAAACTACTACTGGTCTTCCAGGGAACGATCAAAGCGTAGACTGTTTCAGACATTACTCCCATGGAGGAAAGTGCTGATGGTGACTGTTGTATTCAATCCCGATGCAATTTATGTGTTTCATCAACACTCAGATAGTCCACAGTTTACAGAATGCCACCAGATGTGCATCGGAATCTACTTCTGGTCTTCCAGGGAACGATCAAAGCGTAGACTGTTTGAGAATTACACCCATGGAGATAAGTGCGCATGGTGACTGTTGTATTCAATCCCGATACAATTTCTGTGTTTCAACAACACTCTGATAGTCCACAGACTACAGAATGCCTCCAGATGTGCATCGGTAACTACTACTGGTCTTGCAGGGAACGATCAGAGCGTAGACTGTTTGAGACATTACTCCCATGGAGGAAAGAGCTCATGGTGACTGTTGCATTCAATCCCGATGCATTTCCTGTGTTTCATCAACACTCTGATAGTCCACAGATTACAGAATGCCGCCAGATGTGCATCGGAATCTACTTCTGGTCTTCCAGGGAACGATCAAAGCGTAGACTGTTTGAGAATTACACCCATGGAGATAAGTGCGCATGGTGACTGTTGTATTCAATCCCGATGCAATTTCTGTGTTTCATCAACACTCTGATAGTATACAGATTAAAGAAAGCCTCCAGATGTGCATCGGAAACTACTACTGGTCTTCCAGGGAACGATCAAAGCGTAGACTGTTTCAGACATTACTCCCATGGTGGAAAGTGCTGATGGTGACTGTTGTATTCAATCCCGATGCAATTTATGTGTTTCATCAACACTCAGATAGTCCACAGTTTACAGAATGCCACCAGATGTGCATCGGAAACTACTACTGGTCTTCCAGGGAACGATCATAGCGTAGACTGTTTGAGACATTACTTTTATGGAGGAAAGTGCGCATGGTGACTGTTGTATTCAATCTCGATGCAATTTCTGTGTTTCACCAACACTCTGATAGTCAACAGAGTACAGAATGCCTCCAGATGTGCATGGGAAACGACTACTGGTGTTCCAGGGTACGATCAAAGCGTAGACTTTTTGAGACATTACTCCCATGGATAAAACTGTTCATGGAAACTGTTGTATTCAATCCCGATGCAATTTTTGTGTTTCATCAAAACTCTGATAGTCCACAGATTACAGAAAGCATCCAGATGTGCATCGGAAACTACTTCTGGTCTTCCAGGGAACGATAAATGCGTAGACTGTTTGAGACATTAATTTTATGGAGGAATGTGCGCATGGTGACTGTTGTATTCAATCCCGATGCAATTTCTGTGTTTCATCAACACTCTGATAGTCCACAGATTACAGAATGCCTCCAGATGTGCATCGGAAACTACTACTGGTCTTCCAGGGAACGATCAAAGCGTAAACTCTTTGAGACATTACTCCCATGGAGGAAAGTGCGCATGGTGACTGTTGTATTCAATCCCGATACATCTTCTGTGTTTCATCAACACTCTGATAGTCCACAGATCACAGAATGCCTCCAGATGTGCATCGGTAACTACTACTGGTCTTCCAGGTTATGATCAAAGCGTAGACTGTTAGAGACATTACTCCCATCTAGGAAAGTGCGCATGGTGACTGTTGTATTCAATCCCGATACAATTTCTGTGTTTCAACAACACTCTGATAGTCCAAAGATTACAGAATGCCTCCAGATGTGCATCGGTAACTACTACTGGTCTTGCAGGGAACGATCAAAGCATAGACTGTTTGAGACATTACTCCCATGGAGGAAATTGCTCATGGTGAGTGTTGCATTCAATCCCGATGCATTTTCTGTGTTTCATCAACACTCTGATAGTCCACAGATTACAGAATGCCGCCAGCTGTGCATCGGAATCTACTACTGGTCTTCCAGGGAACGATCTAAGCGTAGATTGTTTGAGAATTACACCCATGGAGATAAGTGCGCATGGTGACTGTTACATTCAATCCCGGTGCAATTTCTGTGTTTCATCAACACTCAATTAGTCCACAGATATCAGAAAGCCTCCAGATGTGCATCGGAACCTACTACTGGTCTTCCAGGGAACGATCACAGCGTAGACTGTTTGAGACATTACTCCCATGGAGGAAAGTGCGCATGGAGACTGTTGTATTCAATCCCGATGCAATTTCTGTGTTTCATCAACACTCTGATAGTCCACAGATTATAGAATGCCTCCAGATGTGTATCGGAAACTACAACTGGTCTTACAGGGAATGATCAAAGCGTAGACTGTTTGAGACATTACTCCCATGGAGGAAAGTGCGCATGGTGACTGTTGTATTCAATCCCGATGCAATTTCTGTGTTTCATCAACACTCTGATAGTCCACAGATTAAAGAAAGCCTCCAGATGTGCATCGGAAACTACTACTGGTCTTCCAGGGAACGATCAAAGCGTAGACTGTTTGAGACATTACTCTAATGGAGGAATGTGCGCATGGTGACTGTTGTATTCTATCCCGATGCAATTTCTGTGTTTCATCAACACTCTGATAGTCCACAGATTACGGAATGCCTCCAGATGTGTATCGGAAACTATTACTGGTCTTCCAGGGAACGATCAAAGCGTAAACTCTTTGAGACATTACTCCCATGGAGGAAAGTTCGCATGGTGACTGTTGTATTCAATCCCGATACATTTTCTGTGTTTCAGCAACACTCTGATAGTCCACAGATTACAGAATGCCTCCAGATGTGCATCGGTAACTACTACTGGTCTTGCAGGGAACGATCAAAGCGTAGACTGTTTGAGACATTACTCCCATGGATAAAACTGTTCATGGAGACAGTTGTATTCAATCCCGATGCAATTTCTGTGTTTCATCAACACTCTGATAGTCCACAGATTACAGAAAGCCTCCAGATGTGCTAAGGAAAGTACTACTGGTCCTCCAGGGAACGATCAAAGCATAGACTGTTTGAGACATTACTCCTGTGGAGGAAAGTTCGCATGGTGACTGTTGTTTTCAATCCCGATGCAATTTCTATGTTTCATCAACATTCTGATAGTCCACAGATTACAGAATGCCTCCAGATGTGCATCGGTAACTACTACTGGTCTTCCAGGTTATGATCAAAGCGTACAATGTTAGAGACATTACTCCCATCTAGGAAAGTGCGCATGGTGACTGTTGTATTCAATCCCATTACAATTTCTGTGTTTCAACAACACTCTGATAGTCCACAGATTACAGAATGCCTCCAGATGTGCATCGGTAACTACAACTGGTCATGCAGGGAACGATCAAAGCATAGACTGTTTGAGACATTACTCCCATGGAGGAAAGTGCTCATGGTGACTGTTGCATTCAATCCCGATGCTTTTCTGTGTTTCATTAACACTCTGATAGTCCACAGATTACAGAATGCCGCCAGATGTGCATCGAAATCTACTACTGGTCTTCCAGGGAACGATCAAAGCGTAGACTGTTTGAGAATTACACCCATGGAGATAAGTGCGCATGGTGACTGTTGTATTCAATCCCGATGCAATTTCTGTGTTTCATCAACACTCTCATAGTCTACAGATTACAGAATGTCACCAGATGTGCATCGGAAACTACTACTGGCCTTCCAGGGAACGATCAAAGCGTAGACTCTTTGAGACATTACTCCCATGGAGGAAAGTGCGCATGGTGACTGTTGTATTCAATACCGATGCAATTTCTTAGTTTCATCAACACTCTGATACTCCACAGATTATAGAATGCCTCCAGATGTGCATCGGAAACTACTACTGGTCTTACAGGGAACGATCAAAGCGTAGACTGTTTGAGACATTACTCCCATGGAGGAAAGTGCGCATGGTGACTGTAGTATTCAATCCCGATGCAATTTCTGTGTTTCATCAACACTCTGATAGTCCACAGACTACAGAATGCCACCAGATGTGCATCGGAAATTACTACTGGTCTTCCAGGGAACGATCAAAGCGTAGACTGTTTCAGACATTACTCCCATGGAGGAAAGTGCGCATGGTGACTGTTGTATTAAATTCCGGTTCAATTTCTGTGTTTCATCAACACTCTGATAGACCACAGATTACAGAATGCCACCAGATGTGCATCGGAAACTACTACTGGTCTTCCAGGGAACGATCAAAGCGTAGACTGTTTCAGACATTACTCCCATGGAGGAAAGTGCGGATGGTACTGTTGTATTAAATCTAGATGCAATTTCTGTTTTTCATCAACACTCTGATAGTCCACAGATCACAGAATGCCTCCAGGTGTGGATCGGTAACTACTACTGGTCTTCCAGGTTATGATCAAAGCGTAGACTGTTAGAGACATTACTCCCACCTAGGAAAGTGCGCATGGTGACTGTTGTATTCAATCCCGATACAATTTCTGTGTTTCAACAACACTCTGATAGTCCACAGACTACAGAATGCCTCCAGATGTGCATCGGTAACTACTACTGGTCTTGCAGGGAACGATCAAAGCGTAGACTGTTTGAGACATTACTCCCATGGAGGAAAGAGCTCATGGTGACTGTTGCATTCAATCCCGATGCATTTCCTGTGTTTCATCAACACTCTGATAGTCCACAGATTACAGAATGCCGCCAGATGTGCATCGGAATCTACTACTGGTCTTCCAGGGAACGATCAAAGCGTAGACTGTTTGAGAATTACACCCATGGAGATAAGTGCGCATGGTGACTGTTGTATTCAATCCCGATGCAATTTCTGTGTTTCATCAACACTCTGATAGTATACAGATTAAAGAAAGCCTCCAGATGTGCATCGGAAACTACTACTGGTCTTCCAGGGAACGATCAAAGCGTAGACTGTTTCAGACATTACTCCCATGGTGGAAAGTGCGGATGGTGACTGTTGTATTCAATCCCGATGCAATTTATGTGTTTCATCAAAACTCTGATAGTCCACAGATTACAGAAAGCATCCAGATGTGCATCGGAAACTACTACTGGTCTTCCAGGGAACGATAAATGCGTAGACTGTTTGAGACATTAATTTTATGGAGGAATGTGCGCATGGTGACTGTTGTATTCAATCCCGATGCAATTTCTGTGTTTCATCAACACTCTGATAGTCCACAGATTACAGAATGCCTCCAGATGTGCATCGGAAACTACTACTGGTCTTCCAGGGAACGATCAAAGCGTAAACTCTTTGAGACATTACTCCCATGCAGGAAAGTGCGCATGGTGACTGTTGTATTCAATCCCGATACATCTTCTGTGTTTCATCAACACTCTGATAGTCCACAGATTACAGAATGCCGCCAGATGTGCATCGGAATCTACTTCTGGTCTTCCAGGGAACGATCAAAGCGTAGACTGTTTGAGAATTACACCCATGGAGATAAGTGCGCATGGTGACTGTTGTATTCAATCCCGATGCAATTTCTGTGTTTCATCAACACTCTGATAGTATACAGATTAAAGAAAGCCTCCAGATGTGCATCGGAAACTACTACTGGTCTTCCAGGGAACGATCAAAGCGTAGACTGTTTCAGACATTACTCCCATGGTGGAAAGTGCTGATGGTGACTGTTGTATTCAATCCCGATGCAATTTATGTGTTTCATCAACACTCAGATAGTCCACAGTTTACAGAATGCCACCAGATGTGCATCGGAAACTACTACTGGTCTTCCAGGGAACGATCATAGCGTAGACTGTTTGAGACATTACTTTTATGGAGGAAAGTGCGCATGGTGACTGTTGTATTCAATCTCGATGCAATTTCTGTGTTTCACCAACACTCTGATAGTCAACAGAGTACAGAATGCCTCCAGATGTGCATGGGAAACGACTACTGGTGTTCCAGGGTACGATCAAAGCGTAGACTTTTTGAGACATTACTCCCATGGATAAAACTGTTCATGGAAACTGTTGTATTCAATCCCGATGCAATTTTTGTGTTTCATCAAAACTCTGATAGTCCACAGATTACAGAAAGCATCCAGATGTGCATCGGAAACTACTTCTGGTCTTCCAGGGAACGATAAATGCGTAGACTGTTTGAGACATTAATTTTATGGAGGAATGTGCGCATGGTGACTGTTGTATTCAATCCCGATGCAATTTCTGTGTTTCATCAACACTCTGATAGTCCACAGATTACAGAATGCCTCCAGATGTGCATCGGAAACTACTACTGGTCTTCCAGGGAACGATCAAAGCGTAAACTCTTTGAGACATTACTCCCATGGAGGAAAGTGCGCATGGTGACTGTTGTATTCAATCCCGATACATCTTCTGTGTTTCATCAACACTCTGATAGTCCACAGATCACAGAATGCCTCCAGATGTGCATCGGTAACTACTACTGGTCTTCCAGGTTATGATCAAAGCGTAGACTGTTAGAGACATTACTCCCATCTAGGAAAGTGCGCATGGTGACTGTTGTATTCAATCCCGATACAATTTCTGTGTTTCAACAACACTCTGATAGTCCAAAGATTACAGAATGCCTCCAGATGTGCATCGGTAACTACTACTGGTCTTGCAGGGAACGATCAAAGCATAGACTGTTTGAGACATTACTCCCATGGAGGAAATTGCTCATGGTGAGTGTTGCATTCAATCCCGATGCATTTTCTGTGTTTCATCAACACTCTGATAGTCCACAGATTACAGAATGCCGCCAGCTGTGCATCGGAATCTACTACTGGTCTTCCAGGGAACGATCTAAGCGTAGATTGTTTGAGAATTACACCCATGGAGATAAGTGCGCATGGTGACTGTTACATTCAATCCCGGTGCAATTTCTGTGTTTCATCAACACTCAATTAGTCCACAGATATCAGAAAGCCTCCAGATGTGCATCGGAACCTACTACTGGTCTTCCAGGGAACGATCACAGCGTAGACTGTTTGAGACATTACTCCCATGGAGGAAAGTGCGCATGGAGACTGTTGTATTCAATCCCGATGCAATTTCTGTGTTTCATCAACACTCTGATAGTCCACAGATTATAGAATGCCTCCAGATGTGTATCGGAAACTACAACTGGTCTTACAGGGAATGATCAAAGCGTAGACTGTTTGAGACATTACTCCCATGGAGGAAAGTGCGCATGGTGACTGTTGTATTCAATCCCGATGCAATTTCTGTGTTTCATCAACACTCTGATAGTCCACAGATTAAAGAAAGCCTCCAGATGTGCATCGGAAACTACTACTGGTCTTCCAGGGAACGATCAAAGCGTAGACTGTTTGAGACATTACTCTAATGGAGGAATGTGCGCATGGTGACTGTTGTATTCTATCCCGATGCAATTTCTGTGTTTCATCAACACTCTGATAGTCCACAGATTACGGAATGCCTCCAGATGTGTATCGGAAACTATTACTGGTCTTCCAGGGAGCGATCAAAGCGTAAACTCTTTGAGACATTACTCCCATGGAGGAAAGTTCGCATGGTGACTGTTGTATTCAATCCCGATACATTTTCTGTGTTTCATCAACACTCTGATAGTCCACAGATTACAGAATGCCTCCAGATGTGCATCGGTAACTACTACTGGTCTTGCAGGGAACGATCAAAGCGTAGACTGTTTGAGACATTACTCCCATGGATAAAACTGTTCATGGAGACAGTTGTATTCAATCCCGATGCAATTTCTGTGTTTCATCAACACTCTGATAGTCCACAGATTACAGAAAGCCTCCAGATGTGCTAAGGAAAGTACTACTGGTCCTCCAGGGAACGATCAAAGCATAGACTGTTTGAGACATTACTCCTGTGGAGGAAAGTTTGCATGGTGACTGTTGTTTTCAATCCCGATGCAATTTCTATGTTTCATCAACATTCTGATAGTCCACAGATTACAGAATGCCTCCAGATGTGCATCGGTAACTACTACTGGTCTTCCAGGTTATGATCAAAGCGTACAATGTTAGAGACATTACTCCCATCTAGGAAAGTGCGCATGGTGACTGTTGTATTCAATCCCATTACAATTTCTGTGTTTCAACAACACTCTGATAGTCCACAGATTACAGAATGCCTCCAGATGTGCATCGGTAACTACAACTGGTCATGCAGGGAACGATCAAAGCATAGACTGTTTGAGACATTACTCCCATGGAGGAAAGTGCTCATGGTGACTGTTGCATTCAATCCCGATGCTTTTCTGTGTTTCATTAACACTCTGATAGTCCACAGATTACAGAATGCCGCCAGATGTGCATCGAAATCTACTACTGGTCTTCCAGGGAACGATCAAAGCGTAGACTGTTTGAGAATTACACCCATGGAGATAAGTGCGCATGGTGACTGTTGTATTCAATCCCGATGCAATTTCTGTGTTTCATCAACACTCTCATAGTCTACAGATTACAGAATGTCACCAGATGTGCATCGGAAACTACTACTGGCCTTCCAGGAAACGATCAAAGCGTAGACTCTTTGAGACATTACTCCCATGGAGGAAAGTGCGCATGGTGACTGTTGTATTCAATACCGATGCAATTTCTTAGTTTCATCAACACTCTGATACTCCACAGATTATAGAATGCCTCCAGATGTGCATCGGAAACTACTACTGGTCTTACAGGGAACGATCAAAGCGTAGACTGTTTGAGACATTACTCCCATGGAGGAAAGTGCGCATGGTGACTGTAGTATTCAATCCCGATGCAATTTCTGTGTTTCATCAACACTCTGATAGTCCACAGACTACAGAATGCCACCAGATGTGCATCGGAAATTACTACTGGTCTTCCAGGGAACGATCAAAGCGTAGACTGTTTCAGACATTACTCCCATGGAGGAAAGTGCGCATGGTGACTGTTGTATTAAATTCCGGTTCAATTTCTGTGTTTCATCAACACTCTGATAGACCACAGATTACAGAATGCCACCAGATGTGCATCGGAAACTACTACTGGTCTTCCAGGGAACGATCAAAGCGTAGACTGTTTCAGACATTACTCCCATGGAGGAAAGTGCGGATGGTGACTGTTGTATTAAATCTAGATGCAATTTCTGTTTTTCATCAACACTCTGATAGTCCACAGATCACAGAATGCCTCCAGGTGTGGATCGGTAACTACTACTGGTCTTCCAGGTTATGATCAAAGCGTAGACTGTTAGAGACATTACTCCCACCTAGGAAAGTGCGCATGGTGACTGTTGTATTCAATCCCGATACAATTTCTGTGTTTCAACAACACTCTGATAGTCCACAGACTACAGAATGCCTCCAGATGTGCATCGGTAACTACTACTGGTCTTGCAGGGAACGATCAAAGCGTAGACTGTTTGAGACATTACTCCCATGGAGGAAAGAGCTCATGGTGACTGTTGCATTCAATCCCGATGCATTTCCTGTGTTTCATCAACACTCTGATAGTCCACAGATTACAGAATGCCGCCAGATGTGCATCGGAATCTACTACTGGTCTTCCAGGGAACGATCAAAGCGTAGACTGTTTGAGAATTACACCCATGGAGATAAGTGCGCATGGTGACTGTTGTATTCAATCCCGATGCAATTTCTGTGTTTCATCAACACTCTGATAGTATACAGATTAAAGAAAGCCTCCAGATGTGCATCGGAAACTACTACTGGTCTTCCAGGGAACGATCAAAGCGTAGACTGTTTCAGACATTACTCCCATGGTGGAAAGTGCGGATGGTGACTGTTGTATTCAATCCCGATGCAATTTATGTGTTTCATCAAAACTCTGATAGTCCACAGATTACAGAAAGCATCCAGATGTGCATCGGAAACTACTACTGGTCTTCCAGGGAACGATAAATGCGTAGACTGTTTGAGACATTAATTTTATGGAGGAATGTGCGCATGGTGACTGTTGTATTCAATCCCGATGCAATTTCTGTGTTTCATCAACACTCTGATAGTCCACAGATTACAGAATGCCTCCAGATGTGCATCGGAAACTACTACTGGTCTTCCAGGGAACGATCAAAGCGTAAACTCTTTGAGACATTACTCCCATGCAGGAAAGTGCGCATGGTGACTGTTGTATTCAATCCCGATACATCTTCTGTGTTTCATCAACACTCTGATAGTCCACAGATCACAGAATGCCTCCAGATGTGCAACGGTAACTACTACTGGTCTTCCAGGTTATGATCAAAGCGTAGACTGTTAGAGACATTACTCCCATCTAGAAAAGTGCGCATGGTGACTGTTGTATTCAATCCCGATACAATTTCTGTGTTTCAACAACACTCTGATAGTCCAAAGATTACAGAATGCCTCCAGATGTGCATCGGTAACTACTACTGGTCTTGCAGGGAACGATCAAAGCATAGACTGTTTGAGACATTACTCCCATGGAGGAAATTGCTCATGGTGAGTGTTGCATTCAATCCCGATGCATTTTCTGTGTTTCATCAACACTCTGATAGTCCACAGATTACAGAATGCCGCCAGATGTGCATCGGAATCTACTACTGGTCTTCCAGGGAACGATCTAAGCGTAGATTGTTTGAGAATTACACCCATGGAGATAAGTGCCCATGGTGACTGTTACATTCAATCCCGATGCAATTTCTGTGTTTCATCAACACTCAATTAGTCCACAGATATCAGAAAGCCTCCAGATGTGCATCGGAAACTACTACTGGTCTTCCAGGGAACGATCAAAGCGTAGACTGTTTGAGACATTACTCCCATGGAGGAAAGTGCGCATGGAGACTGTTGTATTCAATCCCGATGCAATTTCTGTGTTTCTTCAACACTCTGATAGTCTACAGATTACAGAATGTCACCAGATGTGCATCGGAAACTACTACTGGTCTTCCAGGGAACGATCAAAGGGTAGACTCTTTGAGACATTACTCCTATGGAGGAAAGTGCGCATGGTGACTGTTGTATTCAATCCCGATGCAATTTCTTAGTTTCATCAACACTCTGATACTCCACAGATTATAGAATGCCTCCAGATGTGCATCGGAAACTACTACTGGTCTTACAGGGAACGATCAAAGCGTAGACTGTTTGAGACATTACTCCAACGGATAAAATTATTCATGGAGACTGTTGTATTCAATCCCGATGCAATTTTTGTGTTTCATCAACACTCTGATAGTCCACAGATTACAGAAAGCATCCAGATGTGCATCGGAAACTACTACTGGTCTTCCAGGGAACGATCAAAGCGTAAACTCTGTGAGACATTACTCCCATGGAGGAAAGTGCGCATGGTGACTGTTGTATTCAATCCCGATGCATTTTCAGTGTTTCATCAACACTCTGATAGTCCACAGATTACAGGATGCCACCAGATGTGCATTGGAAACTACGACTGGTCTTCCAGGGAACGATCAAAGCGTAGACTGTTTCAGACATTACTCCCATGGAGGAAAGTGCGGATGGTGAATGTTGTATTCAATCCTGATGCAATTTCTGTGTTTCATCAACACTCTGATAGTCCACAGATTACAGAATGCCACCAGATGTGCAACGGAGGCTACTACTGGTATTCCAGGGAGCGATCAAAAGCGTAGACTGTTTGAGACATTACTCCCATGGAGGAAAGTGCGCATGGAGACTGTTGTATTCAATCCCGATGCAATTTCTGTGTTTCATCAACACTCTGATAGTCCACAGATTACAGAATGCCTCCAGATGTGCATCGGAAACTACTACTGGTCTTACAGGGAACGATCAAAGCGTAAACTCTTTGAGACATTACTCCCATGGAGGAAAGTTCGCATGGTGACTGTTGTATTCAATCCCGATACATTTTCTGTGTTTCATCAACACTCTGATAGTCCACAGATTACAGAATGCCACCAGATGTGCATCGGAAACTACTACTGGTCTTCCAGGGAACGATCAAAGCGTAGACTGTTTCAGACATTACTCCCATGGAGGAAAGTGCGGATGGTGACTGTTGTATTCAATCCCGATGCAATTTCTGTGTTTCATCAACACTCTGTTAGTCCACAGATTACAGAATGCCACCAGATGTGCATCGGAAACTACTACTGGACTTCCAGGGAACGATCATAGTATAGACGGTTTGAGACATTACTTTTATGGAGGAAAGTGCGCATGGTGACTGTTGTATTCAATCTCGATGCAATTTCTGTGTTTCATCGACACTCTGATAGTCCACAGTTTACAGAATGCCTCCAGATGTGCATCAGAACCTACTACTGGTCTTACAGGGAACGATCAAAGCGTAAACTCTTTGAGACATTACTCCCATGGAGGAAAGTTCGCATGGTGACTGTTGTATTCAATCCCGATACATTTTCTGTGTTTCATCAACACTCTGATAGTCCACAGGTTACAGAATGCCACCAGATGTGCAACGGAGACTATTACTGGTCTTCCAGGGAACGATCAAAGCGTAGACTCTTTGAGACATTACTCCAATGGAGGAAAGTACGCATGGTGACTGTTGTATTCAATCCCGATGCAGTTTCTGTGTTTCATCAACACTCTGATAGTCCACAGATTACAGAATGCCCCAGATGTTCATCGGATACTACTACTGGTCTTCCAGGGAACGATCAAAGCGTAGACTGTTTGAGACATTACTCCCGTGGAGGAAAGTACGCATGGTGACTGTTGTATTCAATCCCGATGCAATATCTGTGTTTCATCAACACTCTGATAGTCCACAGATTACAGAATGCCTCCAGATGTTCATCGGAAACTACTACTGGTCTTCCAGGGAACGATCAAAGCGTAGACTGTTTGAGACATTACTCCCATGAAGGAAACTGCGCATGGTGACTGTTGTATTCTATCCCGATGATATTTCTGTGTTTCATCAACACTCTGATAGTCCACAGATTACAGAATGCCTCCAGGTGTGCATCGGAAACCACTACTGGTATTCCAGGGTGCGACCAAAAGCGTAGACTGTTTGAGACATTACTCCCATGGAGGAAAGTGCGCATGGTGACTGTTGTATTCAATCCCGATGCAATTTCTGTGTTTCATCAACACTCTGATAGTCCACAAATTACAGAATGCCTCCAGATGTGCATCGGAAACTACTACTGGTCTTCCAGATAACGATCAAAGCGTAGACTGTTAGAGACATTACTCCCATGGAGGAAAGTGCGCATTGTGACTGTTGTATTCAATCCCGATGCGATTTCTGTGTTTCATCAACACTCTGATAGTCCACAGATTACAGAATGCCACCAGATGTGCATCGGAAACTTCTACTGGTCTTCCGGGGAACGATCAAAGCGTACACTGTTTGAGACATTACTCCCGTGGAGGAAAGTGCGCATGGTGTCTGTTGTATTCATTCCCGATGCAATTTCTGTGTTTCATCAACACTCTGATAGTCCACAGTTTACAGAATGCCACCAGATGTGCATCGGAAACTACTACTGGTCTTCCAGGGAACGGTCAAAGCGTAGACTGTTTGAGAATTACTCCCATGGAGGATAGTTCGCATGGTGACTGTTGGATTCAATCCCGATGCAACTTCTGTGTTTCGTCAACACTCTGACACTCCACAGATTACAGAATGCCTCCAGATGTGCGTCGGAAACTACTACTGGTCTTCCAGGGGACGATCAAATCGTAGACTGTTTGAGACATTACTCCCATGTAAGAAAGTGCGCATGGCGACTGTTGTATTCAATCCCGATTCAATTTCTGTGTTTCATCAACTCTCTGATAGTCCACAGATTAAAGAAAGCCTCCAGATGTGCTAAGGAAAGTACTACTGGTCCTCCAGGGAACGATCAAAGCATAGACTGTTTGAGACATTACTCCTGTGGAGGAAAGTTCGCATGGTGACTGTTGTTTTCAATCCCGATGCAATTTCTATGTTTCATCAACATTCTGATAGTCCACAGATTACAGAATGCCTCCAGATGTGCATCGGTAACTACTACTGGTCTTCCAGGTTATGATCAAAGCGTAGAATGTTAGAGACATTACTCCCATCTAGGAAAGTGCTCATGGTGACTGTTGCATTCAATCCCGATGCTTTTCTGTGTTTCATTAACACTCTAATAGTCCACAGATTACAGAATGCCGCCAGATGTGCATCGGAATCTACTACTGGTCTTCCAGGGAACGATCAAAGCGTAGACTGTTTGAGAATTACACCCATGGAGATAAGTGCGCATGGTGACTGTTGTATTCAATCCCGATGCAATTTTTGTGTTTCATCAACACTCAGGTAGTCCACAGATATCAGAAAGCCTCCAGATGTGCATCGGAAACTACTACTGGTCTTCCAGGGAACGATCAAAGCGTAGACTGTTTGAGAAATTACTCCCATGGAGGAAAGTGCGCATGGAGACTGTTGTATTCAATCCCGATGCAATTTCTGTGTTTCATCAACACTCTGATAGTCTACAGATTACAGAATGTCACCAGATGTGCATCGGAACCTACTACTGGCCTTCCAGGGAACGATCAAAGCGTAGACTCTTTGAGACATTACTCCCATGGAGGAAAGTGCGCATGGTGACTGTTGTATTCAATACCGATGCAATTTCTTAGTTTCATCAACACTCTGATACTCCACAGATTATAGAATGCCTCCAGATGTGCATCCGAAACTACTACTGGTCTTACAGGGAACGATCAAAGCGTAGACTGTTTGAGACATTACTCCCATGGAGGAAAGTGCGCATGGTGACTGTTGTATTCAATCCCGATGCAATTTCTGTGTTTCATCAACACTCTGATAGTCCACAGACTACAGAATGCCACCAGATGTGCATCGGAAATTACTACTGGTCTTCCAGGGAACGATCAAAGCGTAGACTGTTTGAGACATTACTCCCATGGAGGAAAGTGCGCATGGTGACTGTTGTATTAAATTCCGGTTCAATTTCTGTGTTTCATCAACACTCTGATAGACCACAGATTACAGAATGCCACCAGATGTGCATCGGAAACTACTACTGGTCTTCCAGGGAACGATCAAAGCGTAGACTGTTTCAGACATTACTCCCATGGAGGAAAGTGCTGATGGTGACTGTTGTATTCAATCCCGATGCAATTTATGTGTTTCATCAACACTCAGATAGTCCACAGTTTACAGAATGCCACCAGATGTGCATCGGAATCTACTTCTGGTCTTCCAGGGAACGATCAAAGCGTAGACTGTTTGAGAATTACACCCATGGAGATAAGTGCGCATGGTGACTGTTGTATTCAATCCCGATACAATTTCTGTGTTTCAACAACACTCTGATAGTCCACAGACTACAGAATGCCTCCAGATGTGCATCGGTAACTACTACTGGTCTTGCAGGGAACGATCAGAGCGTAGACTGTTTGAGACATTACTCCCATGGAGGAAAGAGCTCATGGTGACTGTTGCATTCAATCCCGATGCATTTCCTGTGTTTCATCAACACTCTGATAGTCCACAGATTACAGAATGCCGCTAGATGTGCATCGGAATCTACTTCTGGTCTTCCAGGGAACGATCAAAGCGTAGACTGTTTGAGAATTACACCCATGGAGATAAGTGCGCATGGTGACTGTTGTATTCAATCCCGATGCAATTTCTGTGTTTCATCAACACTCTGATAGTATACAGATTAAAGAAAGCCTCCAGATGTGCATCGGAAACTACTACTGGTCTTCCAGGGAACGATCAAAGCGTAGACTGTTTCAGACATTACTCCCATGGTGGAAAGTGCTGATGGTGACTGTTGTATTCAATCCCGATGCAATTTATGTGTTTCATCAACACTCAGATAGTCCACAGTTTACAGAATGCCACCAGATGTGCATCGGAAACTACTACTGGTCTTCCAGGGAACGATCATAGCGTAGACTGTTTGAGACATTACTTTTATGGAGGAAAGTGCGCATGGTGACTGTTGTATTCAATCTCGATGCAATTTCTGTGTTTCACCAACACTCTGATAGTCAACAGAGTACAGAATGCCTCCAGATGTGCATGGGAAACGACTACTGGTGTTCCAGGGTACGATCAAAGCGTAGACTTTTTGAGACATTACTCCCATGGATAAAACTGTTCATGGAAACTGTTGTATTCAATCCCGATGCAATTTTTGTGTTTCATCAACACTCTGATAGTCCACAGATTACAGAATGCCTCCAGATGTGCATCGGAAACTACTACTGGTCTTCCAGGGAACGATAAATGCGTAGACTGTTTGAGACATTAATTTTATGGAGGAATGTGCGCATGGTGACTGTTGTATTCAATCCCGATGCAATTTCTGTGTTTCATCAACACTCTGATAGTCCACAGATTACAGAATGCCTCCAGATGTGCATCGGAATCTACTACTGGTCTTCCAGGGAACGATCAAAGCGTAAACTCTTTGAGACATTACTCCCATGGAGGAAAGTGCGCATGGTGACTGTTGTATTCAATCCCGATACATCTTCTGTGTTTCATCAACACTCTGATAGTCCACAGATCACAGAATGCCTCCAGATGTGCATCGGTAACTACTACTGGTCTTCCAGGTTATGATCAAAGCGTAGACTGTTAGAGACATTACTCCCATCTAGGAAAGTGCGCATGGTGACTGTTGTATTCAATCCCGATACAATTTCTGTGTTTCAACAACACTCTGATAGTCCAAAGATTACAGAATGCCTCCAGATGTGCATCGGTAACTACTACTGGTCTTGCAGGGAACGATCAAAGCGTAGACTGTTTGAGACATTACTCCCATGGAGGAAATTGCTCATGGTGAGTGTTGCATTCAATTCCGATGCATTTTCTGTGTTTCATCAACACTCTGATAGTCCACAGATTACAGAATGCCGCCAGCTGTGCATCGGAATCTACTACTGGTCTTCCAGGGAACGATCTAAGCGTAGATTGTTTGAGAATTACACCCATGGAGATAAGTGCGCATGGTGACTGTTACATTCAATCCCGGTGCAATTTCTGTGTTTCATCAACACTCAATTAGTCCACAGATATCAGAAAGCCTCCAGATGTGCATCGGAAACTACTACTGGTCTTCCAGGGAACGATCACAGCGTAGACTGTTTGAGACATTACTCCCATGGAGGAAAGTGCGCATGGAGACTGTTGTATTCAATCCCGATGCAATTTCTGTGTTTCATCAACACTCTGATAGTCCACAGATTATAGAATGCCTCTAGATGTGTATCGGAAACTACAACTGGTCTTACAGGGAATGATCAAAGCGTAGACTGTTTGAGACATTACTCCCATGGAGGAAAGTGCGCATGGTGACTGTTGTATTCAATCCCGATGCAATTTCTGTGTTTCATCAACACTCTGATAGTCCACAGATTAAAGAAAGCCTCCAGATGTGCATCGGAAACTACTACTGGTCTTCCAGGGAACGATCAAAGCGTAGACTGTTTGAGACATTACTCTAATGGAGGAATGTGCGCATGGTGACTGTTGTATTCTATCCCGATGCAATTTCTGTGTTTAATCAACACTCTGATAGTCCACAGGTTACGGAATGCCTCCAGATGTGTATCGGAAACTATTACTGGTCTTCCAGGGAACGATCAAAGCGTAAACTCTTTGAGACATTACTCCCATGGAGGAAAGTTCGCATGGTGACTGTTGTATTCAATCCCGATACATTTTCTGTGTTTCATCAACACTCTGATAGTCCACAGATTACAGAATGCCTCCAGATGTGCATCGGTAACTACTACTGGTCTTGCAGGGAACGATCAAAGCGTAGACTGTTTGAGACATTACTCCCATGGATAAAACTGTTCATGGAGACAGTTGTATTCAATCCCGATGCAATTTCTGTGTTTCATCAACACTCTGATAGTCCACAGATTACAGAAAGCCTCCAGATGTGCTAAGGAAAGTACTACTGGTCCTCCAGGGAACGATCAAAGCATAGACTGTTTGAGACATTACTCCTGTGGAGGAAAGTTCGCATGGTGACTGTTGTTTTCAATCCCGATGCAATTTCTATGTTTCATCAACATTCTGATAGTCCACAGATTACAGAATGCCTCCAGATGTGCATCGGTAACTACTACTGGTCTTCCAGGTTATGATCAAAGCGTACAATGTTAGAGACATTACTCCCATCTAGGAAAGTGCGCATGGTGACTGTTGTATTCAATCCCATTACAATTTCTGTGTTTCAACAACACTCTGATAGTCCACAGATTACAGAATGCCTCCAGATGTGCATCGGTAACTACAACTGGTCATGCAGGGAACGATCAAAGCATAGACTGTTTGAGACATTACTCCCATGGAGGAAAGTGCTCATGGTGACTGTTGCATTCAATCCCGATGCTTTTCTGTGTTTCATTAACACTCTGATAGTCCACAGATTACAGAATGCCGCCAGATGTGCATCGGAATCTACTACTGGTCTTCCAGGGAACGATCAAAGCGTAGACTGTTTGAGAATTACACCCATGGAGATAAGTGCGCATGGTGACTGTTGTATTCAATCCCGATGCAATTTTTGTGTTTCATCAACACTCAGGTAGTCCACAGATATCAGAAAGCCTCCAGATGTGCATCGGAAACTACTACTGGTCTTCCAGGGAACGATCAAAGCGTAGACTGTTTGAGAAATTACTCCCATGGAGGAAAGTGCGCATGGAGACTGTTGTATTCAATCCCGATGCAATTTCTGTGTTTCATCAACACTCTCATAGTCTACAGATTACAGAATGTCACCAGATGTGCATCGGAAACTACTACTGGCCTTCCAGGGAACGATCAAAGCGTAGACTCTTTGAGACATTACTCCCATGGAGGAAAGTGCGCATGGTGACTGTTGTATTCAATACCGATGCAATTTCTTAGTTTCATCAACACTCTGATACTCCACAGATTATAGAATGCCTCCAGATGTGCATCGGAAACTACTACTGGTCTTACAGGGAACGATCAAAGCGTAGACTGTTTGAGACATTACTCCCATGGAGGAAAGTGCGCATGGTGACTGTTGTATTCAATCCCGATGCAATTTCTGTGTTTCATCAACACTCTGATAGTCCACAGATTAAAGAAAGCCTCCAGATGTGCATCGGAAACTACTACTGGTCTTCCAGGGAACGATCAAAGCGTAGACCCTTTGAGACTTTACTCCCATGGAGGAAAGTGCGCATGGTGACTGTTGTATTCAATCCCGATGCTATTTCTTAGTTTCATCAACACTCTGATACTCCACAGATTATAGAATGCCTCCAGATGTGCATCGGAAACTACTACTGGTCTTACAGGGAACGATCAAAGCGTAGACTGTTTGAGACATTACTCCCATGGAGGAAAGTGCGCATGGTGACTGTAGTATTCAATCCCGATGCAATTTCTGTGTTTCATCAACACTCTGATAGTCCACAGACTACAGAATGCCACCAGATGTGCATCGGAAATTACTACTGGTCTTCCAGGGAACGATCAAAGCGTAGACTGTTTCAGACATTACTCCCATGGAGGAAAGTGCGCATGGTGACTGTTGTATTAAATTCCGGTTCAATTTCTGTGTTTCATCAACACTCTGATAGACCACAGATTACAGAATGCCACCAGATGTGCATCGGAAACTACTACTGGTCTTCCAGGGAACGATCAAAGCGTAGACTGTTTCAGACATTACTCCCATGGAGGAAAGTGCGGATGGTGACTGTTGTATTAAATCTAGATGCAATTTCTGTGTTTCATCAACACTCTGATAGTCCACAGATCACAGAATGCCTCCAGGTGTGGATCGGTAACTACTACTGGTCTTCCAGGTTATGATCAAAGCGTAGACTGTTAGAGACATTACTCCCACCTAGGAAAGTGCGCATGGTGACTGTTGTATTCAATCCCGATACAATTTCTGTGTTTCAACAACACTCTGATAGTCCACAGACTACAGAATGCCTCCAGATGTGCATCGGTAACTACTACTGGTCTTGCAGGGAACGATCAAAGCGTAGACTGTTTGAGACATTACTCCCATGGAGGAAAGAGCTCATGGTGACTGTTGCATTCAATCCCGATGCATTTCCTGTGTTTCATCAACACTCTGATAGTCCACAGATTACAGAATGCCGCCAGATGTGCATCGGAATCTACTACTGGTCTTCCAGGGAACGATCAAAGCGTAGACTGTTTGAGAATTACACCCATGGAGATAAGTGCGCATGGTGACTGTTGTATTCAATCCCGATGCAATTTCTGTGTTTCATCAACACTCTGATAGTATACAGATTAAAGAAAGCCTCCAGATGTGCATCGGAAACTACTACTGGTCTTCCAGGGAACGATCAAAGCGTAGACTGTTTCAGACATTACTCCCATGGTGGAAAGTGCGGATGGTGACTGTTGTATTCAATCCCGATGCAATTTATGTGTTTCATCAAAACTCTGATAGTCCACAGATTACAGAAAGCATCCAGATGTGCATCGGAAACTACTACTGGTCTTCCAGGGAACGATAAATGCGTAGACTGTTTGAGACATTAATTTTATGGAGGAATGTGCGCATGGTGACTGTTGTATTCAATCCCGATGCAATTTCTGTGTTTCATCAACACTCTGATAGTCCACAGATTACAGAATGCCTCCAGATGTGCATCGGAAACTACTACTGGTCTTCCAGGGAACGATCAAAGCGTAAACTCTTTGAGACATTACTCCCATGGAGGAAAGTGCGCATGGTGACTGTTGTATTCAATCCCGATACATCTTCTGTGTTTCATCAACACTCTGATAGTCCACAGATCACAGAATGCCTCCAGATGTGCATCGGTAACTACTACTGGTCTTCCAGGTTATGATCAAAGCGTAGACTGTTAGAGACATTACTCCCATCTAGAAAAGTGCGCATGGTGACTGTTGTATTCAATCCCGATACAATTTCTGTGTTTCAACAACACTCTGATAGTCCAAAGATTACAGAATGCCTCCAGATGTGCATCGGTAACTACTACTGGTCTTGCAGGGAACGATCAAAGCATAGACTGTTTGAGACATTACTCCCATGGAGGAAATTGCTCATGGTGAGTGTTGCATTCAATCCCGATGCATTTTCTGTGTTTCATCAACACTCTGATAGTCCACAGATTACAGAATGCCGCCAGATGTGCATCGGAATCTACTACTGGTCTTCCAGGGAACGATCTAAGCGTAGATTGTTTGAGAATTACACCCATGGAGATAAGTGCGCATGGTGACTGTTACATTCAATCCCGATGCAATTTCTGTGTTTCATCAACACTCAATTAGTCCACAGATATCAGAAAGCCTCCAGATGTGCATCGGAAACTACTACTGGTCTTCCAGGGAACGATCAAAGCGTAGACTGTTTGAGACATTACTCCCATGGAGGAAAGTGCGCATGGAGACTGTTGTATTCAATCCCGATGCAATTTCTGTGTTTCATCAACACTCTGATAGTCTACAGATTACAGAATGTCACCAGATGTGCATCGGAAACTACTACTGGTCTTCCAGGGAACGATCAAAGGGTAGACTCTTTGAGACATTACTCCTATGGAGGAAAGTGCGCATGGTGACTGTTGTATTCAATCCCGATGCAATTTCTTAGTTTCATCAACACTCTGATACTCCACAGATTATAGAATGCCTCCAGATGTGCATCGGAAACTACTACTGGTCTTACAGGGAACGATCAAAGCGTAGACTGTTTGAGACATTACTCCAACGGATAAAATTATTCATGGAGACTGTTGTATTCAATCCCGATGCATTTTCAGTGTTTCATCAACACTCTGATAGTCCACAGATTACAGGATGCCACCAGATGTGCATTGGAAACTACGACTGGTCTTCCAGGGAACGATCAAAGCATAGACTGTTTCAGACATTACTCCCATGGAGGAAAGTGCGGATGGTGAATGTTGTATTCAATCCTGATGCAATTTCTGTGTTTCATCAACACTCTGATAGTCCACAGATTACAGAATGCCACCAGATGTGCAACGGAGGCTAATACAGGTCTTCCAGGGAACGATCAAAGCGTAGACTGTTTGAGACATTACCCCAATGGAGGAAAGTGTGCATGGTGACTGTTGTATTCAATCCCGATGCAGTTTCTGTGTTTCATCAACACTCTGATAGTTCACAGATTACAGAATGCCTCCAGATGTTCATCGGATACTACTACTGGTCTTCCAGGGAACGATCAAAGCGTAGACTGTTTGAGACATTACTCCCGTGGAGGAAAGTACGCATGGTGACTGTTGTATTCAATCCCGATGCAATATCTGTGTTTCATCAACACTCTGATAGTCCACAGATTACAGAATGCCTCCAGATGTTCATCGGAAACTACTACTGGTCTTCCAGGGAACGATCAAAGCGTACACTGTTTGAGACATTACTCCATGTAGGAAACTGCGCATGGTGATTGTTGTATTCAATCCCGATGCAATTTCTGTGTTTCATCAACACTCTGATAGTCCACAGATTACTGAATGCCTCCAGGTTTGCATCGGAAACCACTACTGGTATTCCAGGGAGCGATCAAAAGCGTAGACTGTTTGAGACATTACTCCCATGGAGGAAAGTGCGCATGGAGACTGTTGTATTCAATCCCGATGCAATTTCTGTGTTTCATCAACACTCTGATAGTCCACAGATTACAGAATGCCTCCAGATGTGCATCGGAAACTACTACTGGTCTTACAGGGAACGATCAAAGCGTAAACTCTTTGAGACATTACTCCCATGGAGGAAAGTTCGCATGGTGACTGTTGTATTCAATCCCGATACATTTTCTGTGTTTCATCAACACTCTGATAGTCCACAGATTACAGAATGCCACCAGATGTGCATCGGAAACTACTACTGGTCTTCCAGGGAACGATCAAAGCGTAGACTGTTTCAGACATTACTCCCATGGAGGAAAGTGCGGATGGTGACTGTTGTATTCAATCCCGATGCAATTTCTGTGTTTCATCAACACTCTGTTAGTCCACAGATTACAGAATGCCACCAGATGTGCATCGGAAACTACTACTGGACTTCCAGGGAACGATCATAGTGTAGACGGTTTGAGACATTACTTTTATGGAGGAAAGTGCGCATGGTGACTGTTGTATTCAATCTCGATGCAATTTCTGTGTTTCATCGACACTCTGATAGTCCACAGTTTACAGAATGCCTCCAGATGTGCATCGGAAACTACTACTGGTCTTACAGGGAACGATCAAAGCGTAAACTCTTTGAGACATTACTCCCATGGAGGAAAGTTCGCATGGTGACTGTTGTATTCAATCCCGATACATTTTCTGTGTTTCATCAACACTCTGATAGTCCACAGATTACAGAATGCCACCAGATGTGCATCGGAAACTACTACTGGTCTTCCAGGGAACGATCAAAGCGTAGACTGTTTCAGACATTACTCCCATGGAGGAAAGTACGCATGGTGACTGTTGTATTCAATCCCGATGCAATTTCTGTGTTTCATCAACACTCTGTTAGTCCACAGATTACAGAATGCCTCCAGATGGGCATCGGAAACTACTACTGGTCTTCCAGGGAACGATCAAAGCGTAGACTGTTTGAGACATTACTCCAACGGAGGAAAGTGCGCATGGTGACTGTTGTATTCAATCCCGATGCATTTTCAGTGTTTCATCAACACTCTGATAGTCCACAGATTACAGAATGCCACCAGATGTGCAACGGAGACTATTACTGGTCTTCCAGGGAACGATCAAAGCGTAGACTGTTTGAGACATTACTCCAATGGAGGAAAGTACGCATGGTGACTGTTGTATTCAATCCCGATGCAGTTTCTGTGTTTCATCAACACTCTGATAGTCCACAGATTACAGAATGCCCCAGATGTTCATCGGATACTACTACTGGTCTTCCAGGGAACGATCAAAGCGTAGACTGTTTGAGACATTACTCCCGTGGAGGAAAGTACGCATGGTGACTGTTGTATTCAATCCCGATGCAATATCTGTGTTTCATCAACACTCTGATAGTCCACAGATTACAGAATGCCTCCAGATGTTCATCGGAAACTACTACTGGTCTTCCAGGGAACGATCAAAGCGTAGACTGTTTGAGACATTACTCCCATGAAGGAAACTGCGCATGGTGACTGTTGTATTCAATCCCGATGCAATTTCTGTGTTTCATCAACACTCTGATAGTCCACAAATTACAGAATGCCTCCAGATGTGCATCGGAAACTACTACTGGTCTTCCAGATAACGATCAAAGCGTAGACTGATAGAGACATTACTCCCATGGAGGAAAGTGCGCATTGTGACTGTTGTATTCAATCCCGATGCGATTTCTGTGTTTCATCAACACTCTGATAGTCCACAGATTACAGAATGCCACCAGATGTGCATCGGAAACTTCTACTGGTCTTCCGGGGAACGATCAAAGCGTACACTGTTTGAGACATTACTCCCGTGGAGGAAAGTGCGCATGGTGTCTGTTGTATTCATTCCCGATGCAATTTCTGTGTTTCATCAACACTCTGATAGTCCACAGTTTACAGAATGCCACCAGATGTGCATCGGAAACTACTACTGGTCTTCCAGGGAACGGTCAAAGCGTAGACTGTTTGAGAATTACTCCCATGGAGGATAGTTCGCATGGTGACTGTTGGATTAAATCCCGATGCAATTTCTGTGTTTCGTCAACACTCTGACACTCAACAGATTACAGAATGCCTCCAGATGTGCGTCGGAAACTACTACTGGTCTTCCAGGGGGCGATCAAATCGTAGACTGTTTGAGACATTACTCCCATGTAAGAAAGTGCGCATGGCGACTGTTGTATTCAATCCCGATGCAATTTCTGTGTCTCTTCAACACTCTGATTGTCCACAGATTACAGAATGCCACCAGATGTGCATCAGAAACTACTACTAGTCTTCCTGGGACCGATCAAAGAATAGACTGTTTGAGACATTACTCCCATGGAGGAGAGTGCGCATGATGACTGTCGTATACAATCCCGATGCAATTTCTGTGTTTCATCAACACTCTGATAGTACACAGATTACAGAATGCCACCAGATGTGCATCGGGAACTACTACTGGTCTTCCAGGAAACTATCAAAGCGTAGACTGTTTGAGACATTACTCCCATGGAGGAAAGCGCGCATGGTGACTGTTGCATTCAATTCCGATTCAATTTCAGTATTTCATCAACACTCTGATAGGCCACAGATTACAGAATGCCACCAGATGTGCATCGGAAACTACCACTGGTCTTCCAGGGAACGATCAATGCGTAGACTGTTTCAGACATTACTCCCGTGGAGGAAAGTACGCATGGTGACTGTTGTATTCAATCCCGATGCAATATATGTGTTTCATCAACACTCTGATAGTCCACAGATTACAGAATGCCTCCAGATGTTCATCGGAAACTACTACTGGTCTTCCAGGGAACGATCAAAGCGTAGACTGTTTGAGACATTACTCCCATGAAGGAAACTGCGCATGGTGACTGTTGTATTCAATCCCGATGATATTTCTGTGTTTCATCAACACTCTGATAGTCCACAGATTACAGAATGCCTCCAGGTGTGCATCGGAAACCACTACTGGTATTCCAGGGAGCGATCAAAAGCGTAGACTGTTTGAGACATTACTCCCATGGAGGAAAGTGCGCATGGTGACTGTTGTATTCAATCCCGATGCAATTTCTGTGTTTCATCAACACTCTGATAGTCCACAAATTACAGAATGCCTCCAGATGTGCATCGGAAACTACTACTGGTCTTCCAGATAACGATCAAAGCGTAGACTGTTAGAGACATTACTCCCATGGAGGAAAGTGCGCATTGTGACTGTTGTATTCAATCCCGATGCGATTTCTGTGTTTCATCAACACTCTGATAGTCCACAGATTACAGAATGCCACCAGATGTGCATCGGAAACTTCTACTGGTCTTCCGGGGAACGATCAAAGCGTACACTGTTTGAGACATTACTCCCGTGGAGGAAAGTGCGCATGGTGTCTGTTGTATTCATTCCCGATGCAATTTCTGTGTTTCATCAACACTCTAATAGTCCACAGTTTACAGAATGCCACCAGATGTGCATCGGAAACTACTACTGGTCTTCCAGGGAACGGTCAAAGCGTAGACTGTTTGAGAATTACTCCCATGGAGGATAGTTCGCATGGTGACTGTTGGATTCAATCCCGATGCAATTTCTGTGTTTCGTCAACACTCTGACACTCCACAGATTACAGAATGCCTCCAGATGTGCGTCGGAAACTACTACTGGTCTTCCAGGGGACGATCAATTCGTAGACTGTTTGAGACATTACTCCCATGGAGGAAAGCGCGCATGGTGACTGTTGCATTCAATTCCGATTCAATTTCAGTATTTCATCAACACTCTGATAGGCCACAGATTACAGAATGCCACCAGATGTGCATCGGAAACTACCACTGGTCTTCCAGGGAACGATCAATGCGTAGACTCTTTCAGACATTACTCCCATGGAGGAAAGTGCGCATGGTGACTGTTGTATTCAATCCCGATGCAATTTCTGTGTTTCATCAACATTCTGATAGTCCACAGATTACAGAATGCCACCAGATATGCATCGGAAACTACTACTGGTCTTCCTGGGAACGATCAAAGCGTAGACTGTTTGAGACATTACTCCGGTGGAGGTAAGTGCGCATTGTGACTGTTGTATTCAATCCCGATACAATTTCTGTGTTTCATCAACGGTCTGATAGTCCACAGATCACAGAATGCCACCAGATGTGCATCGGAAACTACCACTGGTCTTCCAGGGAACGATCAAATCGTAGACTGTTTGAAACATTACTCCCATGGAAGAAAGTGCGCATGGTGACTGTTGTATTCAATCCCGATGCAATTTCTGTGTTTAATCAACACTCTGATACTCCACAGATTACAGAATGCCACCAGATGTGCATCGGAAACTACTACTGGTCTTCCAAGGAACGATCAAAGCATAGACTGTTTGAGACATTACTCCTGTGGAGGAAAGTGCACATGGTGACTGTAGTATTCAATCCCGATGCAATTTCTGTGTTTCATCAACACTCTGATAGACCACAGATTACAGAATGCCACCAGATGTGCATCGGAAACTACTACTGGTCTTCCAGGGAAATATCAAAGCGTAGACTGTTTCAGACATTACTCCCATGGAGGAAAGTGCGGATGGTGACTGTTGTATTAAATCTAGATGCAATTTCTGTGATTCATCAACACTCAGATAGTCTACAGATTACAGAATGTCACCAGATGTGCATCGGAAACTACTACTGGCCATCCAGGGAACGATCAAAGCGTAGACTCTTTGAGACATTACTCCCATGGAGGAAAGTGCGCATGGTGACTGTTGTATTCAATCCCGATGCATTTTCTGTGTTTCATCAACACTCTGATAGTCCACAGATTAAAGAAAGCCTCCAGATGTGCATCGGAAACTACTACTGGTCTTCCAGGGAACGATCAAACGTAGACTGTTTGAGACATTACTCTAATGGAGGATTGTGCGCATGGTGACTGTTGCATTCTATCCTGATGCAATTTCTGTGTTTCATCAACACTCTGATAGTCCACAGATTACAGAATGCCTCCAGATGTGCATCGGAAACTACTACTGGTCTTCCAGGGAACGATCAAAGCGTAAACTCTTTGAGACATTACTCCCATGGAGGAAAGTTCGCATGGTGACTGTTGTATTCAATCCCGACACGTTTTCTGTGTTTCATCAACACTCTGATAGTCCACAGATCACAGAATGCCTCCAGATGAGCATCGGTAACTACTACTGGTCTTCCAGGTTATGATCAAAGCGTAGACTGTTAGAGACATTACTCCCATCTAGGAAAGTGCGCATGGTGACTGTTGTATTCAATCCCGATACAATTTCTGTGTTTCAACAACACTCTGATAGTCCACAGATTACAGAATGCCTCCAGATGTGCATCGGTAACTACTACTGGTCTTGCAGGGACGATCAAAGCATAGACTGTATGAGACATTACTCCCATGGAGGAAAGTGCTCATGGCGACTGTTGCATTCAATCCCGATGCTTTTCTGTGTTTCTTTAACACTCTGATAGTCCACAGATTACAGAATGCCGCCAGATGTGCATCGGAATCTACTACTGGTCTTCCAGGGAACGATCAAAGCGTAGACTGTTTGAGAATTACACCCATGGAGATAAGTGCGCATGGTGACTGTTGTATTCAATCCCGATGCAAGTTCTGTGTTTCATCAACACTCAGTTAGTCCACAGATATCAGAAAGCCTCCAGATGTGCATCGGAAACTACTACTGGTCTTCCAGGGAACGATCAAAATGTAGACTGTTTGAGACATTACTCTAATGGAGGAATGTGCGCATGGTGACTGTTGTATTCTATCCCGATGCAATTTCTGTGTTTCATCAACACGCTGATAGTCCACAGATTACAGAATGCCTCCAGATGTCTATCGGAAACTACTACTGGTCTTCCAGGGAACGATCAAAGCGTAAACTCTTTGAGACATTACTCCCATGGAGGAAAGTTCGCATGGTGACTGTTGTATTCAATCCCGATACATTTTCTGTGTTTCATCAACACTCTGATAGTCCACAGATTACAGAATGCCTCCAGGTATGCATCGGTAACTAATACTGGTCTTGCAGGGAACGATCAAAGCATAGACTGTTTGAGACGTTTCTCCCATGGAGGAAAGTTCTCATGGTGACTGTTGCATTCTATCCTGATGCATTTTCTGTGTTTCATCAACACTCTGATAGTCCACAGATTACAGAATGCCTCCAGATGTGCATCGGAAACTATTACTGGTCTTCCAGGGAACGATCAATGCGTAGACTGTTTGAGACATTACTCCCATGGATAAAACTGTTCAGGGAGACTGTTGTATTCAATCCCGATGCAATTTTTGTGTTTCATCAACACTCTGATAGTCCACAGATTACAGAAAGCATCCAGATGTGCAAGGGAAACTACTACTGGTCTTCCAGGGAACGATCAAAGCGTAGACTGTTTCAGACATTACTCCCATGGAGGAAAGTGCGGATGGTGACTGTTGTATTCAATCTACATGCAATTTCTGTGTTTCATCAACACTCTGATAGTCCACAGATTACAGAAAGCCTCCAGATGTGCTACGGAACGTACTACTGGTCTTCCAGGGAACGATCAAAGCGTAGACTGTTAGAGACATTACTCCCTTGGAGGAGAGTGCGCATGGTGACTGTTGTATTCAATCCCGATGCAATTTCTGTGTTTCATCAACACTCTGATTGTCCACAGATTACAGAATGCCTTCAGATGCGCATCGGATACTACTACTGGTCTTCCTGGGAACGATCAAAGCGTAGACTGTTTGAGACATACCTCCCGTGGAGGAAAGTGCGCATGGTGGCTGTTGTATTTAATCCCGATGCAATTTCTGTGTTTAATCAATACTCTGATACTCCACAGATTACAGAATGCCACCAGATGTGCATCGGAAACTACTACTGGTCTTCCAGGGAACGATCAAAGCATAGACTGTTTGAGACATTACTTCTGTGGAGGAAAGTTCGCATGGTGACTGTTGTATTCAATCCCGACACGTTTTCTGTGTTTCATCAACACTCTGAAAGTCCACAGATCACAGAATGCCTCCAGATGTGCATCGGCAACTACTACTGGTCTTCCAGGTTATGATCAAAGCGTAGACTGTTAGAGACATTACTCCCATCTAGGAAAGTGCGCATGGTGACTGTTGTATTCAATCCCGATACAATTTCTGTGTTTCAACAACTCTCTGATAGTCCACAGATTACAGAATGCCTCCAGATGTGCATCGGTAACTACTACTGGTCTTGCAGGGAACGATCAAAGCATAGACTGTTTGTGACATTACTCCCATGGAGGAAAGTGCTCATGGTGAATGTTGCATTCAATCCCGATGCTTTTCTGTGTTTCATTAACACTCTGATAGTCCACAGATTACAGAATGCCGCCAGATGTGCATCGGAAACTACTACTGGTCTTCCTGGGAACGATCAAAGCGTAGACTGTTTCAGACATTACTCCCATGGAGGAAAGTGCGGATGGTGACTGTTGTATTCAATCCCGATGCAATTTCTGTATTTCATCAACACTCTGATACTCCACAGATTACAGAATGCCACCAGATGTGCATCGGAAACTACTACTGGTCTTCCAGGGAACGATCAAAGCATAGACTGTTTGAGACATTACTCCTGTGGAGGAAAGTGCGCATGGTGACTGTTGTATTCAATCCCGACACGTTTTCTGTGTTTCATCAACACTCTGAAAGTCCACAGATCACAGAATGCCTCCAGATGTGCATCGGTAACTACTACTGGTCTTCCAGGTTATGATCAAATCGTAGACTGTTAGAGACATTACTTCCATCTAGGAAAGTGCGCATGGTGACTGTTGTATTCAATCCCGATACAATTTCTGTGTTTCAACAACACTCTGATAGTCCACAGATTACAGAATGCCTCCAGATGTGCATCGGTAACTACTACTGGTCTTGCAGGGAACGATCAAAGCATAGACTGTTTGAGACATTACTCCCATGGAGGAAAGTGCGCATGGTGACTGTTGTATTCAATCCCGATGCAATTTTTGTGTTTCATCAACACTCTGATAGTCCACAGATTACAGAAAGCATCCAGATGTGCATCGGAAACTACTACTGGCCTTCCAGGGAACGATCAAAGCGTAGACTGTTTCAGACATTACTCCCATGGAGGAAAGTGCGGATAGTGACTGTTGTATTCAATCTAGATGCAATTTCTGTGTTTCATCAACACTCTGATAGTCCACAGATTACAGAAAGCCTCCAGATGTGCTACGGAAAGTACTACTGGTCTTCCAGATAACGATCAAAGCGTAGACAGTTAGAGACATTACTCCCTTGGAGGAGAGTGCGCATGGTGACTGTTGTATTCAATCCCGATGCGATTTCTGTGTTTCATCAACACTCTGATAGTCCACAGATTACAGAATATCTCCAGATGTGCATCGGAAACTACTACTGGTCTTCAAGGGAACGATCAAAGCGTCAACTCTTTTAGACATTACTCCAATATAGGGAAGTGCGCATGGTGACTGTTGTATTCAATCCCGATGCAATTTCTGTGTTTCATCAACACTCTGATTGTCCACAGATTACAGAATGCCTACAGATGTGCATCGGAAACTACTACTGGTCTTCCTGGGAACGATCAAAGCGTAGGCTGTTAGAGACATTACTCCCATTATGGAAAGTGCGCATGGTGACTGTTGTATTCAATCCCGATGCAATTTCTGTGTTTCATCAACACTCTGATTGTCCACAGATTACAGAATGCCTCCAGATGTGCATCGGAAACTACTACTGGTCTTCCAGGGAACGATCAAAGAGTAGACAGTTTGAGACATTACTCCCATGGAGGAAAGTGCGCATGGTGACTGTTGTATTCAATCCCGATGCAATTTCTGTGTTTCATCAACACTCTGATAGTCCACAGACTACAGAATGCCACCAGATGTGCATCGGAAATTACTACTGGTCTTCCAGGGAACGATCAAAGCGTAGACTGTTTGAGACATTACTCCCATGGAGGAAAGTGCGCATGGTGACTGTTATATTAAATTCCGATTCAATTTCTGTGTTTCATCAACACTCTTATAGACCACAGATTACAGAATGCCACCAGATATGCATCGGAAACTACTACTGGTCTTCCAGGGAACGATCAAAGCGTAGACTGTTTCAGACATTATTCCCATGGAGGAAAGTGCGGATGGTGACTGTTGTATTAAATCTAGATGCAATTTCTGTGTTTCATCAACACTCTGATAGTCCACAGATCACAGAATGCCTCCAGATGTGCATCGGTAACTACTACTGGTCTTTTAGGTTATGATCAAAGCGTAGACTGTTAGAGACACTACTCCCATCTAGGAAAGTGCGCATGGAGACGGTTGTATTCAATCCCGATGCAATTTCTGTGTTTCATCAACACTCTGAAAGTCTACAGATTACAGAATGTCACCAGATGTGCATCGGAAACTACTACTGGTCTTCCAGGGAACGATCAAAGCGTAAACTCTTTGAGACATTACTCCCATGGAGGAAAGTTCGCATGGTGACTGTTGTATTCAATCCCGATGCAATTTCTTAGTTTCATCAAATCTCTGATACTTCACAGATTATAGAATGCCTCCAGATGTGCATCGGAAACTACTACTGGTCTTACAGGGAACGATCAAAGCGTAGACTGTTTGAGACATTACTCCCATGGAGGAAACTGCGCATGGTGACTGTTGTATTCAATCCCGATGCAATTTCTGTGTTTCATCAACACTCTGATAGTCCACAGATTACAGAATGCCTCCAGATATGCATCGGAAACTACTACTGGTCTTCCAGGGAACGATCAAAGCGTAAACTCTTTGAGACATTACTCCCATGGAGGAAAGTTCGCATGGTGACTGTTGTATTCAATCCCGATACATCTTCTGCGTTTCATCAACATTCTGGTAGTCCACAGATCACAGAATGCCTCCAGATGTGCATCGGTAACTACTACTGGTCTTCCAGGTTATGATCAAAGCATAGACTGTTAGAGACATTACTCCCATCTAGGAAAGTGCGCATGGTGACTGTTGTATTCAACCCCGATGCAATTTCTGTGTTTCATCAACACTCTGATAGTCCACAGATTACAGAATGCCTCCAGATGTGCATCGGTAACTACTACTGGTCTTGCAGGGAACGATCAAAGCATAGACTGTTTGAGACATTACTCCCATGGAGGAAAGTGCTCATGGTAAGTGTTGCATTGAATCCCGATGCATTTTCTGTGTTTCATCAACACTCTGATAGTCCACAGATTACAGAATGCCGCCAGATGTGCATCGGAATCTACTACTGGTCTTCCAGGGAACGATCTAAGCGTAGATTGTTTGAGAATTACACCCATGGAGATAAGTGCGCATGGTGACTGTTACATTCAATCCCGATGCAATTTCTGTGTTTCATCAACACTCAGTTAGTCCACAGATATCAGAAAGCCTCCAGATGTGCATCGGAAACTACTACTGGTCTTCCAGGGAACGATCAAAGCGTAGACTGTTTCAGACATTATTCCCATGGAGGAAAGTGCGGATGGTGACTGTTGTATTAAATCTAGATGCAATTTCTGTGTTTCATCAACACTCTGATAGTCCACAGATCACAGAATGCCTCCAGATGTGCATCGGTAACTACTACTGGTCTTTTAGGTTATGATCAAAGCGTAGACTGTTAGAGACATTACTCCCATCTAGGAAAGTGCGCATGGAGACGGTTGTATTCAATCCCGATGCAATTTCTGTGTTTCATCAACACTCTGATAGTCTACAGATTACAGAATGTCACCAGATGTGCATCGGAAACTACTACTGGCCTTCCAGGGAACGATCAAAGCGTAGACTCTTTGAGACATTACTCCCATGGAGGAAAGTGCGCTTGGTGACTGTTGTATTCAATCCCGATGCAATTTCTTAGTTTCATCAACTCTCTGATACTTCACAGATTATAGAATGCCTCCAGATGTGCATCGGAAACTACTACTGGTCTTACAGGGAACGATCAAAGCGTAGACTGTTTGAGACATTACTAGCATGGAGGAAAGTGCGCATGGTGACTGTTGTATTCTATCCCGATGCAATTTCTGTGCTTCATCAACATTCTGATAGTCCACAGTTTACGGAAAGCCTCCAGATGAGCATCGGAAAGTACTACTGGTCTTCCGGGGAACGATCAAAGAGTAGACTGTTAGACACATTACTCCCATGGAGGAAAGTTCGCATGGTGACTGCTGTATTCAATCCCGATACATCTTCTGTGTTTCATCAACACTCTGGAATCCACAGATCACAGAATGCCTCCAGATGTGCATCGGTAACTACTACTGGTCTTCCAGGTTATGATCAAAGCGTAGACTGTTAGAGACATTACTCCCATCTAGGAAAGTGCGCATGGTGACTGTTGTATTCAATCCCGATACAATTTCTGTGTTTCAACAACACTCTGATAGTCCACAGATTACAGAATGCCTCCAGATGTGCATCGGTAACTACTACTGGTCTTGCAGGGAACGATCAAAGCATAGACTGTTTGAGACATTACTCCCATGGAGGAAAGTGCTCATGGTAAGTGTTGCATTCAATCCCGATGCATTTTCTGTGTTTCATCAACACTCTGATAGTCCACAGATTACAGAATGCCGCCAGATGTGCATCGGAATCTACTACTGGTCTTCCAGGGAACGATCTAAGCGTAGATTGTTTGAGAATTACACCCATGGAGATAAGTGCGCATGGTGACTGTTACATTCAATCCCGATGCAATTTCTGTGTTTCATCAACACTCAGTTAGTCCACAGATACCAGAAAGCCTCCAGATGTGCATCGGAAACTACTACTGGTCTTCCAGGGAACGATCAAAAGCGTAGACTGTTTGAGACATTACTCCCATGGAGAAAGTGCGCATGGAGACTGTTGCATTCAATCCCGATGCAATTTCTGTGTTTCATCAACACTCTGATAGTCTACAGATTACAGAATGTCACCAGATGTGCATCGGAAACTACTACTGGTCTTCCAGGGAACGATCAAAGCGTAGACTGTGTGTGACATTACTCCCGATGAGGAAAGTGCGCATAGTGACTGTTGTATTCATTCCCGATGCAATTTCTCTGTTTCATCAACACTCTGATAGTCCACAGACAACAGAATGCCTCCAGATGTTCATCAGAAACTACTACTGGTCTTCCAGGGAACGATCAAAGCGCAGACTGTTTGAGACATTACTCCCATGAAGGAAAGTGCGCATGGTGACTGTTGTGTTCAATCCCGATGCAATTTCTGTGTTTCATCAACACTCTGATAGTCCACAGTTTACAGAATGCCTCCTGATGTGCATCGGAAACCACTACTGGTCTTCCAGGGAACGATCAAAGCGTAGACTGTTAGAGACATTACTCCAATGGAGGAAAGGGCGCATGGTGACTGTTGTATTCAATCCCGATGCAATTTCTGTGTTTCATCAACACTCTGATAGTCCACAGATTACAGAATGCCACCAGATGTGCATCGAAAACTACTACTGGTCTTCCGGGAAACGATCAAAGCGTAGACTGTTTGAGACATTATTCCCGTGGAGGAAAGTGCGCATGGTGACTGTTGTATTCAATCCCGATGCAATTGCTGTGTTTCATCAACACTCTGATAGTCCACAGATTACAGAATGCCTCCTGATGTGCATCGGAAACCACTACTGGTCTTCCAGGGAACGATCAAAGCGTAGACTGTTTGAGACATTACTCCCATGGAGGAATGTGAGCATGGCGACTGTTGAATTCTATCCCGATGCAATTTCTGTGCTTCATCAACATTCTGATAGTCCACAGTTTACGGAATGCCTCCAGATGAGCATCGGAAAGTACTACTGGTCTTCCAGGGAACGATCAAAGCGTAGACTATTAGAGACATTACTCCCATGGAGGAAAGTGCGCATGGTGACTGTTGTATTCAATCCCGAGGCAATTTCTGTGTTTCATCAACACTCTCATAGTCCACAGATTACAGAATGCCACCAGACGTGCATCGGAAACTACTACTGGTCTTCCAGGAACGATCAAAGCGTAGACTGTTTGAGACATTACTCCCGTGGAGGAAAGTGCGCATGGTGACTGTTGTATTCAATTCCCATTCATTTTCTGTGTTTCATCAACACTCTGATTGTCCACAGATTACAGAATGCCACCAGATGTGCATCGGAAACTACTACTGGTCTTCCAGGGAACGATCAAAGCGTAGACTGTTTTAGACATTACTCCCATGGAGGAAACTGTTCATGGAGACTGTTGTACTCAATCCCGATGCAATTTCTGTGTTTCATCAACACTCTGATAGTCCACAGATTACGGAAAGCATCCAGATGTGCATCAGAAACTACTACTGGTCTTCCAGGGAACGATCAAATCGTGGGCTGATAGAGACATTACTCCCATTGTTGAAAGTGCGCATGGTGACGGTTGTTTTCAATCCCGATGTAATATCTTTGTTTCATCAACACCCTGATAGTCTACATATTACAGAATGCCGCCAGATGTGATCGGAAACTACTATTGGTATTCCAGGGAACGATCAAATCGTACACTGTTTCAGACATTACTGCCATGGAGGAAACTGCTCATGGAGACTGTTGTATTCAATCCCGATGCAATTTCTGTGTTTCATCAACACTCTGAAAGTCCACAGATTACAGAAAGCATCCAGATGTGCATCGGAAACTACTACTGGTCTTCCAGGGAACGATCAAAAAGTAGACTCTTAGAGACATTACTCCCATGGAGGAAAGTGCTCATGGTGACTGTTGTATTCAATCCCGATGCAATTTCTGTGTTTCATCAACACTCTGATAGTCTACAGATTACAGAATGCCTCCACATGTGCATCGGAAACTACTACTGGTCTTCCAGGGAACGATCAAAGAGTAGACTGTTTGAGACATTACTCCAGTGGAGGAAAGTGCGCATGGTGACTGTTGTATTCAATCCCGATGCAATTTCTGTGTTTCATCAACACTCTGATAGTCCACAGATTACCGAATGCCTCCAGATGTTCATGGGAAACAACTACTGGTCTTCCAGGGAACGTTCAAAGCGTAGACTGTTTGAGACATTACTCCCATGAAGGAAAGTGCGCATGGTGACTGTTGTATTCAATCCCGGTGGAATTTCTGTGTTTCATCAACACTCTGATAGTCCACTGATTACCGAATGCCTCCAGATGTTCATGGGAAACTACTACTGGTCTTCCAGGGAACGATCAAAGCGTAGACTGTTTGAGACATTAGTCCCGTGGAGGAAAGTGCGCATGGTGACTGTTGTATTCAATCCCGATGCAATTTCTGTGTTTCATCAACACTCTGATAGTCCACAGATTACAGAATGCCTCCTGATGTGCATCGCAAACCACTACATGTCTTCCAGGGAACGATCAAAGCGTAGACTGTTTGAGACGTTACTCTCATGGAGGAATGTGCGCATGGTGACTGTTGTATTCTATCCCGATGCAATTTCTGTGCTTCATCAACATTCTGATAGTCCACAGTTTACGGAAAGCCTCCAGATGAGCATCGGAAAGTACTACTGGTCTTCCAGGGAACGATCAAAGCGTAGACTGTTAGAGACATTACTCCCATGGAGGAAAGTGCGCATGGTGACTGTTGTATTCAATCCCTATGCAATTTCTGTGTTTCATCAACACTCTGATAGTCCACAGATTACAGAATGCCTATAGTTGTGCATCGGAAACTACTACTGGTCTTACAGGGAACGATCAAAGCGTAAACTCTTTGAGACATGACTCCCATGGTGGGAAGTGCGCATGGTCACTGTCGTATTCAATCCCGATGCAATTTCTGTGTTTCATCAGCACTCTTATAGTCCACAGATTACAGAATGCTTTCAGATGTGCATTGGAAACTATTACTGGTCTTCCTGGAAACGATCAAAGCGTAGACTGTTTGAGACATTATTCCCATGAAGGAATGTGCGCATTGTGACTGTTGTATTCAATCCCGAGGCAATTTCTGTGTTTCATCAACACTCTGATAGTCCACAGATTACAGAATGCCACCAGACGTGCACGGGAAACTACTACTGGTCTTCCAGGAACGATCAAAGCGTAGACTGTTTGAGGAATTACTCCCGTGGAGAAAAGTGCGCATGGTGACTGTTGTATTCCATCCCGATGCAATTTCTGTGTTTAATCAACACTCTGATACTCCACAGATTACAGAATGTCACCAGATGTGCATCCCAAACTATTACTGGTCTTCCAGTTAACGATCAAAGCGTAGACAGTTTGAGACATTACTCCCGTGGAGGAAAGTGCGCATGGTGACTGTTGTATTCAATTCCCATTCAATTTCTGTGTTTCATCAACACTCTGATTGTCCACAGATTACAGAATGCCACCAGATGTGCATCGGGTACTACTACTGGTCTTCCAGGGAACGATCAAAACGTAGACTGTTTGAGACATTACTCCTATGGAGGAAACTGCTCATGGAGAGTGTTGTATTCAGTCCCGATGCAATTTCTGTGTTTCATCAACACTCTGATAGTCCACAGATTACGGAAAGCACCCAGATGTGCATCAGAAACTACTACTGGTCTTCCAGGGAACGATCAAATCTTTGGCTGTTAGAGACATTACTCCCATTGATGAAAGTGCGCATGGTGACTCTTGTTTTCAATCCCGATGTAATATCTTTGTTTCATCAACACCCTGATAGTCTACATATTACAGAATGCCGCCAGATGTGCATCGGAAACTACTATTGGTATTCCAGGGAACGATCAAATCGTAGACTGTTTGAGACATTACTCCCATGGAGGAAACTGCTCATGGAGACTGTTGTATTCAATCCCGATGCAATTTCTGTGTTTCATCAACACTCTGAAAGTCCACAGATTACAGACAGCATCCAGATGTGCATCGGAAACTACTACTGGTCTTCCAGGGAACGATCAAAGCGTAGACTCTTAGAGATATTACTCCCATGGAGGAAAGTGCTCATGGTGACTGTTGTATTCAATCCCAATGCAATTTCTGTATTTCATCAACACTCTGATAGTCCACAGACAACAGAATGCCTCCAGATGTTCATCAGAAACTACTACTGGATTTCCAGCTAACGATCAAAGCGTAGACTGTTTGAGATATTACTCCCATGAAGGAAAGTGCGCATGGTGACTGTTGTATTCAATCCCGGTGGAATTTCTGTGTTTCATCAACACTCTGATAGTCCACAGATTACAGAATGCCTCCAGATGTGCATCGGAAACCACTACTGGTTTTCCAGGGAACGATCAAAGCGTAGACTGTTTGAGACATTCCTCCCATTGAGGAAAGTGCGCATGGTGACTGTTGTATTCAAACCCGATGCTATTTCTGTGTTTCATCAACACTCTGATAGTCCACAGATTACAGAATGCCTCCAGATGTGCATCGAAAACTACTACTGGTCTTCTGGGGAACGATCAAAGCGTAAACTGTTTGAGACATTAGTCCCGTGGAGGAAAGTGCGCATGGTGACTGTTGTATTCAATCCCGATGCAATTTCTGTGTTTCATCAACACTCTGATAGTCCACAGATTACAGAATGTCACCAGATGTGCATCAGAAACTACTACTGGTCTTCCAGGGAACGATCAATGAGTAGACTGTTTGAGACCTTACTCCCATGGAGGAAAGTGCGCATGGTGACTGTTGTATTCTATCCAGATGCAATTTCTGTGCGACATCAACATTCTGATATTCCACAGTTTACGGAAAGCTCCAGATGAGCATCGGAAAGTACTACTGGTCTTCCAGGGAACGATCAAAGCGTAGACTGTTAGAGACATTACTCCCATGGAGAAAAGTGCGCATGGTGACTGTTGTATTCAATCCCGATGCAATTTCTGTGTTTCATCAACACTCTGATAGTCCATAGATTACAGAATGCCTCCAGATGTGCATCGGGAACTACTACTGGTCTTCCAGGGAACGATCAAAGCGTAAGCTCTTTGAGACATGACTCCCATGAAGGGAAGTGCGCATGGTGACTGTTGTATGCAATCCCGATGCAATTTCAGTGTTTCATCAGCACTCTTATAGTCCACAGATTACAGAATGCCACCAGATGTGCATCGGAAACTACTACTGGTCTTCCTGGGAACGATCAAAGCGTACACTGTTTGAGACATTATTCCCATTAAGGAATGTGCGCATTGTGACTGTTGTATTCAATCCCGAGACAAATTCTGTGTTTCATCAACACTCTGATAGTCCACAGATTACAGAATGCCTCCTGATGTGCATCGGAAACTACTACTGGTCTTCCAGGAACGATCAAAGCGTAGACTGTTTGAGACATTACTCCCACGGAGAAAAGTGCGCATGGTGACTGTTGTATTCAATCCCGATGCAATTTCTGTGCTTCATCAACACTCTGATAGTCCACAGATAACCGAATGCCTCCAGATGTTCATGGGAAACTACTACTGGTCTTCCAGGGAACGATCAAAGCATAGACGGTTTGAGACATTACTCCCATGAAGGAAAGTGCGCATGGTGACTGTTGTATTCAATCCCGATGCAATTTCTGTGTTTCATCAACACTCTGAAAGTCCACAGATTACAGAAAGCATCCAGATGTGCATCGGAAACTACTACTGGTCTTCCAGGGAACGATCAAAAAGTAGACTCTTAGAGACATTACTCCCATGGAGGAAAGTGCTCATGGTGACTGTTGTATTCAATCCCGATGCAATTTCTGTGTTTCATCAACACTCTGATAGTCTACAGATTACAGAATGCCTCCACATGTGCATCGGAAACTACTACTGGTCTTCCAGGGAACGATCAAAGAGTAGACTGTTTGAGACATTACTCCAGTGGAGGAAAGTGCGCATGGTGACTGTTGTATTCAATCCCGATGCAATTTCTGTGTTTCATCAACACTCTGATAGTCCACAGATTACCGAATGCCTCCAGATGTTCATGGGAAACAACTACTGGTCTTCCAGGGAACGTTCAAAGCGTAGACTGTTTGAGACATTACTCCCATGAAGGAAAGTGCGCATGGTGACTGTTGTATTCAATCCCGGTGGAATTTCTGTGTTTCATCAACACTCTGATAGTCCACTGATTACCGAATGCCTCCAGATGTTCATGGGAAACTACTACTGGTCTTCCAGGGAACGATCAAAGCGTAGACTGTTTGAGACATTAGTCCCGTGGAGGAAAGTGCGCATGGTGACTGTTGTATTCAATCCCGATGCAATTTCTGTGTTTCATCAACACTCTGATAGTCCACAGATTACAGAATGCCTCCTGATGTGCATCGCAAACCACTACATGTCTTCCAGGGAACGATCAAAGCGTAGACTGTTTGAGACGTTACTCTCATGGAGGAATGTGCGCATGGTGACTGTTGTATTCTATCCCGATGCAATTTCTGTGCTTCATCAACATTCTGATAGTCCACAGTTTACGGAAAGCCTCCAGATGAGCATCGGAAAGTACTACTGGTCTTCCAGGGAACGATCAAAGCGTAGACTGTTAGAGACATTACTCCCATGGAGGAAAGTGCGCATGGTGACTGTTGTATTCAATCCCTATGCAATATCTGTGTTTCATCAACACTCTGATAGTCCACAGATTACAGAATGCCTATAGTTGTGCATCGGAAACTACTACTGGTCTTACAGGGAACGATCAAAGCGTAAACTCTTTGAGACATGACTCCCATGGTGGGAAGTGCGCATGGTCACTGTCGTATTCAATCCCGATGCAATTTCTGTGTTTCATCAGCACTCTTATAGTCCACAGATTACAGAATGCTTTCAGATGTGCATTGGAAACTATTACTGGTCTTCCTGGAAACGATCAAAGCGTAGACTGTTTGAGACATTATTCCCATGAAGGAATGTGCGCATTGTGACTGTTGTATTCAATCCCGAGGCAATTTCTGTGTTTCATCAACACTCTGATAGTCCACAGATTACAGAATGCCACCAGACGTGCACGGGAAACTACTACTGGTCTTCCAGGAACGATCAAAGCGTAGACTGTTTGAGGAATTACTCCCGTGGAGAAAAGTGCGCATGGTGACTGTTGTATTCCATCCCGATGCAATTTCTGTGTTTAATCAACACTCTGATACTCCACAGATTACAGAATGTCACCAGATGTGCATCCCAAACTATTACTGGTCTTCCAGTTAACGATCAAAGCGTAGACAGTTTGAGACATTACTCCCGTGGAGGAAAGTGCGCATGGTGACTGTTGTATTCAATTCCCATTCAATTTCTGTGTTTCATCAACACTCTGATTGTCCACAGATTACAGAATGCCACCAGATGTGCATCGGGTACTACTACTGGTCTTCCAGGGAACGATCAAAACGTAGACTGTTTGAGACATTACTCCTATGGAGGAAACTGCTCATGGAGAGTGTTGTATTCAGTCCCGATGCAATTTCTGTGTTTCATCAACACTCTGATAGTCCACAGATTACGGAAAGCACCCAGATGTGCATCAGAAACTACTACTGGTCTTCCAGGGAACGATCAAATCTTTGGCTGTTAGAGACATTACTCCCATTGATGAAAGTGCGCATGGTGACTCTTGTTTTCAATCCCGATGTAATATCTTTGTTTCATCAACACCCTGATAGTCTACATATTACAGAATGCCGCCAGATGTGCATCGGAAACTACTATTGGTATTCCAGGGAACGATCAAATCGTAGACTGTTTGAGACATTACTCCCATGGAGGAAACTGCTCATGGAGACTGTTGTATTCAATCCCGATGCAATTTCTGTGTTTCATCAACACTCTGAAAGTCCACAGATTACAGACAGCATCCAGATGTGCATCGGAAACTACTACTGGTCTTCCAGGGAACGATCAAAGCGTAGACTCTTAGAGATATTACTCCCATGGAGGAAAGTGCTCATGGTGACTGTTGTATTCAATCCCAATGCAATTTCTGTATTTCATCAACACTCTGATAGTCCACAGACAACAGAATGCCTCCAGATGTTCATCAGAAACTACTACTGGATTTCCAGCTAACGATCAAAGCGTAGACTGTTTGAGATATTACTCCCATGAAGGAAAGTGCGCATGGTGACTGTTGTATTCAATCCCGGTGGAATTTCTGTGTTTCATCAACACTCTGATAGTCCACAGATTACAGAATGCCTCCAGATGTGCATCGGAAACCACTACTGGTTTTCCAGGGAACGATCAAAGCGTAGACTGTTTGAGACATTCCTCCCATTGAGGAAAGTGCGCATGGTGACTGTTGTATTCAAACCCGATGCTATTTCTGTGTTTCATCAACACTCTGATAGTCCACAGATTACAGAATGCCTCCAGATGTGCATCGAAAACTACTACTGGTCTTCTGGGGAACGATCAAAGCGTAAACTGTTTGAGACATTAGTCCCGTGGAGGAAAGTGCGCATGGTGACTGTTGTATTCAATCCCGATGCAATTTCTGTGTTTCATCAACACTCTGATAGTCCACAGATTACAGAATGTCACCAGATGTGCATCAGAAACTACTACTGGTCTTCCAGGGAACGATCAATGAGTAGACTGTTTGAGACCTTACTCCCATGGAGGAAAGTGCGCATGGTGACTGTTGTATTCTATCCAGATGCAATTTCTGTGCGACATCAACATTCTGATATTCCACAGTTTACGGAAAGCTCCAGATGAGCATCGGAAAGTACTACTGGTCTTCCAGGGAACGATCAAAGCGTAGACTGTTAGAGACATTACTCCCATGGAGAAAAGTGCGCATGGTGACTGTTGTATTCAATCCCGATGCAATTTCTGTGTTTCATCAACACTCTGATAGTCCATAGATTACAGAATGCCTCCAGATGTGCATCGGGAACTACTACTGGTCTTCCAGGGAACGATCAAAGCGTAAGCTCTTTGAGACATGACTCCCATGAAGGGAAGTGCGCATGGTGACTGTTGTATGCAATCCCGATGCAATTTCAGTGTTTCATCAGCACTCTTATAGTCCACAGATTACAGAATGCCACCAGATGTGCATCGGAAACTACTACTGGTCTTCCTGGGAACGATCAAAGCGTACACTGTTTGAGACATTATTCCCATTAAGGAATGTGCGCATTGTGACTGTTGTATTCAATCCCGAGACAAATTCTGTGTTTCATCAACACTCTGATAGTCCACAGATTACAGAATGCCTCCTGATGTGCATCGGAAACTACTACTGGTCTTCCAGGAACGATCAAAGCGTAGACTGTTTGAGACATTACTCCCACGGAGAAAAGTGCGCATGGTGACTGTTGTATTCAATCCCGATGCAATTTCTGTGCTTCATCAACACTCTGATAGTCCACAGATAACCGAATGCCTCCAGATGTTCATGGGAAACTACTACTGGTCTTCCAGGGAACGATCAAAGCATAGACGGTTTGAGACATTACTCCCATGAAGGAAAGTGCGCATGGTGACTGTTGTATTCAATCCCGATGCAATTTCTGTGTGTCATCAACACTCTGATAGTCCACAGATTACAGAATGCCTCCTGATGTGCATCGGAAACCACTACTGGTCTTCCAGGGAACGATCAAAGCGTAGACTGTTAGAGACATTACTCCCATGGAGGAAAGTGCGCATGGTGACTGTTGTATTCAATCCCGATGTAATTTCTGTGTTTCATCGACACTCTGATAGTCCACAGATTACAGAATGCCACCAGATGTGCATCGAAACCTACTACTGGTGTTCCTGGGAACGATCAAAGCGTAGACTGTTTGAGACATTAGTCCCATGGAGGAAAGTGCGCATGGTGACTCTTGTATTCAATCCCGATGCAATTTCTGTGTTTCATCAACTCTCTGATAGTCCACAGATTACAGAATGCCTCCTGATGTGCATCGGAAACCACTACTGGTCTTCCAGGGAACGATAAAAGTGTGGACTGTTTGAGACATTACTCCCATGGAGGAATGTGCGCATTTTGACTGTTGTATTCTATCCCGATTCAATTTCTGTGCTTCATCAACATTCTGATAGTCCACAGTTTACGGAAAGCCTCCAGATGAGCATCGGAAAGTACTACTGGTCTTCCAGGGAACGATCAAAGAGTAGACTGTTAGAGACATTACTCCCATGGAGTAAAGTGCGCATGGTGACTGTTGTATTCAATCCCGATGCAATATCTGTGTTTCATCAACACTCTGATAGTCCACAGATTACCGAATGCCTCCAGATGTTCATGGGAAACTACTACTGGTCTTCCAGGGAACGATCAAAGCGTAGACTGTGTGAGACATTACTCCCGTGGAGGAAAGTGCGCATGGTGACTGTTGTATTCAATCCCGATGCAATTTCTCTGTTTCATCAACACTCTGATATTCCACAGACAACAGAATGCCTCCAGATGTTCATCAGAAACTACTACTGGTCTTCCAGGGAACGATCAAAGCGTAGACTGTTTGAGACATTACTCCCATGAAGGAAATTGCGCATGGTGACTGTTGTATTCAATCCCGATGCAATTTCTGTGTTTCATCAACACTCTGATAGTCCACAGATTACAGAATGCCTCCTGATGTGCATCGGAAACCACTACTGGTCTTCCAGGGAACGATCAAATCGTAGACTGTTAGAGACATTACTCCAATGGAGGAAAGAGCGCATGGTGACTGTTGTATTCAATCCCGATGCAATTTCTGTGTTTCATCAACACTCTGATAGTCCACAGATTACAGAATGCCACCAGATGTGCTTCGAAAACTACTACTGGTCTTCCGGGGAACGATCAAAGCGTAGACTGTTTGAGACATTACACCCATGGAGGAATGTGCGCATGGTGACTGTTGTATTCTATCCCGATGCAATTTCTGTGTTTCATCAACACTCTGATAGTCCACAGATTACAGAATGCCTCCAGATGTGCATCGGAAACCACTACTGGTTTTCCAGGGAACGATCAAAGCGTAGACTGTTTGAGACATTCCTCCCATTGAGGAAAGTGCGCATGGTGACTGTTGTATTCAAACCCGATGCTATTTCTGTGTTTCATCAACACTCTGATAGTCCACAGATTACAGAATGCCTCCAGATGTGCATCGAAAACTACTACTGGTCTTCTGGGGAACGATCAAAGCGTAAACTGTTTGAGACATTAGTCCCGTGGAGGAAAGTGCGCATGGTGACTGTTGTATTCAATCCCGATGCAATTTCTGTGTTTCATCAACACTCTGATAGTCCACAGATTACAGAATGTCACCAGATGTGCATCAGAAACTACTACTGGTCTTCCAGGGAACGATCAATGAGTAGACTGTTTGAGACCTTACTCCCATGGAGGAAAGTGCGCATGGTGACTGTTGTATTCTATCCAGATGCAATTTCTGTGCGACATCAACATTCTGATATTCCACAGTTTACGGAAAGCTCCAGATGAGCATCGGAAAGTACTACTGGTCTTCCAGGGAACGATCAAAGCGTAGACTGTTAGAGACATTACTCCCATGGAGAAAAGTGCGCATGGTGACTGTTGTATTCAATCCCGATGCAATTTCTGTGTTTCATCAACACTCTGATAGTCCATAGATTACAGAATGCCTCCAGATGTGCATCGGGAACTACTACTGGTCTTCCAGGGAACGATCAAAGCGTAAGCTCTTTGAGACATGACTCCCATGAAGGGAAGTGCGCATGGTGACTGTTGTATGCAATCCCGATGCAATTTCAGTGTTTCATCAGCACTCTTATAGTCCACAGATTACAGAATGCCACCAGATGTGCATCGGAAACTACTACTGGTCTCCCTGGGAACGATCAAAGCGTACACTGTTTGAGACATTATTCCCATTAAGGAATGTGCGCATTGTGACTGTTGTATTCAATCCCGAGACAAATTCTGTGTTTCATCAACACTCTGATAGTCCACAGATTACAGAATGCCTCCTGATGTGCATCGGAAACTACTACTGGTCTTCCAGGAACGATCAAAGCGTAGACTGTTTGAGACATTACTCCCACGGAGAAAAGTGCGCATGGTGACTGTTGTATTCAATCCCGATGCAATTTCTGTGCTTCATCAACACTCTGATAGTCCACAGATAACCGAATGCCTCCAGATGTTCATGGGAAACTACTACTGGTCTTCCAGGGAACGATCAAAGCATAGACGGTTTGAGACATTACTCCCATGAAGGAAAGTGCGCATGGTGACTGTTGTATTCAATCCCGATGCAATTTCTGTGTGTCATCAACACTCTGATAGTCCACAGATTACAGAATGCCTCCTGATGTGCATCGGAAACCACTACTGGTCTTCCAGGGAACGATCAAAGCGTAGACTGTTAGAGACATTACTCCCATGGAGGAAAGTGCGCATGGTGACTGTTGTATTCAATCCCGATGTAATTTCTGTGTTTCATCGACACTCTGATAGTCCACAGATTACAGAATGCCACCAGATGTGCATCGAAACCTACTACTGGTGTTCCTGGGAACGATCAAAGCGTAGACTGTTTGAGACATTAGTCCCATGGAGGAAAGTGCGCATGGTGACTCTTGTATTCAATCCCGATGCAATTTCTGTGTTTCATCAACTCTCTGATAGTCCACAGATTACAGAATGCCTCCTGATGTGCATCGGAAACCACTACTGGTCTTCCAGGGAACGATAAAAGTGTGGACTGTTTGAGACATTACTCCCATGGAGGAATGTGCGCATTTTGACTGTTGTATTCTATCCCGATTCAATTTCTGTGCTTCATCAACATTCTGATAGTCCACAGTTTACGGAAAGCCTCCAGATGAGCATCGGAAAGTACTACTGGTCTTCCAGGGAACGATCAAAGAGTAGACTGTTAGAGACATTACTCCCATGGAGTAAAGTGCGCATGGTGACTGTTGTATTCAATCCCGATGCAATATCTGTGTTTCATCAACACTCTGATAGTCCACAGATTACCGAATGCCTCCAGATGTTCATGGGAAACTACTACTGGTCTTCCAGGGAACGATCAAAGCGTAGACTGTGTGAGACATTACTCCCGTGGAGGAAAGTGCGCATGGTGACTGTTGTATTCAATCCCGATGCAATTTCTCTGTTTCATCAACACTCTGATATTCCACAGACAACAGAATGCCTCCAGATGTTCATCAGAAACTACTACTGGTCTTCCAGGGAACGATCAAAGCGTAGACTGTTTGAGACATTACTCCCATGAAGGAAATTGCGCATGGTGACTGTTGTATTCAATCCCGATGCAATTTCTGTGTTTCATCAACACTCTGATAGTCCACAGATTACAGAATGCCTCCTGATGTGCATCGGAAACCACTACTGGTCTTCCAGGGAACGATCAAATCGTAGACTGTTAGAGACATTACTCCAATGGAGGAAAGAGCGCATGGTGACTGTTGTATTCAATCCCGATGCAATTTCTGTGTTTCATCAACACTCTGATAGTCCACAGATTACAGAATGCCACCAGATGTGCTTCGAAAACTACTACTGGTCTTCCGGGGAACGATCAAAGCGTAGACTGTTTGAGACATTACACCCATGGAGGAATGTGCGCATGGTGACTGTTGTATTCTATCCCGATGCAATTTCTGTGCTTCATCAACATTCTGATAGTCCACAGTTTACGGAAAGCCTCCAGATGAGCATCGGAAAGTACTACTGGTCTTCCAGGGAACGATCAAAGCGTAGACTGTTAGAGACATTACTCCCATGGAGGAAAGTGCGCATGGTGACTGTTGTATTCAATCCCTATGCAATTTCTGTGTTTCATCAACACTCTGATAGTCCACAGATTACAGAATGCTTCCTGATGTGCATCGGAAACCATTACTGGTCTTCCAGGGAACGATCAAAGCGTAGACTGTTACAGACATTACTCCCATGGAGGAAAGTGCGCATGGTGACTGTTGTATTCAATCCCGATGCAATTTCTGTGTTTCATCAACACTCTGATAGTCCACAGATTACAGAATGCCACCAGATGTGCATCGAAAACTACTACTGGTCTTCCGGGGAACGATCAAAGCGTAGACTGTTTGAGACCTTAGTCCCGTGGAGGAAAGTGCGCATGGTGATTGTTGTATTCAATCCCGATGCAATTTCTGTGTTTCATCAACACTCTGATAGTCCACAGATTACAGAATGCCTCCTGATGTGCATCGGAAACCACTACATGTCTTCCAGGGAACGATCAAAGCGTAGACTCTTTGAGACATTACTCCCATGGAGGGAAGTGCGCATGGTCACTGTCGTATTCAATCCCGATGCAATTTCTGTGTTTCATCAGCACTCTTATAGTCCACAGATTACAGAATGCCTCCAGATGTGCATCGAAAACTACTACTGGTCTTCTGGGGAACGATCAAAGCGTAAACTGTTTGAGACATTAGTCCCGTGGAGGAAAGTGCGCATGGTGACTGTTGTATTCAATCCCGATGCAATTTCTGTGTTTCATCAACACTCTGATAGTCCACAGATTACAGAATGTCACCAGATGTGCATCAGAAACTACTACTGGTCTTCCAGGGAACGATCAATGAGTAGACTGTTTGAGACCTTACTCCCATGGAGGAAAGTGCGCATGGTGACTGTTGTATTCTATCCAGATGCAATTTCTGTGCGACATCAACATTCTGATATTCCACAGTTTACGGAAAGCTCCAGATGAGCATCGGAAAGTACTACTGGTCTTCCAGGGAACGATCAAAGCGTAGACTGTTAGAGACATTACTCCCATGGAGAAAAGTGCGCATGGTGACTGTTGTATTCAATCCCGATGCAATTTCTGTGTTTCATCAACACTCTGATAGTCCATAGATTACAGAATGCCTCCAGATGTGCATCGGGAACTACTACTGGTCTCCCAGGGAACGATCAAAGCGTAAGCTCTTTGAGACATGACTCCCATGGAGGGAAGTGCGCATGGTGACTGTTGTATGCAATCCCGATGCAATTTCAGTGTTTCATCAGCACTCTTATAGTCCACAGATTACAGAATGCCACCAGATGTGCATCGGAAACTACTACTGGTCTTCCTGGGAACGATCAAAGCGTACACTGTTTGAGACATTATTCCCATTAAGGAATGTGCGCATTGTGACTGTTGTATTCAATCCCGAGACAAATTCTGTGTTTCATCAACACTCTGATAGTCCACAGATTACAGAATGCCTCCTGATGTGCATCGGAAACTACTACTGGTCTTCCAGGAACGATCAAAGCGTAGACTGTTTGAGACATTACTCCCACGGAGAAAAGTGCGCATGGTGACTGTTGTATTCAATCCCGATGCAATTTCTGTGCTTCATCAACACTCTGATAGTCCACAGATAACCGAATGCCTCCAGATGTTCATGGGAAACTACTACTGGTCTTCCAGGGAACGATCAAAGCATAGACGGTTTGAGACATTACTCCCATGAAGGAAAGTGCGCATGGTGACTGTTGTATTCAATCCCGATGCAATTTCTGTGTGTCATCAACACTCTGATAGTCCACAGATTACAGAATGCCTCCTGATGTGCATCGGAAACCACTACTGGTCTTCCAGGGAACGATCAAAGCGTAGACTGTTAGAGACATTACTCCCATGGAGGAAAGTGCGCATGGTGACTGTTGTATTCAATTCCGATGTAATTTCTGTGTTTCATCGACACTCTGATAGTCCACAGATTACACAATGCCACCAGATGTGCATCGAAACCTACTACTGGTGTTCCTGGGAACGATCAAAGCGTAGACTGTTTGAGACATTAGTCCCATGGAGGAAAGTGCGCATGGTGACTCTTGTATTCAATCCCGATGCAATTTCTGTGTTTCATCAACTCTCTGATAGTCCACAGATTACAGAATGCCTCCTGATGTGCATCGGAAACCACTACTGGTCTTCCAGGGAACGATAAAAATGTGGACTGTTTGAGACATTACTCCCATGGAGGAATGTGAGCATTTTGACTGTTGTATTCTATCCCGATTCAATTTCTGTGCTTCATCAACATTCTGATAGTCCACAGTTTACGGAAAGCCTCCAGATGAGCATCGGAAAGTACTACTGGTCTTCCAGGGAACGATCAAAGAGTAGACTGTTAGAGACATTACTCCCATGGAGTAAAGTGCGCATGGTGACTGTTGTATTCAATCCCGATGCAATATCTGTGTTTCATCAACACTCTGATAGTCCACAGATTACCGAATGCCTCCAGATGTTCATGGGAAACTACTACTGGTCTTCCAGGGAACGATCAAAGCGTAGACTGTGTGAGCCATTACTCCCGTGGAGGAAAGTGCGCATGGTGACTGTTGTATTCAATCCCGATGCAATTACTCTGTTTCATCAACACTCTGATATTCCACAGACAACAGAATGCCTCCAGATGTTCATCAGAAACTACTACTGGTCTTCCAGGGAACGATCAAAGCGTAGACTGTTTGAGACATTACTCCCATGAAGGAAATTGCGCATGGTGACTGTTGTATTCAATCCCGATGCAATTTCTGTGTTTCATCAACACTCTGATAGTCCACAGATTACAGAATGCCTAATGATGTGCATCGGAAACCACTACATGTCTTCCAGGGAACGATCAAAGCGTAGACTCTTTGAGACATTACTCCCATGGAGGGAAGTGCGCATGGTCACTGTCGTATTCAATCCCAATGCAATTTCTGTGTTTCATCAGCACTCTTATAGTCCACAGATTACAGAATGCTTTCAGATGTGCATCGGAAACTACTACTGGTCTTCCTAGGAACGATCAAAGCGTAGACTGTTTGAGACATTATTCCCATGAAGGAATGTGCGCATTTTGACTGTTGTATTCAATCCCGAGGCAATTTCTGTGTTTCATCAACACTCTGATAGTCCACAGATTACAGAATGCCACCAGACATGCACGGGAAACTACTACTGGTCTTCCAGGAACGATCATGGCGTAGACTGTTTGAGAAATTACTCCCGTGGAGGAAAGTGCGCATGGTGACTGTTGTATTCTATCCCGATGCAATTTCTGTGTTTAATCAACACTCTGATACTCCACAGATTACAGAATGTCACCAGATGTGCATCGGAAACTATTACTGGTCTTCCAGTTAACGATCAAAGCGTAGACAGTTTGAGACATTACTCCCGTGGAGGAAAGTGCGCATGGTGACTGTTGTATTCAATTCCCATTCAATTTCTGTCTTTCATCAACACTCAGATTGTCCACAGATTACAGAATGCCACCAGATGTGCATCGGGTACTACTACTGGTCTTCCAGGGAACGATCAAAGCGTAGACTGTTTGAGACATTACTCCTATGGAGGAAAAAGCTCATGGAGACTGTTGTATTCAGTCCCGATGCAATTTCTGTGTTTCATCAACAGTCTGATAGTCCACAGATTACGGAAAGCATCCAGATGTGCATCAGAAACTACTACAGGTCTTCCAGGGAACGATCAAAGCGTAGACTCTTAGAGACTTTACTCCCATGGAGGAAAGTGCTCATGGTGACTGTTGTATTCAATCCCGATTAAATTTCTGTGTTTCATCAACACTCTGATAGTCTACAGATTACAGAATGCCTCCAGATGTTCATCAGAAACTACTACTGGTCTTCCAGGGAACGATCAAAGAGTAGACTGTTTGAGACATTACTCCCGTGGAGGAAAGTGTGCATGGTGACTGTTGTATTCAATCCCGATGCAATTTCTGTGTTTCATCAACACTCTGATAGTCCACAGATTACCGAATGCCTCCAGATGTTCATGGGAAACAACTACTGGTCTTCCAGGGAACGTTCAAAGCGTAGACTGTGTGAGACATTACTCCCATGGAGGGAAGTGCGCACTGTGATTGTTGTATACAATTCCGATGCAATTTCTCTGTTTCATCAACACTCTGATAGTCCACAGACAACAGAAAGCCTCCAGATGTTCATCAGAAACTACTACTGGTCTTCCAGGGAACGATCAAAGCGTAGACTGTTAGAGACATTACTCCAATGGAGGAAAGAGCGCATGGTGACTGTTGTATTCAATCCCGATGCAATTTCTGTGTTTCATCAACACTCTGATAGTCTACAGATTACAGAATGCCACCAGATGTGCATCGAAAACTACTACTGGTCTTCCGGGGAACGATCAAAGCGTAGTCTGTTTGAGACATTAGTCCCGTGGAGGAAAGTGCGCATGGTGACTGTTGTATTCAATCCCGATGCAATTTCTGTGTTTCATCAACACTCTGATAGTCCACAGATTACAGAATGCCTCCTGATGTGCATCGGAAACCACTACTGGTCTTCCAGGGAACGATCAAAGCGTAGACTGTTTGAGACATTACTCCCATGGAGGAATGTGAGCATGGTGAGTGTTGAATTCTATCCCGATGCAATTTCTGTGCTTCATCAACATTCTGATAGTCCACAGTTTACGGAAAGCCTCCAGACGAGCATCGGAAAGTACTACTGGTCTTCCAGGGAACGATCAAAGCGTAGACTGTTAGAGACATTACTCCCATGGAGGAATGTGCGCATGGTGACTGTTGTATTGAATCCCGATGCAATTTCTATGTTTCATCAGCACTCTTATAGTCCACAGATTACAGAATGCTTTCAGATGTGCATCGGAAACTACTACTGGTCTTCCTGGGAACGATCAAAGCGTAGACTGTTTGAGACATTATTCCCATGAAGGAATGTGCGCATTGTGACTGTTGTATTCAATCCCGAGGCAATTTCTGTGTTTCATCAACACTCTGATAGTCCACAGATTACAGAATGCCACCAGACGTGCATCGGAAACTACTACTGGTCTTCCAGGAACGATCAAAGCGTAGACTGTTTGAGACATTACTCCCGTGGAGGAAAGTGCGCATGGTAACTGTTGTATTCTATCCCGATTTAATTTCTGTGTTTAATCAACACTCTGATACTCCACAGATTACAGAATGTCACCAGATGTGCATCGGAAACTACTACTGGTCTTCCAGGGAACGATCAAAGCGTAGACTGTTTTAGACATTACTCCCATGGAGGAAACTGCTCATGGAGACTGTTGTATTCAATCCCGATGCAATTTCTGTGTTTCATCAACACTCTGATAGTCCACAGATTAAGGAAAGCATCCGGATGTGCATCAGAAACTACTACTGGTCTTCCAGGGAACGATCAAATCGTAGGCTGTTAGAGACATTACTCCCATTGTTGAAAGTGCGCATGGTGACTGTTGTATTCAATCCCGATGCTATATCTTTGTTTCATCAACACTCTGATAGTCTACATATTACAGAATGCCGCCAGATGTGCATCGGAAACTACTATTGGTCTTCCAGGGAACGATCAAATCGTAGACTGTTTGAGACATTACTCCCATGGAGGAAACTGCTCATGGAGACTGTTGTATTCAATCCCGATGCAATTTCTGTGTTTCATCAACACTCTGAAAGTCCACAGATTACAGAATGCCTCCAGATGTGCATCGCAAACTACTACTGGTCTCCAGGGAACGATCAAAGAGTAGACTGTTTAAGACATTACTCCCGTGGAGGAAAGTGCGCATGGTGACTGTTGTGTTCAATCCCGATGCAATTTCTTTGTTTCATCAACACTCTGATAGTCCACAGATTACCGAATGGCTCCAGATGTTCATGGGAAACAACTACTGGTCTTCCAGGGAACGTTCAAAGCATAGACTGTGTGAGACATTACTCCCATGGAGGAAAGTGCGCATGGTGATTGTTGTATACAATCCCGATGTAATTTCTCTGTTTCATCAACACTCTGATAGTCCACAGACAACAGAATGCCTCCAGATGTTCATCAGAAACTACTACTGGTTTTCCAGGGAACGATCAAAGCGTAGACTGTTTGAGATATTACTCCCATGAAGGAAAGTGCACATGGTGACTGTTGTATTCAATCCCGGTGGAATTTCTGTGTTTCATCAACACTCTGATAGTCCACAGATAACAGAATGCCTCCAGATGTGCATCGGAAACTCCTACTGGTCTTCCAGGGAACGATCAAAGCGTAGACTGTTTGAGACATTCCTCCCATTGAGGAAAGTGCGCATGGTAACTGTTGTATTCAAACCCTATGCTATTTCTGTGTTTCATCAACTCTCTGATAGTCCACAGATTACAGAATGCCTCCAGATGTGCATCGAAAACTATTACTGGTCTTCTGGGGAACGATCAAAGCGTAAACTGTTTGAGACATTAGTCCCGTGGAGGAAAGTGCGCATGGTGACTGTTGTATTCCATCCCGATGCACTTTCTGTGTTTCATCAACACTCTGATAGTCCACAGATTACAGAATGCCACCAGATGTGCATCAGAAACTACTACTGGTCTTCCAGGGAACGATCAATGAGTAGACTGTTTGAGACCTTACTCCCATGGAGGAAAGTGCGCATGGTGACTGTTGTATTCTATCCCGATGCAATTTCCGTGCGACATCAACATTCTGATATTCCACAGCTTACGGAAAGCTCCAGATGAGCATCGGAAAGTACTACTGGTCTTCCAGGGAACGATCAAAGCGTAGACTGTTAGAGACATTACTCCCATGGAGGAAAGTGCGCATGGTGACTGTTGTATTCAATCCCGATGCAATTTCTGTGTTTCATCAACACTCTGATAGTCCACAGATTACAGAATGCCTCCAGATGTGCATCGGAAACTACTACTGGTCTTACAGGGAACGATCAAAGCGTAAACTCTTTGAGACATGACTCCCATGGAGGGAAGTGCGCATGGTGACTGTTGTATGCAATCCCGATGCCATTTCAGTGTTTCATAAGCACTCTTATAGTCCACAGATTACAGAATGCTACCAGATGTGCATCGGAAACTATTACTGGTCTTCCTGGGAACGATCAAAGCGTAGACTGTTTGAGACATTATTCCCATGAAGGAATGTGCGCATTGTGACTGTTGTATTCAATCCCGAGACAATTTCTGTGTTTCATCAACACTCTGATAGTCCACAGATTACAGAATGCCACCAGACGTGCATCGGAAACTACTACTGGTCTTCCAGGAACGATCAAAGCGTAGACTGTTTGAGAGATTACTCCCATGGAGAAAAGTGCGCATGGTGACTGTTGTATTCTATCCCGATGCAATATCTGTGTTTAATCAACACTCTGATACTCCACAGATTACAGAATGCCACCAGATGTGCATCGGAAACTACTACTGGTCTTCCAGGGAACGATCAAAGCGTAGACTGTTTGAGACATTACTCCCGTCGAGGAAAGTGCGCATGGTGACTGTTGTATTCAATCCCGATTCAGTTTCTGTCTTTCATCAACACTCTGATAGTCCACAGATTACCGAATGCCTCCAGATGTTCATGGGAAACTACTACTGGTCTTCCAGGGAACGATCAAAGCGTAGACTGTTTGAGACATTACTCCCATGAAGGAAAGTGCGCATGGTGACTGTTGTATTCAATCCCGATGCAATTTCTGTGTTTCATCAACACTCTGATAGTCCACAGATTACAGAATGCCTCCTGATGTGCATCGGAAACCACTACTGGTCTTCCAGGGAACGATCAAAGCGTAGACTGTTAGAGACATTACTCCCATGGCGGAAAGTGCGCATGGTGACTGTTGTATTCAATCCCGATGCAATTTCTGTGTTTCATCAACACTCTGATAGTCCACAGATTACACAATGCCACCAGATGTGCATCGAAAACTACTACTGGTCTTCCGGGGAACGATCAAAGCGTAGACTGTTTGAGACATTAGTCCCGTGGAGGAAAGTGCGCATGGTTACTGTTGTATTCAATCCCGATGCATTTTCTGTGTTTCATCAACTCTCTGATAGTCCACAGATTACAGAATGCCTCCTGATGTGCATCGGAAACCACTACTGGTCTTCCAGGGAACGATCAAAGCGTGGACTGTTTGAGACATTACTCCCATGGAGGAATGTGCGCATGGTGACTGTTGTATTCTATCCCGATGCAATTTCTGTTCTTCATCAACATTCTGATACTCCGCAGTTTACGGAAAGCCTCCAGATGAGCATCGGAAAGTACTACTGGTCTTCCAGGGAACGATCAAAGAGTAGACTGTTAGAGACATTACTCCCATGGAGTAAAGTGCGCATGGTGACTGTTGTATTCAATCCCGATGCAATATCTGTGTTTCATCAACACTCTGATAGTCCACAGATTACCGAATGCCTCCAGATGTTCATGGGAAACTACTACTGGTCTTCCAGGGAACGATCAAAACGTAGCCTGTGTGAGACATTACTCCCGTGGAGGAAAGTGCGCATGGTGACTGTTGTATTCAATCCCGATGCAATTTCTCTGTTTCATCAACACTCTGATATTCCACAGACAACAGAATGCTTTCAGATGTGCATCGGAAACTACTACTGGTCTTCCTGGGAACGATCCAAGCGTAGGCTGTTTGAGACATTACTCCCATGAAGGAAAGTGCGCATGGTGACTGTTGTATTCAATCCCGATGCAATTTCTGTGTTTCATCAACACTCTGATAGTCCACAGATTACAGAATGCCTCCTGATGTGCATCGGAAACCACTACTGGTCTTCCATGGGAACGATCAAAGCGTAGACTGTTAGAGACATTACTCCCATGGAGGAAAGTGCGCATGGTGACTGTTGTATTCAATCCCGATGCAATTTCTGTGTTTCATCAACACTCTGATAGTCCACAGATTACAGAATGCCACCAATTGTGCATCGAAAACTACTACTGGTCTTCCGGGGAACGATCAAAGCGTAGACTGTTTGAGACATTACTCCCATGGAGGAATGTGCGCATGGTGACTGTTGTATTCTATCCCGATGCAATTTCTGTGCTTCATCAACATTCTGATAGTCCACAGTTTACAGAAAGCCTCCAGATGAGCATCGGAAAGTACTACTGGTCTTCCAGGGAACGATCAAAGCGTAGACTGTTAGAGACATTACTCCCATGGAGGAAAGTGCGCATGGTGACTGTTGTATTCAATCCCTATGCAATTTCTGTGTTTCATCAACACTCTGATAGTCCACAGATTACAGAATGCCACCAGTTGTGCACCGGAAACTACTACTGGTCTTACAGGGAACGACCAAAGCGTAAACTATTTGAGACATGACTCCCATGGAGGGAAGTGCGCATGGTCACTGTCGTATTCAATCCCGATGCAATTTCTGTGTTTCATCAGCACTCTTATAGTCCACAGATTACAGAATGCTTTCAGATGTGCATCGGAAACTACTACTGGTCTTCCTGGGAACGATCAAAGCGTAGACTGTTTGAGACATTATTCCCATGAAGGTATGTGCGCATTGTGACTGTTGTATTCAATCCCGAGGCAATTTCTGTGTTTCATCAACACTCTGATAGTCCACAGATTACAGAATGCCAAAAGACGTGCACGGGAAACTACTACTGGTCTTCCAGGAACGATCAAAGCGTATACTGTTTGAGACATTACTCCCGTGGAGGAAAGTGCGCATGGTGACTGTTGTATTCTATCCCGATGCAATTTCGGTGTTTAATCAACACTCTGATACTCCACAGATTACAGAATGTCACCAGATGTGCATCGGAAACTACTACTGGTCTTCCAGTTAACGATCAAAGCGTAGACAGTTTGAGACATTACTCCCGTGGAGGAAAGTGCGCATGGTGACTGTTGTATTCAATTCCCATTCAATTTCTGTGTTTCATCAACACTCTGATAGTCCACGGATTACGGAAAGCATCCAGATGTGCATCAGAAACTACTACTGGACTTCCAGGGAACGATCAAATCGTAGGCTGTTAGAGACATTACTCCCATTGTTGAAAGTGCGCATGGTGACTGTTGTTTTCAATCCCGATGCAATATCTTTGTTTCATCAACACTCTGATAGTCTACCTATTACAGAATGCCGCCAGATGTGCATCGGAAACTACTATTGGTCTTCCAGGGAACGATCAAATCGTAGACTGTTTGAGACATTACTCCCATGGAGGAAACTGCTCATGGAGACTGTTGTATTCAATCCCGATGCAATTTCTGTGTTTCATCAACACTCTGGAAGTCCACAGATTACAGAAAGCATCCAGATGTGCATCGGAAACTACTACTGGTCTTCCAGGGAACGATCAAAGCGTAGACTCCTAGAGACATTACTCCCATGGAGGAATGTGCTCATGGTGACTGTTGTATTCAATCCCGATGCAATTTCTGTGTTTCATCAACACTCTGATAGTCTACAGATTACAGAATGCCTCCAGATTTGCATCGGAAACTACTACTGGTCTTCCAGGGAACGATCAAGGCGTAGACTGTTTGAGATATTACTCCCACGAAGGAATGTGCGCATGGTGACTGTTGTATTCAATCCCGGTGGAATTTCTGTGTTTCATCAACACTCTGATAGTCCACAGAGTACAGAATGCCTCCAGATGTGCATCGAAAACTACTACTGGTCTTCTGGGGAACGATCAAAGCGTAAACTGTTTGAGACATTAGTCCCGTGGAGGAAAGTGCGCATGGTGACTGTTGTATGCAATCCCGATGCAATTTCTGTGTTTCATCAACACTCTGATAGTCCACAGACTACAGAATGCAACCAGATGTGCATCAGAAACTACTACTGGTCTTCCAGGGAACGATCAATGAGTAGACTGTTTGAGACCTTACTCCCATGGAGGAAAGTGCGCATGGTGACTGTTGTATTCTATCCCGATGCAATTTCTGTGCTTCATCAACATTCCGATATTCCACAGTTTACAGAAAGCTCCAGATGAGCATCGGAAAGTACTACTGGTCTTCCAGGGAAAGATCAAAGCATAGACTGTTAGAGACATTACTCCCATGGAGGAAAGTGCGCATGGTGAATGTTGTGTTCAATCCCGATGCAATTTCTGTGTTTCATCAACAATCTGATAGTCCACAGATTACAGAATGCCTCCAGATGTACATCGGAAACTACTACTGGTCTTCAAGGGAACGATCAAAGCGTAAACTCTTTGAGACATGACTCCCATGGAGGAAACTGCTCATGGAGACTGTTGTATGCAATCCCGATGCAATTTCAGTGTTTCATCAGCACTCTTATAGTCCACAGATTACAGAATGCTTTCAGATGTGCATCGGAAACTACTACTGGTCTTCCTGGGAGCGATCAAAGCGTAGACTGTTTGAGACATTATTCCCATGAAGGAATGTGCGCATTGTGACTGTTGTATTCAATCCCGAGACAATTTCTGTGTTTCATCAACACTCTGATAGTCCACAGATTACAGAATGCCACCAGACGTGCATCGGAAACTACTACTGGTCTTCCAGGAACGATCAAAGCGTAGACTGTTTGAGACATTACTCCCATGGAGGAAAGTGCGCATGGTGACTGTTGTATTCTATCCCGATGCAATTTATTTGCTTCATCAACATTCTGATAGTCCACAGTTTACGGAAAGCCTCCAGATGAGCATTTGAAAGTACTACTGGTCTTCCAGGGAACGAACAAAGCGTAGACTGTTAGAGACATTACTCCCATGGAGGAAAGTGCGCATGGTGACTGTTGTATTGAATCCCGATGCAATTTCTGTGTTTCATCAACACTCTAATAGTCCACAGATTACAGAATGCCTCCAGTTGTGCATCGGAAACTACTACTGGTCTTAGAGGGAACGATCAAAGCGTAAACTCTTTGAGACATGACTCCCATGGAGGGAAGTGCGCATGGTGACTGTTGTATTCAATCCCCATGCAATTTCTGTGTTTCATCAGCACTCTTATAGTACACAGATTACAGAATGCCTCCTGATGTGCATCGGAAACCACTACTGGTCTTCCAGGGAACGTTCAAAGCGTAGACTGTTAGAGACATTACTCCCATGGAGGAAAGTGCGCATGGTGACTGTTGTATTCAATCCCGATGCAATTTCTGTGTTTCATCAACACTCTGATAGTCCACAGATTACAGAATGCCACCAGATGTGCATCGAAAACTACTACTGGTCTTCCGGGGAACGATCAAAGCGTAGACTGTTTGAGACATTAGTCCCGTGGAGGGAAGTGCGCATGGTGACTGTTGTATTCAATCCCGATGGAATTTCTGTGTTTCATCAACACTCTGATAGTCCTCAGATTACAGAATGCCACCAGATGTGCATCGAAAACTACTACTGGTCTTCCGGGGAACGATCAAAGTGTAGACTGTTTGAGACATTAGTCCCGTGGAGGAAAGTGCGCATGGTGACTGTTGTATTCAATCCCGATGCAATTTCTGTGTTTCATCAACACTATGATAGTCCACAGATTACAGAATGCCTCCTGATGTGCATCGGAAACCACTACATGTCTTCCAGGGAACGATCAAAGCGTAGACTGTTTGAGACATTACTCCCATGGAGGAATGTGCGCATGGTGACTGTTGTATTCTATCCCGATGCAATTTCTGTGCTTCATCAACATTCTGATAGTCCACAGTTTACGGAAAGCCTCCAGATGAGAATTTTAAAGTACTACTGGCCTTCCAGGGAACGAACAAAGCGTAGACTGTTAGAGACATTACTCCCATGGAGGAAAGTGCGCATGGTGACTGTTGTATTCAATCCCGAGGCAATTTCTGTGTTTTATCAACACTCTGATAGTCCACAGATTACAGAATGCCACCAGACGTGCACGGGAAACTACTACTGGTCTTCCAGGAACGATCAAAGCGTAGACTGTTTGAGACATTACTCCCGTGGAGGAAAGTGCGCATGGTGACTGTTGTATTCTATCCCGATGCAATTTCTGTGTTTAATCAACACTCTGATACTCCACAGATTACAGAATGTCACAAGATGTGCATCGGAAACTACTACTGGTCTTCCAGTTAACGATCAAAGCGTAGACTGTTTGAGACATTACTCCCGTGGAGGAAAGTGCGCATGGTGACTGTTGTATTCAATTCCCATTCAATTTCTGTGTTTCATCAACACTCTGATTGTCCACAGATTACAGAATGCCACCAGATGTGCATCGGATACTACTACTGGTCTTCCAGGGAATGATCAAAGCGTAGACTGTTTGAGACATTACTCCTATGGAGGAAACTGCTCATGGAGACTATTGTATTCAATCCCGATGCAATTTCTGTGTTTCATCTTCACTCTGATAGTCCACAGATTACGGAAAGCATCCAGATGTGCATCAGAAACTACTACTTTTCTTCCAGTGACCGATCAAATCGTAGGCTGTTAGAGACATTACTCTCATTGTTGAAAGTGCGCATGGTGACTGTTGTATTCAATCCCGATGCAATATCTTTGTTTCATCAACACTCTGATAGTCTACATGTTACAGAATGCCGCCAGATGTGCATCGGAAACTACTATTGGTCTTCCAGTGAACGATCAAATCGTAGACTGTTTGAGATATTACTCCCATGGAGGAAACTGCTCATGGAGACTGTTGTATTCAATACCGGTGGAATTTCTGTGTTTTATCAACACTCTGATAGTCCACAGATTACAGAATGCCTCCAGATGTGCATCGGAAACCACTACTGGTCTTCCAGGGAACGATCAAAGCGTAGACTGTTTGAGACATTCCTCCCATTGAGGAAAGTGCGCATGGTGACTGTTGTATTCAAACCCGATGCTATTTCTGTGTTTCATCAATACTCTGATAGTCCACAGATTACAGAATGCCTCCAGATGTGCATCGAAAACTACTACTGGTCTTCTGGGGAACGATCAAAGCGTAAACTGTTTGAGACATTAGTCCCGTGGAGGAAAGTGCGCATGGTGACTGTTGTATTCAATCCCGATGCAATTTCTGTGTTTCATCAACACTCTGATAGTCCACAGATTACAGAATGCCACCAGATGTGCATCAGAAACTACTACTGGTCGTCCAGGGAACGATCAATGAGTAGACTGTTTGAGACCTTACTCCCATGAAGGAAAGTGCGCATGGTGACCGTTGTATTCAATCCCGATGCAATTTCTGTGTTTCATCAACACTCTGATAGTCCACAGATTACAGAATGCCTCCAGTTGTGCATCGGAAACTACTACTGGTCTTAGAGGGAACGATCAAAGCGTAAACTCTTTGAGACATGACTCCCATGGAGGGAAGTGCGCATGGTGACTGTTGTATTCAATCCCCATGCAATTTCTGTGTTTCATCAGCACTCTTATAGTCCACAGATTACAGAATGCCTCCTGATGTGCATCGGAAACCACTACTCGTCTTCCAGGGAACGATCAAAGCGTAGACTGTTAGAGACATTACTCCCATGGAGGAAAGTGCGCATGGTGACTGTTGTATTCAATCCCGATGCAATTTCTGTGTTTCATCAACACTCTGATAGTCCACAGATTACAGAATGCCACCAGATGTGCATCGAAAACTACTACTGGTCTTCCGGGGAACGATCAAAGTGTAGACTGTTTGAGACATTAGTCCCGTGGAGGAAAGTGCGCATGGTGACTGTTGTATTCAATCCCGATGCAACTTCTGTGTTTCATCAACACTATGATAGTCCACAGATTACAGAATGCCTCCTGATGTGCATCGGAAACCACTACATGTCTTCCAGGGAACGATCAAAGCGTAGACTGTTTGAGACATTACTCCCATGGAGGAATGTGCGCACGGTGACTGTTGTATTCTATCCCGATGCAATTTCTGTGCTTCATCAACATTCTGATAGTCCACAGTTTACGGAAAGCCTCCAGATGAGAATTTTAAAGTACTACTGGCCTTCCAGGGAACGAACAAAGCGTAGACTGTTAGAGACATTACTCCCATGGAGGAAAGTGCGCATGGTGACTGTTGTATTCAATCCCGAGGCAATTTCTGTGTTTCATCAACACTCTGATAGTCCACAGATTACAGAATGCCACCAGACGTGCACGGGAAACTACTACTGGTCTTCCAGGAACGATCAAAGCGTAGACTGTTTGAGACATTACTCCCGTGGAGGAAAGTGCGCATGGTGACTGTTGTATTCTATCCCGATGCAATTTCTGTGTTTAATCAACACTCTGATACTCCACAGATTACAGAATGTCACAAGATGTGCATCGGAAACTACTACTGGTCTTCCAGTTAACGATCAAAGCGTAGACTGTTTGAGACATTACTCCCGTGGAGGAAAGTGCGCATGGTGACTGTTGTATTCAATTCCCATTCAATTTCTGTGTTTCATCAACACTCTGATTGTCCACAGATTACAGAATGCCACCAGATGTGCATCGGATACTACTACTGGTCTTCCAGGGAATGATCAAAGCGTAGACTGTTTGAGACATTACTCCTATGGAGGAAACTGCTCATGGAGACTGTTGTATTCAATCCCGATGCAATTTCTGTGTTTCATCATCACTCTGATAGTCCACAGATTACGGAAAGCATCCAGATGTGCATCAGAAACTACTACTTTTCTTCCAGTGACCGATCAAATCGTAGGCTGTTAGAGACATTACTCTCATTGTTGAAAGTGCGCATGGTGACTGTTGTATTCAATCCCGATGCAATATCTTTGTTTCATCAACACTCTGATAGTCTACATGTTACAGAATGCCGCCAGATGTGCATCGGAAACTACTATTGGTCTTCCAGTGAACGATCAAATCGTAGACTGTTTGAGATATTACTCCCATGGAGGAAACTGCTCATGGAGACTGTTGTATTCAATACCGGTGGAATTTCTGTGTTTTATCAACACTCTGATAGTCCACAGATTACAGAATGCCTCCAGATGTGCATCGGAAACCACTACTGGTCTTCCAGGGAACGATCAAAGCGTAGACTGTTTGAGACATTCCTCCCATTGAGGAAAGTGCGCATGGTGACTGTTGTATTCAAACCCGATGCTATTTCTGTGTTTCATCAATACTCTGATAGTCCACAGATTACAGAATGCCTCCAGATGTGCATCGAAAACTACTACTGGTCTTCTGGGGAACGATCAAAGCGTAAACTGTTTGAGACATTAGTCCCGTGGAGGAAAGTGCGCATGGTGACTGTTGTATTCAATCCCGATGCAATTTCTGTGTTTCATCAACACTCTGATAGTCCACAGATTACAGAATGCCTCCTGATGTGCATCGGAAACCACTACTGGTCTTCCAGGGAACGATCAAAGCGTAGACTGTTAGAGACATTACTCCCATGGAGGAAAGTGCGCATGGTGACAGTTGTATTCAATCCCGATGCAATTTCTGTGCTTCATCAACACTCTGATAGTCCACACATTACAGAATGCCTCCAGATGTGCATCGGAAACTACTACTGGTCTTCCGGGGAACGATCAAAGCGTAGACTCTTTGAGACATTAGTCCCGTGGAGGGAAGTGCGCATGGTGACTGTTGTATTCAATCCCGTTGGAATTTCTGTGTTTCATCAACACTCTGATAGTCCACAGATTACAGAATGCCACCAGATGTGCATCGAAAACTACTACTGGTCTTCCGGGGAACGATCAAAGCGTAGACTGTTTGAGACATTAGTCCCGTGGAGGAAAGTGCGCATGGTGACTGTTGTATTCAATCCCGATGCAATTTCTGTGTTTCATCAACACTATGATAGTCCACAGATTACAGAATGCCTCCTGATGTGCATCGGAAACCACTACATGTCTTCCAGGGAACGATCAAAGCGTAGACTGTTTGAGACATTACTCCCATGGAGGAATGTGCGCATGGTGACTGTTGTATTCTATCCCGATGCAATTTCTGTGCTTCATCAACATTCTGATAGTCCACAGTTTACGGAAAGCCTCCAGATGAGCATTTGAAAGTACTACTGGTCTTCCAGGGAACGAACAAAGCGTAGACTGTTAGAGACATTACTCCCATGGAGGAAAGTGCGCATGGTGACTGTTGTATTCAATCCCGATGCAATTTCTGTGTTTCATCAACACTCTAATAGTCCACAGATTACAGAATGCCTCCAGTTGTGCATCGGAAACTACTACTGGTCTTAGAGGGAACGATCAAAGCGTAAACTCTTTGAGACATGACTCCCATGGAGGGAAGTGCGCATGGTGACTGTTGTATTCAATCCCCATGCAATTTCTGTGTTTCATCAGCACTCTTATAGTCCACAGATTACAGAATGCCTCCTGATGTGCATCGGAAACCACTACTCGTCTTCCAGGGAACGATCAAAGCGTAGACTGTTAGAGACATTACTCCCATGGAGGAAAGTGCGCATGGTGACTGTTGTATTCAATCCCGATGCAATTTCTGTGTTTCATCAACACTCTGATAGTCCACAGATTACAGAATGCCACCAGATGTGCATCGAAAACTACTACTGGTCTTCTGGGGAACGATCAAAGTGTAGACTGTTTGAGACATTAGTCCCGTGGAGGAAAGTGCGCATGGTGACTGTTGTATTCAATCCCGATGCAACTTCTGTGTTTCATCAACACTATGATAGTCCACAGATTACAGAATGCCTCCTGATGTGCATCGGAAACCACTACATGTCTTCCAGGGAACGATCAAAGCGTAGACTGTTTGAGACATTACTCCCATGGAGGAATGTGCGCATGGTGACTGTTGTATTCAATCCCGAGGCAATTTCTGTGTTTCATCAACACTCTGATAGTCCACAGATTACAGAATGCCACCAGACGTGCACGGGAAACTACTACTGGTCTTCCAGGAACGATCAAAGCGTAGACTGTTTGAAACATTACTCCCGTGGAGGAAAGTGCGCATGGTGACTGTTGTATTCTATCCCGATGCAATTTCTGTGTTTAATCAACACTCTGATACTCCACAGATTACAGAATGTCACAAGATGTGCATCGGAAACTACTACTGGTCTTCCAGTTAACGATCAAAGCGTAGACTGTTTGAGACATTAGTCCCGTGGAGGAAAGTGCGCATGGTGACTGTTGTATTCAATTCCCATTCAATTTCTGTGTTTCATCAACACTCTGATTGTCCACAGATTACAGAATGCCACCAGATGTGCATCGGATACTACTACTGGTCTTCCAGGGAATGATCAAAGCGTAGACTGTTTGAGACATTACTCCTATGGAGGAAACTGCTCATGGAGACTGTTGTATTCAATCCCGATGCAATTTCTGTGTTTCATCATCACTCTGATAGTCCACAGATTACGGAAAGCATCCAGATGTGCATCAGAAACTACTACTTTTCTTCCAGTGACCGATCAAATCGTAGGCTGTTAGAGACATTACTCTCATTGTTGAAAGTGCGCATGGTGACTGTTGTATTCAATCCCGATGCAATATCTTTGTTTCATCAACACTCTGATAGTCTACATGTTACAGAATGCCGCCAGATGTGCATCGGAAACTACTATTGGTCTTCCAGTGAACGATCAAATCGTAGACTGTTTGAGATATTACTCCCATGGAGGAAACTGCTCATGGAGACTGTTGTATTCAATACCGGTGGAATTTCTGTGTTTTATCAACACTCTGATAGTCCACAGATTACAGAATGCCTCCAGATGTGCATCGGAAACCACTACTGGTCTTCCAGGGAACGATCAAAGCGTAGACTGTTTGAGACATTCCTCCCATTGAGGAATGTGCGCATGGTGACTGTTGTATTCAAACCCGATGCTATTTCTGTGTTTCATCAATACTCTGATAGTCCACAGATTACAGAATGCCTCCAGATGTGCATCGAAAACTACTACTGGTCTTCTGGGGAACGATCAAAGCGTAAACTGTTTGAGACATTAGTCCCGTGGAGGAAAGTGCGCATGGTGACTGTTGTATTCAATCCCGATGCAATTTCTGTGTTTCATCAACACTCTGATAGTCCACAGATTACAGAATGCCACCAGATGTGCATCAGAAACTACAACTGGTCGTCCAGGGAACGATCAATGAGTAGACTGTTTGAGACCTTACTCCCATGAAGGAAAGTGCGCATGGTGACCGTTGTATTCAATCCCGATGCAATTTCTGTGTTTCATCAACACTCTGATAGTCCACAGATTACAGAATGCCTCCTGATGTGCATCGGAAACCACTACTGGTCTTCCAGGGAACGATCAAAGCGTAAACTCTTTGAGACATGACTCCCATGGAGGGAAGTGCGCATGGTGACTGTTGTATTCAATCCCCATGCAATTTCTGTGTTTCATCAGCACTCTTATAGTCCACAGATTACAGAATGCCTCCTGATGTGCATCGGAAACCACTACATGTCTTCCAGGGAACGATCAAAGCGTAAACTCTTTGAGACATGACTCCCATGGAGGGAAGTGCGCATGGTGACTGTTGTATGCCATCCCGATGCAATTTCAGTGTTTCATCAGCACTCTTATAGTCCACAGATTACAGAATGCTTTCAGATGTGCATCGGAAACTACTACTGGTCTTCCTGGGAACGATCAAAGCGTAGACTGTTTGAGACATTATTCCCATGAAGGAATGTGCGCATTGTGCATGTTGTATTCAATCCCGAGACAATTTCTGTGTTTCATCAACACTCTGATAGTCCACAGATTACAGAATGCCACCAGACGTGCATCGGAAACTACTACTGGTCTTCCAGGAACGTTTAAAGGGTAGACTGTTTGAGACATTACTCCCATGGAGGAAAGTGCGCATGGTGACTGTTGTATTCTATCCCGATGCAATTTCTGTGTTTAATCAACCCTCTGATACTGCACAGATTACAGAATGCCACCAGATGTGCATCGGAAACTACTACTGGTCTTCCAAGGAACGATCAAAGCGTAGACTGCTTGAGACATTACTCCCGTGGAGGAAAGTGCGCATGGTGACTGTTGTATTCAATCCCGATGCAATTTCTGTCTTTCATCAACACTCTGATAGTCCACAGATTACCGAATGCCTCCAGATGTTCATGGGAAACTACTACTGGTCTTCCAGGGAACGATCAAAGCGTAGACTGTTTGAGACATTACTCCTATGGAGGAAACTGCTCATGGAGACTGTTGTATTCAATCCCGATGCAATTTCTGTGTTTCATCATCACTCTGATAGTCCACAGATTACGGAACGCATCCAGATGTGCATCAGAAACTACTACTTTTCTTCCAGTGACCGATCAAATCGTAGGCTGGTAGTGACATTACTCCCATTGTTGAAAGTGCGCATGGTGACTGTTGTATTCAATCCCGATGCAATATCTTTGTTTCATCAACACTCTGATAGTCTACATAATACAGAATGCCGCCAGACGTGCATCGGAAACTACTACTGGTCTTCCAGGAACGATGAAAGCTTAGACTGTTTGAGACATTACTCCCATGGAGGAAAGTGCGCATGGTGACTGTTGTATTCTATCCCGATGCAATTTCTGTGTTTGATCAACCCTCTGATACTGCACAGATTACAGAATGCCACCAGATGTGCATCGGAAACTACTACTGGTCTTCCAGGGAACGATCAAAGCGTAGACTGTTTGAGACATTACTCCCATGAAGGAAAGTGCGCATGGTGACTGCTGTATTCAATCCCGATGCAATTTCTGTGTTTCATCAACACTCTGATAGTCCACAGATTACAGAATGCCTCCTGATGTGCATCGGAAACCACTACTGGTTTTCCAGGGAACGATCAAGGCGTAGACTGTTTGAGACATTCCTCCCATTGAGGAAAGTGCGCATGGTGACTGTTGTATTCAAACCCGATGCTATTTCTGTGTTTCATCAATACTCTGATTGTCCACAGATTACAGAATGCCTCCAGATGTGCATCGAAAACTACTACTGGTCTTCTGGGGAACGATCAAAGCGTAAACTGTTTGAGACATTAGTCCCGTGGAGGAAAGTGCGCATGGTGACTGTTGTATTCAATCCCGATGCAATTTCTGTGTTTCATCAACACTCTGATAGTCCACAGATTACAGAATGCCACCAGATGTGCATCAGAAACTACTACTGGTCGTCCAGGGAACGATCAATGAGTAGACTGTTTGAGACCTTACTCCCATGAAGGAAAGTGCGCATGGTGACCGTTGTATTCAATCCCGATGCAATTTCTGTGTTTCATCAACACTCTGATAGTCCACAGATTACAGAATGCCTCCTGATGTGCATCGGAAACCACTACTGGTCTTCCAGGGAACGATCAAAGCGTAAACTCTTTGAGACATGACTCCCATGGAGGGAAGTGCGCATGGTGACTGTTGTATTCAATCCCCATGCAATTTCTGTGTTTCATCAGCACTCTTATAGTCCACAGATTACAGAATGCCTCCTGATGTGCATCGGAAACCACTACTCGTCTTCCAGGGAACGATCAAAGCGTAGACTGTTAGAGACATTACTCCCATGGAGGAAAGTGCGCATGGTGACTGTTGTATTCAATCCCGATGCAATTTCTGTGTTTCATCAACACTCTGATAGTCCACAGATTACAGAATGCCACCAGATGTGCATCGAAAACTACTACTGGTCTTCCGGGGAACGATCAAAGTGTAGACTGTTTGAGACATTAGTCCCGTGGAGGAAAGTGCGCATGGTGACTGTTGTATTCAATCCCGATGCAACTTCTGTGTTTCATCAACACTATGATAGTCCACAGATTACAGAATGCCTCCTGATGTGCATCGGAAACCACTACATGTCTTCCAGGGAACGATCAAAGCGTAGACTGTTTGAGACATTACTCCCATGGAGGAATGTGCGCATGGTGACTGTTGTATTCTATCCCGATGCAATTTCTGTGCTTCATCAACATTCTGATAGTCCACAGTTTACGGAAAGCCTCCAGATGAGAATTTTAAAGTACTACTGGCCTTCCAGGGAACGAACAAAGCGTAGACTGTTAGAGACATTACTCCCATGGAGGAAAGTGCGCATGGTGACTGTTGTATTCAATCCCGAGGCAATTTCTGTGTTTCATCAACACTCTGATAGTCCACAGATTACAGAATGCCACCAGACGTGCACGGGAAACTACTACTGGTCTTCCAGGAACGATCAAAGCGTAGACTGTTTGAGACATTACTCCCGTGGAGGAAAGTGCGCATGGTGACTGTTGTATTCTATCCCGATGCAATTTCTGTGTTTAATCAACACTCTGATACTCCACAGATTACAGAATGTCACAAGATGTGCATAGGAAACTACTACTGGTCTTCCAGTTAACGATCAAAGCGTAGACTGTTTGAGACATTACTCCCGTGGAGGAAAGTGCGCATGGTGACTGTTGTATTCAATTCCCATTCAATTTCTGTGTTTCATCAACACTCTGATTGTCCACAGATTACAGAATGCCACCAGATGTGCATCGGACACTACTACTGGTCTTCCAGGGAATGATCAAAGCGTAGATTGTTTAAGACATTACTCCTATGGAGGAAACTGCTCATGGAGACTGTTGTATTCAATCCCGATGCAATTTCTGTGTTTCATCATCACTCTGATAGTCCACAGATTACGGAAAGTATCCAGATGTGCATCAGAAACTACTACTTTTCTTCCAGTGACCGATCAAATCGTAGGCTGTTAGAGACATTACTCTCATTGTTGAAAGTGCGCATGGTGACTGTTGTATTCAATCCCGATGCAATATCTTTGTTTCATCAACACTCTGATAGTCTACATGTTACAGAATGCCGCCAGATGTGCATCGGAAACTACTATTGGTCTTCCAGTGAGCGATCAAATCGTAGACTGTTTGAGATATTACACCCATGGAGGAAACTGCTCATGGAGACTGTTCTATTCAATACCGGTGGAATTTCTGTGTTTCATCAACACTCTGATAGTCCACAGATTACAGAATGCCTCCAGATGTGCATCGGAAACCACTACTGGTCTTCCAGGGAACGATCAAAGCGTAGACTGTTTGAGACATTCCTCCCATTGAGGAAAGTGCGCATGGTGACTGTTGTATTCAAACCCGATGCTATTTCTGTGTTTCATCAATACTCTGATAGTCCACAGATTATAGAATGCCTCCAGATGGGCATCGAAAACTACTACTGGTCTTCTGGGGAACGATCAAAGCGTAAACTGTTTGAGACATTAGTCCCGTGGAGGAAAGTGCGCATGGTGACTGTTGTATTCAATCCCGATGCAATTTCTGTGTTTCATCAACACTCTGATAGTCCACAGATTACAGAATGCCACCAGATGTGCATCATAAACTACTACTGGTCGTCCAGGGAACGATCAATGAGTAGACTGTTTGAGACCTTACTCCCATGGAGGAAAGTGCGCATGGTGACTGTTGTATTCTATCCCGATGCAATTTCTGTGCTTCATCAACATTCTGATATTCCACAGTCTACGGAAAGCTCCAGATGAGCATCGGTAAGTACTACTGGTTTTCCAGGGAACGATCAAGGCGTAGAATGTTAGAGACATTACTCCCACGGAGGAAAGTGCGCATGGTGAATGTTGTATTCAATCCCGATGCAATTTCTGTGTTTCATCAACAATCTGATAGTCCACAGATTACAGAATGCCTCCAGATGTGCATCGGAAACTACTACTGGTCTTCGAGGGAACGATCAAAGCGTAAACTCTTTGAGACATGACTCCCATGGAGGGAAGTGCGCATGGTGACTGTTGTATGCCATCCCGATGCAATTTCAGTGTTTCATCAGCACTCTTATAGTCCACAGATTACAGAATGCTTTCAGATGTGCATCGGAAACTACTACTGGTCTTCCTGGGAACGATCAAAGCGTAGACTGTTTGAGACATTATTCCCATGAAGGAATGTGCGCATTGTGCATGTTGTATTCAATCCCGAGACAATTTCTGTGTTTCATCAACACTCTGATAGTCCACAGATTACAGAATGCCACCAGACGTGCATCGGAAACTACTACTGGTCTTCCAGGAACGTTTAAAGGGTAGACTGTTTGAGACATTACTCCCATGGAGGAAAGTGCGCATGGTGACTGTTGTATTCTATCCCGATGCAATTTCTGTGTTTAATCAACCCTCTGATACTGCACAGATTACAGAATGCCACCAGATGTGCATCGGAAACTACTACTGGTCTTCCAAGGAACGATCAAAGCGTAGACTGCTTGAGACATTACTCCCGTGGAGGAAAGTGCGCATGGTGACTGTTGTATTCAATCCCGATGCAATTTCTGTCTTTCATCAACACTCTGATAGTCCACAGATTACCGAATGCCTCCAGATGTTCATGGGAAACTACTACTGGTCTTCCAGGGAACGATCAAAGCGTAGACTGTTTGAGACATTACTCCTATGGAGGAAACTGCTCATGGAGACTGTTGTATTCAATCCCGATGCAATTTCTGTGTTTCATCATCACTCTGATAGCCACAGATTACAGAATGCCTCCTGATGTGCATCGGAAACCACTACTGGTTTTCCAGGGAACGATCAAAGCGTAGACTGTTAGAGACATTACTCCCATGGAGGAAAGTGCGCATGTTGACTGTTGTATTCAATCCCGATGCAATTTCTGTGTTTCATCAACACTCTGATAGTCCACAGATTACAGAATGCCACCAGATGTGCATCGAAAACTACTACTGGTCTTCCGGGGAACGATCAAAGCGTAGACTGTTTGAGACATTAGTCCCGTGGAGGAAAGTGCGCATGGTGACTGTTGTTTTCAATCCCGATGCATTTTCTGTGTTTCAACAACACTCTGATAGTCCACAGATTACAGAATGCCTCCTGATGTGCATCGGAAACCACTACTGGTCTTCCAGGGAACGATCAAAGCGTAGACTGTTTGAGACATTACTCCCATGGAGGAATGTGCGCATGGTGACTGTTGTATTCTATCCCGATGCAATTTCTGTGCTTCATCAACATTCTGATAGTCCACAGTTTACGGAAAGCCTCCAGATGAGCATCGGAAAGAACTACTGGTCTTCCAGGGAACGATCAAAGAGTAGACTGTTAGAGACATTACTCCCATGGAGGAAAGTGCGCATGGTGACTGTTATATTCAATCCCGATGCAATTTCTGTGTTTCATCAACACTCTGATAGTCCACAGATTACGGAATGCCACCAGATGTGCATCGAAAACTACTACTGGTCTTCCAGGGAACGATCAAAGCGTAGACTGTGTGAGACATTACTCCCATGAAGGAAAGTGCGCATATTGACTGTTGTATTCAATCCCGATTCAATTTCTCTGTTTCATCAACACTCTGATAGTCCACAGACAACAGAATGCCTCCAGATGTACATCAGAAGCTACTACTGGTCTTCCAGGGAACGATCAAAGCGTAGACTGTTAGAGACATTACTCCCATGGAGGAAAGTGCGCATGGTGACTGTTGTATTCAATCCCGATGCAATTTCTGTGTTTCATCAACACTCTGATAGTCCACAGCTTACAGAATGCCACCAGATGTGCATCGAAAACTACTACTGGTCTTCCGGGGAACCATCAAAGCGTAGACTGTTTGAGACATTAGTCCCGTGGAGGAAAGTGCGCATGGTGACTGTTGTATTCAATCCCGATGCAATTTCTGTGTTTCATCAACACTCTGATAGTCCACAGATTACAGAATGCCTCCTGATGTGCATCGGAAACTACTACTGGTCTTCCAGGAAGCGATCAAAGCGTAGACTGTTTGAGTCATTACTCCCATGGAGGAATGTGTGCATGGTGACTGTTGTATTCTATCCCGATGCAATTTCTGTGCTTCATCAACATTCTGATAGTCCACAGTTTACGGAAAGCCTCCAGATGAGCATCGGAAAGTACTACTGGTCTTCCAGGGAACGATCAAAGCGTAGACTGTTAGAGACATTACTCCCATGGAGGAAAGTGCGCATGGTGACTGTTGTATTCAATCCCGATGCAATTTCTGTGTTTCATCAACACTCTGATAGTCCACAGATTACAGAATGCCTTCAGTTGTGCATCGGAAACTACTACTGGTCTTACAGGGAACGATCAAAGCGTAAACTCTTTGACACATGACTCCCATGGAGGGAAGTGCGCATGGTGACTGTTGTATTCAATCCCGATGCAATTTCTGTGTTTCATCAGCACTCTTATAGTCCACAGATTACAGATAGCTTTCAGATGTTCATCGGAAACTCCTACAGGTCCTCCTGGGAACGATCAATGCGTAGACTGTTTGAGACATAATTCCCATGAAGGAATGTGCGCATTGTGACTGTTGTATTCAATCCCGAGGCAATTTCTGTGTTTCATCAACACTCTGATACTCCACAGGTTACAGAATGTCACCACATGTGCATCGGAAACTACTACTGGTCTTCCAGTTAAGGATCAAAGCGTAGACTGTTTGAGACATTACTCCCGTGGAGGAAAGTGCGCATGGTGACTGTTGTATTCTATTCCCATTCAATTTCTGTGTTTCATCAACACTCTGATTGTCCACAGATTACAGAATGCCACCAGATGTGCATCGGAAACTACTACTGGTCTTCCAGGAAACGATCAAAGCGTAGACTGTTTGAGACATTACTCCCATGGAGGAAACTGCTCATGGAGACTGTTGTATTCAATCCCGATGCAATTTCTGTGTTTCATCAAGACTCTGATAGTCCACAGATTACAGAAAGCATCCAGATGTGCATCAGAAAGTACTACTGGTCTTCCAGGGAACGATCAAAGCTTAGACTGTTTCAGACATTACTCCCATGGAGGAAAGTGCTCATGGTGACTGTTGTATTCAATCCCGATGCAATTTCTGTGTTTCATCAACACTCTGATAGTCTACAGACTACAGAATGCCTCCAGATGTGCATCGGAAACTACTACTGGTCTTCCAGGAACGATCAAAGCGTAGACTGTTTGAGACATTACTCCCGTGGAGAAAAGTGCGCATGGTGACTGTTGTATTCTATCGCGATGCAATTTATGTGTTTAATCAACACTCTGATACTCCACAGATTACAGAATGCCACCAGATGTGCATCGGAAACTACTACTGGTCTTCCAGGGAACGATCAAAGCGTAAACTCTTTGAGACATGACTCCCATGGAGGGAGGTGCGCATGGTGACTGTTGTATTCAATCCCGAGGCTATTTCTATGTTTCATCACCACTCTGATAGTCCACAGATTACAGAATGCCACCTGACGTGCATCGGAAACTACTACTGGTCTTCCAGGAACGATCAAAGCGTAGACTGTTTGAGACATTACTCCCGTGGAGAAAAGTGCGCATGGTGACTGTTGTATTCTATCCCGATGCAATTTCTGTGTTTAATCAACACTCTGATACTCCACAGATTACAGAATGCCACCAGATGTGCATCGGAAACTACTACTGGTCTTCCAGGGAACGATCAAAGCGTAGACTGTTTGAGACATTACTCCCGTGGAGGAAAGTGCGCATGGTGACAGTTGTATTCAATTCCCATTCAATTTCTGTGTTTCATCAACACTCTGATTGTCCACAGATTACAGAATGCCACCAGATGTGCATCGGAAACTACTACTGGTCTTCCAGCGACCGATCAAAGCGTAGACTGTTTGAGACATTACTCCCGTGGAGGAAAGTGCGCATGGTGACTGTTGTATTCAATCCCGATGCAATTTCTGTGTTTAATCAACACTCTGATAGTCCACAGTTTACGGAAAGCCTCCAGAGGAGCATCGGAAAGTACTACTGGTCTTCCTGGAAACGATCAAAGCGTAGACTGTTAGAGACATTACTAAGATGGAGGAAAGTGCGCATGGTGACTGTTGTATTCAATCCCGAGGCAATTTCTGTGTTGCATCAACACTCTGATAGTCCACAGATTACAGAATGCCACCAGACGTGCATCGGAAACTACTACTGGTCTTCCAGGAACGATCAAAGCGTAGACTGTTTGAGACATTACTCCCGTGGAGGAAAGTGCGCATGGTGACTGTTGTATTCTATCCCGATGCAATTTCTGTGTTTAATCAACACTCTGATACTCCACAGATTACAGAATGCCACCAGATGTGCATCGGAAACTACTACTGGTCTTCCAGGGAACGATCAAAACGTAGACTGTTTGAGACATTACTTCCGTGGAGGGAAGTGCGCGTGGTGACTGTTGTATTCAATTCCCATTCAATTTCTGTGTTTCATCAACACTCTGATTGTCCACGGATTACAGAATGAAACCAGATGTGCATCGGAAAGTACTACTGGTCTTCCAGGGACCGATCAAAACGTAGTGTGTTTGAGACATTACTCCCGTGGAGGAAAGTGCGCATGGTGACTGTTGTATTCAATCCCGATGAAATTTCTGTGTTTCATCAACACTCTGATAGTCCACAGATTACAGAATGCCACCAGATGTGCATCGGAAACTACTACTGGTCTTCCAGGAACGATCAAAGCGTAGACTGTTAGAGACATTACTCCCATGGAGGAAAGTGCGCATGGTGACTGTTGTATTCAATCCCGATGCAATTTCTGTGTTTCATCAACACTCTGATAGTCCACAGATTACAGAATGCCTTCAGTTGTGCATCGGAAACTACTACTGGTCTTACAGGGAACGATCAAAGCGTAAACTCTTTGACACATGACTCCCATGGAGGGAAGTGCGCATGGTGACTGTTGTATTCAATCCCGATGCAATTTCTGTGTTTCATCAGCACTCTTATAGTCCACAGATTACAGATAGCTTTCAGATGTTCATCGGAAACTCCTACAGGTCCTCCTGGGAACGATCAATGCGTAGACTGTTTGAGACATTATTCCCATGAAGGAATGTGCGCATTGTGACTGTTGTATTCAATCCCGAGGCAATTTCTGTGTTTCATCAACACTCTGATACTCCACAGGTTACAGAATGTCACCACATGTCCATCGGAAACTACTACTGGTCTTCCAGTTAAGGATCAAAGCGTAGACTGTTTGAGACATTACTCCCGTGGAGGAAAGTGCGCATGGTGACTGTTGTATTCTATTCCCATTCAATTTCTGTGTTTCATCAACACTCTGATTGTCCACAGATTACAGAATGCCACCAGATGTGCATCGGAAACTACTACTGGTCTTCCAGGAAACGATCAAAGCGTAGACTGTTTGAGACATTACTCCCATGGAGGAAACTGCTCATGGAGACTGTTGTATTCAATCCCGATGCAATTTCTGTGTTTCATCACGACTCTGATAGTCCACAGATTACAGAAAGCATCCAGATGTGCATCAGAAAGTACTACTGGTCTTCCAGGGAACGATCAAAGCTTAGACTGTTTCAGACATTACTCCCATGGAGGAAAGTGCTCATGGTGACTGTTGTATTCAATCCCGATGCAATTTCTGTGTTTCATCAACACTCTGATAGTCTACAGACTACAGAATGCCTCCAGATGTGCATCGGAAACTACTACTGGTCTTCCAGGAACGATCAAAGCGTAGACTGTTTGAGACATTACTCCCGTGGAGAAAAGTGCGCATGGTGACTGTTGTATTCTATCGCGATGCAATTTATGTGTTTAATCAACACTCTGATACTCCACAGATTACAGAATGCCACCAGATGTGCATCGGAAACTACTACTGGTCTTCCAGGGAACGATCAAAGCGTAAACTCTTTGAGACATGACTCCCATGGAGGGAGGTGCGCATGGTGACTGTTGTATTCAATCCCGAGGCTATTTCTATGTTTCATCACCACTCTGATAGTCCACAGATTACAGAATGCCACCTGACGTGCATCGGAAACTACTACTGGTCTTCCAGGAACGATCAAAGCGTAGACTGTTTGAGACATTACTCCCGTGGAGAAAAGTGCGCATGGTGACTGTTGTATTCTATCCCGATGCAATTTCTGTGTTTAATCAACACTCTGATACTCCACAGATTACAGAATGCCACCAGATGTGCATCGGAAACTACTACTGGTCTTCCAGGGAACGATCAAAGCGTAGACTGTTTGAGACATTACTCCCGTGGAGGAAAGTGCGCATGGTGACAGTTGTATTCAATTCCCATTCAATTTCTGTGTTTCATCAACACTCTGATTGTCCACAGATTACAGAATGCCACCAGATGTGCATCGGAAACTACTACTGGTCTTCCAGCGACCGATCAAAGCGTAGACTGTTTGAGACATTACTCCCGTGGAGGAAAGTGCGCATGGTGACTGTTGTATTCAATCCCGATGCAATTTCTGTGTTTAATCAACACTCTGATAGTCCACAGTTTACGGAAAGCCTCCAGAGGAGCATCGGAAAGTACTACTGGTCTTCCTGGAAACGATCAAAGCGTAGACTGTTAGAGACATTACTAAGATGGAGGAAAGTGCGCATGGTGACTGTTGTATTCAATCCCGAGGCAATTTCTGTGTTTCATCAACACTCTGATAGTCCACAGATTACAGAATGCCACCAGACGTGCATCGGAAACTACTACTGGTCTTCCAGGAACGATCAAAGCGTAGACTGTTTGAGACATTACTCCCGTGGAGGAAAGTGCGCATGGTGACTGTTGTATTCTATCCCGATGCAATTTCTGTGTTTAATCAACACTCTGATACTCCACAGATTACAGAATGCCACCAGATGTGCATCGGAAACTACTACTGGTCTTCCAGGGAACGATCAAAGCGTAGACTGTTTGAGACATTACTTCCGTGGAGGGAAGTGCGCGTGGTGACTGTTGTATTCAATTCCCATTCAATTTCTGTGTTTCATCAACACTCTGATTGTCCACAGATTACAGAATGAAACCAGATGTGCATCGGAAAGTACTACTGGTCTTCCAGGGACCGATCAAAACGTAGTGTGTTTGAGACATTACTCCCGTGGAGGAAAGTGGGCATGGTGACTGTTGTATTCAATCCCGATGCAATTTCTGTGTTTCATCAACACTCTGATAGTCCACAGATTACAGAATGCCACCAGATGTGCATCGGAAACTACTACTGGTCTTCCAGGAACGATCAAAGCGTAGACTGTTTGAGACATTACTCCCATTATGGAAAGTGCGCATGGTGACTGTTGTATTCAATCCCGATGCAATTTCTGTGTTTCATCAACACTCTGATTGTCCACAGATTACAGAATGCCTCCAGATGTGCATCGGAAACTACTACTGGTCTTCCAGGGAACGATCAAAGAGTAGACAGTTTGAGACATTACTCCCATGGAGGAAAGTGCGCATGGTGACTGTTGTATTCAATCCCGATGCAATTTCTGTGCTACATCAACATTCTGATAGTCCACAGTTTACGGAAAGCCTCCAGATGAGCATCGGAAAGTACTACTGGTCTTCCTGGAAACGATCAAAGCGTAGACTGTTAGAGACATTACTTAGATGGAGGAAAGTGCGCATGGTGAATGTTGTATTCAATCCCGAGGCAATTTCTGTGTTTCATCAACACTCTGATAGTCCACAGATTACAGAGTGCCACCAGACGTGCATCGGAAACTACTACTGGTCTTCCAGGAACGATCAAAGCGTAGACTGTTTGAGACATTACTCCCGTGGAGGAAAGTGCGCATGGTGACTGTTGTATTCTATCCCGATGAAATTTCTGTGTTTAATCAACACTCTGATACTCCACAGATTACAGAATGCCACCAGATGTGCATCGGAAACTACTACTGGTCTTCCAGGGAACGATCAAAGCGTAGACCGTTTGAGACATTACTTCCGTGGAGGGAAGTGCGCGTGGTGACTGTTGTATTCTATCCCGATGCAATTTCTGTGCTTCATCAACGTTCTGATATTCCACAGTCTACAGAAAGCTCCAGATGAGCATCGGTAAGTACTACTGGTCTTCCATTGAACGATCAAGGCGTAGAATGTTAGAGACATTACTCCCACGGAGGAAAGTGCGCATGGTGACTGTTGTATTCAATCCCGATGCAATTTCTGTGTTTCATCAACAATCTGATGGTCCACAGATTACAGAATGCCTCCAGATGTGCATCGGAAACTACTACTGGTCTTCGAGGGAACGATCAAAGCGTAAACTCTTTGAGACATGACTCCCATGGAGGGAAGTGCGCATGGTGACCGTTGTATGCAATCCCGATGCAATTTCAGTGTTTCATCAGCACTCTTATAGTCCACAGATTACAGAATGCTTTCAGATGTGCATCGGAAACTACTACTGGTCTTCCTGGGAACGATCAAAGCGTAGACTGTTTGAGACATTATTCCCATGAAGGAATGTGTGCATTGTGACTGTTGTATTCAGTCCCGAGACAATTTCTGTGTTTCATCAACACTCTGATAGTCCACAGATTACAGAATGCCACCAGACGTGCATCGGAAACTACTACTGGTCTTCCAGGAACGATCAAAGCGTAGACTGTTTGAGACATTACTCCCATGGAGGAAAGTGCGCATGGTGACTGTTGTATTCTATCCCGATGCAATTTCTGTGTTTAATCAACCCTCTGATACTGCACAGATTACAGAATGCCACCAGATGTGCATCGGAAACTACTACTGGTTTTCCAGGGAACGATCAAAGCGTAGACTGCTTGAGACATTACTCCCGTGGAGGAAAGTGCGCATGGTGACTGTTGTATTCAATTCCCATTCAATTTCTGTCTTTCATCAACACTCAGATTGTCCACAGATTACAGAATGCCACCAGATGTGCATCGGGTACTACTACTGGTCTTCCAGGGAACGATCAAAGCGTAGACTGTTTGAGACATTACTCCTATGGAGGAAACTGCTCATGGAGACTGTTGTATTCAGTCCCGATGCAATTTCTGTGTTTCATCAACACTCTGAAAGTCCACAGATTACGGAAAGCATCCAGATGTGCATCAGAAACTACTACTGGTCTTCCAGGGAACGATCAAAGCGTAGACTCTTAGAGACATTACTCCCATGGAGGAAAGTGCTCATGGTGACTGTTGTATTCAATCCCGATTAAATTTCTGTGTTTCATCAACACTCTGATAGTCTACAGATTACAGAATGCCTCCAGATGTTCATCAGAAACTACTACTGGTCTTCCAGGGAACGATCAAAGAGTAGACTGTTTGAGACATTACTCCCGTGGAGGAAAGTGCGCATGGTGACTGTTGTATTCAATCCCGATGCAATTTCTGTGTTTCATCAACACTCTGATAGTCCACAGATTACCGAATGCCTCCAGATGTTCATGGGAAACAACTACTGGTCTTCCAGGGAACGTTCAAAGCGTAGACTGTGTGAGACATTACTCCCATGGAGGGAAGTGCGCACTGTGATTGTTGTATACAATTCCGATGCAATTTCTCTGTTTCATCAACACTCTGATAGTCCACAGACAACAGAAAGCCTCCAGATGTTCATCAGAAACTACTACTGGTCTTCCAGGGAACGATCAAAGCGTAGACTGTTAGAGACATTACTCCAATGGAGGAAAGAGCGCATGGTGACTGTTGTATTCAATCCCGATGCAATTTCTGTGTTTCATCAACACTCTGATAGTCTACAGATTACAGAATGCCACCAGATGTGCATCGAAAACTACTACTGGTCTTCCGGGGAACGATCAAAGCGTAGTCTGTTTGAGACATTAGTCCCGTGGAGGAAAGTGCGCATGGTGACTGTTGTATTCAATCCCGATGCAATTTCTGTGTTTCATCAACACTCTGATAGTCCACAGATTACAGAATGCCTCCTGATGTGCATCGGAAACCACTACTGGTCTTCCAGGGAACGATCAAAGCGTAGACTGTTTGAGACATTACTCCCATGGAGGAATGTGAGCATGGTGACTGTTGAATTCTATCCCGATGCAATTTCTGTGCTTCATCAACATTCGGATAGTCCACAGTTTACGGAAAGCCTCCAGATGAGCATCGGAAAGTACTACTGGTCTTCCAGGGAACGATCAAAGCGTAGACTGTTAGAGACATTACTCCCATGGAGGAATGTGCGCATGGTGACTGTTGTATTAAATCCCGATGCAATTTCTGTGTTTCATCAACACTCTGATAGTCCACAGATTACAGAATGCCTCCAGATGTGCATCGGAAACCACTACTGGTCTTCCAGGGAACGATCAAAGCGTAAACTCTTTGAAACATGACTCCCATGGAGGGAAGTGCGCATGGTGACTGTTGTATTCAATCCCGATGCAATTTCAGTGTTTCATCAGCACTCTTATAGTCCAAAGATTACAGAATGCTTTCAGATGTGCATCGGAAACTACTACTGGTCTTCCTGGGAACGATCAAAGCGTAGACTGTTTGAGACATTATTCCCATGAAGGAATGTGCGCATTGTGACTGTTGTATTCAATCCCGAGGCAATTTCTGTGTTTCATCAACACTCTGATAGTCCACAGATTACAGAATGCCACCAGACGTGCATCGGAAACTACTACTGGTCTTCCAGGAACGATCAAAGCGTAGACTGTTTGAGACATTATTCCCATGAAGGAATGTGCGTATTGTGACTGTTGTATTCCATCCCGATGCAATTTCTGTGTTTCATCAACACTCTGATAGTCCACAGATTAAGGAAAGCATCCGGATGTGCATCAGAAACTACTACTGGTCTTCCAGGGAACGATCAAATCGTAGGCTGTTAGAGACATTACTCCCATTGTTGAAAGTGCGCATGGTGACTGTTTTATCCATTCCTGATGCTATATCTTTGTTTCATCAACACTCTGATAGTCTACATATTACAGAATGCCGCCAGATGTGCATCGGAAACTACTATTGGTCTTCCAGGGAACGATCAAATCGTAGACTGTTTGAGACATTACTCCCATGGAGGAAACTGCTCATGGAGACTGTTGTATTCAATCCCGATGCAATTTCTGTGTTTCATCAACACTCTGAAAGTCCACAGATTACAGAATGCCTCCAGATGTGCATCGCAAACTACTACTGGTCTTCCAGGGAACGATCAAAGAGTAGACTGTTTAAGACATTACTCCCGTGGAGGAAAGTGCGCATGGTGACTGTTGTGTTCAATCCCGATGCAATTTCTTTGTTTAATCAACACTCTGATAGTCCACAGATTACCGAATGCCTCCAGATGTTCATGGGAAACAACTACTGGTCTTCCAGGGAACGTTCAAAGCATAGACTGTGTGAGACATTACTCCCATGGAGGAAAGTGCGCATGGTGATTGTTGTATACAATCCCGATGTAATTTCTCTGTTTCATCAACACTCTGATAGTCCACAGACAACAGAATGCCTCCAGATGTTCATCAGAAACTACTACTGGTTTTCCAGGGAACGATCAAAGCGTAGACTGTTTGAGATATTACTCCCATGAAGGAAAGTGCACATGGTGACTGTTGTATTCAATCCCGGTGGAATTTCTGTGTTTCATCAACACTCTGATAGTCCACAGATAACAGAATGCCTCCAGATGTGCATCGGAAACCACTACTGGTCTTCCAGGGAACGATCAAAGCGTAGACTGTTTGAGACATTCCTCCCATTGAGGAAAGTGCGCATGGTAACTGTTGTATTCAAACCCTATGCTATTTCTGTGTTTCATCAACACTCTGATAGTCCACAGATTACAGAATGCCTCCAGATGTGCATCGAAAACTATTACTGGTCTTCTGGGGAACGATCAAAGCGTAAACTGTTTGAGACATTAGTCCCGTGGAGGAAAGTGCGCATGGTGACTGTTGTATTCCATCCCGTTGCACTTTCTGTGTTTCATCAACACTCTGATAGTCCACAGATTACATAATGCCACCAGATGTGCATCAGAAACTACTACTGGTCTTCCAGGGAACGATCAATGAGTAGACTGTTTGAGACCTTACTCCCATGGAGGAAGGTGCGCATGGTGACTGTTGTATTCTATCCCGATGCAATTTCCGTGCGACATCAACATTCTGATATTCCACAGTTTACGGAAAGCTCCAGATGAGCATCGGAAAGTACTACTGGTCTTCCAGGGAACGATCAAAGCGTAGACTGTTAGACACATTACTCCCATGGAGGAAAGTGCGCATGGTGACTGTTGTATTCAATCCCGATGCAATTTCTGTGTTTCATCAACACTCTGATAGTCCACAGATTACAGAATGCCACCAGACGTGCATCGGAAACTACTACTGGTCTTCCAGGAACGATCAAAGCGTAGACTGTTTGAGAGATTACTCACATGGAGAAAAGTGCGCATGGTGACTGTTGTATTCTATCCCGATGCAATATCTGTGTTTAATCAACACTCTGATACTCCACAGATTACAGAATGCCACAAGATGTGCATCGGAAACTACTACTGGTCTTCCAGGGAACGATCAAAGCGTAGACTGTTTGAGACATTACTCCCGTCGAGGAAAGTGCGCATGGTGACTGTTGTATTCAATCCCGATGCAGTTTCTGTCTTTCATCAACACTCTGATAGTCCACAGATTACCGAATGCCTCCAGATGTTCATGGGAAACTACTACTGGTCTTCAAGGGAACGATCAAAGCGTAGACTGTTTGAGACATTACTCCCATGAAGGAAAGTGCGCATGGTGACTGTTGTATTCAATCCCGATGCAATTTCTGTGTTTCATCAACACTCTGATAGTCCACAGATTACAGAATGCCTCCTGATGTGCATCGGAAACCACTACTGGTCTTCCAGGGAACGATCAAAGCGTAGACTGTTAGAGACATTACTCCCATGGAGGAAAGTGCGCATGGTGACTGTTGTATTCAATCCCGATGCAATTTCTGTGTTTCATCAACACTCTGATAGTCCACAGATTACACAATGCCACCAGATGTGCATCGAAAACTACTACTGGTCTTCCGGGGAACGATCAAAGCGTAGACTGTTTGAGACATTAGTCCCGTGGAGGAAAGTGCGCATGGTTACTGTTGTATTCAATCCCGATGCATTTTCTGTGTTTAATCAACTCTCTGATAGTCCACAGATTACAGAATGCCTCCTGATGTGCATCGGAAACCACTACTGGTCTTCCAGGGATCGATCAAAGCGTGGACTGTTTGAGACATTACTCCCATGGAGGAATGTGCGCATGGTGACTGTTGTATTCTATCCCGATGCAATTTCTGTTCTTCATCAACATTCTGATACTCCGCAGTTTACGGAAAGCCTCCAGATGAGCATCGGAAAGTACTACTGGTCTTCCAGGGAACGATCAAAGAGTAGACTGTTAGAGACATTACTCCCATGGAGTAAAGTGCGCATGGTGACTGTTGTATTCAATCCCGATGCAATATCTGTGTTTCATCAACACTCTGATAGTCCACAGATTACCGAATGCCTCCAGATGTTCATGGGAAACTACTACTGGTCTTCCAGGGAACGATCAAAGCGTAGACTGTGTGAGACATTACTCCCGTGGAGGAAAGTGCGCATGGTGACTGTTGTATTCAATCCCGATGCAATTTCTCTGTTTCATCAACACTCTGATATTCCACAGACAACAGAATGCTTTCAGATGTGCATCGGAAACTACTACTGGTCTTCCTGGGAACGATCCAAGCGTAGACTGTTTGAGACATTACTCCCATGAAGGAAAGTGCGCATGGTGACTGTTGTATTCAATCCCGATGCAATTTCTGTGTTTCATCAACACTCTGATAGTCCACAGATTACAGAATGCCTCCTGATGTGCATCGGAAACCACTACTGGTCTTCCATGGGAACGATCAAAGCGTAGACTGTTAGAGACATTACTCCCATGGAGGAAAGTGCGCATGGTGACTGTTGTATTCAATCCCGATGCAATTTCTGTGTTTCATCAACACTCTGATAGTCCACAGATTACAGAATGCCACCAATTGTGCATCGAAAACTACTACTGGTCTTCCGGGGAACGATCAAAGCGTAGACTGTTTGAGACATCAGTCCCGTGGAGGAAAGTGCGCATGGTGATTGTTGTATTCAATCCCGATGCAATTTCTGTGTTTCATCAACACTCTGATAGTCCACAGATTACAGAATGCCTCCTGATGTGCATCGGAAACCACTACATGTCTTCCAGGGAACGATCAAAGCGTAGACTGTTTGAGACATTACTCCCATGGAGGAATGTGCGCATGGTGACTGTTGTATTCTATCCCGATGCAATTTCTGTGCTTCATCAACATTCTGATAGTCCACAGTTTACGGAAAGCCTCCAGATGAGCATCGGAAAGTACTACTGGTCTTCCAGGGAACGATCAAAGCGTAGACTGTTAGAGACATTACTCCCATGGAGGAAAGTGCGCATGGTGACTGTTGTATTCAATCCCTATGCAATTTCTGTGTTTCAGAAACACTCTGATAGTCCACAGATTACAGAATGCCACCAGTTGTGCACCGGAAACTACTACTGGTCTTACAGGGAACGACCAAAGCGTAAACTATTTGAGACATGACTCCCATGGAGGGAAGTGCGCATGGTCACTGTCGTATTCAATCCCGATGCAATTTCTGTGTTTCATCAGCACTCTTATAGTCCACAGATTACAGAATGCTTTCAGATGTGCATCGGAAACTACTACTGGTCTTCCTGGGAACGATCAAAGCGTAGACTGTTTGAGACATTATTCCCATGAAGGTATGTGCGCATTGTGACTGTTGTATTCAATCCCGAGGCAATTTCTGTGTTTCATCAACACTCTGATAGTCCACAGATTACAGAATGCCAAAAGACGTGCACGAGAAACTACTACTGGTCTTCCAGGAACGATCAAGGCGTAGACTGTTTGAGATATTACTCCCACGAAGGAATGTGCGCATGGTGACTGTTGTATTCAATCCCGGTGGAATTTCTGTGTTTCATCAACACTCTGATAGTCCACAGAGTACAGAATGCCTTCAGATGTGCATCGTATACCACTACTGGTCTTCCAGGGAACGATCAAAGCGTAGACTGTTTGAGACATTCCTCCCATTGAGGAAAGTGCGCATGGTGACTGTTGTATTCAAACCCGATGCTATTTCTGTGTTTCATCAACACTCTGATAGTCCACAGATTACAGAATGCCTCCAGATGTGCATCGAAAACTACTACTGGTCTTCTGGGGAACGATCAAAGCGTAAACTGTTTGAGACATTAGTCCCGTGGAGGAAAGTGCGCATGGTGACTGTTGTATGCAATCCCTATGCAATTTCTGTGTTTCATCAACACTCTGATAGTCCACAGACTACAGAATGCCACCAGATGTGCATCAGAAACTACTACTGGTCTTCCAGGGAACGATCAATGAGTAGACTGTTTGAGACTTTACTCCCATGGAGGAAAGTGCGCATGGTCACTGTTGCATTCTATCCCGATGCAATTTCTGTGCTTCATCAACATTCCGATATTCCACAGTTTACAGAAAGCTCCAGATGAGCATCGGAAAGTACTACTGGTCTTCCAGGGAAAGATCAAAGCGTAGACTGTTAGAGACATTACTCCCATGGAGGAAAGTGCGCATGGTCAATGTTGTGTTCAATCCCGATGCAATTTCTGTGTTTCATCAACAATCTGATAGTCCACAGATTACAGAATGCCTCCAGATGTGCATCGGAAACTACTACTGGTCTTCAAGGGAACGATCAAAGCGTAAACTCTTTGAGACATGACTCCCATTGAGGAAACTGCTCATGGAGACTGTTGTATGCAATCCCGATGCAATTTCAGTGTTTCATCAGCACTCTTATAGTCCACAGATTACAGAATGCTTTCAGATGTGCATCGGAAACTACTACTGGTCTTCCTGGGAACGATCAAAGCGTAGACTGTTTGAGACATTATTCCCATGAAGGAATGTGCGCATTGTGACTGTTGTATTCAATCCCGAGACAATTTCTGTGTTTCATCAACACTCTGATAGTCCACAGATTACAGAATGCCACCAGACGTGCATCGGAAACTACTACTGGTCTTCCAGGAACGATCAAAGCGTAGACTGTTTGAGACATTACTCCCATGGAGGAAAGTGCGCATGGTGACTGTTGTATTCTATCCCGTTGCAATTTCTGTGTTTAATCAACCCTTTGATACTCCACAGATTACAGAATGCCACCAGATGTGCATCGGAAACTACTACTGGTTTTCCAGGGAACGATCAAAGCGTACACTGTTTGAGACATTACTCCCGTGGAGGAAAGTGCGCATGGTGACTGTTGTATTCAATCCCGAAGCAATTTCTGTCTTTCATCAACACTCTGATAGTCCACAGATTACCGAATGCCTGCAGATGTTCATAGGAAACTACTACTGGTCTTACAGGGAACGATCAATGCGTAGACTGTTTGAGACATTACTCCCATGGAGGAAAGTGCGCATGGTGACTGTTGTATTGAATCCCGATGCAATTTCTGGGTTTCATCAACACTCTAATAGTCCACAGATTACAGAATGCCTCCAGTTGTGCATCGGAAACTACTACTGGTCTTAGAGGGAACGATCAAAGCGTAAACTCTTTGAGACATGACTCCCATGGGGGGAAGTGCGCATGGTGACTGTTGTATTCAATCCCCATGCAATTTCTGTGTTTCATCAGCACTCTTATAGTACACAGATTACAGAATGCCTCCTGATGTGCATCGGAAACCACTACTGGTCTTCCAGGGAACGATCAAAGCGTAGACTGTTAGAGACATTACTCCCATGGAGGAAAGTGCGCATGGTGACTGTTGTATTCTATCCCGATGCAATTTCTGTGCTTCATCAACATTCTGATAGTCCACAGTTTACGGAAAGCCTCCAGATGAGCATTTGAAAGTACTACTGGTCTTCCAGGGAACGAACAAAGCGTAGACTGTTAGAGACATTACTCCCATGGAGGAAAGTGCGCATGGTGACTGTTGTATTGAATCCCGATGCAATTTCTGGGTTTCATCAACACTCTAATAGTCCACAGATTACAGAATGCCTCCAGTTGTGCATCGGAAACTACTACTGGTCTTAGAGGGAACGATCAAAGCGTAAACTCTTAGAGACATGACTCCCATGGAGGGAAGTGCGCATGGTGACTGTTGTATTCAATCCCCATGCAATTTCTGTGTTTCATCAGCACTCTTATAGTACACAGATTACAGAATGCCTCCTGATGTGCATCGGAAACCACTACTGGTCTTCCAGGGAACGATCAAAGCGTAGACTGTTAGAGACATTACTCCCATGGAGGAAAGTGCGCATGGTGACTGTTGTATTCAATCCCGATGCAATTTCTGTGTTTCATCAACACTCTGATAGTCCACAGATTACAGAATTCCACCAGATGTGCATCGAAAACTACTACTGGTCTTCCGGGGAACGATCAAAGCGTAGACTGTTTGAGACATTAGTCCCGTGGAGGGAAGTGCGCATGGTGACTGTTGTATTCAATCCCGATGGAATTTCTGTGTTTCATCAACACTCTGATAGTCCACAGATTACAGAATGCCACCAGATGTGCATCGAAAACTACTACTGGTCTTCCGGGGAACGATCAAAGTGTAGACTGTTTGAGACATTAGTCCCGTGGAGGAAAGTGCGCATGGTGACTGTTGTATTCAATCCCGATGCAATTTCTGTGTTTCATCAACACTATGATAGTCCACAGATTACAGAATGCCTCCTGATGTGCATCGGAAACCACTACATGTCTTCCAGGGAACGATCAAAGCGTAGACTGTTTGAGACATTACTCCCATGGAGGAATGTGCGCATGGTGACTGTTGTATTCTATCCCGATGCAATTTCTGTGCTTCATCAACATTCTGATAGTCCACAGTTTACGGAAAGCCTCCAGATGAGAATTTTAAAGTACTACTGGCCTTCCAGGGAACGAACAAAGCGTAGACTGTTAGAGACATTACTCCCATGGAGGAAAGTGCGCATGGTGACTGTTGTATTCAATCCCGAGGCAATTTCTGTGTTTCATCAACACTCTGATAGTCCACAGATTACAGAATGCCACCAGACGTGCACGGGAAACTACTACTGGTCTTCCAGGAACGATCAAAGCGTAGACTGTTTGAGACATTACTTCCGTGGAGGAAAGTGCGCATGGTGACTGTTGTATTCTATCCCGATGCAATTTCTGTGTTTAATCAACACTCTGATACTCCACAGATTACAGAATGTCACAAGATGTGCATCGGAAACTACTACTGGTCTTCCAGTTAACGATCAAAGCGTAGACTGTTTGAGACATTACTCCCGTGGAGGAAAGTGCGCATGGTGACTGTTGTATTCAATTCCCATACAATTTCTGTGTTTCATCAACACTCTGATAGTCCACAGATTACAGAATTCCTCCTGATGTGCATCGGAAACCACTACTGGTCTTCCAGGGAACGATCAAAGCGTAGACTGTTAGAGACATTACTCCCATGGAGGAAAGTGCGCATGGTGACTGTTGTATTCAATCCCGATGCAATTTCTGTGTTTCATCAACACTCTGATAGTCCACACATTACAGAATGCCTCCAGATGTGCATCGGAAACTACTACTGGTCTTCCGGGGAACGATCAAATCGTAGACTGTTTGAGACATTAGTCCCGTGGAGGGAAGTGCGCATGGTGACTGTTGTATTCAATCCCGTTGGAATTTCTGTGTTTCATCAACACTCTGATAGTCCACAGATTACAGAATGCCACCAGATGTGCATCGAAAACTACTACTGGTCTTCCGGGGAACGATCAAAGCGTAGACTGTTTGAGACATTAGTCCCGTGGAGGAAAGTGCGCATGGTGACTGTTGTATTCAATCCCGATGCAATTTCTGTGTTTCATCAACACTATGATAGTCCACAGATTACAGAATGCCTCCTGATGTGCATCGGAAACCACTACATGTCTTCCAGGGAACGATCAAAGCGTAGACTGTTTGAGACATTACTCCCATGGAGGAATGTGCGCATGGTGACTGTTGTATTCTATCCCGATGCAATTTCTGTGCTTCATCAACATTCTGATAGTCCACAGTTTACGGAAAGCCTCCAGATGAGCATTTGAAAGTACTACTGGTCTTCCAGGGAACGAACAAAGCGTAGACTGTTAGAGACATTACTCCCATGGAGGAAAGTGCGCATGGTGACTGTTGTATTCAATCCCGATGCAATTTCTGTGTTTCATCAACACTCTAATAGTCCACAGATTACAGAATGCCTCCAGTTGTGCATCGGAAACTACTACTGGTCTTAGAGGGAACGATCAAAGCGTAAACTCTTTGAGACATGACTCCCATGGAGGGAAGTGCGCATGGTGACTGTTGTATTCAATCCCCATGCAATTTCTGTGTTTCATCAGCACTCTCATAGTCCGCAGATTACAGAATGCCTCCTGATGTGCATCGGAAACCACTACTGGTCTTCCAGGGAACGATCAAAGCGTAGACTGTTAGAGACATTACTCCCATGGAGGAAAGTGCGCATGGTGACTGTTGTATTCAATCCCGATGCAATTTCTGTGTTTCATCAACACTCTGATAGTCCACAGATTACAGAATGCCACCAGATGTGCATCGAAAACTACTACTGGTCTTCCGGGGAACGATCAAAGTGTAGACTGTTTGAGACATTAGTCTCGTGGAGGAAAGTGCGCATGGTGAATGTTGTATTCAACCCCGATGCAACTTCTGTGTTTCATCAACACTATGATAGTCCACAGATTACAGAATGCCTCCTGATGTGCATCGGAAACCACTACATGTCTTCCAGGGAACGATCAAAGCGTAGACTGTTTGAGACATTACTCCCATGGAGGAATGTGCGCATGGTGACTGTTGTATTCTATCCCGATGCAATTTCTGTGCTTCATCAACATTCTGATAGTCCACAGTTTACGGAAAGCCTCCAGATGAGAATTTTAAAGTACTACTGGCCTTCCAGGGAACGAACAAAGCGTAGACTGTTAGAGACATTACTCCCATGGAGGAAAGTGCGCATGGTGACTGTTGTATTCAATCCCGAGGCAATTTCTGTGTTTCATCAACACTCTGATAGTCCACAGATTACAGAATGCCACCAGACGTGCACGGGAAACTACTACTGGTCTTCCAGGAACGTTCAAAGCGTAGACTGTTTGAGACATTACTCCCGTGGAGGAAAGTGCGCATGGTGACTGTTGTATTCTATCCCGATGCAATTTCTGTGTTTAATCAACACTCTGATACTCCACAGATTACAGAATGTCACAAGATGTGCATCGGAAACTACTACTGGTCTTCCAGTTAACGATCAAAGCGTAGACTGTTTGAGACATTACTCCCGTGGAGGAAAGTGCGCATGGTGACTGTTGTATTCAATTCCCATTCAATTTCTGTGTTTCATCAACACTCTGATTGTCCACAGATTACAGAATGCCACCAGATGTGCATCGGATACTACTACTGGTCTTCCAGGGAATGATCAAAGCGTAGACTGTTTGAGACATTACTCCTATGGAGGAAACTGCTCATGGAGACTGTTGTATTCAATCCCGATGCAATTTCTGTGTTTCATCATCACTCTGATAGTCCACAGATTACGGAAAGCATCCAGATGTGCATCAGAAACTACTACTTTTCTTCCAGTGACCGATCAAATCGTAGGCTGTTAGAGACATTACTCTCATTGTTGAAAGTGCACATGGTGACTGTTGTATTCAATCCCGATGCAATATCTTTGTTTCATCAACACTCTGATAGTCTACATGTTACAGAATGCCGCCAGATGTGCATCGGAAACTACTATTGGTCTTCCAGTGAACGATCAAATCGTAGACTGTTTGAGATTTTACTCCCATGGAGGAAACTGCTCATGGAGACTGTTGTATTCAATACCGGTGGAATTTCTGTGTTTCATCAACACTCTGATAGTCCACAGATTACAGAATGCCTCCAGATGTGCATCGGAAACCACTACTGGTCTTCCAGGGAACGATCAAAGCGTAGACTGTTTGAGACATTCCTCCCAATGAGGAAAGTGCGCATGGTGACTGTTGTATTCAAACCCGATGCTATTTCTGTGTTTCATCAATACTCTGAGAGTCCACAGATTATAGAATGCCTCCAGATGTGCATCGAAAACTACTACTGGTCTTCTGGGGAACGATCAAAGCGTAAACTGTTTGAGACATTAGTCCCGTGGAGGAAAGTGCGCATGGTGACTGTTGTATTCAATCCCGATGCAATTTCTGTGTTTCATCAACACTCTGATAGTCCACAGATTACAGAATGCCACCAGATGTGCATCAGAAACTACTACTGGTCGTCCAGGGAACGATCAATGAGTAGACTGTTTGAGACCTTACTCCCATGGAGGAAAGTGCGCATGGTCACTGTTGTATTCTATCCCGATGCAATTTCTGTGCTTCATCAACATTCTGATATTCCACAGTCTACGGAAAGCTCCAGATGAGCATCGGTAAGTACTACTGGTCTTCCAGGGAACGATCAAAGCGTAGATTTGTTTGGGACATTATTCCCATGAAGGAATGTGCGCATTGTGCATGTTGTATTCAATCCCGAGACAATTTCTGTGTTTCATCAACACTCTGATATTCCACAGATTACAGAATGCCACCAGATGTGCATCGGAAACTACTACTGGTCTTCCAGGAACGTTCAAAGCGTAGACTGTTTGAGACATTACTCCCATGGAGGAAAGTGCGCATGGTGACTGTTGTATTCTATCCCGATGCAATTTCTGTGTTTAATCAACCCTCTGATACTGCACAGATTACAGAATGCCACCAGATGTGCATCGGAAACTACTACTGGTCTTCCAAGGAACGATCAAAGCGTAGACTGCTTGAGACATTACTCCCGTGGAGGAAAGTGCGCATGGTGACTGTTGTATTCAATCCCGATGCAATTTCTGTCTTTCATCAACACTCTGATAGTCCACAGATTACCGAATGCCTCCAGATGTTCATGGGAAACTACTACTGGTCTTCCAGGGAACGATCAAAGCGTAGACTGTTTGAGACATTACTCCCATGAAGGAAAGTGCGCATGGTGACTGCTGTATTCAATCCCGATGCAATTTCTGTGTTTCATCAACACTCTGACAGTCCACAGATTACAGAATGCCTCCTGATGTGCGTCGGAAACCACTACTGGTCTTCCAGGGAACGATCAAAGCGTAGACTGTTAGAGACATTACTCCCGTGGAGGAAAGTGCGCATGGTGACTGTTGTATTCAATTCCCATTCAATTTCTGTGTTTCATCAACACTCTGATTGTCCACAGATTACAGAATGCCACCAGATGTGCATCGGATACTACTACTGGTCTTCCAGGGAACGATCAAAGCGTAGACTGTTTGAGACATTACTCCTATGGAGGAAACTGCTCATGGAGACTGTTGTATTCAATCCCGATGCAATTTCTGTGTTTCATCATCACTCTGATAGTCCACAGATTACGGAAAGCATCCAGATGTGCATCAGAAACTACTACTTTTCTTCCAGTGACCGATCAAATCGTAGGCTGGTAGTGACATTACTCCCATTGTTGTAAGTGCGCATGGTGACTGTTGTATTCAATCCCGATGCAATATCTTTGTTTCATCAACACTCTGATAGTCTACATATTACAGAATGCCGCCAGACGTGCATCGGAAACTACTACTGGTCTTCCAGGAACGATCAAAGCTTAGACTGTTTGAGACATTACTCCCATGGAGGAAAGTGCACATGGTGACTGTTGTATTCTATCCCGATGCAATTTCTGTGTTTGATCAACCCTCTGATACTGCACAGATTACTGAATGCCACCAGATGTGCATCGGAAACTACTACTGGTCTTCCAGGGAACGATCAAAGCGTAGACTGTTTGAGACATTACTCCCATGAAGGAAAGTGCGCATGGTGACTGCTGTATTCAATCCCGATGCAATTTCTGTGTTTCATCAACACTCTTATAGTCCACAGATAACAGAATGCCTCCTGATGTGCATCGGAAACCACTACTGGTTTTCCAGGGAACGATCAAAGCGTAGACTGTTAGAGACATTACTCCCATGGAGGAAAGTGCGCATGGTGACTGTTGTATTCAATCCCGATGCAATTTCTGTGTTTCATCAACACTCTGATAGTCCACAGATTACAGAATGCCACCAGATGTGCATCGAAAACTACTACTGGTCTTCCGGGGAACGATCAAAGCGTAGACTGTTTGAGACATTAGTCCCGTGGAGGAAAGTGCGCATGGTGACTGTTGTTTTCAATCCCGATGCATTTTCTGTGTTTCAACAACACTCTGATAGTCCACAGATTACAGAATGCCTCCTGATGTGCATCGGAAACCACTACTGGTCTTCCAGGGAACGATCAAAGCGTAGACTGTTTGAGACATTACTCCCATGGAGGAATGTGCGCATGGTGACTGTTGTATTCTATCCCGATGCAATTTCTGTGCTTCATCAACATTCTGATAGTCCACAGTTTACGGAAAGCCTCCAGATGAGCATCGGAAAGAACTACTGGTCTTCCAGGGAACGATCAAAGAGTAGACTGTTAGAGACATTACTCCCATGGAGGAAAGTGCGCATGGTGACTGTTATATTCAATCCCGATGCAATTTCTGTGTTTCATCAACACTCTGATAGTCCACAGATTACGGAATGCCACCAGATGTGCATCGAAAACTACTACTGGTCTTGCAGGGAACGATCAAAGCATAGACTGTTTGAGACATTACTCCCATGGAGGAAAGTGCTCATGGTAAGTGTTGTATTCAATCCCGATGCAATTTCTGTGTTTCATCAACACTCTGATAGTCCACAGATTACAGAATGCCACCAGATGTGCATCAGAAACTACTACTGGTCGTCCAGGGAACGATCAATGAGTAGACTGTTTGAGACCTTACTCCCATGGAGGAAAGTGCGCATGGTGACTGTTGTATTCTATCCCGATGCAATTTCAGTGCTTCATCAACATTCTGATATTCCACAGTCTACGGAAAGCTCCAGATGAGCATCGGTAAGTACTACTGGTCTTCCAGGGAACGATCAAGGCGTAGAATGTTAGAGACATTACTCCCACGGAGGAAAGTGCGCATGGTGAATGTTGTATTCAATCCCGATGCAATTTCTGTGTTTCATCAACAATCTGATAGTCCACAGATTACAGAATGCCTCCAGATGTGCATCGGAAACTACTACTGGTCTTCGAGGGAACGATCAAAGCGTAAACTCTTTGAGACATGACTCCCATGGAGGGAAGTGGGCATGGTGACTGTTGTATGCCATCCCGATGCAATTTCAGTGTTTCATCAGCACTCTTATAGTCCACAGATTACAGAATGCTTTCAGATGTGCATCGGAAACTACTACTGGTCTTCCTGGGAACGATCAAAGCGTAGACTGTTTGAGACATTATTCCCATGAAGGAATGTGCGCATTGTGCATGTTGTATTCAATCCCGAGACAATTTCTGTGTTTCATCAACACTCTGACAGTCCACAGATTACAGAATGCCACCAGACGTGCATCGGAAACTACTACTGGGCTTCCAGGAACGTTCAAAGCGTAGACTGTTTGAGACATTACTCCCATGGAGGAAAGTGCGCATGGTGACTGTTGTATTCTATCCCGATGCAATTTCTGTGTTTAATCAACCCTCTGATACTGCACAGATTACAGAATGCCACCAGATGTGCATCGGAAACTACTACTGGTCTTCCAAGGAACGATCAAAGCGTAGACTGCTTGAGACATTACTCCCGTGGAGGAAAGTGCGCATGGTGACTGTTGTATTCAATCCCGATGCAATTTCTGTCTTTCATCAACACTCTGATAGTCCACAGATTACCGAATGCCTCCAGATGTTCATGGGAAACTACTACTGGTCTTCCAGGGAACGATCAAAGCGTAGACTGTTTGAGACATTACTCCCATGAAGGAAAGTGCGCATGGTGACTGCTGTATTCAATCCCGATGCAATTTCTGTGTTTCATCAACACTCTGATAGTCCACAGATTACAGAATGCCTCCTGATGTGCATCGGGAACCACTACTGGTCTTCCAGGGAACGATCAAAGCGTAGACTGTTAGAGACATTACTCCCGTGGAGGAAAGTGCGCATGGTGACTGTTGTATTCAATTCCCATTCAATTTCTGTGTTTCATCAACACTCTGATTGTCCACAGATTACAGAATGCCACCAGATGTGCATCGGATACTACTACTGGTCTTCCAGGGAACGATCAAAGCGTAGACTGTTTGAGACATTACTCCTATGGAGGAAACTGCTCATGGAGACTGTTGTATTCAATCCCGATGCAATTTCTGTGTTTCATCAACACTCTGATAGTCCACAGCTTACAGAATGCCACCAGATGTGCATCGAAAACTACTACTGGTCTTCCGGGGAACCATCAAAGCGTAGACTGTTTGAGACATTAGTCCCGTGGAGGAAAGTGCGCATGGTGACTGTTGTATTCAATCCCGATGCAATTTCTGTGTTTCATCAACACTCTGATAGTCCACAGATTACAGAATGCCTCCTGATGTGCATCGGAAACTACTACTGGTCTTCCAGGAAGCGATCAAAGCGTAGACTGTTTGAGTCATTACTCCCATGGAGGAATGTGTGCATGGTGACTGTTGTATTCTATCACGATGCAATTTCTGTGCTTCATCAACATTCTGATAGTCCACAGTTTACGGAAAGCCTCCAGATGAGCATCGGAAAGTACTACTGGTCTTCCAGGGAACGATCAAAGCGTAGACTGTTAGAGACATTACTCCCATGGAGGAAAGTGCGCATGGTGACTGTTGTAATCAATCCCGATGCAATTTCTGTGTTTCATCAACACTCTAATAGTCCACAGATTGCAGAATGCCTTCAGTTGTGCATCGGAAACTACTACTGGTCTTACAGGGAACGATCAAAGCGTAAACTCTTTGACACATGACTCCCATGGAGGGAAGTGCGCATGGTGACTGTTGTATTCAATCCCGATGCAATTTTTGTGTTTCATCAGCACTCTTATAGTCCACAGATTACAGATAGCTTTCAGATGTTCATCGGAAACTCCTACAGGTCCTCCTGGGAACGATCAAAGCGTAGACTGTTTGAGACATTTTTCCCATGAAGGAATGTGCGCATTGTGACTGTTGTATTCAATCCCGAGGCAATTTCTGTGTTTCATCAACACTCTGATACTCCACAGGTTACAGAATGTCACCACATGTGCATCGGAAACTACTACTGGTCTTCCAGTTAAGGATCAAAGCGTAGACTGTTTGAGACATTATTCCCATGAAGGAATGTGCGCATTGTGCATGTTGTATTCAATCCCGAGACAATTTCTGTGTTTCATCAACACTCTGACAGTCCACAGATTACAGAATGCCACCAGACGTGCATCGGAAACTACTACTGGGCTTCCAGGAACGTTCAAAGCGTAGACTGTTTGAGACATTACTCCCATGGAGGAAAGTGCGCATGGTGACTGTTGTATTCTATCCCGATGCAATTTCTGTGTTTAATCAACCCTCTGATACTGCACAGATTACAGAATGCCACCAGATGTGCATCGGAAACTACTACTGGTCTTCCAAGGAACGATCAAAGCGTAGACTGCTTGAGACATTACTCCCGTGGAGGAAAGTGCGCATGGTGACTGTTGTATTCAATCCCGATGCAATTTCTGTCTTTCATCAACACTCTGATAGTCCACAGATTACCGAATGCCTCCAGATGTTCATGGGAAACTACTACTGGTCTTCCAGGGAACGATCAAAGCGTAGACTGTTTGAGACATTACTCCCATGAAGGAAAGTGCGCATGGTGACTGCTGTATTCAATCCCGATGCAATTTCTGTGTTTCATCAACACTCTGATAGTCCACAGATTACAGAATGCCTCCTGATGTGCATCGGGAACCACTACTGGTCTTCCAGGGAACGATCAAAGCGTAGACTGTTAGAGACATTACTCCCGTGGAGGAAAGTGCGCATGGTGACTGTTGTATTCAATTCCCATTCAATTTCTGTGTTTCATCAACACTCTGATTGTCCACAGATTACAGAATGCCACCAGATGTGCATCGGATACTACTACTGGTCTTCCAGGGAACGATCAAAGCGTAGACTGTTTGAGACATTACTCCTATGGAGGAAACTGCTCATGGAGACTGTTGTATTCAATCCCGATGCAATTTCTGTGTTTCATCATCACTCTGATAGTCCACAGATTACGGAAAGCATCCAGATGTGCATCAGAAACTACTACTTTTCTTCCAGTGACCGATCAAATCGTAGGCTGGTAGTGACATTACTCCCATTGTTGAAAGTGCGCATGGTGACTGTTGTATTCAATCCCGATGCAATATCTTTGTTTCATCAACACTCTGATAGTCTACATATTACAGAATGCCGCCAGACGTGCATCGAAAACTACTACTGGTCTTCCAGGAACGATCAAAGCTTAGACTGTTTGAGACATTACTCCCATGGAGGAAAGTGCGCATGGTGACTGTTGTATTCTATCCCGATGCAATTTCTGTGTTTGATCAACCCTCTGATACTGCACAGATTACAGAATGCCACCAGATGTGCATCGGAAACTACTACTGGTCTTCCAGGGAACGATCAAAGCGTAGACTGTTTGAGACATTACTCCCATGAAGGAAAGTGCGCATGGTGACTGCTGTATTCAATCCCGATGCAATTTCTGTGTTTCATCAACACTCTGATAGTCCACAGCTTACAGAATGCCACCAGATGTGCATCGAAAACTACTACTGGTCTTCCGGGGAACCATCAAAGCGTAGACTGTTTGAGACATTAGTCCCGTGGAGGAAAGGGCGCATGGTGACTGTTGTATTCAATCCCGATGCAATTTCTGTGTTTCATCAACACTCTGATAGTCCACAGATTACAGAATGCCTCCTGATGTGCATCGGAAACTACTACTGGTCTTCCAGGAAGCGATCAAAGCGTAGACTGTTTGAGTCATTACTCCCATGGAGGAATGTGTGCATGGTGACTGTTGTATTCTATCACGATGCAATTTCTGTGCTTCATCAACATTCTGATAGTCCACAGTTTACGGAAAGCCTCCAGATGAGCATCGGAAAGTACTACTGGTCTTCCAGGGAACGATCAAAGCGTAGACTGTTAGAGACATTACTCCCATGGAGGAAAGTGCGCATGGTGACTGTTGTATTCAATCCCGATGCAATTTCTGTGTTTCATCAACACTCTGATAGTCCACAGATTACAGAATGCCTTCAGTTGTGCATCGGAAACTACTACTGGTCTTACAGGGAACGATCAAAGCGTAAACTCTTTGACACATGACTCCCATGGAGGGAAGTGCGCATGGTGACTGTTGTATTCAATCCCGATGCAATTTTTGTGTTTCATCAGCACTCTTATAGTCCACAGATTACAGATAGCTTTCAGATGTTCATCGGAAACTCCTACAGGTCCTCCTGGGAACGATCAAAGCGTAGACTGTTTGAGACATTATTCCCATGAAGGAATGTGCGCATGGTGACTGTTGTATTCAATCCCGAGGCTATTTCTATGTTTCATCACCACTCTGATAGTCCACAGATTACAGAATGCCACCAGACGTGCATCGGAAACTACTACTGGTCTTCCAGGAACGATCAAAGCGTAGACTGTTTGAGACATTACTCCCGTGGAGAAAAGTGCGCATGGTGACTGTTGTATTCTATCCCGATGCAATTTCTGTGTTTAATCAACACTCTGATACTCCACAGATTACAGAATGCCACCAGATGTGCATCGGAAACTACTACTGGTCTTCCAGGGAACGATCAAAGCGTAGACTGTTTGAGACATTACTCCCGTGGAGGAAAGTGCGCATGGTGACAGTTGTATTCAATTCCCAGTCAATTTCTGAGTTTTATCAACACTCTGATTGTCCACAGATTACAGAATGCCAACAGATGTGCATCGGAAACTACTACTGGTCTTCCAGCGACCGATCAAAGCGTAGACTGTTTGAGACATTACTCCCGTGGAGGAAAGTGCGCATGGTAACTGTTGTATTCAATCCCGATGCAATTTCTGTGTTTAATCAACACTCTGATAGTCCACAGTTTACGGAAAGCCTCCAGAGGAGCATCGGAAAGTACTACTGGTCTTCCTGGAAACGATCAAATCGTAGACTGTTAGAGACATTACTAAGATGGAGGAAAGTGCGCATGGTGACTGTTGTATTCTATCCCGATGCAATTTCTGTGTTTAATCAACACTCTGATACTCCACAGATTACAGAATGCCACCAGATGTGCATCGGAAACTACTACTGGTCTTCCAGGGAACGATCAAAGCGTAGACTGTTTGAGACATTACTCCCGTGGAGGAAAGTGCGCATGGTGACAGTTGTATTCAATTCCCATTCAATTTCTGAGTTTTATCAACACTCTGATTGTCCACAGATTACAGAATGCCACCAGATGTGCATCGGAAACTGCTACTGGTCTTCCAGCGACCGATCAAAGCGTAGACTGTTTGAGACATTACTCCCGTGGAGGAAAGTGCGCATGGTGACTGTTGTATTCAATCCCGATGCAATTTCTGTGTTTAATCAACACTCTAATAGTCCACAGTTTACGGAAAGCCTCCAGAGGAGCATCGGAAAGTACTACTGGTCTTCCTGGAAACGATCAAAGCGTAGACTGTTAGAGACATTACTAAGATGGAGGAAAGTGCGCATGGTGACTGTTGTATTCAATCCCGAGGCAATTTCTGTGTTTCATCAACACTCTGATAGTCCACAGATTACAGAATGCCACCAGACGTGCATCGGAAACTACTACTGGTCTTCCAGGAACGATCAAAGCGTAGACTGTTTGAGACATTACTCCCGTGGAGGAAAGTGCGCATGGTGACTGTTGTATTCTATCCCGATGCAATTTCTGTGTTTAATCAACACTCTGATACTCCACAGATTACAGAATGCCACCAGATGTGCATCGGAAACTACTACTGGTCTTCCAGGGAACGATCAAAGCGTAGACTGTTTGAGACATTACTTCCGTGGAGGGAAGTGCGCGTGGTGACTGTTGTATTCAATTCCCATTCAATTTCTGTGTTTCATCAACACTCTGATTGTCCACAGATTACAGAATGAAACCAGATGTGCATCGGAAAGTACTACTGGTCTTCCAGGGACCGATCAAAACGTAGTGTGTTTGAGACATTACTCCCGTGGAGGAAAGTGCGCATGGTGACTGTTGTATTCAATCCCGATGCAATTTCTGTGTTTCATCAACACTCTGATAGTCCACAGATTACAGAATGCCACCAGATGAGCATCGGAAACTACTACTGGTCTTCCAGGAACGATCAAAGCGTAGACTGTTTGAGACATTACTCCCATTATGGAAAGTGCGCATGGTGACTGTTGTATTCAATCCCGATGCAATTTCTGTGTTTCATCAACACTCTGATTGTCCACAGATTACAGAATGCCTCCAGATGTGCATCGGAAACTACTACTGGTCTTCCAGGGAACGATCAAAGAGTAGACACTTTGAGACATTACTCCCGTGGAGGAAAGTGCGCATGGTGACTGTTGTATTCTATCCCGATGCAATTTCTGTGTTTGATCAACCCTCTGATACTGCACAGATTACAGAATGCCACCAGATGTGCATCGGAAACTACTACTGGTCTTCCAGGGAACGATCAAAGCGTAGACTGTTTGAGACATTACTCCCATGAAGGAAAGTGCGCATGGTGACTGCTGTATTCAATCCCGATGCAATTTCTGTGTTTCATCAACACTCTGATAGTCCACAGCTTACAGAATGCCACCAGATGTGCATCGAAAACTACTACTGGTCTTCCGGGGAACCATCAAAGCGTAGACTGTTTGAGACATTAGTCCCGTGGAGGAAAGTGCGCATGGTGACTGTTGTATTCAATCCCGATGCAATTTCTGTGTTTCATCAACACTCTGATAGTCCACAGATTACAGAATGCCTCCTGATGTGCATCGGAAACTACTACTGGTCTTCCAGGAAGCGATCAAAGCGTAGACTGTTTGAGTCATTACTCCCATGGAGGAATGTGTGCATGGTGACTGTTGTATTCTATCACGATGCAATTTCTGTGCTTCATCAACATTCTGATAGTCCACAGTTTACGGAAAGCCTCCAGATGAGCATCGGAAAGTACTACTGGTCTTCCAGGGAACGATCAAAGCGTAGACTGTTAGAGACATTACTCCCATGGAGGAAAGTGCGCATGGTGACTGTTGTAATCAATCCCGATGCAATTTCTGTGTTTCATCAACACTCTAATAGTCCACAGATTGCAGAATGCCTTCAGTTGTGCATCGGAAACTACTACTGGTCTTACAGGGAACGATCAAAGCGTAAACTCTTTGACACATGACTCCCATGGAGGGAAGTGCGCATGGTGACTGTTGTATTCAATCCCGATGCAATTTTTGTGTTTCATCAGCACTCTTATAGTCCACAGATTACAGATAGCTTTCAGATGTTCATCGGAAACTCCTACAGGTCCTCCTGGGAACGATCAAAGCGTAGACTGTTTGAGACATTTTTCCCATGAAGGAATGTGCGCATTGTGACTGTTGTATTCAATCCCGAGGCAATTTCTGTGTTTCATCAACACTCTGATACTCCACAGGTTACAGAATGTCACCACATGTGCATCGGAAACTACTACTGGTCTTCCAGTTAAGGATCAAAGCGTAGACTGTTTGAGACATTATTCCCATGAAGGAATGTGCGCATTGTGCATGTTGTATTCAATCCCGAGACAATTTCTGTGTTTCATCAACACTCTGACAGTCCACAGATTACAGAATGCCACCAGACGTGCATCGGAAACTACTACTGGGCTTCCAGGAACGTTCAAAGCGTAGACTGTTTGAGACATTACTCCCATGGAGGAAAGTGCGCATGGTGACTGTTGTATTCTATCCCGATGCAATTTCTGTGTTTAATCAACCCTCTGATACTGCACAGATTACAGAATGCCACCAGATGTGCATCGGAAACTACTACTGGTCTTCCAAGGAACGATCAAAGCGTAGACTGCTTGAGACATTACTCCCGTGGAGGAAAGTGCGCATGGTGACTGTTGTATTCAATCCCGATGCAATTTCTGTCTTTCATCAACACTCTGATAGTCCACAGATTACCGAATGCCTCCAGATGTTCATGGGAAACTACTACTGGTCTTCCAGGGAACGATCAAAGCGTAGACTGTTTGAGACATTACTCCCATGAAGGAAAGTGCGCATGGTGACTGCTGTATTCAATCCCGATGCAATTTCTGTGTTTCATCAACACTCTGATAGTCCACAGATTACAGAATGCCTCCTGATGTGCATCGGGAACCACTACTGGTCTTCCAGGGAACGATCAAAGCGTAGACTGTTAGAGACATTACTCCCGTGGAGGAAAGTGCGCATGGTGACTGTTGTATTCAATTCCCATTCAATTTCTGTGTTTCATCAACACTCTGATTGTCCACAGATTACAGAATGCCACCAGATGTGCATCGGATACTACTACTGGTCTTCCAGGGAACGATCAAAGCGTAGACTGTTTGAGACATTACTCCTATGGAGGAAACTGCTCATGGAGACTGTTGTATTCAATCCCGATGCAATTTCTGTGTTTCATCATCACTCTGATAGTCCACAGATTACGGAAAGCATCCAGATGTGCATCAGAAACTACTACTTTTCTTCCAGTGACCGATCAAATCGTAGGCTGGTAGTGACATTACTCCCATTGTTGAAAGTGCGCATGGTGACTGTTGTATTCAATCCCGATGCAATATCTTTGTTTCATCAACACTCTGATAGTCTACATATTACAGAATGCCGCCAGACGTGCATCGAAAACTACTACTGGTCTTCCAGGAACGATCAAAGCTTAGACTGTTTGAGACATTACTCCCATGGAGGAAAGTGCGCATGGTGACTGTTGTATTCTATCCCGATGCAATTTCTGTGTTTGATCAACCCTCTGATACTGCACAGATTACAGAATGCCACCAGATGTGCATCGGAAACTACTACTGGTCTTCCAGGGAACGATCAAAGCGTAGACTGTTTGAGACATTACTCCCATGAAGGAAAGTGCGCATGGTGACTGCTGTATTCAATCCCGATGCAATTTCTGTGTTTCATCAACACTCTGATAGTCCACAGCTTACAGAATGCCACCAGATGTGCATCGAAAACTACTACTGGTCTTCCGGGGAACCATCAAAGCGTAGACTGTTTGAGACATTAGTCCCGTGGAGGAAAGTGCGCATGGTGACTGTTGTATTCAATCCCGATGCAATTTCTGTGTTTCATCAACACTCTGATAGTCCACAGATTACAGAATGCCTCCTGATGTGCATCGGAAACTACTACTGGTCTTCCAGGAAGCGATCAAAGCGTAGACTGTTTGAGTCATTACTCCCATGGAGGAATGTGTGCATGGTGACTGTTGTATTCTATCACGATGCAATTTCTGTGCTTCATCAACATTCTGATAGTCCACAGTTTACGGAAAGCCTCCAGATGAGCATCGGAAAGTACTACTGGTCTTCCAGGGAACGATCAAAGCGTAGACTGTTAGAGACATTACTCCCATGGAGGAAAGTGCGCATGGTGACTGTTGTATTCAATCCCGATGCAATTTCTGTGTTTCATCAACACTCTGATAGTCCACAGATTACAGAATGCCTTCAGTTGTGCATCGGAAACTACTACTGGTCTTACAGGGAACGATCAAAGCGTAAACTCTTTGACACATGACTCCCATGGAGGGAAGTGCGCATGGTGACTGTTGTATTCAATCCCGATGCAATTTTTGTGTTTCATCAGCACTCTTATAGTCCACAGATTACAGATAGCTTTCAGATGTTCATCGGAAACTCCTACAGGTCCTCCTGGGAACGATCAAAGCGTAGACTGTTTGAGACATTATTCCCATGAAGGAATGTGCGCATGGTGACTGTTGTATTCAATCCCGAGGCTATTTCTATGTTTCATCACCACTCTGATAGTCCACAGATTACAGAATGCCACCAGACGTGCATCGGAAACTACTACTGGTCTTCCAGGAACGATCAAAGCGTAGACTGTTTGAGACATTACTCCCGTGGAGAAAAGTGCGCATGGTGACTGTTGTATTCTATCCCGATGCAATTTCTGTGTTTAATCAACACTCTGATACTCCACAGATTACAGAATGCCACCAGATGTGCATCGGAAACTACTACTGGTCTTCCAGGGAACGATCAAAGCGTAGACTGTTTGAGACATTACTCCCGTGGAGGAAAGTGCGCATGGTGACAGTTGTATTCAATTCCCAGTCAATTTCTGAGTTTTATCAACACTCTGATTGTCCACAGATTACAGAATGCCACCAGATGTGCATCGGAAACTACTACTGGTCTTCCAGCGACCGATCAAAGCGTAGACTGTTTGAGACATTACTCCCGTGGAGGAAAGTGCGCATGGTAACTGTTGTATTCAATCCCGATGCAATTTCTGTGTTTAATCAACACTCTGATAGTCCACAGTTTACGGAAAGCCTCCAGAGGAGCATCGGAAAGTACTACTGGTCTTCCTGGAAACGATCAAATCGTAGACTGTTAGAGACATTACTAAGATGGAGGAAAGTGCGCATGGTGACTGTTGTATTCTATCCCGATGCAATTTCTGTGTTTAATCAACACTCTGATACTCCACAGATTACAGAATGCCACCAGATGTGCATCGGAAACTACTACTGGTCTTCCAGGGAACGATCAAAGCGTAGACTGTTTGAGACATTACTCCCGTGGAGGAAAGTGCGCATGGTGACAGTTGTATTCAATTCCCATTCAATTTCTGAGTTTTATCAACACTCTGATTGTCCACAGATTACAGAATGCCACCAGATGTGCATCGGAAACTGCTACTGGTCTTCCAGCGACCGATCAAAGCGTAGACTGTTTGAGACATTACTCCCGTGGAGGAAAGTGCGCATGGTGACTGTTGTATTCAATCCCGATGCAATTTCTGTGTTTAATCAACACTCTAATAGTCCACAGTTTACGGAAAGCCTCCAGAGGAGCATCGGAAAGTACTACTGGTCTTCCTGGAAACGATCAAAGCGTAGACTGTTAGAGACATTACTAAGATGGAGGAAAGTGCGCATGGTGACTGTTGTATTCAATCCCGAGGCAATTTCTGTGTTTCATCAACACTCTGATAGTCCACAGATTACAGAATGCCACCAGACGTGCATCGGAAACTACTACTGGTCTTCCAGGAACGATCAAAGCGTAGACTGTTTGAGACATTACTCCCGTGGAGGAAAGTGCGCATGGTGACTGTTGTATTCTATCCCGATGCAATTTCTGTGTTTAATCAACACTCTGATACTCCACAGATTACAGAATGCCACCAGATGTGCATCGGAAACTACTACTGGTCTTCCAGGGAACGATCAAAGCGTAGACTGTTTGAGACATTACTTCCGTGGAGGGAAGTGCGCGTGGTGACTGTTGTATTCAATTCCCATTCAATTTCTGTGTTTCATCAACACTCTGATTGTCCACAGATTACAGAATGAAACCAGATGTGCATCGGAAAGTACTACTGGTCTTCCAGGGACCGATCAAAACGTAGTGTGTTTGAGACATTACTCCCGTGGAGGAAAGTGCGCATGGTGACTGTTGTATTCAATCCCGATGCAATTTCTGTGTTTCATCAACACTCTGATAGTCCACAGATTACAGAATGCCACCAGATGAGCATCGGAAACTACTACTGGTCTTCCAGGAACGATCAAAGCGTAGACTGTTTGAGACATTACTCCCATTATGGAAAGTGCGCATGGTGACTGTTGTATTCAATCCCGATGCAATTTCTGTGTTTCATCAACACTCTGATTGTCCACAGATTACAGAATGCCTCCAGATGTGCATCGGAAACTACTACTGGTCTTCCAGGGAACGATCAAAGAGTAGACACTTTGAGACATTACTCCCATGGAGGAAAGTGCGCATGGTGACTGTTGTATTCAATCCCGATGCAATTTCTGTGCTACATCAACATTCTGATAGTCCACAGTTTACGGAAAGCCTCCAGATGAGCATCGGAAAGTACTACTGGTCTTCCTGGAAACGATCAAAGCGTAGACTGTTAGAGACATTACTTAGATGGAGGAAAGTGCGCATGGTGACTGTTGTATTCAATCCCGAGGCAATTTCTGTGTTTCATCAACACTCTGATAGTCCACAGATTACAGAATGCCACCAGACGTGCATCGGAAACTACTACTGGTCTTCCAGGAACGATCAAAGCGTAGACTGTTTGAGACATTACTCCTGTGGAGGAAAGTGCGCATGGTGACTGTTGTATTCTATCCCGATGAAATTTCTGTGTTTAATCAACACTCTGATAGTCCACAGTCTACGGAAAGCTCCAGATGAGCATCGGTAAGTACTACTGGTCTTCCAGGGAACGATCAAGGCGTAGAATGTTAGAGACATTACTCCCACGGAGGAAAGTGCGCATGGTGACTGTTGTATTCAATCCCGATGCAATTTCTGTGTTTCATCAACAATCTGATAGTCCACAGATTACAGAATGCCTCCATATGTGCATCGGAAACTACTACTGGTCTTCGAAGGAACGATCAAAGCGTAAACTCTTTGAGACATGACTCCCATGGAGGGAAGTGCGCATGGTGACCGTTGTATGCAATCCCGATGCAATTTCAGTGTTTCATCAGCACTCTTATAGTCCACAGATTACAGAATGCTTTCAGATGTGCATCGGAAACTACTACTGGTCTTCCTGGGAACGATCAAAGCGTAGACTGTTTGCGACATTATTCCCATGAAGGAATGTGTGCATTGTGACTGTTGTATTCAATCCCGATGCAATTTCTGTGTTTCATCAACACTCTGATAGTCCACAGATTACAGAATGCCACCAGACGTGCATCGGAAACTACTACTGGTCTTCCAGGAACGATCAAAGCGTAGACTGTTTGAGACATTACTCCCATGGAGGAAAGTGCGCATGGTGACTGTTGTATTCTATCCCGATGCAATTTCTGTGTTTAATCAACCCTCTGATACTGCACAGATAACAGAATGCCACCAGATGTGCATCGGAAACTACTACTGGTTTTCCAGGGAACGATCAAAGCGTAGACTGCTTGAGACATTACTCCCGTGGAGGAAAGTGCGCATGGTGACTGTTGTATTCAATCCCGATGCAATTTCTGTCTTTCATCAACACTCTGATAGTCCACAGATAACCGAATGCCTCCAGATGTTCATGGGAAACTACTACTGGTCTTCCAGGGAACGATCAAAGCGTAGTCTGTTTGAGACATTACTCCCGTGGAGGAAAGTGCGCATGGTGACTGCTGTATTCAATCCCGATGCAATTTCTGTGTTTCATCAACACTCTGATAGTCCACAGATTACAGAATGCCTCCTGATGTGCATCGGAAACCACTACTGGTCTTCCAGGGAACGATCAAAGCGTAGACTGTTAGAGACATTACTCCCATGGAGGAAAGTGCGCATGGTGACTGTTGTATTCAATCCCGATGCTATTTCTGTGTTTCATCAACACTCTGATAGTCCACAGATTACAGAATGCCACCAGATGTGCATCGAAAACTACTACTGGTCTTCCGGGGAACGATCAAAGCGTAGACTGTTTGAGACATTAGTCCCGTGGAGGAAAGTGCGCATGGTGACTGTTGTATTCAATCCCAATGCATTTTCTGTGTTTCATCAACACTCAGATAATCCACAGATTACAGAATGCCTCCTGAAGTGCATCGGAAACCACTACTGGTCTTCCAGGGAACGATCAAAGCGTAGACTGTTTGAGACATTACTCCCATGGAGGAATGTGCGCATGGTGACTGTTGTATTCTATCCCGATGCAATTTCTGTGCTTCATCAACATTCTGATAGTCCACAGTTTACGGAAAGCCTCCAGATGAGCATCGGAAAGTACTACTGGTCTTCCGGGGAACGATCAAAGAGTAGACTGTTAGACACATTACTCCCATGGAGGAAAGTGCGCATGGTGACTGTTATATTCCATCCCGATGCAATTTCTGTGTTTCATCAACACTCTGATAGTCCACAGATTACCGAATACCTCCAGATGTTCATGGGAAACTACTACTGGACTTCCAGGGAACGATCAAAGCGTAGACTGTGTGAGACATTACTCCCGTGGAGGAAAGTGCGCCTGGTGACTGTTGTATTCAATCCCGATGTAATTTCTCTGTTTCATCAACACTCCGATAGTCCACAGACAACAGAATGCCTCCAGATGTTCATCAGAAACTACTACTGGTCTTCCAGGGAACGATCAAAGCGTAGACTGTTTGAGACATTACTCCCATGAAGGAAAGTGCGCATGGAGACTGTTGTATTCAATCCCGATGCAATTTCTGTGTTTCATCAACACTCTGATAGTCCACAGATTACAGAATGCCTCCAGATGTGCATCGGAAACCACTACTGGTCTTCCAGGGAACGATCAAAGCGTACACTGTTAGAGACATTACTCCCATGGAGGAAAGTGCGCATGGTGACTGTTGTATTCAATCCCGATGCAATTTCTGTGTTTCATCAACACTCTGATACTCCACAGGTTACAGAATGCCACCAGATGTGCATCGGAAACTACTACTGGTCTTCCAGGAACGATCAAAGCGTAGACTGTTTGAGACATTACTCCCGTGGAGAAAAGTGCGCATGGTGACTGTTGTATTCTATCCCGATGGAATTTCTGTGTTTAATCAACACTCTGATACTCCACAGATTACAGAATGCCACCAGATGTGCATCGGAAACTACTACTGGTCTTCCAGGGAACGATCAAAGCGTAAACTCTTTGAGACATGACTCCCATGGAGGGAAGTGCGCATGGTGACTGTTGTATTCAATCCCGAGGCTATTTCTATGTTTCATCACCACTCTGATAGTCCACAGATTACAGAATGCCACCAGACGTGCATCGGAAACTACTACTGGTCTTCCAGGAACGATCAAAGCGTAGACTGTTTGAGACATTACTCCCGTGGAGAAAAGTGCGCATGGTGACTGTTGTATTCTATCCCGATGCAATTTCTGTGTTTAATCAACACTCTGATACTCCACAGATTACAGAATGCCACCAGATGTGCATCGGAAACTACTACTGGTCTTCCAGGGAACGATCAAAGCGTAGACTGTTTGAGACATTACTCCCGTGGAGGAAAGTGCGCATGGTGACAGTTGTATTCAATTCCCATTCAATTTCTGAGTTTTATCAACACTCTGATTGTCCACAGATTACAGAATGCCACCAGATGTGCATCGGAAACTACTACTGGTCTTCCAGCGACCGATCAAAGCGTAGACTGTTTGAGACATTACTCCCGTGGAGGAAAGTGCGCATGGTGACTGTTGTATTCAATCCCGATGCAATTTCTGTGTTTAATCAACACTCTGATAGTCCACAGTTTACGGAAAGCCTCCAGAGGAGCATCGGAAAGTACTACTGGTCTTCCTGGAAACGATCAAAGCGTAGACTGTTAGAGACATTACTAAGATGGAGGAAAGTGCGCATGGTGACTGTTGTATTCAATCCCGAGGCAATTTCTGCGTTTCATCAACACTCTGATAGTCCACAGATTACAGAATGCCACCAGACGTGCATCGGAAACTACTACTGGTCTTCCAGGAACGATCAAAGCGTAGACTGTTTGAGACATTACTCCCGTGGAGGAAAGTGCGCATGGTGACTGTTGTATTCAATCCCGAGGCAATTTCTGCGTTTCATCAACACTCTGATAGTCCACAGATTACAGAATGCCACCAGACGTGCATCGGAAACTACTACTGGTCTTCCAGGAACGATCAAAGCGTAGACTGTTTGAGACATTACTCCCGTGGAGGAAAGTGCGCATGGTGACTGTTGTATTCTATCCCGATGCAATTTCTGTGTTTAATCAACACTCTGATACTCCACAGATTACAGAATGCCACCAGATGTGCATCGGAAACTACTACTGGTCTTCCAGGGAACGATCAAAGCGTAGACTGTTTGAGACATTACTTCCGTGGAGGGAAGTGCGCGTGGTGACTGTTGTATTCAATTCCCATTCAATTTCTGTGTTTCATCAACACTCTGATTGTCCACAGATTACAGAATGAAACCAGATGTGCATCGGAAAGTACTACTGGTCTTCCAGGGACCGATCAAAACGTAGTGTGTTTGAGACATTACTCCCGTGGAGGAAAGTGCGCATGGTGACTGTTGTATTCAATCCCGATGCAATTTCTGTGTTTCATCAACACTCTGATAGTCCACAGATTACAGAATGCCACCAGATGTGCATCGGAAACTACTACTGGTCTTCCAGGAACGATCAAAGCGTAGACTGTTTGAGACATTACTCCCATTATGGAAAGTGCGCATGGTGACTGTTGTATTGAATCCCGATGCAATTTCTGTGTTTCATCAACACTCTGATTGTCCACAGATTACAGAATGCCTCCAGATGTGCATCGGAAACTACTACTGGTCTTCCAGGGAACGATCAAAGAGTAGACAGTTTGAGACATTACTCCCATGGAGGAAAGTGCGCATGGTGACTGTTGTATTCAATCCCGATGCAATTTCTGTGCTACATCAACATTCTGATAGTCCACAGTTTACGGAAAGCCTCCAGATGAGCATCGGAAAGTACTACTGGTCTTCCTGGAAACGATCAAAGCGTAGACTGTTAGAGACATTACTTAGATGGAGGAAAGTGCGCATGGTGACTGTTGTATTCAATCCCGAGGCAATTTCTGTGTTTCATCAACACTCTGATAGTCCACAGATTACAGAATGCCACCAGACGTGCATCGGAAACTACTACTGGTCTTCCAGGAACGATCAAAGCGTAGACTGTTTGAGACATTACTCCTGTGGAGGAAAGTGCGCATGGTGACTGTTGTATTCTATCCCGATGAAATTTCTGTGTTTAATCAACACTCTGATAGTCCACAGTCTACGGAAAGCTCCAGATGAGCATCGGTAAGTACTACTGGTCTTCCAGGGAACGATCAAGGCGTAGAATGTTAGAGACATTACTCCCACGGAGGAAAGTGCGCATGGTGACTGTTGTATTCAATCCCGATGCAATTTCTGTGTTTCATCAACAATCTGATAGTCCACAGATTACAGAATGCCTCCATATGTGCATCGGAAACTACTACTGGTCTTCGAGGGAACGATCAAAGCGTAAACTCTTTGAGACATGACTCCCATGGAGGGAAGTGCGCATGGTGACCGTTGTATGCAATCCCGATGCAATTTCAGTGTTTCATCAGCACTCTTATAGTCCACAGATTACAGAATGCTTTCAGATGTGCATCGGAAACTACTACTGGTCTTCCTGGGAACGATCAAAGCGTAGACTGTTTGAGACATTATTCCCATGAAGGAATGTGTGCATTGTGACTGTTGTATTCAATCCCGAGACAATTTCTGTGTTTCATCAACACTCTGATAGTCCACAGATTACAGAATGCCACCAGACGTGCATCGGAAACTACTACTGGTCTTCCAGGAACGATCAAAGCGTAGACTGTTTGAGACATTACTCCCATGGAGGAAAGTGCGCATGGTGACTGTTGTATTCTATCCCGATGCAATTTCTGTGTTTAATCAACCCTCTGATACTGCACAGATTACAGAATGCCACCAGATGTGCATCGGAAACTACTACTGGTTTTCCAGGGAACGGTCAAAGCGTAGACTGCTTGAGACATTACTCCCGTGGAGGAAAGTGCGCATGGTGACTGTTGTATTCAATCCCGATGCAATTTCTGTCTTTCATCAACACTCTGATAGTCCACAGATAACCGAATGCCTCCAGATGTTCATGGGAAACTACTACTGGTCTTCCAGGGAACGATCAAAGCGTAGTCTGTTTGAGACATTACTCCCGTGGAGGAAAGTGCGCATGGTGACTGCTGTATTCAATCCCGATGCAATTTCTGTGTTTCATCAACACTCTGATAGTCCACAGATTACAGAATGCCTCCTGATGTGCATCGGAAACCACTACTGGTCTTCCAGGGAACGATCAAAGCGTAGACTGTTAGAGACATTACTCCCATGGAGGAAAGTGCGCATGGTGACTGTTGTATTCAATCCCGATGCTATTTCTGTGTTTCATCAACACTCTGATAGTCCACAGATTACAGAATGCCACCAGATGTGCATCGAAAACTACTACTGGTCTTCCGGGGAACGATCAAAGCGTAGACTGTTTGAGACATTAGTCCCGTGGAGGAAAGTGCGCATGGTGACTGTTGTATTCAATCCCAATGCATTTTCTGTGTTTCATCAACACTCAGATAATCCACAGATTACAGAATGCCTCCTGAAGTGCATCGGAAACCACTACTGGTCTTCCAGGGAACGATCAAAGCGTAGACTGTTTGAGACATTACTCCCATGGAGGAATGTGCGCATGGTGACTGTTGTATTCTATCCCGATGCAATTTCTGTGCTTCATCAACATTCTGATAGTCCACAGTTTACGGAAAGCCTCCAGATGAGCATCGGAAAGTACTACTGGTCTTCCGGGGAACGATCAAAGAGTAGACTGTTAGACACATTACTCCCATGGAGGAAAGTGCGCATGGTGACTGTTATATTCCATCCCGATGCAATTTCTGTGTTTCATCAACACTCTGATAGTCCACAGATTACCGAATACCTCCAGATGTTCATGGGAAACTACTACTGCACTTCCAGGGAACGATCAAAGCGTAGACTGTGTGAGACATTACTCCCGTGGAGGAAAGTGCGCCTGGTGACTGTTGTATTCAATCCCGATGCAATTTCTCTGTTTCATCAACACTCTGATAGTCCACAGACAACAGAATGCCTCCAGATGTTCATCAGAAACTACTACTGGTCTTCCAGGGAACGATCAAAGCGTAGACTGTTTGAGACATTACTCCCATGAAGGAAAGTGCGCATGGAGACTGTTGTATTCAATCCCGATGCAATTTCTGTGTTTCATCAACACTCTGATAGTCCACAGATTACAGAATGCCTCCAGATGTGCATCGGAAACCACTACTGGTCTTCCAGGGAACGATCAAAGCGTACACTGTTAGAGACATTACTCCCATGGAGGAAAGTGCGCATGGTGACTGTTGTATTCAATCCCGATGCAATTTCTGTGTTTCATCAACACTCTGATAGTCCACAGCTTACAGAATGCCACCCGATGTGCATCGAAAACTACTACTGGTCTTCCGGGGAACCATCAAAGCGTAGACTGTGTGAGACATTAGTCCCGTGGAGGAAAGTGCGCATGGTGACTGTTGTATTCAATCCCGATGCAATTTCTGTGTTTCATCAACACTCTGATAGTTCACAGATTACAGAATGCCTCCTGATGTGCATCGGAAACTACCACTGGTCTTCCAGGAAGCGATCAAAGCGTAGACTGTTTGAGTCATTACTCCCATGGAGGGAAGTGCGCATGGTGACTGTTGTATTCAATCCCGATGCAATTTCTGTGTTTCATCAGCACTCTTATAGTCCACAGATTACAGAATACTTTCAGATGTGCATCGGAAACTCCTACTGGTCCTCCTGGGAACGATCAAAGCGTAGACTGTTTGAGACATTATTCCCATGAAGGAATGTGCGCATTGTGACTGTTGTATTCAATCCCGATGCAATTTCTGTGCTTCATCAACATTCTGATAGTCCACAGTTTACGGAAAGCCTCCAGATGAGCATCGAAAAGTACTACTGCTCTTCCAGGGAACGATCAAAGCGTAGACTGTTAGAGACATTACTCCTATGGAGGAAAGTGCGCATGGTGACTGTTGTATTCAATCCCGATGCAATTTCTGTGTTTCATCAACACTCTGATAGTCCACAGATTACAGGATGCTTTCAGATGTGCATCGGAAACTCCTACTGGTCCTCCTGGGAACGATCAAAGCGTAGACTGTTTGAGACATTATTCCCATGAAGGAATGTGCGCATTGTGACTGTTGTATTCAATCCCGAGGCAATTTCTGTGTTTCATCAACACTCTGATACTGCACAGGTTACAGAATGTCACCACATGTGCATCGGAAACTACTACTGGTCTTCCAGGAAACGATCAATGCGTAGACTGTTTGAGACATTACTCCCGTGGAGAAAAGTGCGCATGGTGACTGTTGTATTCTATCCCGATGCAATTTCTGTGTTTAATCAACACTCTGATACTCCACAGGTTACAGAATGCCACAAGATCTGCATCGGAAACTACTACTGTTCTTCCAGGGAACGATCAAAGCGTAAACTCTTTGAGACATGACTCCCATGGAGGGAAGTGCGCATGGTGACTGTTGTATTCAATCCCGAGGCAATTTCTATGTTTCATCACCACTCTGATAGTCCACAGATTACAGAATGCCACCAGACGTGCATCGGAAACTACTACTGGTCTTCCAGGAACGATCAAAGCGTAGACTGTTTGAGACATTACTCCCGTGGAGAAAAGTGCGCATGGCGACTGTTGTATTCTATCCCGATGCAATTTCTGTGTTTAATCAACACTCTGATACTCCACAGATTACAGAATGCCACCAGATGTGCATCGGAAACTACTACTGGTCTTCCAGGGAACGATCAAAGCGTAGACAGTTTGAGACATTACTCCCTTGGAGGAAAGTGCGCATGGTGACAGATGTATTCAATTCCCATTCAATTTCTGTGTTTCATCAACACTCTGATTGTCCACAGATTACAGAATGCAACCAGATGTGCATCGGAAACTACTACTGGTCTTCCAGGGACCGATCAAAGCGTAGACTGTTTGAGACATTACTCCCGTGGAGGAAAGTGCGCATGGTGACTGTTGTATTGAATCCCGATGCAATTTCTGTGTTTAATCAACAGTCTGATAGTCCACAGATTACAGAATGAGACCAGATGTGCATCGGAAACTACTACTGGTCTTCCAGGGAACGATCAAAGCGTAGACTGTTTTAGACATTACATTTTTGGAGGAAAGAGCGCATGGTGACATTGGTATTCAATCCCGATGCAATTTCTGTGTTTCACCAACACTCTGATAGTCCACAGATTACAGAATGCCTCCAGATGTGCATCGGAAACTACTATTGGTCTTCCAGGAACGATCAAAGCGTAGACTGTTTGAGACATTACTCCCATGGAGGAAACTGCTCATGAAGACTGTTGTATTCAATCCCGATGCAATTTCTGTGTTTCATCAACACTCTGATAGTCCACAGATTACAGAAAGCATCCAGATGTGCATCAGAAACTACTACTGGTCTTCCAGGGAACGATCAAATCGTTGGCTGTTAGAGACATTACTCCCATTATGGAAAGTGCGCATTGTGACTGTTGTATTCAATCCCGATGCAATTTCTGTGTTCCTCATCAACACTCTGATTGTCCACAGATTACAGAATGTTTCCAGATGTACATCGGAAACTACTACTGGTCTTCCAGGGAACGATCAAAGAGTAGACAGTTTGAGACATTACTCCCATGGAAGAAAGTGAGCATGGTGACTGTTGTATTCTATCCCGATGCAATTTCTGTGCTTCATCAACATTCTGATAGTCCACAGTTTACGGGAAGCCTCCAGATGAGCATCGGAAAGTACTACTGGTCTTCCTGGAAACGATCAAAGCGTAGACTGTTAGAGACATTACTTAGATGGAGGAAAGTGCGCATGGTGACTGTTGTATTCAATCCCGATGCAATTTCTGTGTTTCATCAGCACTCTTATAGTCCATAGATTACAGAATGCTTTCAGATGTGCATCGGAAACTACTACTGGTCTTCCAGGAACGATCAAAGCGTAGACTGTTTGAGACATTACTCCCATGGAGGAAAGTGCGCATGGTGACTGTTGTATTCTATCCCGATGCAATTTCTGTGTTTAATCAACCCTCTAATACTGCACAGATTACAGAATGCCACCAGATGTGCATCGGAAACTACTACTGGTTTTCCAGGGAACGATCAAAGCGTAGACTGCTTGAGACATTACTCCTGTGGAGGAAAGTGCGCATGGTGACTGTTGTATTCAATCCCGATGCAATTTCTGTCTTTCATCAACACTCTGATAGTCCACAGATAACCGAATGCCTCCAGATGTTCATGGGAAACTACTACTGGTCTTCCAGGGAACGATCAAAGCGTAGTCTGTTTGAGACATTACTCCCGTGGAGGAAAGTGCGCATGGTGACTGTTGTATTCAATCCCGATGCAATTTCTGTGTTTCATCAACACTCTGATTGTCCACAGATTACAGAATGCCTCCAGATGTGCATCGGAAACTACTACTGGTCTTCCAGGGAACGATCAAAGAGTAGACAGTTTGAGACATTACTCCCATGGAGGAAAGTGCGCATGGTGACTGTTGTATTCAATCCCGATGCAATTTCTGTGCTACATCAACATTCTGATAGTCCACAGTTTACGGAAAGCCTCCAGATGAGCATCGGAAAGTACTACTGGTCTTCCTGGAAACGATCAAAGCGTAGACTGTTAGAGACATTACTTAGATGGAGGAAAGTGCGCATGGTGACTGTTGTATTCAATCCCGAGGCAATTTCTGTGTTTCATCAACACTCTGATAGTCCACAGATTACAGAATGCCACCAGACGTGCATCGGAAACTACTACTGGTCTTCCAGGAACGATCAAAGCGTAGACTGTTTGAGACATTACTCCTGTGGAGGAAAGTGCGCATGGTGACTGTTGTATTCTATCCCGATGAAATTTCTGTGTTTAATCAACACTCTGATAGTCCACAGTCTACGGAAAGCTCCAGATGAGCATCGGTAAGTACTACTGGTCTTCCAGGGAACGATCAAGGCGTAGAATGTTAGAGACATTACTCCCACGGAGGAAAGTGCGCATGGTGACTGTTGTATTCAATCCCGATGCAATTTCTGTGTTTCATCAACAATCTGATAGTCCACAGATTACAGAATGCCTCCATATGTGCATCGGAAACTACTACTGGTCTTCGAGGGAACGATCAAAGCGTAAACTCTTTGAGACATGACTCCCATGGAGGGAAGTGCGCATGGTGACCGTTGTATGCAATCCCGATGCAATTTCAGTGTTTCATCAGCACTCTTATAGTCCACAGATTACAGAATGCTTTCAGATGTGCATCGGAAACTACTACTGGTCTTCCTGGGAACGATCAAAGCGTAGACTGTTTGAGACATTATTCCCATGAAGGAATGTGTGCATTGTGACTGTTGTATTCAATCCCGAGACAATTTCTGTGTTTCATCAACACTCTGATAGTCCACAGATTACAGAATGCCACCAGACGTGCATCGGAAACTACTACTGGTCTTCCAGGAACGATCAAAGCGTAGACTGTTTGAGACATTACTCCCATGGAGGAAAGTGCGCATGGTGACTGTTGTATTCTATCCCGATGCAATTTCTGTGTTTAATCAACCCTCTGATACTGCACAGATTACAGAATGCCACCAGAGGTGCATCGGAAACTACTACTGGTTTTCCAGGGAACGGTCAAAGCGTAGACTGCTTGAGACATTACTCCCGTGGAGGAAAGTGCGCATGGTGACTGTTGTATTCAATCCCGATGCAATTTCTGTCTTTCATCAACACTCTGATAGTCCACAGATAACCGAATGCCTCCAGATGTTCATGGGAAACTACTACTGGTCTTCCAGGGAACGATCAAAGCGTAGTCTGTTTGAGACATTACTCCCGTGGAGGAAAGTGCGCATGGTGACTGCTGTATTCAATCCCGATGCAATTTCTGTGTTTCATCAACACTCTGATAGTCCACAGATTACAGAATGCCTCCTGATGTGCATCGGAAACCACTACTGGTCTTCCAGGGAACGATCAAAGCGTAGACTGTTAGAGACATTACTCCCATGGAGGAAAGTGCGCATGGTGACTGTTGTATTCAATCCCGATGCTATTTCTGTGTTTCATCAACACTCTGATAGTCCACAGATTACAGAATGCCACCAGATGTGCATCGAAAACTACTACTGGTCTTCCGGGGAACGATCAAAGCGTAGACTGTTTGAGACATTAGTCCCGTGGAGGAAAGTGCGCATGGTGACTGTTGTATTCAATCCCAATGCATTTTCTGTGTTTCATCAACACTCAGATAATCCACAGATTACAGAATGCCTCCTGAAGTGCATCGGAAACCACTACTGGTCTTCCAGGGAACGATCAAAGCGTAGACTGTTTGAGACATTACTCCCATGGAGGAATGTGCGCATGGTGACTGTTGTATTCTATCCCGATGCAATTTCTGTGCTTCATCAACATTCTGATAGTCCACAGTTTACGGAAAGCCTCCAGATGAGCATCGGAAAGTACTACTGGTCTTCCGGGGAACGATCAAAGAGTAGACTGTTAGACACATTACTCCCATGGAGGAAAGTGCGCATGGTGACTGTTATATTCCATCCCGATGCAATTTCTGTGTTTCATCAACACTCTGATAATCCACAGATTACCGAATACCTCCAGATGTTCATGGGAAACTACTACTGCACTTCCAGGGAACGATCAAAGCGTAGACTGTGTGAGACATTACTCCCGTGGAGGAAAGTGCGCCTGGTGACTGTTGTATTCAATCCCGATGCAATTTCTCTGTTTCATCAACACTCTGATAGTCCACAGACAACAGAATGCCTCCAGATGTTCATCAGAAACTACTACTGGTCTTCCAGGGAACGATCAAAGCGTAGACTGTTTGAGACATTACTCCCATGAAGGAAAGTGCGCATGGAGACTGTTGTATTCAATCCCGATGCAATTTCTGTGTTTCATCAACACTCTGATAGTCCACAGATTACAGAATGCCTCCAGATGTGCATCGGAAACCACTACTGGTCTTCCAGGGAACGATCAAAGCGTACACTGTTAGAGACATTACTCCCATGGAGGAAAGTGCGCATGGTGACTGTTGTATTCAATCCCGATGCAATTTCTGTGTTTCATCAACACTCTGATAGTCCACAGCTTACAGAATGCCACCAGATGTGCATCGAAAACTACTACTGGTCTTCCGGGGAACCATCAAAGCGTAGACTGTGTGAGACATTAGTCCCGTGGAGGAAAGTGCGCATGGTGACTGTTGTATTCAATCCCGATGCAATTTCTGTGTTTCATCAACACTCTGATAGTTCACAGATTACAGAATGCCTCCTGATGTGCATCGGAAACTACCACTGGTCTTCCAGGAAGCGATCAAAGCGTAGACTGTTTGAGTCATTACTCCCATGGAGGGAAGTGCGCATGGTGACTGTTGTATTCAATCCCGATGCAATTTCTGTGTTTCATCAGCACTCTTATAGTCCACAGATTACAGAATACTTTCAGATGTGCATCGGAAACTCCTACTGGTCCTCCTGGGAACGATCAAAGCGTAGACTGTTTGAGACATTATTCCCATGAAGGAATGTGCGCATTGTGACTGTTGTATTCAATCCCGATGCAATTTCTGTGCTTCATCAACATTCTGATAGTCCACAGTTTACGGAAAGCCTCCAGATGAGCATCGAAAAGTACTACTGCTCTTCCAGGGAACGATCAAAGCGTAGACTGTTAGAGACATTACTCCTATGGAGGAAAGTGCGCATGGTGACTGTTGTATTCAATCCCGATGCAATTACTGTGTTTCATCAACACTCTGATAGTCCACAGATTACAGGATGCTTTCAGATGTGCATCGGAAACTCCTACTGGTCCTCCTGGGAACGATCAAAGCGTAGACTGTTTGAGACATTATTCCCATGAAGGAATGTGCGCATTGTGACTGTTGTATTCAATCCCGAGGCAATTTCTGTGTTTCATCAACACTCTGATACTGCACAGGTTACAGAATGTCACCACATGTGCATCGGAAACTACTACTGGTCTTCCAGGAAACGATCAATGCGTAGACTGTTTGAGACATTACTCCCGTGGAGAAAAGTGCGCATGGTGACTGTTGTATTCTATCCCGATGCAATTTCTGTGTTTAATCAACACTCTGATACTCCACAGGTTACAGAATGCCACAAGATCTGCATCGGAAACTACTACTGTTCTTCCAGGGAACGATCAAAGCGTAAACTCTTTGAGACATGACTCCCATGGAGGGAAGTGCGCATGGTGACTGTTGTATTCAATCCCGAGGCAATTTCTATGTTTCATCACCACTCTGATAGTCCACAGATTACAGAATGCCACCAGACGTGCATCGGAAACTACTACTGGTCTTCCAGGAACGATCAAAGCGTAGACTGTTTGAGACATTACTCCCGTGGAGAAAAGTGCGCATGGCGACTGTTGTATTCTATCCCGATGCAATTTCTGTGTTTAATCAACACTCTGATACTCCACAGATTACAGAATGCCACCAGATGTGCATCGGAAACTACTACTGGTCTTCCAGGGAACGATCAAAGCGTAGACAGTTTGAGACATTACTCCCTTGGAGGAAAGTGCGCATGGTGACAGATGTATTCAATTCCCATTCAATTTCTGTGTTTCATCAACACTCTGATTGTCCACAGATTACAGAATGCAACCAGATGTGCATCGGAAACTACTACTGGTCTTCCAGGGACCGATCAAAGCGTAGACTGTTTGAGACATTACTCCCGTGGAGGAAAGTGCGCATGGTGACTGTTGTATTGAATCCCGATGCAATTTCTGTGTTTAATCAACAGTCTGATAGTCCACAGATTACAGAATGAGACCAGATGTGCATCGGAAACTACTACTGGTCTTCCAGGGAACGATCAAAGCGTAGACTGTTTTAGACATTACATTTTTGGAGGAAAGAGCGCATGGTGACATTGGTATTCAATCCCGATGCAATTTCTGTGTTTCACCAACACTCTGATAGTCCACAGATTACAGAATGCCTCCAGATGTGCATCGGAAACTACTATTGGTCTTCCAGGAACGATCAAAGCGTAGACTGTTTGAGACATTACTCCCATGGAGGAAACTGCTCATGAAGACTGTTGTATTCAATCCCGATGCAATTTCTGTGTTTCATCAACACTCTGATAGTCCACAGATTACAGAAAGCATCCAGATGTGCATCAGAAACTACTACTGGTCTTCCAGGGAACGATCAAATCGTTGGCTGTTAGAGACATTACTCCCATTATGGAAAGTGCGCATTGTGACTGTTGTATTCAATCCCGATGCAATTTCTGTGTTCCTCATCAACACTCTGATTGTCCACAGATTACAGAATGTTTCCAGATGTACATCGGAAACTACTACTGGTCTTCCAGGGAACGATCAAAGAGTAGACAGTTTGAGACATTACTCCCATGGAAGAAAGTGAGCATGGTGACTGTTGTATTCTATCCCGATGCAATTTCTGTGCTTCATCAACATTCTGATAGTCCACAGTTTACGGGAAGCCTCCAGATGAGCATCGGAAAGTACTACTGGTCTTCCTGGAAACGATCAAAGCGTAGACTGTTAGAGACATTACTTAGATGGAGGAAAGTGCGCATGGTGACTGTTGTATTCAATCCCGATGCAATTTCTGTGTTTCATCAGCACTCTTATAGTCCATAGATTACAGAATGCTTTCAGATGTGCATCGGAAACTACTACTGGTCTTCCAGGAACGATCAAAGCGTAGACTGTTTGAGACATTATTCCCATGGAGGAAAGTGCGCATGGTGACTGTTGTATTCTATCCCGATGCAATTTCTGTGTTTAATCAACCCTCTAATACTGCACAGATTACAGAATGCCACCAGATGTGCATCGGAAACTACTACTGGTTTTCCAGGGAACGATCAAAGCGTAGACTGCTTGAGACATTACTCCTGTGGAGGAAAGTGCGCATGGTGACTGTTGTATTCAATCCCGATGCAATTTCTGTCTTTCATCAACACTCTGATAGTCCACAGATAACCGAATGCCTCCAGATGTTCATGGGAAACTACTACTGGTCTTCCAGGGAACGATCAAAGCGTAGTCTGTTTGAGACATTACTCCCGTGGAGGAAAGTGCGCATGGTGACTGCTGTATTCAATCCCGATGCAATTTCTGTGTTTCATCAACACTCTGATAGTCCACAGATTACAGAATGCCTCCTGATGTGCATCGGAAACCACTACTGGTCTTCCAGGGAACGATCAAAGCGTAGACTGTTAGAGACATTACTCCCATGGAGGAAAGTGCGCATGGTGACTGTTGTATTCAATCCCGATGCTATTTCTGTGTTTCATCAACACTCTGATAGTCCACAGATTACAGAATGCCTTCAGCTGTGCATCGGAAAATACTACTGGTCTTACAGGGAACGATCAAAGCGTAAACTCTTTGAGACATGACTCCCATGGAGGGAAGTGCGCATGGTGACTGTTGTATTCCATCCCGATGCAATTTCTGTGTTTCATCAGCACTCTTATAGTCCACAGATTACAGAATGCTTTCAGATGTGCATCGGAAACTCCTACTGGTCCTCGTGGGAACGATCAAAGCGTAGACTGTTTGAGACATTATTCCCATGAAGGAATGTGCGCATTGTGACTGTTATATTCAATCCCGATGCTATTTCTGTGTTTCATCAACACTCTGATAGTCCACAGATTACAGAATGCCACCAGATGTGCATCGAAAACTACTACTGGTCTTCCGGGAAACGATCAAAGCGTAGACTGTTTGAGACATTAGTCCCGTGGAGGAAAGTGCGCATGGTGACTGTTGTATTCAATCCCAATGCATTTTCTGTGTTTCATCAACACTCAGATAATCCACAGATTACAGAATGCCTCCTGAAGTGCATCGGAAACCACTACTGGTCTTCCAGGGAACGATCAAAGTGTAGACTGTTTGAGACATTACTCCCATGGAGGATTGTGCGCATGGTGACTGTTGTATTCTATCCCGATGCAATTTCTGTGCTTCATCAACATTCTGATAGTCCACAGTTTACGGAAAGCCTCCAGATGAGCATCGGAAAGTACTACTGGTCTTCCGGGGAACGATCAAAGAGTAGACTGTTAGACACATTACTCCCATGGAGGAAAGTGCGCATGGTGACTGTTATATTCAATCCCGATGCAATTGCTGTGTTTCATCAACACTCTGATAGTCCACAGATTACCGAATACCTCCAGATGTTCATGGGAAACTACTACTGGACTTCCAGGGAACGATCAAAGCGTAGACTGTGTGAGACATTACTCCCGTGGAGGAAAGTGCGCCTGGTGACTGTTGTATTCAATCCCGATGCAATTTCTCTGTTTCATCAACACTCTGATAGTCCACAGACAACAGAATGCCTCCAGATGTTCATCAGAAACTACTACTGGTCTTCCAGGGAACGATCAAAGCGTAGACTGTTTGAGACATTACTCCCATGAAGGAAAGTGCGCATGGAGACTGTTGTATTCAATCCCGATGCAATTTCTGTGTTTCATCAACACTCTGATAGTCCACAGATTACAGAATGCCTCCAGATGTGCATCGGAAACCACTACTGGTCTTCCAGGGAACGATCAAAGCGTACACTGTTAGAGACATTACTCCCATGGAGGAAAGTGCGCATGGTGACTGTTGTATTCAATCCCGATGCAATTTCTGTGTTTCATCAACACTCTGATAGTCCACAGCTTACAGAATGCCACCAGATGTGCATCGAAAACTACTACTGGTCTTCCGGGGAACCATCAAAGCGTAGACTGTGTGAGACATTAGTCCCGTGGAGGAAAGTGCGCATGGTGACGGTTGTATTCAATCCCGATGCAATTTCTGTGTTTCATCAACACTCTGATAGTTCACAGATTACAGAATGCCTCCTGATGTGCATCGGAAACTACCACTGGTCTTCCAGGAAGCGATCAAAGCGTAGACTGTTTGAGTCATTACTCCCATGGAGGAATGTGCGCATGGTGACTGTTGTATTCTATCCCGATGCAATTTCTGTGCTTCATCAACATTCTGATAGTCCACAGTTTACGGAAAGCCTCCAGATGAGCATCGAAAAGTACTACTGCTCTTCCAGGGAACGATCAAATCGTAGACTGTTAGAGACATTACTCCTTGGGAGGAAAGTGCGCATGGTGACTGTTGTATTCAATCCCGATGCAATTTCTGTGTTTCATCAACACTCTGATAGTCCACAGATTACAGAATGCCTTCAGTTGTGCATCGGAAACTACTACTGGTCTTACAGGGAACGATCAAAGCGTAATCTCTTTGAGACATGACTCCCATGGAGGGAAGTGCGCATGGTGACTGTTGTATTCAATCCCGATGCAATTTCTGTGTTTCATCAGCACTCTTATAGTCCACAGATTACAGAATGCTTTCAGATGTGCATCGGAAACTCCTACTGGTCCTCCTGGGAACGATCATAGCGTAGACTGTTTGAGACATTATTCCCATGAAGGAATGTGCGCATTGTGACTGTTGTATTCAATCCCGAGGCAATTTCTGTGTTTCATCAACACTCTGATACTGCACAGGTTACAGAATGTCACCACATGTGCATCGGAAACTACTACTGGTCTTCCAGGAAACGATCAAAGCGTAGACTGTTTGAGACATTACTCCCGTGGAGAAAAGTGCGCATGGTGACTGTTGTATTCTATCCCGATGCAATTTCTGTGTTTAATCAACACTCTGATACTCCACAGGTTACAGAATGCCACAAGATCTGCATCGGAAACTACTACTGTTCTTCCAGGGAACGATCAAAGCGTAAACTCTTTGAGACATGACTCCCATGGAGGGAAGTGCGCATGGTGACTGTTGTATTCAATCCCGAGGCAATTTCTATGTTTCATCACCACTCTGATAGTCCACAGATTACAGAATGCCACCAGACGTGCATCGGAAACTACTACTGGTCTTCCAGGAACGATCAAAGCGTAGACTGTTTGAGACATTACTCCCGTGGAGAAAAGTGCGCATGGCGACTGTTGTATTCTATCCCGATGCAATTTCTGTGTTTAATCAACACTCTGATACTCCACAGATTACAGAATGCCACCAGATGTGCATCGGAAACTACTACTGGTCTTCCAGGGAACGATCAAAGCGTAGACAGTTTGAGACATTACTCCCTTGGAGGAAAGTGCGCATGGTGACAGATGTATTCAATTCCCATTCAATTTCTGTGTTTCATCAACACTCTGATTGTCCACAGATTACAGAATGCAACCAGATGTGCATCGGAAACTACTACTGGTCTTCCAGGGACCGATCAAAGCGTAGACTGTTTGAGACATTACTCCCTTGGAGGAAAGTGCGCATGGTGACTGTTGTATTGAATCCCGATGCAATTTCTGTGTTTAATCAACACTCTGATAGTCCACAGATTACAGAATGAGACCAGATGTGCATCGGAAACTACTACTGGTCTTCCAGGGAACGATCAAAGCGTAGACTGTTTTAGACATTACATTTATGGAGGAAAGAGCGCATGGTGACATTGGTATTCAATCCCGATGCAATTTCTGTGTTTCACCAACACTCTGATAGTCCACAGATTACAGAATGCCTCCAGATGTGCATCGGAAACTACTATTGGTCTTCCAGGAACGATCAAAGCGTAGACTGTTTGAGACATTACTCCCATGGAGGAAACTGCTCATGAAGACTGTTGTATTCAATCCCGATGCAATTTCTGTGTTTCATCAACACTCTGATAGTCCACAGATTACAGAAAGCATCCAGATGTGCATCAGAAACTACTACTGGTCTTCCAGGGAACGATCAAATCGTAGGCTGTTAGAGACATTACTCCCATTATGGAAAGTGCGCATTGTGACTGTTGTATTCAATCCCGATGCAATTTCTGTGTTTCATCAACACTCTGATTGTCCACAGATTACAGAATGTTTCCAGATGTACATCGGAAACTACTACTGGTCTTCCAGGGAACGATCAAAGAGTAGACAGTTTGAGACATTACTCCCATGGAAGAAAGTGCGCATGGTGACTGTTGTATTCTATCCCGATGCAATTTCTGTGCTTCATCAACATTCTGATAGTCCACAGTTTACGGGAAGCCTCCAGATGAGCATCGGAAAGTACTACTGGTCTTCCTGGAAACGATCAAAGCGTAGACTGTTAGAGACATTACTTAGATGGAGGAAAGTGCGCATGGTGACTGTTGTATTCAATCCCGATGCAATTTCTGTGTTTCATCAGCACTCTTATAGTCCACAGATTACAGAATGCTTTCAGATGAGCATCGGAAACTACTACTGGTCTTCCAGGAACGATCAAAGCGTAGACTGTTTGAGACATTACTCCCGTGGAGCAAAGTGCGCATGGTGACTGTTGTATTCTATCCCGATGCAATTTCTGTGTTTAATCAACACTCTGATACTCCACAGATTACAGAATGCCACCAGACGTGCATCGGAAACTACTACTGGTCTTCCAGGGAACGATCAAAGCGTAGACTGTTTGAGACATTACTCCCGTGGAGGAAGGTGCGCATGGTGACTGTTGTACTCTATCCCGATGCAATTTCTGTGTTTCATCAACACTCTGATAGTCCACAGATTACAGAAAGCCACCAGACGTGCATCGGAAACTACTACTGGTCTTCCAGGAACGATCAAAGCGTAGACTGTTTGAGACATTACTCCCGTGGAGGAAAGTGCGCATGGTGACTGTTGTACTCTATCCCGATGCAATTTCTGTGTTTAATCAACACTCTGATACTCCACAGATTACAGAATGCCACCAGATGTGCATCGGAAACTACTACTGGTCTTCCAGGGAACGATCAAAGCGGAGACTGTTTAAGACATTACTTCCATGGAGGGAAGTGCGCGTGGTGACTGTTTTATTCAATTCCCATTCAATTTCTGTGTTTCATCAACACTCTGATAGTCCACAGATTACAGAATGAAACCAGATGTGCATCAGAAACTACTACTGGTCTTCCAGGGAACGATCAATGAGTAGACTGTTTGAGACCTTACTCCCATGGAAGAAAGTGCGCATGGTGACTGTTGTATTCTATCCCGATGCAATTTCTGTGCTTCATCAACATTCTGACATTCCACAGTTTACGGAAAGCTCCAGATGAGCATCGGAAAGTACTACTGGTCTTCCAGGGAACGATCAAAGCGTAGACTGTTAGAGACATTACTCCCATGGAGGAAAGTGCGCATGGTGACTGTTGTATTCAATCCCGATGCAATTTCTGTGTTTCATCAACACTCTGATAGTCCACAGATTACAGAATGCCTCTAGATGTGCAACGGAAACTACTACTGGTCTTCCAGGGAACGATCAAAGCGTAAACTCTTTGAGACATGACTCCCATGGAGGGAAGTGCGCATGGTGCCTGTTGTATTCAATCCCGATGCAATTTCAGTGTTTCATTAGTACTCTTATAGTCCACAGATTACAGAATGCTTTCAGATGTGCATCGCAATCTACTACTGGTCTTCCTGGGAACAATCAAAGCGAAGACTGTTTGAGACATTATTCATATGAAGGAATGTGAGCATTGTGACAGTTGTATTCAATCCCGAGGCAATTTCTGTGTTTCATCAACACTCTGAGAGTCCACAGATTACAGAATGCCACCAGACGTGCATCGGAAACTACAACTGGTCTTCCAGGAACGATCAAAGCGTAGACTGTTTGAGACATTACTCCCGTGGAGGAAAGTGCGCATGGTGACTGTTGTATTCTATCCCGATGCAATTTCTGTCTTTAATCAACACTCTGATACTCCACAGATTACAGAATGCCACCAGATGTGCATCGGAAACTACTACTGGTCTTCCAGGGAACGATCAAAGCGTAGACTGTTTGAGACATTACTCCCGTGGAGGGAAGTGCGCATGGTGACTGTTGTATTCAATTCCCATTCAATTTCTGTGTTTCATCAACACTCTGATTGTCCACAGATTACAGAATGAAACCAGATGTGCATCGGAAACTACTACTGGTCTTAATGGGAACGATCAAAGCGTAGACTGTTTGAGACATTACTCCCGTGGAGGAAAGTGCGCATGGTGACTGTTGTATTCTATCCCGATGCAATTTCTGTCTTTAATCAACACTCTGATACTCCACAGATTACAGAATGCCACCAGATGTGCATCGAAAACTGCTACTGGTCTTCCGGGGAACGATCAAAGCGTAGACTGTTTGAGACATTAGTCCCGTGAAGGAAAGTGCGCATGGTGACTGTTGTATTCAATCCCGATGCAATTTCTGTGTTTCATCAACACTCTGATAGTCCACTGATCACAGAATGCCACCAGATGTGCATCAGAAACTACTACTAGTCTTCCAGGGAACGATCAATGAGTAGACTGTTTGAAACCTTACTCCCATGGAGGAAAGTGCGCATGGTGACTGTTGTATTCTATCCCGATGCAATTTCTGTGCTTCATCAACATTCTGATATTCCACAGTTTACGGAAAGCTCCAGATGAGCATCGGAAAGTACTACTGGTCTTCCAGGGAACGATCAAAGCGTAGACTGTTAAAGACATTACTCCCATGGAGGAAAGTGCGCATGGTGACTGTTGTATTCAATCCCGATGCAATTTCTGTGTTTCATCAACACTCTGACAGTTCACAGATTACAGAATGCCTCCAGATGTGCATCGGAAACTACTACTGGTCTTCCAGGGAACGATCAAAGCGTAAACTCTTTGAGACATGACTACCATGGAGTGAAGTGCGCATGGTGACTGTTGTATTCAATCCCGATGCAATTTCAGTGTTTCATCAGCACTCTTATAGTCCATAGATTACAGAATGCTTTCAGATGTTCATCGCAAACTACTACTGGTCTACCTGGGAACGATCAAAGCGTAGACTGTTTGAGACATTATTAATTTATAGGAATGTGAGCATTGTGACTGTTGTATTCAATCCCGAGGCAATTTCTGTGTTTCATCAACACTCTGATAGTCCACAGATTACAGAATGCCACCAGACGTGCATCGGAAACTACTACTGGTCTTCCAGGAACGATCAAAGCGTAGACTGTTTGAGACATTACTCCCGTGGAGCAAAGTGCGCATGGTGACTGTTGTATTCTATCCCGATGCAATTTCTGTGTTTAATCAACACTCTGATACTCCACAGATTACAGAATGCCACCAGACGTGCATCGGAAACTACTACTGGTCTTCCAGGGAACGATCAAAGCGTAGACTGTTTGAGACATTACTCCCATGGAGGAAGGTGCGCATGGTGACTGTTGTATTGAATTCCCATTCAATTTCTGTGTTTCATCAACACTCTGATTGTCCACAGATTACAGAAAGCCACCAGATGTGCATCGGAAACTACTACTGGTCTTCCAGGGACCGATCAAAGCGTAGTCTGTTTGAGACATTACTCCCGTGGAGGAAAGTGCGCATGGTGACTGTTGTATTCAATCCCGATGCAATTTCAGTGTTTCATCAGCACTCTTATAGTCCACAGATTACAGAATGCTTTAAGATGTGCATCGGAAACTACTACTGGTCTTCCTGGGAACGATCAAAGCGTAGACTGTTTGAGACATCATTCCCATGAAGGAATGTGAGCATTGTGACTGTTGTATTCAATCCCCAGGCAATTTCTGTGTTTCATCAACACTCTGATAGTCCACAGATTACAGAATGCCACCAGACGTGCATCGGAAAGTACTACTGGTCTTCCAGGAACGATCAAAGCGTAGACTGTTTGAGACATTACTCCCGTGAAGGAAAGTGCGCATGGTGACTGTTGTATTCTATCCCGATGCAATTTCTGTGTTTAATCAACACTCTGGTACTCCACAGATTACAGAATGCCACCAGATGTTCATCGCAAACTACTACTGGTCTTCCAGGGAACGATCAAAGCGTAGACTGTTTGAGACATTACTCCCATGGAGGAAACTGCTCATGAAGACTGTTGTATTCAATCCCTATGCAATTTCTGTGTTTCATCAACACTCTGATAGTCCACAGATTACAGAAAGCATCCAGATGTGCATCAGAAACTACTACTGGTCTTCCAGGGAACGATCAAATCGTAGGCTGTTAGAGACATTACTCCCATGGTTGAAAGTGCGCATGGTGACTGTTGTATTCAATCCCGATGCAATATCTTTGTTTCATCAACACTCTGATAGTCTACATATTACAGAATGCCACCAGATGTGCATCGGAGACTACTACTGGTCTTCCAGGGAACGATCAAAGCGTAGACTGTTTGAGACATTACTCCCGTGGAGGAAAGTGCGCATGGTGACTGTTGTATTCAATCCCGATGCAATTTCTCTGTTTCATCAACACTCTGATAGTCCACAAATAACGGAAAGCCTCCAGATGTGCATCGGAAACTACTACTGGTCTTCCAGGGAACGATCAAAACGTAGACTGTTAGAGACATTACTCCCATTAAGGAAAGTGCGCATGGTGACTGTTGTATTCAATCCCGATGCAATTTCTCTGTTTCATCAACACTCTGATAGTCCAAAGATTACAGAATGAATCCAGATGTGCATCGGAAACTACTACTGGTCTTCCAGGGAACGATCAAAGAGTAGACTGTTTCAGACATTACTCCCATGGAGGAAAGTGCGCATGGTGACTGTTGTAATCTATCCCGATGCAATTTCTGTGCTTCATCAACATTCTGATAGTCCACAGTTTACGGAAAGCCTCCAGATGAGCATCGGAAAGTACTACTGGTCTTCCAGGAAACGATCAAAGCGTAGACTGTTAGAGCCATTACTCCCATGGAGGAAAGTGCGCATGGTGACTGTTGTATTCAATCCCGATGTAATTTATGTGTTTCATCAGCACTCTTATAGTCCACAGATTACAGAATGCTTTCAGATGTGCATCGGAAACTACTACTGGTCTTCCTGGGAACGATCAAAGCGTAGACTGTTTGAGACATTATTCCCATGAAGGAATGTGCGCATTGTGACTGTTGTATTCAATCCCGAGGCAATTTCTGTGTTTCATCAACACTCTGATAGTCCACAGATTACAGAATGCCACCAGACGTGCATCGGAAACTACTACTGGTCTTCCAGGAACGATCAAAGCGTAGACTGTTTGAGACATTACTCCCGTGGAGGAAAGTGCGCATGGTGACTGTTGTATTCTATCCCGATGCAATTTCTGTGTTTAATCAACACTCTGATAGTCCACAGATTACAGAATGCCACCAGATGTGCATCGGAAACTACTACTGGTCTTCCAGGGAACGATCAAAGCGTAGACTGTTGGAGACATTACTCCCGTGGAGGAAAGTGCGCATGGTGACTGTTGTATTCAATCCCGATGCAATTTCTGTGTTTCATCAACACTCTGATAGTCCACAGATTACAGAATGCCACCAGATGTGCATCGGAAACTACTACTGGTCTTCCAGGGAACGATCAAAGCGTAGACTGTTTGAGACATTACTCCCGTGGAGGAAAGTGCGCATGGTGACTGTTGTATTCTATCCCGATGCAATTTCTGTGTTTAATCAACACTCTGATAGTCCACAGATTACAGAATGCCACCAGATGTGCATCGGAAACTACTACTGGTCTTCCAGGGAACGATCAAAGCGTAGACTGTTGGAGACATTACTCCCGTGGAGGAAAGTGCGCATGGTGACTGTTGCATTCTATCCCGATGCAATTTCTGTGCTTCATCAACATTCTGATTGTCCACAGTTTACGGAAAGCCTCCAGATGAGCATCGGAAAGTACTACTGGTCTTCCTGGAAACGATCAAAGCGTAGACTGTTAGAGACATTACTTCCATGGAGGAAAGTGCACATGGTGACTGTTGTATTCAATCCCGATGCAATTTCTGTGTTTCATCAACACTCTGATAGTCCACAGATTACAGAATGCCACCAGATGTGCATCGGAAACTACTACTGGTCTTCCAGGGAACGATCAAAGCGTAGACTGTTTTATACATTACTTTTATGGAGGAAAGTGCGCATGGTGACATTGGTATTCAATCCCGATGCAATTTCTGTGTTTCACAAACACTCTGATAGTCCACAGATTACAGAATGCCTCCAGATGTGCATCGAAAACTACTACTGGTCTTCCGGGGAACGATCAAAGCGTAGACTGTTTGAGACATTAGTCCCGTGGAGGAAAGTGCGCATGGTGACTGTTGTATTCAATCCCGAAGCAATATCTGTGTTTCATCAACACTCTGATAGTCCACTGATCACAGAATGCCACCAGATGTGCATCAGAAACTACTACTGGTCTTCCAGGGAACGATCAATGAGTAGACTGTTTGAGACCTTACTCCCATGGAGGAAAGTGCGCATGGTGACTGTTGTATTCTATCCCGATGCAATTTCTGTGCTTCATCAACATTCTGATATTCCACAGTTTACGGAAAGCTCCAGATGAGCATCGGAAATTCCTACTGGTCTTCCAGGGAACGATCAAAGCGTAGTCTGTTTGAGACATTACTCCCGATGAGGAAAGTGCGCATGGTGACTGTTGTATTCAATCCCGATGCAATTTCAGTGTTTCATCAACACTCTGATAGTCCACAGATTACAGAATGCCTCCAGATGTGCATCGGTAACTACTACTGGTCTTCCAGGGAACGATCAAAGCTTAAACTCTTTGAGACATGACTCCGATGGAGGGAAGAGCGCATGGTGACTGTTGTATTCAATCCCGATGCAATTTCAGTGTTTCATCAGCACTCATATAGTCCACAGATTACAGAATGCTTTCAGATGTGCATCGGAAACTACTACTGGTCTTCCTGGGAACGATCAAAGCGTAGACTATTTGAGACATTATTCCCATGAAGGAATGTGCGCATTGTGACTGTTGTATTCAATCCCGATGCAATTTCTGTGTTTCATCAGCACTCTGATAGTCCACAGATTACAGAATGCCACCAGACGTGCATCGGAAACTACTACTGGTCTTCCAGGAACGATCAAAGCGTAGACTGTTTGAGACATTACTCCCATGGAGGAAACTGCTCATGAAGACTGTTGTATTCAATCCCGATGCAATTTCTGTGTTTCATCAACACTCTGATAGTCCACAGATTACAGAAAGCATCCAGATGTGCATCAGAAACTACTACTGGTCTTCCAGGGAACGATCAAATCGTAGGCTGGTAAAGACATTACTCCCATGGTTGAAAGTGCGCATGGTGACTGTTGTATTCAATCCCGATGCAATATCTTTGTTTCATCAACACTCTGATAGTCTACATATTACAGAATGCCACCAGATGTGCATCGGAAACTACTACTGGTCTTCCAGGGAACGATCAAAGCTTAGACTGTTGGAGACATTACTCCCGTGGAGGAAAGTGCGCATGGTGACTGTTGCATTCAATCCCTATGCAATTTGTGTGTTTCATCAACACTCTGATAGTCCACAGATTACAGAATGCCTCCAGATGTGCATCGGAAACTACTACTGGTCTTCCAGGGAACGATCAAAGAGTAGACTGTTTGAGACATTACTCCCATGGAGGAAAGTGCGCATGGTGACTGTTGTATTCTATCCCGATGCAATTTCTGTGCTTCATCAACATTCTGATAGTCCACAGTTTACGGAGAGCCTCCAGATGAGCATCGGAAAGTACTACTGGTCTTCCTGGAAACGATCAAAGCGTAGACTGTTAGAGACATTACTCCCATGGAGGAAAGTGCGCATGGTGACTGTTGTATTCAATCCCGAGGCAATTTCTGTGTTTCATCAACACTCTGATAGTCCACAGATTACAGAATGCCACCAGATGTGCATCGGAAACTACTACTGGTCTTCCAGGGAACGATCAAAGTGTTGACTGTTTGAGACATTACTCCCGTGTAGGAAAGTGCGCATGGTGACTGTTGTATTCAATCCCGATGCAATTTCTGTGTTTCATCAACACTCTGATAGTCCACAGATTACAGAATGCCACCAGATGTGCATCGGAAACTACTACTGGTCTTCCTGGGAACGATCAAAGCGTAGACTGTTAGAGACATTACTTCCATGGAGGAAAGTGCGCATGGTGACTGTTGTATTCAATCCCGATGAAATTTCTGTGTTTCATCAGCACTCTTATAGTCCACAGATTACAGAATGCTTTCAGATGTGCATCGGAAACTACTACTGGTCTTCCTGGGAACGATCAAAGCGTAGACTGTTTGAGACATTATTCATATGAAGGAATGTGCGCATTGTGACTGTTGTATTCAATTCCGAGGCAATTTCTGTGTTTCATCAACACTCTGATAGTCCACAGATTACAGAATGCCACCAGATGTGCATCGGAAACTACTACTGGTCTTCCAGGGAACGATCAAAGCGTGGACTGTTTGAGACATTACTCCCGTGTAGGAAAGTGCGCATGGTGACTGTTGTATTCAATCCCGATGCAATTTCTGTGTTTCATCAACACTCTGATAGTCCACAGATTACAGAATGCCACCAGATGTGCATCGGAAACTACTACTGGTCTTCCAGGGAACGATCAAAGCGTAGACTGTTTTAGACATTACTTTTATGGTGGAAAGTGCGCATGGTGACATTGGTATTCAATCCCGATGCAATTTCTGTGTTTCACAAACACTCTGATAGTCCACAGATTACAGAATGCCTCCAGATGTGCATCGAAAACTACTACTGGTCTTCCGGGGAACGATCAAAGTGTAGACTGTTTGAGACATTAGTCCCGTGGAGGAAAGTGCGCATGGTGACTGTTGTATTCAATCCCGATGCAATTTCAGTGCTTCATCAACACTCTGATAGTCCACTGATCACAGAATGCCACCTGATGTACATAAGAAACTACTACTGGTCTTCCAGGGAACGATCAATGAGTAGACTGTTTGAGACCTTACTCCCATGGAGGAAAGTGCGCATGGTGACTGTTGTATTCAATCCCGATGCAATTTCAGTGTTTCATCAGCACACTTATAGTCCACAGATTACAGAATGCTTTCAGATGTGCATCGGAAACTACTACTGGTCTACCTGGGAACGATCAAAGCGTAGACTGTTTGAGACATTATTCATATGAAGGAATGTGCGCATTGTGACTGTTGTATTCAATCCCGAGGCAATTTCTGTGTTTCATCAACACTCTGATAGTCCACAGATTACAGAATGCCACCAGACGTGCATCGGAAACTACAAATGGTCTTCCAGGAACGATCAAAGCGTAGACTGTTTGAGTCATTACTCCCGTGGAGGTAAGTGCGCATGGTGACTGTTGTATTCTATCCCGATGCAATTTCTGTGTTTAATGAACACTCTGATACACCACAGATTACAGAATGCCACCAGATGTGTATCGGAAACTACTACTGGTCTTCCAGGGAACGATCAAAGCGTAGACTGTTTGAGACATTACTCCCGTGGAGGAAAGTGCGCATGGTGACTGTTGTATTCAATTCCCATTCAATTTCTGTGTTTCATCAACACTCTGATAGTCCACAGATTACAGAATGCCACCAGACGTGCATCGGAAACTACTACTGGTCTTCCAGGAACGATCAAAGCGTAGACTGTTTGAGACATTACTCCCGTGGAGGGAAGTGCGCATGGTGACTGTTGTATTCAATCCCGATGCAATTTCAGTGTTTCATCAGCACTCTTATGGTCCACAGATTACAGAATGCTTTCAGATGTGCATCGGAAACTACTACTGGTCTTCCTGGGAACGATCAAAGCGTAGACTGTTTGAGACATTATTCCCATGATGAATGTGCGCATTGTGACTGTTGTATTCAATCCCGAGGCAATTTCTGTGTTTCTCAACACTCTGATAGTCCACAGATAACAGAATGCCACCAGACGTGCATCGGAAACTACTACTCGTCATCCAGGAACGATCAAAGAGTAGACTGTTTGAGACATTACTCCCGTGGAGGAAAGTGCGCATGGTGACTGTTGTATTCAATTCCCATTCAATTTCTGTGTTTCATCAACACTCTGATTCTCCACAGGTTACAGAATGAAACCAGATGTGCATCGGAAAGTACTACTGGTCTTCCAGGGACCGATCAAAACGTAGTCTGTTTGAGACATTACTCCCGTGGAGGAAAGTGCGCATGGTGACTGTTGTATTCAATCCCGATGCAATTTCTGTGTTTCATCAACACTCTGATAGTCCACAGATTACAGAATGCCACCAGATGTGCATCGGAAACTACTACTGGTCTTCCAGGGAACGATCAAAGCGTAGACTGTTTTAGACATTACTTTTATGGAGGAAAGTGCGCATGGTGACATTGGTATTCAATCCCGATGCAATTTCTGTGTTTCACAAACACTCTGATAGTCCAAAGATTACAGAATGAATCCAGATGTGCATCGAAAACTACTACTGGTCTTCCGGGGAACGATCAAAGCGTAGACTGTTTGAGACATTACTCCCGTGGAGGAAAGTGCGCATGGTGACTGTTGTATTCAATCCCGTTGCAATCTCTGTGTTTCATCAACACTCTGATAGTCCACTGATCACAGAATGCCACCAGATGTGCATCAGACACTACTACTGGTCTTCCAGGGAACGATCAATGAGTAGACTGTTTGAGACCTTACTCCCATGGAGGAAAGTGCGCATGGTGACTGTTGTATTCTATCCCGATGCAATATCTGTGCTTCATCAACATTCTGATATTCCAAAGTTTACGGAAAGCTCCAGATGAGCATCGGAAAGTTCTACTGGTCTTCCAGGGAACGATCAAAGCGTAGACTGTTAGAGACATTACTCCCATGGAGGAAAGTGCGCATGGTGACTGTTGTATTCAATCCCGATGCAATTTCTGTGTTTCATCAACACTCTGATAGTCCACAGATTACAGAATGCCTCCAGATGTGCATCGGAAACTACTACTGGTCTTCCAGGGAACGATCTAAGCGTAAACTCTTTGAGACATGACTCCCATGGAGGGAAGTGCGCATGGTGACTGTTGTATTCAATCCCGATGCAATTTCAGTGTTTCATCAGCACTCTTATAGTCCACAGATTACAGAATGCTTTCAGATGTGCATCGGAAACTACTACTGGTCTACCTGGGAACGATCAAAGCGTAGACTGTCTGAGACATTATTCATATGAAGGAATGTGCGCATTGTGACTGTTGTATTCAATCCCGAGGCAATTTCTGTGTTTCATCAACACTCTGATAGTCCACAGATTACAGAATGCCACCAGATGTGCATCGGACACTACTACTGGTCTTCCATGAACGATCAAAGCGTAGACTGTTTGAGACATTACTCCCGTGGAGGTAAGTGCGCATGGTGACTGTTGTATTCTATCCAGATGCAATTTCTGTGTTTAATCAACACTCTGATACTCCACAGATTACAGAATGCCGCAAGATGTGCATCGGAAACTACTACTGGTCTTCCAGGGAACGATCAAAGCGTAGACTGTTGGAGACATTACTCCCGTGGAGGAAAGTGCGCATGGTGACTGTTGTATTCAATTCCCATTCAAATTCTGTGTTTCATCAACACTCTGATTGTCCACAGATTACAGAATGCCACCAGATGTGCATCGGAAACTACTACTGGTCTTCCAGGGACCGATCAAAGCGTAGTCTGTTTGAGACATTACTCCTGTGGAGGAAAGTGCGCATGGTGACTGTTGTAATCAATCCCGATGCAATTTCTGTGTTTCATCAACACTCTGATAGTCCACAGATTACAGAATGCCTCCAGATGTGCAACGGAAACTACTACTGGTCTTCCAGGGAACGATCAAAGCGTAAACTCTTTGAGACATGACTCCCATGGAGGGAAGTGCGCATGGTGCCTGTTGTATTCAATCCCGATGCAATTTCAGTGTTTCATTAGTACTCTTATAGTCCACAGATTACAGAATGCTTTCAGATGTGCATCGCAATCTACTACTGGTCTTCCTGGGAACAATCAAAGCGAAGACTGTTTGAGACATTATTCATATGAAGGAATGTGAGCATTGTGACAGTTGTATTCAATCCCGAGGCAATTTCTGTGTTTCATCAACACTCTGAGAGTCCACAGATTACAGAATGCCACCAGACGTGCATCGGAAACTACAACTGGTCTTCCAGGAACGATCAAAGCGTAGACTGTTTGAGACATTACTCCCGTGGAGGAAAGTGCGCATGGTGACTGTTGTATTCTATCCCGATGCAATTTCTGTCTTTAATCAACACTCTGATACTCCACAGATTACAGAATGCACCAGATGTGCATCGGAAACTACTACTGGTCTTCCAGGGAACGATCAAAGCGTAGACTGTTTGAGACATTACTCCCGTGGAGGGAAGTGCGCATGGTGACTGTTGTATTCAATTCCCATTCAATTTCTGTGTTTCATCAACACTCTGATTGTCCACAGATTACAGAATGAAACCAGATGTGCATCGGAAACTACTACTGGTCTTAATGGGAACGATCAAAGCGTAGACTGTTTGAGACATTACTCCCGTGGAGGAAAGTGCGCATGGTGACTGTTGTATTCTATCCCGATGCAATTTCTGTCTTTAATCAACACTCTGATACTCCACAGATTACAGAATGCCACCAGATGTGCATCGAAAACTGCTACTGGTCTTCCGGGGAACGATCAAAGCGTAGACTGTTTGAGACATTAGTCCCGTGAAGGAAAGTGCGCATGGTGACTGTTGTATTCAATCCCGATGCAATTTCTGTGTTTCATCAACACTCTGATAGTCCACTGATCACAGAATGCCACCAGATGTGCATCAGAAACTACTACTAGTCTTCCAGGGAACGATCAATGAGTAGACTGTTTGAAACCTTACTCCCATGGAGGAAAGTGCGCATGGTGACTGTTGTATTCTATCCCGATGCAATTTCTGTGCTTCATCAACATTCTGATATTCCACAGTTTACGGAAAGCTCCAGATGAGCATCGGAAAGTACTACTGGTCTTCCAGGGAACGATCAAAGCGTAGACTGTTAAAGACATTACTCCCATGGAGGAAAGTGCGCATGGTGACTGTTGTATTCAATCCCGATGCAATTTCTGTGTTTCATCAACACTCTGACAGTTCACAGATTACAGAATGCCTCCAGATGTGCATCGGAAACTACTACTGGTCTTCCAGGGAACGATCAAAGCGTAAACTCTTTGAGACATGACTACCATGGAGTGAAGTGCGCATGGTGACTGTTGTATTCAATCCCGATGCAATTTCAGTGTTTCATCAGCACTCTTATAGTCCATAGATTACAGAATGCTTTCAGATGTTCATCGCAAACTACTACTGGTCTACCTGGGAACGATCAAAGCGTAGACTGTTTGAGACATTATTAATTTATAGGAATGTGAGCATTGTGACTGTTATATTCAATCCCGAGGCAATTTCTGTGTTTCATCAACACTCTGATAGTCCACAGATTACAGAATGCCACCAGACGTGCATCGGAAACTACTACTGGTCTTCCAGGAACGATCAAAGCGTAGACTGTTTGAGACATTACTCCCGTGGAGCAAAGTGCGCATGGTGACTGTTGTATTCTATCCCGATGCAATTTCTGTGTTTAATCAACACTCTGATACTCCACAGATTACAGAATGCCACCAGACGTGCATCGGAAACTACTACTGGTCTTCCAGGGAACGATCAAAGCGTAGACTGTTTGAGACATTACTCCCATGGAGGAAGGTGCGCATGGTGACTGTTGTATTGAATTCCCATTCAATTTCTGTGTTTCATCAACACTCTGATTGTCCACAGATTACAGAAAGCCACCAGATGTGCATCGGAAACTACTACTGGTCTTCCAGGGACCGATCAAAGCGTAGTCTGTTTGAGACATTACTCCCGTGGAGGAAAGTGCGCATGGTGACTGTTGTATTCAATCCCGATGCAATTTCAGTGTTTCATCAGCACTCTTATAGTCCACAGATTACAGAATGCTTTAAGATGTGCATCGGAAACTACTACTGGTCTTCCTGGGAACGATCAAAGCGTAGACTGTTTGAGACATTATTCCCATGAAGGAATGTGAGCATTGTGACTGTTGTATTCAATCCCCAGGCAATTTCTGTGTTTCATCAACACTCTGATAGTCCACAGATTACAGAATGCCACCAGACGTGCATCGGAAAGTACTACTGGTCTTCCAGGAACGATCAAAGCGTAGACTGTTTGAGACATTACTCCCGTGAAGGAAAGTGCGCATGGTGACTGTTGTATTCTATCCCGATGCAATTTCTGTGTTTAATCAACACTCTGGTACTCCACAGATTACAGAATGCCACCAGATGTTCATCGCAAACTACTACTGGTCTTCCAGGGAACGATCAAAGCGTAGACTGTTTGAGACATTACTCCCATGGAGGAAACTGCTCATGAAGACTGTTGTATTCAATCCCTATGCAATTTCTGTGTTTCATCAACACTCTGATAGTCCACAGATTACAGAAAGCATCCAGATGTGCATCAGAAACTACTACTGGTCTTCCAGGGAACGATCAAATCGTAGGCTGTTAGAGACATTACTCCCATGGTTGAAAGTGCGCATGGTGACTGTTGTATTCAATCCCGATGCAATATCTTTGTTTCATCAACACTCTGATAGTCTACATATTACAGAATGCCACCAGATGTGCATCGGAGACTACTACTGGTCTTCCAGGGAACGATCAAAGCGTAGACTGTTTGAGACATTACTCCCGTGGAGGAAAGTGCGCATGGTGACTGTTGTATTCAATCCCGATGCAATTTCTCTGTTTCATCAACACTCTGATAGTCCACAAATAACGGAAAGCCTCCAGATGTGCATCGGAAACTACTACTGGTCTTCCAGGGAACGATCAAAACGTAGACTGTTAGAGACATTACTCCCATTAAGGAAAGTGCGCATGGTGACTGTTGTATTCAATCCCGATGCAATTTCTCTGTTTCATCAACACTCTGATAGTCCAAAGATTACAGAATGAATCCAGATGTGCATCGGAAACTACTACTGGTCTTCCAGGGAACGATCAAAGAGTAGACTGTTTCAGACATTACTCCCATGGAGGAAAGTGCGCATGGTGACTGTTGTAATCTATCCCGATGCAATTTCTGTGCTTCATCAACATTCTGATAGTCCACAGTTTACGGAAAGCCTCCAGATGAGCATCGGAAAGTACTACTGGTCTTCCAGGAAACGATCAAAGCGTAGACTGTTAGAGCCATTACTCCCATGGAGGAAAGTGCGCATGGTGACTGTTGTATTCAATCCCGATGTAATTTATGTGTTTCATCAGCACTCTTATAGTCCACAGATTACAGAATGCTTTCAGATGTGCATCGGAAACTACTACTGGTCTTCCTGGGAACGATCAAAGCGTAGACTGTTTGAGACATTATTCCCATGAAGGAATGTGCGCATTGTGACTGTTGTATTCAATCCCGAGGCAATTTCTGTGTTTCATCAACACTCTGATAGTCCACAGATTACAGAATGCCACCAGACGTGCATCGGAAACTACTACTGGTCTTCCAGGAACGATCAAAGCGTAGACTGTTTGAGACATTACTCCCGTGGAGGAAAGTGCGCATGGTGACTGTTGTATTCTATCCCGATGCAATTTCTGTGTTTAATCAACACTCTGATAGTCCACAGATTACAGAATGCCACCAGATGTGCATCGGAAACTACTACTGGTCTTCCAGGGAACGATCAAAGCGTAGACTGTTGGAGACATTACTCCCGTGGAGGAAAGTGCGCATGGTGACTGTTGTATTCAATCCCGATGCAATTTCTGTGTTTCATCAACACTCTGATAGTCCACAGATTACAGAATGCCACCAGATGTGCATCGGAAACTACTACTGGTCTTCCAGGGAACGATCAAAGCGTAGACTGTTTGAGACATTACTCCCGTGGAGGAAAGTGCGCATGGTGACTGTTGTATTCTATCCCGATGCAATTTCTGTGTTTAATCAACACTCTGATAGTCCACAGATTACAGAATGCCACCAGATGTGCATCGGAAACTACTACTGGTCTTCCAGGGAACGATCAAAGCGTAGACTGTTGGAGACATTACTCCCGTGGAGGAAAGTGCGCATGGTGACTGTTGCATTCTATCCCGATGCAATTTCTGTGCTTCATCAACATTCTGATTGTCCACAGTTTACGGAAAGCCTCCAGATGAGCATCGGAAAGTACTACTGGTCTTCCTGGAAACGATCAAAGCGTAGACAGTTAGAGACATTACTTCCATGGAGGAAAGTGCGCATGGTGACTGTTGTATTCAATCCCGATGCAATTTCTGTGTTTCATCAACACTCTGATAGTCCACAGATTACAGAATGCCACCAGATGTGCATCGGAAACTACTACTGGTCTTCCAGGGAACGATCAAAGCGTAGACTGTTTTATACATTACTTTTATGGAGGAAAGTGCGCATGGTGACATTGGTATTCAATCCCGATGCAATTTCTGTGTTTCACAAACACTCTGATAGTCCACAGATTACAGAATGCCTCCAGATGTGCATCGAAAACTACTACTGGTCTTCCGGGGAACGATCAAAGCGTAGACTGTTTGAGACATTAGTCCCGTGGAGGAAAGTGCGCATGGTGACTGTTGTATTCAATCCCGAAGCAATATCTGTGTTTCATCAACACTCTGATAGTCCACTGATCACAGAATGCCACCAGATGTGCATCAGAAACTACTACTGGTCTTCCAGGGAACGATCAATGAGTAGACTGTTTGAGACCTTACTCCCATGGAGGAAAGTGCGCATGGTGACTGTTGTATTCTATCCCGATGCAATTTCTGTGCTTCATCAACATTCTGATATTCCACAGTTTACGGAAAGCTCCAGATGAGCATCGGAAATTCCTACTGGTCTTCCAGGGAACGATCAAAGCGTAGTCTGTTTGAGACATTACTCCCGATGAGGAAAGTGCGCATGGTGACTGTTGTATTCAATCCCGATGCAATTTCAGTGTTTCATCAACACTCTGATAGTCCACAGATTACAGAATGCCTCCAGATGTGCATCGGTAACTACTACTGGTCTTCCAGGGAACGATCAAAGCTTAAACTCTTTGAGACATGACTCCGATGGAGGGAAGTGCGCATGGTGACTGTTGTATTCAATCCCGATGCAATTTCAGTGTTTCATCAGCACTCATATAGTCCACAGATTACAGAATGCTTTCAGATGTGCATCGGAAACTACTACTGGTCTTCCTGGGAACGATCAAAGCGTAGACTATTTGAGACATTATTCCCATGAAGGAATGTGCGCATTGTGACTGTTGTATTCAATCCCGATGCAATTTCTGTGTTTCATCAGCACTCTGATAGTCCACAGATTACAGAATGCCACCAGACGTGCATCGGAAACTACTACTGGTCTTCCAGGAACGATCAAAGCGTAGACTGTTTGAGACATTACTCCCATGGAGGAAACTGCTCATGAAGACTGTTGTATTCAATCCCGATGCAATTTCTGTGTTTCATCAACACTCTGATAGTCCACAGATTACAGAAAGCATCCAGATGTGCATCAGAAACTACTACTGGTCTTCCAGGGAACGATCAAATCGTAGGCTGGTAGAGACATTACTCCCATGGTTGAAAGTGCGCATGGTGACTGTTGTATTCAATCCCGATGCAATATCTTTGTTTCATCAACACTCTGATAGTCTACATATTACAGAATGCCACCAGATGTGCATCGGAAACTACTACTGGTCTTCCAGGGAACGATCAAAGCTTAGACTGTTGGAGACATTACTCCCGTGGAGGAAAGTGCGCATGGTGACTGTTGCATTCAATCCCTATGCAATTTGTGTGTTTCATCAACACTCTGATAGTCCACAGATTACAGAATGCCTCCAGATGTGCATCGGAAACTACTACTGGTCTTCCAGGGAACGATCAAAGAGTAGACTGTTTGAGACATTACTCCCATGGAGGAAAGTGCGCATGGTGACTGTTGTATTCTATCCCGATGCAATTTCTGTGCTTCATCAACATTCTGATAGTCCACAGTTTACGGAGAGCCTCCAGATGAGCATCGGAAAGTACTACTGGTCTTCCTGGAAACGATCAAAGCGTAGACTGTTAGAGACATTACTCCCATGGAGGAAAGTGCGCATGGTGACTGTTGTATTCAATCCCGAGGCAATTTCTGTGTTTCATCAACACTCTGATAGTCCACAGATTACAGAATGCCACCAGATGTGCATCGGAAACTACTACTGGTCTTCCAGGGAACGATCAAAGTGTTGACTGTTTGAGACATTACTCCCGTGTAGGAAAGTGCGCATGGTGACTGTTGTATTCAATCCCGATGCAATTTCTGTGTTTCATCAACACTCTGATAGTCCACAGATTACAGAATGCCACCAGATGTGCATCGGAAACTACTACTGGTCTTCCTGGGAACGATCAAAGCGTAGACTGTTAGAGACATTACTTCCATGGAGGAAAGTGCGCATGGTGACTGTTGTATTCAATCCCGATGAAATTTCTGTGTTTCATCAGCACTCTTATAGTCCACAGATTACAGAATGCTTTCAGATGTGCATCGGAAACTACTACTGGTCTTCCTGGGAACGATCAAAGCGTAGACTGTTTGAGACATTATTCATATGAAGGAATGTGCGCATTGTGACTGTTGTATTCAATTCCGAGGCAATTTCTGTGTTTCATCAACACTCTGATAGTCCACAGATTACAGAATGCCACCAGATGTGCAATGGAAACTACTACTGGTCTTCCAGGGAACGATCAAAGCGTGGACTGTTTGAGACATTACTCCCGTGTAGGAAAGTGCGCATGGTGACTGTTGTATTCAATCCCGATGCAATTTCTGTGTTTCATCAACACTCTGATAGTCCACAGATTACAGAATGCCACCAGATGTGCATCGGAAACTACTACTGGTCTTCCAGGGAACGATCAAAGCGTAGACTGTTTTAGACATTACTTTTATGGTGGAAAGTGCGCATGGTGACATTGGTATTCAATCCCGATGCAATTTCTGTGTTTCACAAACACTCTGATAGTCCACAGATTACAGAATGCCTCCAGATGTGCATCGAAAACTACTACTGGTCTTCCGGGGAACGATCAAAGTGTAGACTGTTTGAGACATTAGTCCCGTGGAGGAAAGTGCGCATGGTGACTGTTGTATTCAATCCCGATGCAATTTCAGTGCTTCATCAACACTCTGATAGTCCACTGATCACAGAATGCCACCTGATGTACATAAGAAACTACTACTGGTCTTCCAGGGAACGATCAATGAGTAGACTGTTTGAGACCTTACTCCCATGGAGGAAAGTGCGCATGGTGACTGTTGTATTCAATCCCGATGCAATTTCAGTGTTTCATCAGCACACTTATAGTCCACAGATTACAGAATGCTTTCAGATGTGCATCGGAAACTACTACTGGTCTACCTGGGAACGATCAAAGCGTAGACTGTTTGAGACATTATTCATATGAAGGAATGTGCGCATTGTGACTGTTGTATTCAATCCCGAGGCAATTTCTGTGTTTCATCAACACTCTGATAGTCCACAGATTACAGAATGCCACCAGACGTGCATCGGAAACTACAAATGGTCTTCCAGGAACGATCAAAGCGTAGACTGTTTGAGTCATTACTCCCGTGGAGGTAAGTGCGCATGGTGACTGTTGTATTCTATCCCGATGCAATTTCTGTGTTTAATGAACACTCTGATACACCACAGATTACAGAATGCCACCAGATGTGTATCGGAAACTACTACTGGTCTTCCAGGGAACGATCAAAGCGTAGACTGTTTGAGACATTACTCCCGTGGAGGAAAGTGCGCATGGTGACTGTTGTATTCAATTCCCATTCAATTTCTGTGTTTCATCAACACTCTGATAGTCCACAGATTACAGAATGCCACCAGACGTGCATCGGAAACTACTACTGGTCTTCCAGGAACGATCAAAGCGTAGACTGTTTGAGACATTACTCCCGTGGAGGGAAGTGCGCATGGTGACTGTTGTATTCAATCCCGATGCAATTTCAGTGTTTCATCAGCACTCTTATGGTCCACAGATTACAGAATGCTTTCAGATGTGCATCGGAAACTACTACTGGTCTTCCTGGGAACGATCAAAGCGTAGACTGTTTGAGACATTATTCCCATGATGAATGTGCGCATTGTGACTGTTGTATTCAATCCCGAGGCAATTTCTGTGTTTCTCAACACTCTGATAGTCCACAGATAACAGAATGCCACCAGACGTGCATCGGAAACTACTACTCGTCATCCAGGAACGATCAAAGAGTAGACTGTTTGAGACATTACTCCCGTGGAGGAAAGTGCGCATGGTGACTGTTGTATTCAATTCCCATTCAATTTCTGTGTTTCATCAACACTCTGATTCTCCACAGGTTACAGAATGAAACCAGATGTGCATCGGAAAGTACTACTGGTCTTCCAGGGACCGATCAAAACGTAGTCTGTTTGAGACATTACTCCCGTGGAGGAAAGTGCGCATGGTGACTGTTGTATTCAATCCCGATGCAATTTCTGTGTTTCATCAACACTCTGATAGTCCACAGATTACAGAATGCCACCAGATGTGCATCGGAAACTACTACTGGTCTTCCAGGGAACGATCAAAGCGTAGACTGTTTTAGACATTACTTTTATGGAGGAAAGTGCGCATGGTGACATTGGTATTCAATCCCGATGCAATTTCTGTGTTTCACAAACACTCTGATAGTCCAAAGATTACAGAATGAATCCAGATGTGCATCGAAAACTACTACTGGTCTTCCGGGGAACGATCAAAGCGTAGACTGTTTGAGACATTACTCCCGTGGAGGAAAGTGCGCATGGTGACTGTTGTATTCAATCCCGTTGCAATCTCTGTGTTTCATCAACACTCTGATAGTCCACTGATCACAGAATGCCACCAGATGTGCATCAGACACTACTACTGGTCTTCCAGGGAACGATCAATGAGTAGACTGTTTGAGACCTTACTCCCATGGAGGAAAGTGCGCATGGTGACTGTTGTATTCTATCCCGATGCAATATCTGTGCTTCATCAACATTCTGATATTCCAAAGTTTACGGAAAGCTCCAGATGAGCATCGGAAAGTTCTACTGGTCTTCCAGGGAACGATCAAAGCGTAGACTGTTAGAGACATTACTCCCATGGAGGAAAGTGCGCATGGTGACTGTTGTATTCAATCCCGATGCAATTTCTGTGTTTCATCAACACTCTGATAGTCCACAGATTACAGAATGCCTCCAGATGTGCATCGGAAACTACTACTGGTCTTCCAGGGAACGATCTAAGCGTAAACTCTTTGAGACATGACTCCCATGGAGGGAAGTGCGCATGGTGACTGTTGTATTCAATCCCGATGCAATTTCAGTGTTTCATCAGCACTCTTATAGTCCACAGATTACAGAATGCTTTCAGATGTGCATCGGAAACTACTACTGGTCTACCTGGGAACGATCAAAGCGTAGACTGTCTGAGACATTATTCATATGAAGGAATGTGCGCATTGTGACTGTTGTATTCAATCCCGAGGCAATTTCTGTGTTTCATCAACACTCTGATAGTCCACAGATTACAGAATGCCACCAGATGTGCATCGGACACTACTACTGGTCTTCCATGAACGATCAAAGCGTAGACTGTTTGAGACATTACTCCCGTGGAGGTAAGTGCGCATGGTGACTGTTGTATTCTATCCAGATGCAATTTCTGTGTTTAATCAACACTCTGATACTCCACAGATTACAGAATGCCGCAAGATGTGCATCGGAAACTACTACTGGTCTTCCAGGGAACGATCAAAGCGTAGACTGTTGGAGACATTACTCCCGTGGAGGAAAGTGCGCATGGTGACTGTTGTATTCAATTCCCATTCAATTTCTGTGTTTCATCAACACTCTGATTGTCCACAGATTACAGAATGCCACCAGATGTGCATCGGAAACTACTACTGGTCTTCCAGGGACCGATCAAAGCGTAGTCTGTTTGAGACATTACTCCTGTGGAGGAAAGTGCGCATGGTGACTGTTGTAATCAATCCCGATGCAATTTCTGTGTTTCATCAACACTCTGATAGTCCACAGATTACAGAATGCCTCCAGATGTGCATCGGAAACTACTACTGGTCTTCCAGGGAACGATCAAAGCGTAGACTGTTTGAGACATTACTCCCGTGGAAGAAAGTGCGCATGGTGACTGTTGTATTCAATCCCGAGGCAATTTCTGTGTTTCATCAACACTCTGATAGTCCACAGATTACAGAATGCCACCAGACGTGCATCGGAAACTACTACTGGTCTTCCAGGAACGATCAAAGCGTAGACTGTTTGAGACATTACTCCCGTGGAGGAAAGTGCGCATGGTGACTGTTGTATTCTATCCCGATGCAATTTCTGTGTTTAATCAACACTCTGATAGTCCACAGATTACAGAATGCCACCAGATGTGCATCGGAAACTACTACTGGTCTTCCAGGGAACGATCAAAGCGTAGACTGTTTGAGACATTACTCCCGTGGAGGAAAGTGCGCATGGTGACTGTTGTATTCAATCCCGATGCAATTTCTGTGTTTCATCAACACTCTGATAGTCCACTGATCACAGAATGCCACCAGATGTGCATAAGAAACTACTACTGGTCTTCCAGGGAACGAACAATGAGTAGACTGTTTGAGACCTTACTCCCATGGAGGAAAGTGCGCATGGTGACTGTTGTATTTTATCCCGATGCTATTCCTGTGCTTCATCAACATTCTGATATTCCACAGTTTACGGAAAGCTCCAGATGAGCATCGGAAAGTACTACTGGTCTTCCAGGGAACGATCAAAGCGTAGACTGTTAGAGACATTACTCCCATGGAGGAAAGTGCGCATGGTGACTGTTGTATTCAATCCCGATGCAATTTCTGTGTTTCATCAACACTCTGATAGTCCACAGATTACAGAATGCCTCCAGATGTGCATCGGAAACCACTACTGGTCTTCCAGGGAACGATCAAAGCGTAAACTCTTTGAAACATGACTCCCATGGAGGGAAGTGCGCATGGTGACTGTTGTATTCAATCCCGATGCAATTTCAGTGTTTCATCAGCACTCTTATAGTCCAAAGATTACAGAATGCTTTCAGATGTGCATCGGAAACTACTACTGGTCTACCTGGGAACGATCAAAGCGTAGACTGTTTGAGACATTATTCATATGAAGGAATGTGCGCATTGTGACTGTTGTATTCAATCCCGAGGCAATTTCTGTGTTTCATCAACACTCTGATAGTCCACAGATTACAGAATGCCACCAGATGTGCATCGGAAACTACTACTGGTCTTCCAGGGAACGATCAAATCGTAGGCTGTTAGAGACATTACTCCCATGGTTGAAAGTGCGCATGGTGACTGTTGTATTCAATCCCGATGCAATATCTTTGTTTCATCAACACTCTGATAGTCTACATATTACAGAATGCCACCAGATGTGCATCGGAAACTACTACTGGTCTTCCAGGGAACGATCAAAGCGTAGACTGTTTGAGACATTACTCCCGTGCAGGAAAGTGCGCATGGTGACTGTTGTATTCAATCCCGATGCAATTTCTTTGTTTCATCAACACTCTGATAGTCCACAAATTACGGAAAGCCTCCAGATGTGCATCGGAAACTACTACTGGTCTTCCAGGGAACGATCAAAGCGTAGACTGTTAGAGACATTACTCCCATTAAGGAAAGTGCGCATGGTGACTGTTGTATTCAATCCCGATGCAATTTCTCTGTTTCATCAACACTCTGATGGTACACAGATTACAGAATGCTTCCAGATGTGCATCGGAAACTACTACTGGTCTTCCAGGGAACGATCAAAGCGTAGCCTGTTTGAGAATTAATCCCATTGAGGAAAGTACGGATGGTGAGTGTTGTATTCTATCCCGATGCAATATCTGTGCTTCATCAACATTCTGATATTCCACAGTTTACGGAAAGCTCCAGATGAGCATCGGAAAGTACTACTGGTCTTCCAGGGAACGATCAAAGCGTAGACTGTTAGAGACATTACTCCCATGGTGGAAAGGGCGCATGGTGACTGTCGTATTCAATCCCGATGCCATTTCTGTGTTTCATCAACACTCTGATAGTCCACAGATTACAGAATGCCACCAGACGTGCATCGGAAACTACTACTGGTCTTCCAGGAACGATCAAAGCGTAGACTGTTTGAGTCATTACTCCCGTGGAGGAAAGTGCGCATGGTGACTGTTGTATTCTATCCCGATGCAATTTCTGTGTTTAATCAACACTCTGATAGTCCACAGATTACAGAATGCCACCAGATGTGCATCGGAAACTACTACTGGTCTTCCAGGGAACGATCAAAGCGTAGACTGTTTGAGACATTACTCCCGTGGAGGAAAGTGCGCATGGTGACTGTTGTATTCAATCCCGATGCAATTTCTGTGTTTCATCAACACTCTGATAGTCCACTGATCACAGAATGCCACCAGATGTGCATAAGAAACTACTACTGGTCTTCCAGGGAACGAACAATGAGTAGACTGTTTGAGACCTTACTCCCATGGAGGAAAGTGCGCATGGTGACTGTTGTATTTTATCCCGATGCTATTCCTGTGCTTCATCAACATTCTGATATTCCACAGTTTACGGAAAGCTCCAGATGAGCATCGGAAAGTACTACTGGTCTTCCAGGGAACGATCAAAGCGTAGACTGTTAGAGACATTACTCCCATGGAGGAAAGTGCGCATGGTGACTGTTGTATTCAATCCCGATGCAATTTCTGTGTTTCATCAACACTCTGATAGTCCACAGATTACAGAATGCCTCCAGATGTGCATCGGAAACCACTACTGGTCTTCCAGGGAACGATCAAAGCGTAAACTCTTTGAAACATGACTCCCATGGAGGGAAGTGCGCATGGTGACTGTTGTATTCAATCCCGATGCAATTTCAGTGTTTCATCAGCACTCTTATAGTCCAAAGATTACAGAATGCTTTCAGATGTGCATCGGAAACTACTACTGGTCTACCTGGGAACGATCAAAGCGTAGACTGTTTGAGACATTATTCATATGAAGGAATGTGCGCATTGTGACTGTTGTATTCAATCCCGAGGCAATTTCTGTGTTTCATCAACACTCTGATAGTCCACAGATTACAGAATGCCACCAGATGTGCATCGGAAACTACTACAGGTCTTCCAGGGAACGATCAAATCGTAGGCTGTTAGAGACATTACTCCCATGGTTGAAAGTGCGCATGGTGACTGTTGTATTCAATCCCGATGCAATATCTTTGTTTCATCAACACTCTGATAGTCTACATATTACAGAATGCCACCAGATGTGCATCGGAAACTACTACTGGTCTTCCAGGGAACGATCAAAGCGTAGACTGTTTGAGACATTACTCCCGTGGAGGAAAGTGCGCATGGTGACTGTTGTATTCAATCCCGATGCAATTTCTTTGTTTCATCAACACTCTGATAGTCCACAAATTACGGAAAGCCTCCAGATGTGCATCGGAAACTACTACTGGTCTTCCAGGGAACGATCAAAGCGTAGACTGTTAGAGACATTACTCCCATGGTGGAAAGTGCGCATGGTGACTGTTGTATTCAATCCCGATGCAATTTCTGTGTTTCATCAACACTCTGATAGTCCACAGATTACAGAATGCCACCAGATGTGCATCGGACACTACTACTGGTCTTCCATGAACGATCAAAGCGTAGACTGTTTGAGACATTACTCCCGTGGAGGTAAGTGCGCATGGTGACTGTTGTATTCTATCCAGATGCAATTTCTGTGTTTAATCAACACTCTGATACTCCACAGATTACAGAATGCCGCAAGATGTGCATCGGAAACTACTACTGGTCTTCCAGGGAACGATCAAAGCGTAGACTGTTGGAGACATTACTCCCGTGGAGGAAAGTGCGCATGGTGACTGTTGTATTCAATTCCCATTCAATTTCTGTGTTTCATCAACACTCTGATTGTCCACAGATTACAGAATGCCACCAGATGTGCATCGGAAACTACTACTGGTCTTCCAGGGACCGATCAAAGCGTAGTCTGTTTGAGACATTACTCCTGTGGAGGAAAGTGCGCATGGTGACTGTTGTAATCAATCCCGATGCAATTTCTGTGTTTCATCAACACTCTGATAGTCCACAGATTACAGAATGCCTCCAGATGTGCATCGGAAACTACTACTGGTCTTCCAGGGAACGATCAAAGCGTAGACTGTTTGAGACATTACTCCCGTGGAAGAAAGTGCGCATGGTGACTGTTGTATTCAATCCCGAGGCAATTTCTGTGTTTCATCAACACTCTGATAGTCCACAGATTACAGAATGCCACCAGACGTGCATCGGAAACTACTACTGGTCTTCCAGGAACGATCAAAGCGTAGACTGTTTGAGACATTACTCCCGTGGAGGAAAGTGCGCATGGTGACTGTTGTATTCTATCCCGATGCAATTTCTGTGTTTAATCAACACTCTGATATTCCACAGATTACAGAATGCCACCAGATGTGCATCGGAAACTACTACTGGTCTTCCAGGGAACGATCAAAGCGTAGACTGTTTGAGACATTACTCCCGTGGAGGAAAGTGCGCATGGTGACTGTTGTATTCAATCCCGATGCAATTTCTGTGTTTCATCAACACTCTGATAGTCCACTGATCACAGAATGCCACCAGATGTGCATAAGAAACTACTACTGGTCTTCCAGGGAACGAACAATGAGTAGACTGTTTGAGACCTTACTCCCATGGAGGAAAGTGCGCATGGTGACTGTTGTATTTTATCCCGATGCTATTCCTGTGCTTCATCAACATTCTGATATTCCACAGTTTACGGAAAGCTCCAGATGAGCATCGGAAAGTACTACTGGTCTTCCAGGGAACGATCAAAGCGTAGACTGTTAGAGACATTACTCCCATGGAGGAAAGTGCGCATGGTGACTGTTGTATTCAATCCCGATGCAATTTCTGTGTTTCATCAACACTCTGATAGTCCACAGATTACAGAATGCCTCCAGATGTGCATCGGAAACCACTACTGGTCTTCCAGGGAACGATCAAAGCGTAAACTCTTTGAAACATGACTCCCATGGAGGGAAGTGCGCATGGTGACTGTTGTATTCAATCCCGATGCAATTTCAGTGTTTCATCAGCACTCTTATAGTCCAAAGATTACAGAATGCTTTCAGATGTGCATCGGAAACTACTACTGGTCTACCTGGGAACGATCAAAGCGTAGACTGTTTGAGACATTATTCATATGAAGGAATGTGCGCATTGTGACTGTTGTATTCAATCCCGAGGCAATTTCTGTGTTTCATCAACACTCTGATAGTCCACAGATTACAGAATGCCACCAGATGTGCATCGGAAACTACTACTGGTCTTCCAGGGAACGATCAAATCGTAGGCTGTTAGAGACATTACTCCCATGGTTGAAAGTGCGCAAGGTGACTGTTGTATTCAATCCCGATGCAATATCTTTGTTTCATCAACACTCTGATAGTCTACATTTTACAGAATGCCACCAGATGTGCATCGGAAACTACTACTGGTCTTCCAGGGAACGATCAAAGCGTAGACTGTTTGAGACATTACTCCCGTGGAGGAAAGTGCGCATGGTGACTGTTGTATTCAATCCCGATGCAATTTCTTTGTTTCATCAACACTCTGATAGTCCACAAATTACGGAAAGCCTCCAGATGTGCATCGGAAACTACTACTGGTCTTCCAGGGAACGATCAAAGCGTAGACTGTTAGAGACATTACTCCCATTAAGGAAAGTGCGCATGGTGACTGTTGTATTCAATCCCGATGCAATTTCTCTGTTTCATCAACACTCTGATGGTACACAGATTACAGAATGCTTCCAGATGTGCATCGGAAACTACTACTGGTCTTCCAGGGAACGATCAAAGCGTAGACTGTTTGAGACATTACTCCCGTGGAGGAAAGTGCGCATGGTGACTGTTGTATTCAATCCCGATGCAATTTCAGTGTTTCATCAACACTCTGATAGTCCACAGATTACAGAATGCCTCCAGATGTGCATCGGTAACTACTACTGGTCTTCCAGGGAACGATCAAAGCGTAAACTCTTTGAGACATGACTCCGATGGAGGGAAGTGCGCATGGTGACTGTTGTATTCAATCCCGATGCAATTTCAGTGTTTCATCAGCACTCATATAGTCCACAGATTACAGAATGCTTTCAGATGTGCATCGGAAACTACTACTGGTCTTCCAGGGAACGATCAAAGCGTAGCCTGTTTGAGAATTAATCCCATTGAGGAAAGTACGGATGGTGAGTGTTGTATTCTATCCCGATGCAATATCTGTGCTTCATCAACATTCTGATATTCCACAGTTTACGGAAAGCTCCAGATGAGCATCGGAAAGTACTACTGGTCTTCCAGGGAACGATCAAAGCGTAGACTGTTAGAGACATTACTCCCATGGTGGAAAGTGCGCATGGTGACTGTTGTATTCAATCCCGATGCAATTTCTGTGTTTCATCAACACTCTGATAGTCCACAGATTACAGAATGCCACCAGATGTGCATCGGACACTACTACTGGTCTTCCATGAACGATCAAAGCGTAGACTGTTTGAGACATTACTCCCGTGGAGGTAAGTGCGCATGGTGACTGTTGTATTCTATCCAGATGCAATTTCTGTGTTTAATCAACACTCTGATACTCCACAGATTACAGAATGCCGCAAGATGTGCATCGGAAACTACTACTGGTCTTCCAGGGAACTATCAAAGCGTAGACTGTTGGAGACATTACTCCCGTGGAGGAAAGTGCGCATGGTGACTGTTGTATTCAATTCCCATTCAATTTCTGTGTTTCATCAACACTCTGATTGTCCACAGATTACAGAATGCCACCAGATGTGCATCGGAAACTACTACTGGTCTTCCAGGGACCGATCAAAGCGTAGTCTGTTTGAGACATTACTCCTGTGGAGGAAAGTGCGCATGGTGACTGTTGTAATCAATCCCGATGCAATTTCTGTGTTTCATCAACACTCTGATAGTCCACAGATTACAGAATGCCTCCAGATGTGCATCGGAAACTACTACTGGTCTTCCAGGGAACGATCAAAGCGTAGACTGTTTGAGACATTACTCCCGTGGAAGAAAGTGCGCATGGTGACTGTTGTATTCAATCCCGAGGCAATTTCTGTGTTTCATCAACACTCTGATAGTCCACAGATTACAGAATGCCACCAGACGTGCATCGGAAACTACTACTGGTCTTCCAGGAACGATCAAAGCGTAGACTGTTTGAGACATTACTCCCGTGGAGGAAAGTGCGCATGGTGACTGTTGTATTCTATCCCGATGCAATTTCTGTGTTTAATCAACACTCTGATAGTCCACAGATTACAGAATGCCACCAGATGTGCATCGGAAACTACTACTGGTCTTCCGGGGAACGATCAAAGCGTAGACTGTTTGAGACATTACTCCCGTGGAGGAAAGTGCGCATGGTGACTGTTGTATTCAATCCCGATGCAATTTCTGTGTTTCATCAACACTCTGATAGTCCACTGATCACAGAATGCCACCAGATGTGCATAAGAAACTACTACTGGTCTTCCAGGGAACGAACAATGAGTAGACTGTTTGAGACCTTACTCCCATGGAGGAAAGTGCGCATGGTGACTGTTGTATTTTATCCCGATGCTATTCCTGTGCTTCATCAACATTCTGATATTCCACAGTTTACGGAAAGCTCCAGATGAGCATCGGAAAGTACTACTGGTCTTCCAGGGAACGATCAAAGCGTAGACTGTTAGAGACATTACTCCCATGGAGGAAAGTGCGCATGGTGACTGTTGTATTCAATCCCGATGCAATTTCTGTGTTTCATCAACACTCTGATAGTCCACAGATTACAGAATGCCTCCAGATGTGCATCGGAAACCACTACTGGTCTTCCAGGGAACGATCAAAGCGTAAACTCTTTGAAACATGACTCCCATGGAGGGAAGTGCGCATGGTGACTGTTGTATTCAATCCCGATGCAATTTCAGTGTTTCATCAGCACTCTTATAGTCCAAAGATTACAGAATGCTTTCAGATGTGCATCGGAAACTACTACTGGTCTACCTGGGAACGATCAATGCGTAGACTGTTTGAGACATTATTCATATGAAGGAATGTGCGCATTGTGACTGTTGTATTCAATCCCGAGGCAATTTCTGTGTTTCATCAACACTCTGATAGTCCACAGATTACAGAATGCCACCAGATGTGCATCGGAAACTACTACTGGTCTTCCAGGGAACGATCAAATCGTAGGCTGTTAGAGACATTACTCCCATGGTTGAAAGTGCGCATGGTGACTGTTGTATTCAATCCCGATGCAATATCTTTGTTTCATCAACACTCTGATAGTCTACATATTACAGAATGCCACCAGATGTGCATCGGAAACTACTACTGGTCTTCCAGGGAACGATCAAAGCGTAGACTGTTTGAGACATTACTCCCGTGGAGGAAAGTGCGCATGGTGACTGTTGTATTCAATCCCGATGCAATTTCTTTGTTTCATCAACACTCTGATAGTCCACAAATTACGGAAAGCCTCCAGATGTGCATCGGAAACTACTACTGGTCTTCCAGGGAACGATCAAAGCGTAGACTGTTAGAGACATTACTCCCATTAAGGAAAGTGCGCATGTTGACTGTTGTATTCAATCCCGATGCAATTTCTCTGTTTCATCAACACTCTGATGGTACACAGATTACAGAATGCTTCCAGATGTGCATCGGAAACTACTACTGGTCTTCCAGGGAACGATCAAAGCGTAGCCTGTTTGAGAATTAATCCCATTGAGGAAAGTACGGATGGTGAGTGTTGTATTCTATCCCGATGCAATATCTGTGCTTCATCAACATTCTGATATTCCACAGTTTACGGAAAGCTCCAGATGAGCATCGGAAAGTACTACTGGTCTTCCAGGGAACGATCAAAGCGTAGACTGTTAGAGACATTACTCCCATGGTGGAAAGTGCGCATGGTGACTGTTGTATTCAATCCCGATGCAATTTCTGTGTTTCATCAACACTCTGATAGTCCACAGATTACAGAATGCCACCAGATGTGCATCGGAACCTACTACTGGTCTTCCAGGGAACGATCAAAGCGTAGACTGTTTGAGACATTACTCCTGTGGAGAAAAGTGCGCATGGTGACTGTTGTATTCAATCCCGATGCAATTTCTGTGTTTCATCAACACTCTGATAGTCCACAGTTTACAGAATGCCTCCTGATGTGCATCGGAAACCACTACTGGTCTTCCAGGGAACGATCAAAGCGTAGACTGTTTTAGACATTACTTTTATGGTGGAAAGTGCGCATGGTGACATTGGTATTCAATCCCGATGCAATTTCTGTGTTTCACAAACACTCTGATAGTCCACAGATTACAGAATGCCTCCAGATGTGCATCGAAAACCACTACTGGTCTTCCGGGGAACGATCAAATCGAAGACTGTTTGAGACATTAGTCCCGTGGAGGAAAGTGCGCATGGTGACTGTTGTATTCAATCCCGATGCAATTTCAGTGCTTCATCAACACTCTGATAGTCCACTGATCACAGAATGCCACCAAATGTGCATAAGAAACTACTACTGGTCTTCCAGGGAACGATCAATGAGTAGACTGTTTGAGACCTTACTCCCATGGAGGAAAGGGCGCATGGTGACTGTTGTATTTTATCCGGATGCAATTCCTGTGCTTCATCAACATTCTGATATTCCACAGTTTACGGAAAGCTCCAGATGAGCATCGGAAAGTACTACTGGTCTTCCAGGGAACGATCAAAGCGTAGAGTGTTAGAGACATTACTCCCATGGAGGAAAGTGCGCATGGTGACTGTTGTATTCAATCCCGATGCAATTTCAGTGTTTCATCAGCACTCTTATAGTCCACAGATTACAGAATGCTTTCAGATGTGCATCGGAAACTACTACTGGTCTGCCAGGGAACGATCAAAGCGTAGACTGTTTGAGACATTACTCCCGTGGAGGAAAGCGCGCATGGTGACTGTTGTTATCAATCCCGATGCAATTTCTGTGTTTCATCAACACTCTGATAGTCCACAGATTACAGAATGCCTCCAGATGTGCATCGGAAACTACTACTGGTCTTCCAGGGAACGATCAAAGCGTAGACTGTTTGAGACATTACTCCCGTGGAGGAAAGTGCGCATGGTGACTGTTGTATTCAATCCCGAGGCAATTTCTGTGTTTAATCAACACTCCGATAGTCCACAGATTACAGAATGCCACCAGACGTGCATCGGAAACTACTACTTGTCTTCCAGGGACCGATCAAAGCCTAGTCTGTTTGAGACATTACTCCTGTGGAGGAAAGTGCGCATGGTGACTGTTGTAATCAATCCCGATGCAATTTCTGTGTTTCATCAACACTCTGATAGTCCACAGATTACAGAATGCCTCCAGATGTGCATCGGAAACTACTACTGGTCTTCCAGGGAACGATCAAAGCGTAGACTGTTTTAGACATGACTTTCATGGTGGAAAGTGCGCATGGTGACATTGGTATTCAATCCCGATGCAATTTCTGTGTTTCACAAACACTCTGATAGTCCACAGATTACAGAATGCCTCCAGATGTGCATCGAAAACCACTACTGGTCTTCCGGGGAACGATCAAAGCGTAGACTGTTTGAGACATTAGTCCCGTGGAGGAAAGTGCGCATGGTGACTGTTGTATTCAATCCCGATGCAATTTCAGTGCTTCATCAACACTCTGATAGTCCACTGATCACAGAATGCCACCAGATGTGCATAAGAAACTACTACTGGTCTTCCAGGGAACGATCAATGAGTAGACTGTTTGAGACCTTACTCCCATGGAGGAAAGTGCGCATGGTGACTGTTGTATTTTATCCCGATGCAATTCCTGTGCTTCATCAACATTCTGATATTCCACAGTTTACGGAAAGCTCCAGATGAGCATCGGAAAGTACTACTGGCCTTCCAGGGAACGATCAAAGCGTAGACTGTTAGAGACATTACTCCCATGGAGGAAAGTGCGCATGGTGACTGTTGTATTCAATCCCGATGCAATTTCTGTGTTTCATCAACACTCTTATAGTCCACAGATTACAGAATGCCTCCAGATGTGCATCGGAAACTACTACTGGTCTTCCAGGGAACGATCAAAGCGTAAACTCTTTGAAACATGACTCCCATGGAGGGAAGTGCGCATGGTGACTGTTGTATTCAATCCCGATGCAATTTCAGTGTTTCATCAGCACTCTTATAGTCCAAAGATTACAGAATGCTTTCAGATGTGCATCGGAAACTACTACTGGTCTAACTGGGAACGATCAAAGCGTAGACTGTTTGAGACATTATTCATATGAAGGAATGTGCGCATTGTGACTGTTGTATTCAATCCCGAGGCAATTTCTGTGTTTCATCAATACTCTGATAGTCCACAGATTACAGAATGCCACCAGATGTGCATCGGAAACTGCTACTGGTCTTCCAGGGAACGATCAAATCGTAGGCTGTTAGAGACATTACTCCCATGGTTGAAAGTGCGCATGGTGACTGTTGTATTCAATCCCGATGCAATATATTTGTTTCATCAACACTCCGATAGTCTACATATTACAGAATGCCACCAGATGTGCATCGGAAACTACTACTGGTCTTCCTGGGAACGATCAAAGCGTAGACTGTTTGAGACTTTACTCCCGTGGAGGAAAGTGCGCATGGTGACTGTTGTATTCAATCCCGATGCAGTTTCTTTGTTTCATCAACACTCTGATAGTCCACAAATTACGGAAAGCCTCCAGATGTGCATCGGAAACTACTACTGGTCTGCCAGGGAACGATCAAAGCGTAGACTGTTAGAGACATTACTCCCATTAAGGAAAGTGCGCATGGTGACTGTTGTATTCAATCCCGATGCAATTTCTCTGTTTCATCAACACTCTGATAGTACACAGATTACAGAATGCCTCCAGATGTGCATCGGAAAGTACTACTGGTCTTCCAGGGAACGATCAAAGCGTAGACTGTTAGAGACATTACTCCCATGGAGGAAAGTGCGCATGGTGACTGTTGTATTCAATCCCGATGCAATTTCTGTGTTTCATCAACACTCTGATAGTCCACAGATTACAGAATGCCACCAGATGTGCATCGGAACCTACTACTGGTCTTCCAGGGAACGATCAAAGCGTAGACTGTTTGTGACATTACTCCCGTGGAGGAAAGTGCGCATGGTGACTGTTGTATTCAATCCCGATGCAATTTCAGTGCTTCATCAACACTCTGATAGTCCACAGATTACAGAATGCCTCCAGATGTGCATCGGAAACTACTACTGGTCTTCCAGGGAACGGTCAAAGCATAATCTCTTTGAGACATGACTCCCATGGAGGGAAGTGCGCATGGTGACTGTTGTATTCAATCCCGATGCAATTTCAGTGTTTCATCAGCACTCTTATAGTCCACAGATTACAGAATGCTTTCAGATGTGCATCGAAAACTACTACTGGTCTACCTGGGAACGATCAAAGCGTAGACTGTTTGAGACATTATTCATATGAAGGAATGTGCGCATTGTGACTGTTGTATTCAATCCCGAGGCAATTTCTGTGTTTCATCAACACTCTGATAGTCCACAGATTACAGAATGCCACCAGACGTGCATCGGAAATTACAACTGGTCTTTCAGGAACGATCAAAGCGTAGACTGTTTGAGACATTACTCCCGTGGAGGTAAGTGCGCATGGTGACTGTTGTATTCTATCCAGATGCAATTTCTGTGTTTAATCAACACTCTGATACTCCACAGATTACAGAATGCCACCAGATGTGCATCGGAAACTACTACTGGTCTTCCAGGGAACGATCAAAGCGTAGACTGTTTGAGACATTACTCCCGTGGAGGAAAGTGCGCATGGTGACTGTTGTATTCAATTCCCATTCAATTTCTGTGTTTCATCAACACTCTGATAGTCCACAGATTACAGAATGCCACCAGACGTGCATCGGAAACTACTACTGGTCTTCCAGGAACGATCAAAGCGTAGACTGTTTGAGACATTACTCCCGTGGAGGGAAGTGCGCATGGTGACTGTTGTATTCAATCCCGATGCAATTTCAGTGTTTCATCAGCACTCTTATAGTCGACAGATTACAGAATGCTTTCAGATGTGCATCGGAAACTACTACTGGTCTTCCTGGGAACGATCAAAGCGTAGACTGTTTGAGACATTATTCCCATGATGAATGTGCGCATTGTGACTGTTGTATTCAATCCCGAGGCAATATCTGTGTTTCTCAACACTCTGATAGTCCACAGATTACAGAAAGCCACCAGACGTTCATCGGAAACTACTACTGGTCATCCAGGAACGATCAAAGCCTAGACTGTTTGAGACATTACTCCCGTGGAGGAAAGTGCGCATGGTGACTGTTGTATTCAATTCCCATTCAATTTCTGTGTTTCATCAACACTCTGATTGTCCACAGATTACAGAATGAAACCAGATGTGCATTGGAAAGTACTACTGGTCATCCAGGGACCGATCAAAGCGTAGTCTGTTTGAGACATTACTCCCGTGGAGGAAAGTGCGCATGGTGACTGTTGTATTCAATCCCGATGCAATTTCTGTGTTTCATCAACACTCTGATAGTCCACAGATTACAGAATGCCACCAGATGTGCATCGGAAACTACTACTGGTCTTCCAGGGAACGATCAAAGCGTAGGCTGTTTTAGACACTACTTTTATGGAGGAAAGTGCGCATGGTGACATTGGTATTCAATCCCGATGCAATTTCTGTGTTTCACAAACACTCTGATAGTCCACAGATTACAGAATGCCTCCAGAAGTGCATCGATAACTACTACTGGTCTTCCGGGGAACGATCAAAGCGTAGACTGTTTGAGACATTACTCCCGTGGAGGAAAGTGCGCATGGTGACTGTTGTATTCAATCACGTTGCAATATCTGTGTTTCATCAACACTCTGATAGTCCACTGATCACAGAATGCCACCAGATGTGCATCAGAAACTACTACTGGTCTTCCAGGGAACGATCAATGAGTAGACTGTTTGTGACCTTACTCCCATTGAGGAAAGTGCGCATGGTGACTGTTGTATTCTATCCCGATGCAATATCTGTGCTTCATCAACATTCTGATATTCCACAGTTTACGGAAAGCTCCAGATGAGCATCGGAAAGTACTACTGGTCTTCCAGGGAACGATCAAAGCGTAGACTGTTAGAGACATTACTCCCATGGAGGAAAGTGCGAATGGTGACTGTTGTATTCAATCCCGAAGCAATTTCTGTGTTTCATCAACACTCTGATAGTCCACAGATTACAGAATGCCTCCAGATGTGCATCGGAAACTACTACTGGTCTTCCAGGGAACGATCAAAGCGTAAACTCTTTGAGACATGACTCCCATGGAGGGAAGTGCGCATAGTTACTGTTGTATTCAATCCCGATGCAATTTCAGTGTTTCATCAGCACTCGTATAGTCCAAAGATTACAGAATGCTTTCAGATGTGCATCGGAAACTACTACTGGTCTTCCTGGGAACGATCAAAGCGTAGACTGTTTGAGACATTATTCCCATGATGAATGTGCGCATTGTGACTGTTGTATTCAATCCCGAGGCAATTTCTGTGTTTCTCAACACTCTGATAGTCCACAGATTACAGAAAGCCACCAGACGTGCATCGGAAACTACTACTGGTCATCCAGGAACGATCAAAGCCTAGACTGTTTGAGACATTACTCCCGTGGAGGAAAGTGCGCATGGTGACTGTTGTATTCAATTCCCATTCAATTTCTGTGTTTCATCAACACTCTGATTGTCCACAGATTACAGAAAGAAACCAGATGTGCATCGGAAAGTACTACTGGTCATCCAGGGACCGATCAAAGCGTAGTCTGTTTGAGACATTACTCCCGTGGAGGAAAGTGCGCATGGTGACTGTTGTATTCAATCCCGATGCAATTTCTGTGTTTCATCAACACTCTGATAGTCCACAGATTACAGAATGCCACCAGATGTGCATCGGAAACTACTACTGGTCTTCCAGGGAACGATCAAAGCGTAGGCTGTTTTAGACACTACTTTTATGGAGGAAAGTGCGCATGGTGACATTGGTATTCAATCCCGATGCAATTTCTGTGTTTCACAAACACTCTGATAGTCCACTGATTACAGAATGCCTCCAGATGTGCATCGATAACTACTACTGGTCTTCCGGGGAACGATCAAAGCGTAGACTGTTTGAGACATTACTCCCGTGGAGGAAAGTGCGCATGGTGACTGTTGTATTCAATCCCGTTGCAATATCTGTGTTTCATCAACACTCTGATAGTCCACTGATCACAGAATGCCACCAGATGTGCATCAGAAACTACTACTGGTCTTCCAGGGAACGATCAATGAGTAGATATTCCACAGTTTACGGAAAGCTCCAGATGAGCATCGGAAAGTACTACTGGTCTTCCAGGGAACGATCAAATCGTAGGCTGTTAGAGACATTACTCCCATGGTTGAAAGTGCACATGGTGACTGTTGTATTCAATCCCGATGCAATATCTTTGTTTCATCAACACTCTGATAGTCTACATATTACAGAATGCCACCAGATGTGCATCGGAAACTACTACTGGTCTTCCAGGGAACGATCAAAGCGTAGACTGTATGAGACATTACTCCCGTGGAGGAAAGTGCGCATGGTGACTGTTGTATTCAATCCCGATGCAATTTCTTTGTTTCATTAACACTCTGATAGTCCACAAATCACGGAAAGCCTCCAGATGTGCATCGGAAACTACTACTGGTCTTCCAGGGAACGATTAAAACGTAGACTGTTAGAGACATTACTCCCATTAAGGAAAAAGCGCATGGTGACTGTTGTATTAAATCCCGATGCAATTTCTCTGTTTCATCAACACTCTGATAGTACACAGATTACAGAATGCCTCCAGATGTGCATCGGAAACTACTACTGGTCTTCCAGGGAACGATCAAAGAGTAGACTGTTTGAGACATTACTCCCATGGAGGAAAGTGCGCATGGTGACTGTTGTATTCTATCCCGATGCAATTTCTGTGCTTCATCAACATTCTGATAGTCCACAGTTTACGGAAAGCCTCCAGATGAGCATCGGAAAGTACTACTGGTCTTCCTGGAAACGATCAAAGCGTAGACTGTTAGAGACATTACTCCCATGGAGGAAAGTGCGCATGGTGACTGTTGTATTCAATCCCGATGCAATTTATGTGTTTCATCAGCACTCTTATAGTCCACAGATTACAGAATGCTTTCAGATGTGCATCGGAACTACTACTGGTCTTCCTGGGAACGATCAAAGCGTAGACTGTTTGAGACATTACTCCCGTGGAGGAAAGTGCGCATGGTGACTGTTGTTTTCTATCCCGATGCAATTTCTGTGTTTAATCAACACTCTGATAGTCCACAGATTACAGAATGAAACCAGATGTGCATCGGAAACTACTACTGGTCTTCCAGGGAACGATCAAAGCGTAGACTGTTTTAGACATGACTTTCATGGTGGAAAGTGCGCATGGTGACATTGGTATTCAATCCCGATGCAATTTCTGTGTTTCACAAACACTCTGATAGTCCACAGATTACAGAATGCCTCCAGATGTGCATCGAAAACCACTACTGGTCTTCCGGGGAACGATCAAAGCGTAGACTGTTTGAGACATTAGTCCCGTGGAGGAAAGTGCGCATGGTGACTGTTGTATTCAATCCCGATGCAATTTCAGTGCTTCATCAACACTCTGATAGTCCACTGATCACAGAATGCCACCAGATGTGCATAAGAAACTACTACTGGTCTTCCAGGGAACGATCAATGAGTAGACTGTTTGAGACCTTACTCCCATGGAGGAAAGTGCGCATGGTGACTGTTGTATTTTATCCCGATGCAATTCCTGTGCTTCATCAACATTCTGATATTCCACAGTTTACGGAAAGCTCCAGATGAGCATCGGAAAGTACTACTGGCCTTCCAGGGAACGATCAAAGCGTAGACTGTTAGAGACATTACTCCCATGGAGGAAAGTGCGCATGGTGACTGTTGTATTCAATCCCGATGCAATTTCTGTGTTTCATCAACACTCTTATAGTCCACAGATTACAGAATGCCTCCAGATGTGCATCGGAAACTACTACTGGTCTTCCAGGGAACGATCAAAGCGTAAACTCTTTGAAACATGACTCCCATGGAGGGAAGTGCGCATGGTGACTGTTGTATTCAATCCCGATGCAATTTCAGTGTTTCATCAGCACTCTTATAGTCCAAAGATTACAGAATGCTTTCAGATGTGCATCGGAAACTACTACTGGTCTAACTGGGAACGATCAAAGCGTAGACTGTTTGAGACATTATTCATATGAAGGAATGTGCGCATTGTGACTGTTGTATTCAATCCCGAGGCAATTTCTGTGTTTCATCAATACTCTGATAGTCCACAGATTACAGAATGCCACCAGATGTGCATCGGAAACTGCTACTGGTCTTCCAGGGAACGATCAAATCGTAGGCTGTTAGAGACATTACTCCCATGGTTGAAAGTGCGCATGGTGACTGTTGTATTCAATCCCGATGCAATATATTTGTTTCATCAACACTCCGATAGTCTACATATTACAGAATGCCACCAGATGTGCATCGGAAACTACTACTGGTCTTCCTGGGAACGATCAAAGCGTAGACTGTTTGAGACTTTACTCCAGTGGAGGAAAGTGCGCATGGTGACTGTTGTATTCAATCCCGATGAAGTTTCTTTGTTTCATCAACACTCTGATAGTCCACAAATTACGGAAAGCCTCCAGATGTGCATCGGAAACTACTACTGGTCTGCCAGGGAACGATCAAAGCGTAGACAGTTAGAGACATTACTCCCATTAAGGAAAGTGCGCATGGTGACTGTTGTATTCAATCCCGATGCAATTTCTCTGTTTCATCAACACTCTGATAGTACACAGATTACAGAATGCCTCCAGATGTGCATCGGAAAGTACTACTGGTCTTCCAGGGAACGATCAAAGCGTAGACTGTTAGAGACATTACTCCCATGGAGGAAAGTGCGCATGGTGACTGTTGTATTCAATCCCGATGCAATTTCTGTGTTTCATCAACACTCTGATAGTCCACAGATTACAGAATGCCACCAGATGTGCATCGGAACCTACTACTGGTCTTCCAGGGAACGATCAAAGCGTAGACTGTTTGTGACATTACTCCCGTGGAGGAAAGTGCGCATGGTGACTGTTGTATTCAATCCCGATGCAATTTCAGTGCTTCATCAACACTCTGATAGTCCACAGATTACAGAATGCCTCCAGATGTGCATCGGAAACTACTACTGGTCTTCCAGGGAACGGTCAAAGCATAATCTCTTTGAGACATGACTCCCATGGAGGGAAGTGCGCATGGTGACTGTTGTATTCAATCCCGATGCAATTTCAGTGTTTCATCAGCACTCTTATAGTCCACAGATTACAGAATGCTTTCAGATGTGCATCGAAAACTACTACTGGTCTACCTGGGAACGATCAAAGCGTAGACTGTTTGAGACATTATTCATATGAAGGAATGTGCGCATTGTGACTGTTGTATTCAATCCCGAGGCAATTTCTGTGTTTCATCAACACTCTGATAGTCCACAGATTACAGAATGCCACCAGACGTGCATCGGAAATTACAACTGGTCTTTCAGGAACGATCAAAGCGTAGACTGTTTGAGACATTACTCCCGTGGAGGTAAGTGCGCATGGTGACTGTTGTATTCTATCCAGATGCAATTTCTGTGTTTAATCAACACTCTGATACTCCACAGATTACAGAATGCCACCAGATGTGCATCGGAAACTACTACTGGTCTTCCAGGGAACGATCAAAGCGTAGACTGTTTGAGACATTACTCCCGTGGAGGAAAGTGCGCATGGTGACTGTTGTATTCAATTCCCATTCAATTTCTGTGTTTCATCAACACTCTGATAGTCCACAGATTACAGAATGCCACCAGACGTGCATCGGAAACTACTACTGGTCTTCCAGGAACGATCAAAGCGTAGACTGTTTGAGACATTACTCCCGTGGAGGGAAGTGCGCATGGTGACTGTTGTATTCAATCCCGATGCAATTTCAGTGTTTCATCAGCACTCTTATAGTCGACAGATTACAGAATGCTTTCAGATGTGCATCGGAAACTACTACTGGTCTTCCTGGGAACGATCAAAGCGTAGACTGTTTGAGACATTATTCCCATGATGAATGTGCGCATTGTGACTGTTGTATTCAATCCCGAGGCAATTTCTGTGTTTCTCAACACTCTGATAGTCCACAGATTACAGAAAGCCACCAGACGTTCATCGGAAACTACTACTGGTCATCCAGGAACGATCAAAGCCTAGACTGTTTGAGACATTACTCCCGTGGAGGAAAGTGCGCATGGTGACTGTTGTATTCAATTCCCATTCAATTTCTGTGTTTCATCAACACTCTGATTGTCCACAGATTACAGAATGAAACCAGATGTGCATTGGAAAGTACTACTGGTCATCCAGGGACCGATCAAAGCGTAGTCTGTTTGAGACATTACTCCCGTGGAGGAAAGTGCGCATGGTGACTGTTGTATTCAATCCCGATGCAATTTCTGTGTTTCATCAACACTCTGATAGTCCACAGATTACAGAATGCCACCAGATGTGCATCGGAAACTACTACTGGTCTTCCAGGGAACGATCAAAGCGTAGGCTGTTTTAGACACTACTTTTATGGAGGAAAGTGCGCATGGTGACATTGGTATTCAATCCCGATGCAATTTCTGTGTTTCACAAACACTCTGATAGTCCACAGATTACAGAATGCCTCCAGAAGTGCATCGATAACTACTACTGGTCTTCCGGGGAACGATCAAAGCGTAGACTGTTTGAGACATTACTCCCGTGGAGGAAAGTGCGCATGGTGACTGTTGTATTCAATCACGTTGCAATATCTGTGTTTCATCAACACTCTGATAGTCCACTGATCACAGAATGCCACCAGATGTGCATCAGAAACTACTACTGGTCTTCCAGGGAACGATCAATGAGTAGACTGTTTGTGACCTTACTCCCATTGAGGAAAGTGCGCATGGTGACTGTTGTATTCTATCCCGATGCAATATCTGTGCTTCATCAACATTCTGATATTCCACAGTTTACGGAAAGCTCCAGATGAGCATCGGAAAGTACTCCTGGTCTTCCAGGGAACGATCAAAGCGTAGACTGTTAGAGAATTTACTCCCATGGAGGAAAGTGCGAATGGTGACTGTTGTATTCAATCCCGAAGCAATTTCTGTGTTTCATCAACACTCTGATAGTCCACAGATTACAGAATGCCTCCAGATGTGCATCGGAAACTACTACTGGTCTTCCAGGGAACGATCAAAGCGTAAACTCTTTGAGACATGACTCCCATGGAGGGAAGTGCGCATAGTGACTGTTGTATTCAATCCCGATGCAATTTCAGTGTTTCATCAGCACTCGTATAGTCCAAAGATTACAGAATGCTTTCAGATGTGCATCGGAAACTACTACTGGTCTTCCTGGGAACGATCAAAGCGTAGACTGTTTGAGACATTATTCCCATGATGAATGTGCGCATTGTGACTGTTGTATTCAATCCCGAGGCAATTTCTGTGTTTCTCAACACTCTGATAGTCCACAGATTACAGAAAGCCACCAGACGTGCATCGGAAACTACTACTGGTCATCCAGGAACGATCAAAGCCTAGACTGTTTGAGACATTACTCCCGTGGAGGAAAGTGCGCATGGTGACTGTTGTATTCAATTCCCATTCAATTTCTGTGTTTCATCAACACTCTGATTGTCCACAGATTACAGAATGAAACCAGATGTGCATCGGAAAGTACTACTGGTCATCCAGGGACCGATCAAAGCGTAGTCTGTTTGAGACATTACTCCCGTGGAGGAAAGTGCGCATGGTGACTGTTGTATTCAATCCCGATGCAATTTCTGTGTTTCATCAACACTCTGATAGTCCACAGATTACAGAATGCCACCAGATGTGCATCGGAAACTACTACTGGTCTTCCAGGGAACGATCAAAGCGTAGGCTGTTTTAGACACTACTTTTATGGAGGAAAGTGCGCATGGTGACATTGGTATTCAATCCCGATGCAATTTCTGTGTTTCACAAACACTCTGATAGTCCACTGATTACAGAATGCCTCCAGATGTGCATCGATAACTACTACTGGTCTTCCGGGGAACGATCAAAGCGTAGACTGTTTGAGACATTACTCCCGTGGAGGAAAGTGCGCATGGTGACTGTTGTATTCAATCCCGTTGCAATATCTGTGTTTCATCAACACTCTGATAGTCCACTGATCACAGAATGCCACCAGATGTGCATCAGAAACTACTACTGGTCTTCCAGGGAACGATCAATGAGTAGATATTCCACAGTTTACGGAAAGCTCCAGATGAGCATCGGAAAGTACTACTGGTCTTCCAGGGAACGATCAAATCGTAGGCTGTTAGAGACATTACTCCCATGGTTGAAAGTGCACATGGTGACTGTTGTATTCAATCCCGATGCAATATCTTTGTTTCATCAACACTCTGATAGTCTACATATTACAGAATGCCACCAGATGTGCATCGGAAACTACTACTGGTCTTCCAGGGAACGATCAAAGCGTAGACTGTATGAGACATTACTCCCGTGGAGGAAAGTGCGCATGGTGACTGTTGTATTCAATCCCGATGAAATTTCTTTGTTTCATTAACACTCTGATAGTCCACAAATCACGGAAAGCCTCCAGATGTGCATCGGAAACTACTACTGGTCTTCCAGGGAACGATTAAAACGTAGACTGTTAGAGACATTACTCCCATTAAGGAAAAAGCGCATGGTGACTGTTGTATTAAATCCCGATGCAATTTCTCTGTTTCATCAACACTCTGATAGTACACAGATTACAGAATGCCTCCAGATGTGCATCGGAAACTACTACTGGTCTTCCAGGGAACGATCAAAGAGTAGACTGTTTGAGACATTACTCCCATGGAGGAAAGTGCGCATGGTGACTGTTGTATTCTATCCCGATGCAATTTCTGTGCTTCATCAACATTCTGATAGTCCACAGTTTACGGAAAGCCTCCAGATGAGCATCGGAAAGTACTACTGGTCTTCCTGGAAACGATCAAAGCGTAGACTGTTAGAGACATTACTCCCATGGAGGAAAGTGCGCATGGTGACTGTTGTATTCAATCCCGATGCAATTTATGTGTTTCATCAGCACTCTTATAGTCCACAGATTACAGAATGCTTTCAGATGTGCATCGGAACTACTACTGGTCTTCCTGGGAACGATCAAAGCGTAGACTGTTTGAGACATTACTCCCGTGGAGGAAAGTGCGCATGGTGACTGCTGTTTTCTATCCCGATGCAATTTCTGTGTTTAATCAACACTCTGATAGTCCACAGATTACAGAATGAAACCAGATGTGCATCGGAAACTACTACTGGTCTTCCAGGGAACGATCAAAGCGTAGACTGTTTGAGACATTACTCCCGTGGAGGAAAGTGCGCATGGTGACTGTTGTATTCAATCCCGATGCAATGTCTGTGTTTCATCAACACTCTGATAGTCCACAGATTACAGAATGCCACCAGATGTGCATCGGAAACTACTACTGGTCTTCCAGGGAACGATCAAAGCGTAGACTGTTTTAGACATTACTTTTATGGAGGAAAGTGCGCATGGTGACATTGGTATTCAATCCCGATGCAATTTCTGTGTTTCACAAACACTCTGATAGTCCACAGATTACAGAATGCCTCCAGATGTGCATCGAAAACTACTACTAGTCTCCCGGGGAACGATCAAAGCGTAGACTGTTTGAGACATTAGTCCCGTGGAGGAAAGTGCGCATGGTGACTGTTGTATTCAATCCCGATGCAATTTCTGTGTTTCATCAACACTCTGATAGTCCACTGATCACAGAATGCCACCAGATGTGCATCAGAAACTACTACTGGTCTTCCAGGGAACGATCAATGAGTAGACTGTTTGAGACCTTACTCCCATGGAGAAAAGTGCGCATGGTGACTGTTGTATATTATCACGATGCAATTTCTGTGCTTCATCAACATTCTGATATTCCTCAGTTTACGGAAGGCTCCAGATGAGCATCGGAAAGTACTACTGGTCTTCCAGGGAACGATCAAAGCGTAGACTGTTGGAGACATTACTCCCATGGAGGAAAGTGCGCATGGTGACTGTTGTATTCAATCCCGATGCAATTTCTGTGTTTCATCAACACTCTGATAGTCCACAGATTACAGAATGCCTCCAGATGTGCATCGGAAACTACTACTGGTCTTCCAGGGAACGATCAAAGCGTAAACTCTTTGAGACATGACTCCCATGGAGGGAAGTGCGCCTGGTGACTGTTGTATTCAATCCCGATGCAATTTCAGTGTTTCATCAGCACTCTTATAGTCCACAGATTACAGAATGCTTTCAGATGTGCATCGGAAACTACTGCTGGTCTACCTGGGAACGATCAAAGCGTAGACTGTTTGAGACATTATTCATATGAAGGAATGTGCGCATTGTGACTGTTGTATTCAATCCCGAGGCAATTTCTGTGTTTCATCAACACTCCGATAGTCCACAGATTACAGAATGCCACCAGACGTGCATCGGAAACTACTACTGGTCTTCCAGGAACGATCTAAGCGTAGACTGTTTGAGACATTACTCCCGTGGAGGAAAGTGCGCATGGTGACTGTTGTATTTTATCCCGATGCAATTCCTGTGTTTAATCAACACTCTGATACTCCACAGATTACAGAATGCCACCAGATGTGCATCGGAAACTACTACTGGTCTTCCAGGGAACGATCAAAGCGTCGACTGTTTGAGACATTACTCCCGTGGAGGAAAGTGCGCATGGTGACTGTTGTACTCAATTCCCATTCAATTTCTGTGTTTCATCAACACTCTGATTGTCCACAGATTACAGAATGCCACCAGATGTGCATCGGAAACTACTACTGGTCTTCCAGGGGCCCGATCAAAGCGTAGTCTGTTTGAGACATTACTCCCGTGGAGGAAAGTGCGCATGGTGACTGTTGTATTCAATCCCGATGCACATTCTGTGTTTCATCAACACTCTGATAGTCCACAGATTACAGAATGCCTCCAGATGTGCATCGGAAACTACTACTGGTCTTCCAGGGAACGATCAAAGCGTAAACTCTTTGAGACATGACTCCGATGGAGGGAAGTGCGCATGGTGACTGTTGTATTCAATCCCGAGGCAATTTCTGTGTTTCATCAACACTCTGATAGTCCACAGATTACAGAAAGCATCGAGATGTGCATCAGAAACTACTACTGGTCTTCCAGGGAACGATCAAATCGTAGGCTGTTTGAGACATTACTCCCATGGTTGAAAGTGCGCATGGTGAGTGTTGTATACAATCCCGATGCAATTTCTTTGTTTCATCAACACTCTGATAGTCTACATATTACAGAATGCCACCAGATGTGCATCGGAAACTACTACTGGTCTTCTAGGGAACGATCAAAGCGTAGACTGTTTGAGACACTACTCCCGTGGAGGAAAGTGCGCATGGCGACTGTTGTATTCAATCCCGATGCAATTTCTCTGTTTCATCAACACTCTGATAGTCCACAAATTACGGAAAGCTTCCAGATGTGCATCGGAAACTACTACTGGTCTTCCAGGGAACGATCAAAGCGTAGACTGTTAGAGACATTACTCCCATTAAGGAAAGTGCGCATGGTGACTGTTGTATTCAATCCCGATGCAATTTCTGTGTTTCATCAACACTCTGATTGTCCACAGACTACAGAATGCCTCTAGATGTGCATCGGAAACTACTACTGGTCTTCCAGGGAACGATCAAAGAGTAGACTGTTTGAGACATTACTCCCATGGAGGAAAGTGCACATGGTGACTATTGTATTCTATCCCGAAGCAATTTCTCTGTTTCATCAACACTCTGATAGTCCACAAATTACGGAAAGCCTCCAGATGTGCATCGGAAACTACTACTGGTCTTCCAGGGAACGATCAAAGTGTAGACTGTTTGAGACATTACTCCCATGGAGGAAAGTGCGCATGGTGACTGTTGTATTCTATCCCGATGCAATTTCTGTGTTTAATCAACACTCTGATACTCCACAGATTACAGAATGCCACCAGATGTGCTTAGGAAACTACTACTGGTCTTCCAGGGAACGATCTAAGCGTAGACTGTTTGAGACATTACTCCCGTGGAGGAAAGTGCGCATGGTGACTGTTGTATTCAATCCCGATGCAATTTCTCTGTTTCATCAACATTCTGATAGTCCACAGATTACAGAATGCCACCAGATGTGCATCAGAAACTACTACTGGTCTTCCAGGGAACGATCAATGAGTAGACTGTTTGAGACCTTACTCCCATGGAGGAAAGTGCGCATGGTGACTGTTGTATTCCAACCCGATGCAATTTCTGTGCTTCATCAACATTCTGATATTCCACAGTTTACGGAAAGCTCCAGATGAGCATCGGAAAGTACTACTGGTCTTCCAGGGAACGATCAAAGCGTAGACTGTTAGAGACATTACTCCCATGGAGGGAAGTGCGCATGGTGACTGTTGTATTTAATCCCGATGCAATTTCTGTATTTCATCAACACTCTGATAGTCCACAGATTACAGAATGCCTCCAGATGTGCATCGGAAACTAATACTGATCTTCCAGGGAACGATCAAAGCGTAAACTCTTTGAGACATGACTCCCATGGAGGGAAGTGCGCATGGTGACTGTTGTATTCTATCCCGATGCAATTTCTGTGTTTCATCAACACTCTGATAGTCCACAGATTACAGAATGCCACCAGACGTGCATCGGAAACTACTACTGGTCGTCCAGGAACGATCAAAGCGTAGACTGTTTGAGACAATACTCCCATGGAGGAAAGTGCGCATGGTGACTGTTGTATTCAATCCCGATGCAATTTCTGTGTTTAATCAACACTCTGATAGTCCACAGATTACAGAATGCCACCAGATGTGCATCGGAAACTACTACTGGTCTTCCAGGGAACGATCAAAGCGTAGACTGTTTTACACATTACTTTTATGGAGGAAAGTGCGCATGGTGACATTGGTATTCAATCCCGATGCAATTTCTGTGTTTCACTAACACTCTGATAGTCCACAGATTACAGAAAGCATCCAGATGTGCATCGGAAACTACTACTGGTCTTCCAGGGAACGATCAAAGCGTAGACTGTTTGAGACATTACTCCCATGGAGGAAACTGCTCATGGAGACTGTTGTATTCAATCCCGATGCAATTTCTGTGTTTCATCAACACTCTGATAGTCCACAGATTACAGAAAGCATCCAGATGTGCATCAGAAACTACTACTGGTCTTCCAGGGAATGATCAAAGCGTAGACTGTTTGAGACATTACTCCCGTGGAGGAAAGTGCGCATGGTGACTGTTGTATTCAATCCCGATGCAATTTCTCTGTTTCATCAACACTCTGATAGTCCACAAATTACGGAAACCCTCCAGATGTGCATCGGAAACTACTACTGGTCTTCCAGGGAACGATCAAAGCGTAGACTGTTTGAGACATTATTCCCATGAAGGAATGTGCGCATTGTGACTATTGTATTCAATCCCGAGGAAATTTCTGTGTCTCATCAACACTCTGATAGTCCACAGATTACAGAATGCCACCAGACGTGCATCGGAAACTACTACTGGTCTTCCAGGAACGATCAAAGCGTGGACTGTTTGAGACATTACTCCCCTGCAGGAAAGTGCGCATGGTGACTGTTGTATTCTATTTCGATGCAATTTCTGTGTTTAATCAACACTCTGATACTCCACAGATTACAGAATGCCACCAGATGTGCATCGGAAACTACTACTGGTCTTCCAGGGACCGATCAAAGCGTAGTCTGTTTGAGACATTACTCCCGTGGAGGAAAGTGCGCATGTCGACTGTTGTATTCAATCCCGATGCAATTTCTGTGTTTCATCAACACTCTGATAGTCCACAGATTACAGAAAGCCTCCAGATGTGCATCACAAACTACTACTGGTCTTCCGGGGACCTATCAGAGCGTAGTCTGTTTGAGACATTACTCCCGTGGAGGAAAGTGCGCATGTCGACTGTTGTATTCAATCCCGATGCAATTTCAACACTCTGATAGTCCACAGATTACAGAATGCCACCAGATGTGCATCGGAAACTACTACTTGTCTTCCAGGGAACGATCAAAGCGTAGACTGTTTGAGACATTACTCCCATGGAGGAAGCTACTCATGGAGACTGTTGTATTCAATCCCGATGCAATTTCTGTGTTTCATCAACACTCTGATAGTCTACAGAGTACAGAAAGCATCCAGATGTGCATCAGAAACTACTACTGGTCTTCCAGTGAACGATCAAATCGTAGGCTGTTAGAGACATTACTCCCATGGTTGAAAGTGCGCATGGTGAATGTTGTATTCAATCCCGATGCAATCTCTCTGTTTCATCAACACTCTTATAGTCCACAAATTACAGAATGCCTCCAGATATTCATCGGAAACTACTACTGGTCTTCCAGGGAACGATCAAAGCGTAGACTGTTTGAGACATTACTCCCATGAAGGAAATTGCGCATGGTGACTGTTGTATTCACTACCGATGCAATTTCTGTGTTTCATCAACACTCTGATAGTCCACAGATTACAGAATGCCTCCAGATGTGCATCGGAAACCAATACTGGTCTTCCAGGGAACGATCAAAGCGTAGACTGTTAGAGACATTACTCCGATGGAGGAAAGTGCGCATGGTGACTGTTGTATTCAATCGCAATGCTATTTCTGTGTTTCATCAACACTCTGATAGTCCACAGATTACAGAATGCCACCAGACGTGCATCGGAAACTACTACTGGTCTTCCAGGAACGATCAAAGCGTAGACTGTTTGAGACATTACTCCTGTGGAGGAAAGTGCGCATGGTGACTGTTGTATTCTATCCCGATGCAATTTCTGTGTTTAATCAACACTCTGATACTCCACAGATTACAGAATGCCACCAGATGTGCATCGGAAACTACTACCGGTCTTCCAGGGAAGGATCTAAGCGTAGACTGTTTGAGACATTACTCCCGTGGAGGAAAGTGCGCATGGTGACTGTTGTATTCAATTCCCATTCAATTTCTGTGTTTCATCAACACTCTGATTGTCCACAGATTACAGAATGCCACCAGATGTGCATCGGAAACTACTACTGGTCTTCCAGGGACCGATCCAAGCGTAGTCTGTTTGAGACATTACTCCCGTGGAGGGAAGTGGGCATGGTGACTGGTGTATTCAATCCCGATGCAATTTCTGTGTTTCATCAACACTCTGATAGTCCACAGATTACAGAATGCCACCAGATGTGCATCGGAAACTACTACTGGTCTTCCAGGGAACGATCAAAGCGTTGACTGTTTTAGACATTACTTTTATGGAGGAAAGTGCGCATGGTGACATTGGTATTCAATCCCGATGCAATTTCTGTGTTTCGCAAACACTCTGATAGTCCACAGATTACAGAATGCCTCCAGATGTGCATCGAAAACTACTACTGGTCTTCCAGGGAACGATCAATGAGTAGACTGTTTGAGACATTAGTCCCGTGGAGGAAAGTGCGCATGGTGACTGTTGTATTCAATCCCGATGCAATTTCTCTGTTTCATCAACATTCTGATAGTCCACAGATTACAGAATGCCACCAGATGTGCATCAGAAACTACTACTGGTCTTCCAGGGAACGATCAATGAGTAGACTGTTTGAGACCTTACTCCCATGGAGGAAAGTGCGCATGGTGACTGTTGTATTCTATCCCGATGCAATTTCTGTGCTTCATCAACATTCTGATATTCCACAGTTTACGGAAAGCTCCAGATGAGCATCGGAATGTACTACTGGTCTTCCAGGGAACGATCAAAGCGTAGACTGTTAGAGACATTACTCCCATTGAGGAAAGTGCGCATGGTGACTGTTGCATTCAATCCCGATGCAATTTCTGTATTTCATCAACACTGTGATAGTCCACAGATTACAGAATGCCTCCAGATGTGCATCGGAAACTAATACTGATCTTCCAGGGAACGATCAAAGCGTAAACTCTTTGAGACATGACTCCCATGGAGGGAAGTGCGCATGGTGACTGTTGTATTCTATCCCGATGCAATTTCTGTGTTTCATCAACACTCTGATAGTCCACAGATTACAGAATGCCACCAGATGAGCATCGGAAACTACTACTGGTCTTCCTGGAACGATCAAAGCGTAGACTGTTTGAGACATTACTCCCGTTGAGGAAAGTGCGCATGGTGACTGTTGTATTCAATCCCGAGGCAATTTCTGTGTTTCATCAACACTCTGATAGTCCACAGATTACAGAAAGCATCCAGATGTGCATCAGAAACTACTACTGGTCTTCCAGGGAATGATCAAAGCCTAGACTGTTTGAGACATTACTCCCGTGGAGGAAAGTGCGCATGTTGAATGTTGTATTCAATCCCGATGCAATTTCTCTGTTTCATCAACACTCTGATAGTCCACAAATTACGGAAAGCCTCCAGATGTGCATCGGAAACTACTACTGGTCTTCCAGGGAACGATCAAAGCGTAGACTGTTTGAGACATTATTCCCATGAAGGAATGTGCGCATTGTGACTATTGTATTCAATACCGAGGAAATTTCTGTGTTTCATCTACACCCTGATAGTCCACAGATTACAGAATGCCACCAGATGTGCATCGGAAACTACTACTGGTCTTCCAGGAACGATCAAAGCGTAGACTGTTTGAGACATTACTCCCGTGGAGGAAAGTGCGCATGTCGACTGTTGTATTCAATCCCGATGCAATTTCTGTGTTTCATCAACACTCTGATAGTCCACAGATAACAGAAAGAATCCAGATGTGCATCAGAAACTACTACTGGTCTTCCAGGGACCGATCAAAGCGTAGTCTGTTTGAGACATTACTCCCGTGGAGGAAAGTGCGCATGCCGACTGTTGTATTCAATCCCGATGCAATTTCTGTGTTTCATCAACACTCTGATAGTCCACAGATTACAGAAAGCATCCAGATGTGCATCAGAAACTACTACTGGTCTTCCAGGGACCGATCAAAGCGTAGTCTGTTTGAGACATTACTCCCGTGGAGGAAAGTGCGCATGTCGACTGTTGTATTCAATCCCGATGCAATTCCTGTGTTTCATCAACACTCTGATAGTCCACAGATTAGAGAATGCCACCAGATGTGCATCGGAAACTACTACTTGTCTTCCAGGGAACGATCAAAGCGTAGACTGTTTGAGACATTACTCCCATGGAGGAAGCTGCTCATGGAGACTGTTGTATTCAATCCCGATGCAATTTCTGTGTTTCATCAACACTCTGATAGTCCACAGATTACAGAAAGCTTCCAGATGTGCATCAGAAACTACTACTGGTCTTCCAGGGAACGATCAAATCGTAGGCTGTTAGAGACATTACTCCCATGGTTGAAAGTGCGCATGGTGACTGTTGTATTCAATCCCGATGCAATCTCTCTGTTTCATCAACACTCTTATAGTCCACAAATTACAGAATGCCTCCAGATGTTCATCGGAAACTACTACTGGTCTTCCAGGGAACGATCAAAGCGTAGACTGTTTGAGACATTACTCCCATGAAGGAAAGTGCGCATGGTGACTGTTGTATTCACTCCCGATGCAATTTCAGTGTTTCATCACACTCTGATAGTCCACAGATTACAGAATGCCTCCAGATGTGCATCGGAAACCAATACTGGTCTTCCAGGGAACGATCAAAGCGTAGATTGTTTGAGACATTACTCTCATGGAGGAAAGTGCGCATGGTGACTGTTGTATTCAATCCCGATGCAATTTCTGTGTTTCATCAACACTGTGATAGTCCACAAATTACGGAAAGCCTCCAGAGGTGCATTAGAAACTACTACTGGTCTTCCAGGCAACGATCAAATCGTAGACTGTTAGAGACATTACTCCGATGGAGGAAAGTGCGCATGGGGACTGTTGTATTCAATCCCGATGCAATTTCTGTGTTTCATCAACACTCTGATAGTCCACAGATTACAGAATAACACCAGATGTGCATCGGAAACTACTAAAGTTCTTCCGGGGAACGATCAAAGCGTAGACTGTTTGAGACATTACTCCCGTGGAGGAAAGAGCGCTTGGTGATTGTTGTATTTAATCCCGATGCAATTTCTGTGTTTCATCAACACTCTGATAGTCCACAGATTACAGAATGCCTCCAGATGTGCACCGGAAACTACTACCGGTCTTCCAGGGAACGATCAAAGCGTAGACTGTTTGAGACATTACTCAAATGGACGAAAGTGCGCATGGTGACAGTTGTATTCAATCCCGATGCAATTTCTGTGTTTCATCAACACTCTGATAGTCCACCGATTACAGAATGCCTCCAGATGTGCATCGGAAACCACTACTGGTCTTCCAGGGATCGATCAAAGCGTAAACTGTTTGAGACATTACTCTCATGGAGGAAAGTGCGCATGGTGACTGTTGTATTCAATCCCGATGCAATTTCTGTGTTTCATCAACACTCTGATAGTCCACAAATTACGGAAAGCCTCCAGATGTGCATCGGAAACTACTACTGGTCTTCCAGGGACCGATCAAAGCGTAGTCTGTTTGAGACATTACTCCCGTGGAGGAAAGTGCGCATGTCGACTGTTGTATTCAATCCCGATGCAATTTCTGTGTTTCATCAACACTCTGATAGTCCACAGATTACAGAAAGCATCCAGATGTGCATCAGAAACTACTACTGGTCTTCCAGGGACCGATCAAAGCGTAGTCTGTTTGAGACATTACTCCCGTGGAGGAAAGTGCGCATGTCGACTGTTGTATTCAATCCCGATGCAATTTCTGTTTTTCATCAACACTCTGATAGTCCACAGATTACAGAATGCCACCAGATGTGCATCGGAAACTACTACTTGTCTTCCAGGGAACGATCAAAGCGTAGACTGTTAGAGACATTATTCCCATGGAGGAAGCTGCTTATGGAGACTGTTGTATTCAATCCCGATGCAATTTCTGTGATTCATCTACACTCTGATAGTCCACAGATTACAGAAAGCATCCAGATGTGCATCAGAAACTACTACTGGTCTTCCAGGGAACGATGAAATCGTAGGCTGTTAGAGACATTACTCCCATGGAGGAAAGTGCGCATGGTGACTGTTGTATTCAATCCCGATGCAATTTCTGTGTTTCATCAACACTGTGATAGTCCACAAATTACATAAAGCCTCCAGAGGTGCATTAGAAACTACTACTGGTCTTCCAGGCAACGATCAAATCGTAGACTGTTAGAGACATTACTCCGATGGAGGAAAGTGCGCATGGGGACTGTTGTATTCAATCCCGATGCAATTTCTGTGTTTCATCAACACTCTGATAGTCCACAGATTACAGAATGACACCAGATGTGCATCGGAAACTACTACAGTTCTTCCGGGGAACGATCAAAGCGTAGACTGTTTGAGACATTACTCCCGTGGAGGAAAGAGCGCTTGGTGATTGTTGTATTCAATCCCGATGCAATTTCTGTGTTTCATCAACACTCTGATAGTCCACAGATTACAGAAAGCTTCCAGATGTGCATCAGAAACTACTACTGGTCTTCCAGGGAACGATCAAATCGTAGGCTGTTAGAGACATTACTCCCATGGTTGAAAGTGCGCATGGTGACTGTTGTATTCAATCCCGATGCAATCTCTCTGTTTCATCAACACTCTTATAGTCCACAAATTACAGAATGCCTCCAGATGTTCATCGGAAACTACTACTGGTCTTCCAGGGAACGATCAAAGCGTAGACTGTTTGAGACATTACTCCCATGAAGGAAAGTGCGCATGGTGACTGTTGTATTCACTCCCGATGCAATTTCAGTGTTTCATCACACTCTGATAGTCCACAGATTACAGAATGCCTCCAGATGTGCATCGGAAACCAATACTGGTCTTCCAGGGAACGATCAAAGCGTAGATTGTTTGAGACATTACTCTCATGGAGGAAAGTGCGCATGGTGACTGTTGTATTCAATCCCGATGCAATTTCTGTGTTTCATCAACACTGTGATAGTCCACAAATTACGGAAAGCCTCCAGAGGTGCATTAGAAACTACTACTGGTCTTCCAGGCAACGATCAAATCGTAGACTGTTAGAGACATTACTCCGATGGAGGAAAGTGCGCATGGGGACTGTTGTATTCAATCCCGATGCAATTTCTGTGTTTCATCAACACTCTGATAGTCCACAGATTACAGAATGACACCAGATGTGCATCGGAAACTACTACAGTTCTTCCGGGGAACGATCAAAGCGTAGACTGTTTGAGACATTACTCCCGTGGAGGAAAGAGCGCTTGGTGATTGTTGTATTCAATCCCGATGCAATTTCTGTGTTTCATCAACACTCTGATAGTCCACAGATTACAGAATGCCTCCAGATGTGCACCGGAAACTACTACCGGTCTTCCAGGGAACGATCAAAGCGTAGACTGTTTGAGACATTACTCAAATGGACGAAAGTGCGCATGGTGACAGTTGTATTCAATCCCGATGCAATTTCTGTGTTTCATCAACACTCTGATAGTCCACAGATTACAGAATGCCTCCAGATGTGCATCGGAAACCACTACTGGTCTTCCAGGGATCGATCAAAGCGTAAACTGTTTGAGACATTACTCTCATGGAGGAAAGTGCGCATGGTGACTGTTGTATTCAATCCCGATGCAATTTCTGTGTTTCATCAACACTCTGATAGTCCACAAATTACGGAAAGCCTCCAGATGTGCATCGGAAACTACTACTGGTCTTCCAGGGACCGATCAAAGCGTAGTCTGTTTGAGACATTACTCCCGTGGAGGAAAGTGCGCATGTCGACTGTTGTATTCAATCCCGATGCAATTTCTGTGTTTCATCAACACTCTGATAGTCCACAGATTACAGAAAGCATCCAGATGTGCATCAGAAACTACTACTGGTCTTCCAGGGACCGATCAAAGCGTAGTCTGTTTGAGACATTACTCCCGTGGAGGAAAGTGCGCATGTCGACTGTTGTATTCAATCCCGATGCAATTTCTGTTTTTCATCAACACTCTGATAGTCCACAGATTACAGAAAGCATCCAGATGTGCATCAGAAACTACTACTGGTCTTCCAGGGAACGATGAAATCGTAGGCTGTTAGAGACATTACTCCCATGGAGGAAAGTGCGCATGGTGACTGTTGTATTCATTCCCGATGCAATTTCTGTGTTTCATCAGTACTCTTATAGTCCACGGATTACAGAATGCTTTCAGATGTGCATCGGAAACTACTACTGGTCTTCCAGGGAACGATCAAAGCGTAGACTGTTTGAGACATTATTCCCATCAAGGAATGTGCGTATTGTGACTGTTGTATTCAATCCCGAGGCAATATCTGTGTTTCATCAACACTCTGATAGTCCACAGATTACAGAATGCCACCAGACGTGCATCGGAAACTACTACTGGTCTTCGAGGAAAAATCAAAGCGTAGACTGTTAGAGACATTACTCCCGTGGAGGAAAGTGCGCATGGTGACTGTTGTATTCTATCCCGATGCAATTTCTGTGTTTAATCAACACTCTGATACTCCACAGATTACAGAATGCCACCAGATGTGCATCGGAAACTACTACTGGTCTTCCAGGGAACGATCTAAGCGTAGACTGTTTGAGACATTACTCCCGTGGAGGAAAGTGCGCATGGTGACTGTTGTATTCAATTCCCATTCAATTTCTGTGTTTCATCAACACTCTGATTGTCCACAGATTACAGAATGCCACCAGATGTGCATCGGAAACTACTACTGGTCTTCCAGGGACCGATCAAAGCGTAGTCTGTTTGAGACATTACTCCTGTGGAGGAAAGTGCGCATGGTGACTGGTGTATTCAATCCCGATGCAATTTCTGTGTTTCATCAACACTCTGATAGTCCACAGATTGCATAATGCCACCAGATGTGCATCGGAAACTACTACTGGTCTTCCAGGGAACGATCAAAGCGTAGACTGTTTTAGACATTACTTTTATGGAGGAAAGTGCGCATGGTGACATTGGTATTCAATCCCGATGCAATTTCTGTGTTTCACTAACACTCTGATAGTCCACAGATTACAGAAAGCATCCAGGTGTGCATCGGAAACTACTACTGGTCTTCCAGGGAACGATCAAAGCGTAGACTGTTTGAGACATTACTCCCATGGAGGAAAGTGCGCATGTCGACTGTTGTATTCAATCCCGATGCAATTTCTGTGTTTCACAAACACTCTGATAGTCCACAGATTATAGAATGCCTCAAGATGTGCATCGAAAACTACTACTGGTCTTCGAGGGACCGATCAAAGCGTAGTCTGTTTGAGACATTACTCCCGTGGAGGAAAGTGCGCATGTCGACTGTTGTATTCAATCCCGATGCAATTTCTGTGTTTAACAAACACTCTGATAGTCCACAGATTATAGAATGCCTCCAGAAGTGCATCGAAAACTACTACTGGTTTTCCGGGGAACGATCAAATCGTAGACTGATTGAGACATTAGTCCAGCGGAGGAAAATGCGCATGGTGACTGTTGTATTCAATCCCGATGCAATTTCTCTGTTTCATCAACATTCTGATAGTCCACAGATTACAGAATGCCACCAGATGTGCATCAGAAACTACTACTGGTCTTCCAGGGAACGATCAATGAGTAGACTGTTTGAGACCTTACTCCCATGGAGGAAAGTGCGCATGGTGACTGTTGTATTCCTACCCGATGCAATTTCTGTGCTTCATCAACATTCTGATATTCCACAGTTTACGGAAAGCTCCAGATGAGCATCGGAAAGTACTACTGGTCTTCCAGGGAACGATCAAAGCGTAGACTGTTAGAGACATTACTCCCATGGAGGGAAGTGCACATGGTGACTGTTGTATTTAATCCCGATGCAATTTCTGTATTTCATCAACACTCTGATAGTCCACAGATTACAGAATGCCTCCAGATGTGCATCGGAAACTAATACTGATCTTCCAGGGAACGATCAAAGCGTAAACTCTTTGAGACATGACTCCCATGGAGGGAAGTGCGCATGGTGACTGTTGTATTCTATCCCGATGCAATTTCTGTGTTTCATCAACACTCTGATAGTCCACAGATTACAGAATGCCACCAGACGTGCATCGGAAACTTCTACTGGTCGTCCAGGAACGATCAAAGCGTAGACTGTTTGAGACATTACTCCCGTGGAGGAAAGTGCGCATGGTGACTGTTGTATTCAATCCCGATGCAATTTCTGTGTTTAATCAACACTCTGATAGTCCACAGATTACAGAATGCCACCAGATGTGCATCGGAAACTACTACTGGTCTTCCAGGGAACGATCAAAGCGTAGACTGTTTTACACATTACTTTTATGGAGGAAAGTGCGCATGGTGACATTGGTATTCAATCCCGATGCAATTTCTGTGTTTCACTAACACTCTGATAGTCCACAGATTACAGAAAGCATCCAGGTGTGCATCGGAAACTACTACTGGTCTTCCAGGGAACGATCAAAGCGTAGACTGTTTGAGACATTACTCCCATGGAGGAAACTGCTCATGGAGACTGTTTTATTCAATCCCGATGTAATTTCTGTGTTTCATCAACACTCTGATAGTCCACAGATTACAGAAAGCATCCAGATGTGCATCAGAAACTACTACTGGTCTTCCAGGGAATGATCAAAGCGTAGACTGTTTGAGACATTAACCCCGTGGAGGAAAGTGCGCATGGTGACTGTTGTATTCAATCCCGATTCAATTTCTCTGTTTCATCGACACTCTGATAGTCCACAAATTACGGAAAGCCTCCAGATGTGCATCGGAAACTACTACTGGTCTTCCAGGGAACGATCAAAACGTAGACTGTTTGAGACATTATTCCCATGAAGGAATGTGCGCATTGTGACTATTGTATTCAATCCCGAGGAAATTTCTGAGTTTCATCAACACTCTGATAGTCCACATTTTACAGAATGCCACCAGACGTGCATCGGAAACTACTACTGGTCTTCCAGGAACGATCAAAGCGTGGACTGTTTGAGACATTACTCCCCTGGAGGAAAGTGCGCATGGTGACTGTTGTATTCAATCCCGATGCAATTTCTGTGTTTCATCAACACTCTGATAGTCCACAGATTACAGAATGACACCAGATGTGCATCGGAAACTACTACAGTTCTTCCGGGGAACGATCAAAGCGTAGACTGTTTGAGACATTACTCCCGTGGAGGAAAGAGGGCTTGGTGATTGTTGTATTCAATCCCGATGCAATTTCTGTGTTTCATCAACACTCTGATAGTCCACAGATTACAGAATGCCTCCAGATGTGCACCGGAAACTACTACCGGTCTTCCAGGGAACGATCAAAGCGTAGACTGTTTGAGACATTACTCAAATGGACGAAAGTGCGCATGGTGACAGTTGTATTCAATCCCGATGCAATTTCTGTGTTTCATCAACACTCTGATAGTCCACAGATTACAGAATGCCTCCAGATGTGCATCGGAAACCACTACTGGTCTTCCAGGGATCGATCAAAGCGTAAACTGTTTGAGACATTACTCTCATGGAGGAAAGTGCGCATGGTGACTGTTGTATTCAATCCCGATGCAATTTCTGTGTTTCATCAACACTCTGATAGTCCACAAATTACGGAAAGCCTCCAGATGTGCATCGGAAACTACTACTGGTCTTCCAGGGACCGATCAAAGCGTAGTCTGTTTGAGACATTACTCCCGTGGAGGAAAGTGCGCATGTCGACTGTTGTATTCAATCCCGATGCAATTTCTGTGTTTCATCAACACTCTGATAGTCCACAGATTACAGAAAGCATCCAGATGTGCATCAGAAACTACTACTGGTCTTCCAGGGACCGATCAAAGCGTAGTCTGCTTGAGACATTACTCCCGTGGAGGAAAGTGCGCATGTCGACTGTTGTATTCAATCCCGATGCAATTTCTGTTTTTCATCCACACTCTGATAGTCCACAGATTACAGAATGCCACCAGATGTGCATCGGAAACTACTACTTGTCTTCCAGGGAACGATCAAAGCGTAGACTGTTTGAGACATTATTCCCATGGAGGAAGCTGCTTATGGAGACTGTTGTATTCAATCCCGATGCAATTTCTGTGATTCATCAACACTCTGATAGTCCACAGATTACAGAAAGCATCCAGATGTGCATCAGAAACTACTACTGGTCTTCCAGGGAACGATGAAATCGTAGTTTGTTAGAGACATTACTCCCATGGAGGAAAGTGCGCATGGTGACTGTTGTATTCATTCCCGATGCAATTTCTGTGTTTCATCAGTACTCTTATAGTCCACAGATTACAGAATGCTTTCAGATGTGCATCGGAAACTACTACTGGTCTTCCAGGGAACGATCAAAGCGTAGACTGTTTGAGACATTATTCCCATCAAGGAATGTGCGTATTGTGACTGTTGTATTCAATCCCGAGGCAATATCTGTGTTTCATCAACACTCTGATAGTCCACAGATTACAGATTGCCACCAGACGTGCATCGGAAACTTTACTGGTCTTCGAGGAAAAATCAAAGCGTAGACTGTTAGAGACATTACTCCCGTGGAGGAAAGTGCGCATGGTGACTGTTGTATTCTATCCCGATGCAATTTCTGTGTTTAATCAACACTCTGATACTCCACAGATTACAGAATGCCACCAGATGTGCATCGGAAACTACTACTGGTCTTCCAGGGAACGATCTAAGCGTAGACTGTTTGAGACATTACTCCCGTGGAGGAAAGTGCGCATGGTGACTGTTGTATTCAATTCCCATTCAATTTCTGTGTTTCATCAACACTCTGATTGTCCACAGATTACAGAATGCCACCAGATGTGCATCGGAAACTACTACTGGTCTTCCAGGGACCGATCAAAGCGTAGTCTGTTTGAGACATTACTCCTGTGGAGGAAAGTGCGCATGGTGACTGGTGTATTCAATCCCGATGCAATTTCTGTGTTTCATCAACACTCTGATAGTCCACAGATTGCATAATGCCACCAGATGTGCATCGGAAACTACTACTGGTCTTCCAGGGAACGATCAAAGCGTAGACTGTTTTAGACATTACTTTTATGGAGGAAAGTGCGCATGGTGACATTGGTATTCAATCCCGATGCAATTTCTGTGTTTCACTAACACTCTGATAGTCCACAGATTACAGAAAGCATCCAGGTGTGCATCGGAAACTACTACTGGTCTTCCAGGGAACGATCAAAGCGTAGACTGTTTGAGACATTACTCCCATGGAGGAAAGTGCGCATGTCGACTGTTGTATTCAATCCCGATGCAATTTCTGTGTTTCACAAACACTCTGATAGTCCACAGATTATAGAATGCCTCAAGATGTGCATCGAAAACTACTACTGGTCTTCGAGGGACCGAGCAAAGCGTAGTCTGTTTGAGACATTACTCCCGTGGAGGAAAGTGCGCATGTCGACTGTTGTATTCAATCCCGATGCAATTTCTGTGTTTCACAAACACTCTGATAGTCCACAGATTATAGAATGCCTCCAGATGTGCATCGAAATCTACTACTGGTTTTCCGGGGAACGATCAAATCGTAGACTGATTGAGACATTAGTCCCGCGGAGGAAAATGCGCATGGTGACTGTTGTATTCAATCCCGATGCAATTTCTCTGTTTCATCAACATTCTGATAGTCCACAGATTACAGAATGCCACCAGATGTGCATCAGAAACTACTACTGGTCTTCCAGGGAACGATCAATGAGTAGACTGTTTGAGACCTTACTCCCATGGAGGAAAGTGCGCATGGTGACTGTTGTATTCCTACCCGATGCAATTTCTGTGCTTCATCAACATTCTGATATTCCACAGTTTACGGAAAGCTCCAGATGAGCATCGGAAAGTACTACTGGTCTTCCAGGGAACGATCAAAGCGTAGACTGTTAGAGACATTACTCCCATGGAGGGAAGTGCGCATGGTGACTGTTGTATTTAATCCCGATGCGATTTCTGTATTTCATCAACACTCTGATAGTCCAAAGATTACAGAATGCCTCCAGATGTGCATCGGAAACTAATACTGATCTTCCAGGGAACGATCAAGGCGTAAACTCTTTGAGACATGACTCCCATGGAGGGAAGTGCGCATGGTGACTGTTGTATTCTATCCCGATGCAATTTCTGTGTTTCATCAACACTCTGATAGTCCACAGATTACAGAATGCCACCAGACGTGCATCGGAAACTTCTACTGGTCGTCCAGGAACGATCAAAGCGTAGACTGTTTGAGACATTACTCCCGTGGAGGAAAGTGCGCATGGTGACTGTTGTATTCAATCCCGATGCAATTTCTGTGTTTAATCAACACTCTGATATTCCACAGATTACAGAATGCCACCAGATGTGCATCGGAAACTACTACTGGTCTTCCAGGGAACGATCAAAGCGTAGACTGTTTTACACATTACTTTTATGGAGGAAAGTGCGCATGGTGACATTGGTATTCAATCCCGATGCAATTTCTGTGTTTCACTAACACTCTGATAGTCCACAGATTACAGAAAGCATCCAGGTGTGCATCGGAAACTACTACTGGTCTTCCAGGGAACGATCAAAGCGTAGACTGTTTGAGACATTACTCCCATGGAGGAAACTGCTCATGGAGACTGTTGTATTCAATCCCGATGTAATTTCTGTGTTTCATCAACATTTTGATAGTCCACAGATTACAGAAAGCATCCAGATGTGCATCAGAAACTACTACTGGTCTTCCAGGGAATGATCAAAGCGTAGACTGTTTGAGACATTACTCCCGTGGAGGAAAGTGCGCATGGTGACTGTTGTATTCAATCCCGATTCAATTTCTCTGTTTCATCGACACTCTGATAGTCCACAAATTACGGAAAGCCTCCAGATGTGCATCGGAAACTACTACTGGTCTTCCAGGGAACGATCAAAGCGTAGACTGTTTGAGACATTATTCCCATGAAGGAATGTGCGCATTGAGACTATTGTATTCAATCCCGAGGAAATTTCTGAGTTTCATCAACACTCTGATAGTCCACATTTTACAGAATGCCACCAGACGTGCATCGGAAACTACTACTGGTCTTCCAGGATCGATCAAAGCGTGGACTGTTTGAGACATTACTCCCCTGGAGGAAAGTGCGCATGGTGACTGTTGTATTCTATCCCGATGCAATTTCTGTGTTTAATCAACACTCTGATACTCCACAGATTACAGAATGCCACCAGATGTGCATCGGAAACTACTACTGGTCTTCCAGGGACCGATCAAAGCGTAGTCTGTTTGAGACATTACTCCCGTGGAGGAAAGTGCGCATGTCGACTGTTGTATTCAATCCCGATGCAATTTCTGTGTTTCATCAACACTCTGATAGTCCACAGATTACAGAATGCCACCAGATGTGCATCGGAAACTACTACTTGTCTTCCAGGGAACGATCAAAACGTAGACTGTTTGAGACATTACTCCCATGGAGGAAGCTGCTCATGGAGACTGTTGTATTCAATCCCGATGCAATTTCTGTGTTTCATCAACACTCTGATAGTCCACAGATTACAGAAAGCATCCAGATGTGCATCAGAAACTACTACTGGTCTTCCAGGGAACGATCAAATCGTAGGCTGTTAGAGACATTACTCCCATGGTTGAAAGTGCGCATGGTGACTGTTGTATTCAATCCCGATGCAATCTCTCTGTTTCATCAACACTCTTATAGTCCACAAATTACAGAATGCCTCCAGATGTTCATCGGAAACCTCTACTGGTCTTCCAGGGAACGATCAAAGCGTAGACTGTTTGAGACATTACTCCCATGAAGGAAAGTGCGCATGGTGACTGTTTTATTCACTACCGATGCAATTTCTGTGTTTCATCAACACTCTGATAGTCCACAGATTACAGAATGCCTCCAGATGTGCATCGGAAACCAATACTGGTCTTCCAGGGAACGATCAAAGCGTAGACTGTTAGAGACATTACTCCGATGGAGGAAAGTGCGCATGGTGACTGTTGTATTCAATCCCAATGCAATATCTGTGTTTCATCAACACTCTGATAGTCCACAGATTACAGAATGCCACCAGACGTGCATCGGAAACTACTACTGGTCTTCCAGGAACGATCAAAGCGTAGACTGTTTGAGACATTACTCCCGTGGAGGAAAGTGCGCATGGTGACTGTTGTATTCTATCCCGATGCAATTTCTGTGTTTAATCAACACTCTGATACTCCACAGATTACAGAATGCCACCAGATGTGCATCGGAAACTACTACCGGTCTTCCAGGGAACGATCTAAGCGTAGACTGTTTGAGACGTTACTCCCGTGGAGGAAAGTGAGCATGGTGACTGTTGTATTCAATTCCCATTCAATTTCTGTGTTTCATCAACACTCTGATTGTCCACAGATTACAGAATGCCACCAGATGTGCATCGGAAACTACTACTGGTCTTCCAGGGACCGATCAAAGCGTAGTCTGTTTGAGACATTACTCCCGTGGAGGAAAGTGGGCATGGTGACTGGTGTATTCAATCCCGATGCAATTTCTGTGTTTCATCAACACTCTGATAGTCCACAGATTACAGAATGCCACCAGATGTGCATCGGAAACTACTACTGGTCTTCCAGGGAACGATCAAAGCGTTGACTGTTTTAGACATTACTTTTATGGAGGAAAGTGCGCATGGTGACATTGGTATTCAATCCCGATGCAATTTCTGTGTTTCGCAATCACTCTGATAGTCCACAGATTACAGAATGCCTCCAGATGTGCATCGAAAACTACTACTGGTCTTCCGGGGAACGATCAAAGCGTAGACTGATTGAGACATTAGTCCCGTGGAGGAAAGTGCGCATGGTGACTGTTGTATTCAATCCCGATGCAATTTCTCTGTTTCATCAACATTCTGATAGTCCACAGATTACAGAATGCCACCAGATGTGCATCAGAAACTACTACTGGTCTTCCAGGGAACGATCAATGAGTAGACTGTTTGAGACCTTACTCCCATGGAGGAAAGTGCGCATGGTGACTGTTGTATTCACTCCCGATGCAATTTCTGTGTTTCATCAACACTCTGATAGCCCACAGATTACAGAATGCCTCCAGATGTGCATCGGAAACCAATACTGGTCTTCCAGGGAACGATAGAAGCGTAGATTGTTTGAGACATTACTCTCATGGAGGAAAGAGCGCATGTTGACTGTTGTATTCAATCCCGATGCAATTTCTGTGTTTCATCAACACTCTGATAGTCCACAAATTACAGAATGCCTCCAGAGGTGCATTAGAAACTACTACTGGTCTTCCAGGCAACGATCAAAGCGTAGACTGTTAGAGACATTACTCCATTGGAGGAAAGTGCGCATGGTGACTGTTGTATTCAATCCCGATGCAATTTCTGTGTTTCATCAACACTCTGATAGTCCACAGATTACAGAATGACACCAGATGTGCATCGGAAACTACTACAGTTCTTCCGGGGAACGATCAAAGCGTAGACTGTTTGAGACATTACTCCCGTAGAGGAAAGAGCGCTTGGTGATTGTTGTATTCAATCCCGATGCAATTTCTGTGTTTCATCAACACTCTGATAGTCCACAGATTACAGAATGCCTCCAGATGTGCACCGAAAACTACTACTGGTCTTCCAGGGAACGATCAATGAGTAGACTGTTTGAGACCTTACTCCTATGGAGGAAAGTGCGCATGGTGACTGTTGTATTCTATCCCGATGCAATTTCTGTGCTTCATCAACATTCTGATATTCCACAGTTTACTGAAAGCTCCAGATGAGCATCGGAAAGTACTACTGGTCTTCCAGGGAACGATCAAAGCGTAGACTGTTAGAGACATTACTCCCATGGAGGAAAGTGCGCATGGTGACTGTTGCATTCAATCCCGATGCAATTTCTGTATTTCATCAACACTCTGATAGTCCACAGATTACAGAATGCCTCCACATGTGCATCGGAAACTAAAACTGATCTTCCAGGGAACGATCAAAGCGTAAACTCTTTGAGACATGACTCCCATGGAGAGAAGTGCGCATGGTAACTGTTGTATTCTATCCCGATGCAATTTCTGTGTTTCATCAACACTCTGATAGTCCACAGATTAAAGAATGCCACCAGATGTGCATCGGAAACTCCTACTGGTCTTCCAGGAACGATCAAAGCGTAGACTGTTTGAGACATTACTCCCGTGGAGGAAAGTGCGCATGGTGACTGTTGTATTCAATCCCGATGCAATTTCTGTGTTTAATCAACACTCTGATAGTCCACAGATTACAGAATGCCACCAGATGTGCATCGGAAACTACTACTGGTCTTCCAGGGAACGATCAAAGCGTAGACTGTTTTACACATTACTTTTATGGAGGAAAGTGCGCATGGTGACATTGGTATTCAATCCCGATGCAATTTCTGTGTTTCACCAACACTCTGATAGTCCACAGATTACAGAATGCCACCAGATGTGCATCGGAAACTACTACTTGTTTTCCAGGGAACGATCAAAACGTAGACTGTTTGAGACATTACTCCCATGGAGGAAGCTGCTCATGGAGACTGTTGTATTCAATCCCGATGCAATTTCTGTGTTTCATCAACACTCTGATAGTCCACAGATTACAGAAAGCATCCAGATGTGCATCAGAAACTACTACTGGTCTTCCAGGGAACGATCAAATCGTAGGCTGTTAGAGACATTACTCCCATGGTTGAAAGTGCGCATGGTGACTGTTGTATTCAATCCCGATGCAATCTCTCTGTTTCATCAACACTCTTATAGTCCACAAATTACAGAATGCCTCCAGATGTTCATCGGAAACCTCTACTGGTCTTCCAGGGAACGATCAAAGCGTAGACTGTTTGAGACATTACTCCCATGAAGGAAAGTGCGCATGGTGACTGTTTTATTCACTACCGATGCAATTTCTGTGTTTCATCAACACTCTGATAGTCCACAGATTACAGAATGCCTCCAGATGTGCATCGGAAACCAATACTGGTCTTCCAGGGAACGATCAAAGCGTAGACTGTTAGAGACATTACTCCGATGGAGGAAAGTGCGCATGGTGACTGTTGTATTCAATCCCAATGCAATATCTGTGTTTCATCAACACTCTGATAGTCCACAGATTACAGAATGCCACCAGACGTGCATCGGAAACTACTACTGGTCTTCCAGGAACGATCAAAGCGTAGACTGTTTGAGACATTACTCCCGTGGAGGAAAGTGCGCATGGTGACTGTTGTATTCTATCCCGATGCAATTTCTGTGTTTAATCAACACTCTGATACTCCACAGATTACAGAATGCCACCAGATGTGCATCGGAAACTACTACCGGTCTTCCAGGGAACGATCTAAGCGTAGACTGTTTGAGACGTTACTCCCGTGGAGGAAAGTGAGCATGGTGACTGTTGTATTCAATTCCCATTCAATTTCTGTGTTTCATCAACACTCTGATTGTCCACAGATTACAGAATGCCACCAGATGTGCATCGGAAACTACTACTGGTCTTCCAGGGACCGATCAAAGCGTAGTCTGTTTGAGACATTACTCCCGTGGAGGAAAGTGGGCATGGTGACTGGTGTATTCAATCCCGATGCAATTTCTGTGTTTCATCAACACTCTGATAGTCCACAGATTACAGAATGCCACCAGATGTGCATCGGAAACTACTACTGGTCTTCCAGGGAACGATCAAAGCGTTGACTGTTTTAGACATTACTTTTATGGAGGAAAGTGCGCATGGTGACATTGGTATTCAATCCCGATGCAATTTCTGTGTTTCGCAATCACTCTGATAGTCCACAGATTACAGAATGCCTCCAGATGTGCATCGAAAACTACTACTGGTCTTCCGGGGAACGATCAAAGCGTAGACTGATTGAGACATTAGTCCCGTGGAGGAAAGTGCGCATGGTGACTGTTGTATTCAATCCCGATGCAATTTCTCTGTTTCATCAACATTCTGATAGTCCACAGATTACAGAATGCCACCAGATGTGCATCAGAAACTACTACTGGTCTTCCAGGGAACGATCAATGAGTAGACTGTTTGAGACCTTACTCCCATGGAGGAAAGTGCGCATGGTGACTGTTGTATTCACTCCCGATGCAATTTCTGTGTTTCATCAACACTCTGATAGTCCACAGATTACAGAATGCCTCCAGATGTGCATCGGAAACCAATACTGGTCTTCCAGGGAACGATAGAAGCGTAGATTGTTTGAGACATTACTCTCATGGAGGAAAGAGCGCATGTTGACTGTTGTATTCAATCCCGACGCAATTTCTGTGTTTCATCAACACTCTGATAGTCCACAAATTACAGAATGCCTCCAGAGGTGCATTAGAAACTACTACTGGTCTTCCAGGCAACGATCAAAGCGTAGACTGTTAGAGACATTACTCCATTGGAGGAAAGTGCGCATGGTGACTGTTGTATTCAATTCCGATGCAATTTCTGTGTTTCATCAACACTCTGATAGTCCACAGATTACAGAATGACACCAGATGTGCATCGGAAACTACTACAGTTCTTCCGGGGAACGATCAAAGCGTAGACTGTTTGAGACATTACTCCCGTAGAGGAAAGAGCGCTTGGTGATTGTTGTATTCAATCCCGATGCAATTTCTGTGTTTCATCAACACTCTGATAGTCCACAGATTACAGAATGCCTCCAGATGTGCACCGAAAACTACTACTGGTCTTCCAGGGAACGATCAATGAGTAGACTGTTTGAGACCTTACTCCTATGGAGGAAAGTGCGCATGGTGACTGTTGTATTCTATCCCGATGCAATTTCTGTGCTTCATCAACATTCTGATATTCCACAGTTTACTGAAAGCTCCAGATGAGCATCGGAAAGTACTACTGGTCTTCCAGGGAACGATCAAAGCGTAGACTGTTAGAGACATTACTCCCATGGAGGAAAGTGCGCATGGTGACTGTTGCATTCAATCCCGATGCAATTTCTGTATTTCATCAACACTCTGATAGTCCACAGATTACAGAATGCCTCCAGATGTGCATCGGAAACTAATACTGATCTTCCAGGGAACGATCAAAGCGTAAACTCTTTGAGACATGACTCCCATGGAGAGAAGTGCGCATGGTAACTGTTGTATTCTATCCCGATGCAATTTCTGTGTTTCATCAACACTCTGATAGTCCACAGATTAAAGAATGCCACCAGATGTGCATCGGAAACTCCTACTGGTCTTCCAGGAACGATCAAAGCGTAGACTGTTTGAGACATTACTCCCGTGGAGGAAAGTGCGCATGGTGACTGTTGTATTCAATCCCGATGCAATTTCTGTGTTTAATCAACACTCTGATAGTCCACAGATTACAGAATGCCACCAGATGTGCATCGGAAACTACTACTGGTCTTCCAGGGAACGATCAAAGCGTAGACTGTTTTACACATTACTTTTATGGAGGAAAGTGCGCATGGTGACATTGGTATTCAATCCCGATGCAATTTCTGTGTTTCACCAACACTCTGATAGTCCACAGATTACAGAATGCCACCAGATGTGCATCGGAAACTACTACTGGTCTTCCAGGAACGATCAAAGCGTAGACTGTTTGAGACATTACTCCCCTGGAGGAAAGTGCGCATGGTGACTGTTGTATTCTATCCCGATGCAATTTCTGTGTTTAATCAACACTCTGATACTCCACAGATTACAGAATGCCACCAGATGTGCATCGGAAACTACTACTGGTCTTCCAGGGACCGATCAAAGCGTAGTCTGTTTGAGACATTACTCCCGTGGAGGAAAGTGCGCATGTCGACTGTTGTATTCAATCCCGATGCAATTTCTGTGTTTCATCAACACTCTGATAGTCCACAGATTACAGAAAGCATCCAGATGTGCATCAGAAACTACTACTGGTCTTCCAGGAAACGATCAAATCGTAGGCTGTTAGAGACATTACTCCCATGGTTGAAAGTGCGCATGGTGACTGTTGTATTCAATCCCGATGCAATCTCTCTGTTTCATCAACACTCTTACAGTCCACAGATTACTGAAAGCATCCAGATGTGCATCAGAAACTACTACTGGTCTTCCAGGAACGATCAAAGCGTAGACTGTTTGAGACATTAGTCCCGTGGAGGAAAGTGCGCATGGTGACTGTTGTATTCAATCCCGATGCAATTTCTGTGTTTAATCAACACTCTGATAGTCCACAGATTACAGAATGCCACCAGATGTGCATCAGAAACTACTACTGGTCTTCCAGGGAACGATCAAAGCGTAGACTGTTTTACACATTACTTTTATGGAGGAAAGTGCGCATGGTGACTGTTGTATTCTATCCCGATGCAATTTCTGTGTTTAATCAACACTCTGATACTCCACAGTTTACAGAATGCCACCAGATGTGCATCGGAAACTACTACTGGTCTTCCAGGGACCGATCAAAGCGTAGTCTGTTTGAGACATTACTCCCATGGAGGAAAGTGCGCATGTCGACTGTTGTATTCAATCCCGATGCAATTTCTGTGTTTCATCAACACTCTGATAGTCCACAGATTACAGAAAGCCTCCAGATGTGCATCAGAAACTACTACTGGTCTTCCAGGGAACGATCAAATCGTAGGCTGTTAGAGACATTACTCCCATGGTTGAAAGTGCGCATGGTGACTGTTGTATTCAATCCCGATGCAATCTCTCTGTTTCATCAACACTCTTATAGTCCACAAATTACAGAATGCCTCCAGATGTTCATCGGAAACTACTACTGGTCTTCCAGGGAACGATCAAAGCGTAGACTGTTTGAGACATTACTCCCATGAAGGAAAGTGCGCATGGTGACTGTTGTATTCACTCCCGATGCAATTTCTGTGTTTCATCAACACTCTGATAGTCCACAGATTACAGAATGCCTCCAGATGTGCATCGGAAACCAATACTGGTCTTCCAGGGAACGATCAAAGCGTAGATTGTTTGAGACATTACTCTCATGGAGGAAAGTGAGCATGGTGACTGTTGTATTCAATCCTGATGCAATTTCTGTGTTTCATCAACAGTCTGATAGTCCACGTTTTACAGAATGCCTCCAGATGTGCATCGGAAACTACTACAGGTCTTCCGGGGAACGATCAAAGCGTAGACTGTTTGAGACATTACTCTCGCGGAGGAAAGAGCGCTTGGTGATTGTTGTATTCAATCCCGATGCAATTTCTGTGTTTCATCAACACTCTGATAGTCCACAGATTACAGAATGCCTCCAGATGTGCATCGGAAACCACTACTGGTCTTCCAGGGAACGATCAAAGCGTAAACTGTTTGAGACATTACTCTCATGGAGGAAAGTGCGCATGGTGACTGTTGTATTCAATCCCGATGCAATTTCTGTGTTTCATCAACACTCTGATAGTCCACAGATTACAGAATGCCTCCAGATGTGCACCGAAAACTACTACTGGTCTTCCAGGGAACGATCAATGAGTAGACTGTTTGAGACCTTACTCCTATGGAGGAAAGGGCGCATGGTGACTGTTGTATTCTATCCCGATGCAATTTCTGTGCTTCATCAACATTCTGATATTCCACAGTTTACTGAAAGCTCCAGATGAGCATCGGAAAGTACTACTGGTCTTCCAGGGAACGATCAAAGCGTAGACTGTTAGAGACATTACTCCCATGGAGGAAAGTGCGCATGGTGACTGTTGCATTCAATCCCGATGCAATTTCTGTATTTCATCAACACTCTGATAGTCCACAGATTACAGAATGCCTCCAGATGTGCATCGGAAACTAATACTGATCTTCCAGGGAACGATCAAAGCGTAAACTCTTTGAGACATGACTCCCATGGAGAGAAGTGCGCATGGTAACTGTTGTATTCTATCCCGATGCAATTTCTGTGTTTCATCAACACTCTGATAGTCCACAGATTAAAGAATGCCACCAGATGTGCATCGGAAACTCCTACTGGTCTTCCAGGAACGATCAAAGCGTAGACTGTTTGAGACATTACTCCCGTGGAGGAAAGTGCGCATGGTGACTGTTGTATTCAATCCCGATGCAATTTCTGTGTTTAATCAACACTCTGATAGTCCACAGATTACAGAATGCCACCAGATGTGCATCGGAAACTACTACTGGTCTTCCAGGGAACGATCAAAGCGTAGACTGTTTTACACATTACTTTTATGGAGGAAAGTGCGCATGGTGACATTGGTATTCAATCCCGATGCAATTTCTGTGTTTCACCAACACTCTGATAGTCCACAGATTACAGAATGCCACCAGATGTGCATCGGAAACTACTACTGGTCTTCCAGGAACGATCAAAGCGTAGACTGTTTGAGACATTACTCCCCTGGAGGAAAGTGCGCATGGTGACTGTTGTATTCTATCCCGATGCAATTTCTGTGTTTAATCAACACTCTGATACTCCACAGATTACAGAATGCCACCAGATGTGCATCGGAAACTACTACTGGTCTTCCAGGGACCGATCAAAGCGTAGTCTGTTTGAGACATTACTCCCGTGGAGGAAAGTGCGCATGTCGACTGTTGTATTCAATCCCGATGCAATTTCTGTGTTTCATCAACACTCTGATAGTCCACAGATTACAGAAAGCATCCAGATGTGCATCAGAAACTACTACTGGTCTTCCAGGAAACGATCAAATCGTAGGCTGTTAGAGACATTACTCCCATGGTTGAAAGTGCGCATGGTGACTGTTGTATTCAATCCCGATGCAATCTCTCTGTTTCATCAACACTCTTATAGTCCACAGATTACTGAAAGCATCCAGATGTGCATCAGAAACTACTACTGGTCTTCCAGGAACGATCAAAGCGTAGACTGTTTGAGACATTAGTCCCGTGGAGGAAAGTGCGCATGGTGACTGTTGTATTCAATCCCGATGCAATTTCTGTGTTTAATCAACACTCTGATAGTCCACAGATTACAGAATGCCACCAGATGTGCATCAGAAACTACTACTGGTCTTCCAGGGAACGATCAAAGCGTAGACTGTTTTACACATTACTTTTATGGAGGAAAGTGCGCATGGTGACTGTTGTATTCTATCCCGATGCAATTTCTGTGTTTAATCAACACTCTGATACTCCACAGTTTACAGAATGCCACCAGATGTGCATCGGAAACTACTACTGGTCTTCCAGGGACCGATCAAAGCGTAGTCTGTTTGAGACATTACTCCCATGGAGGAAAGTGCGCATGTCGACTGTTGTATTCAATCCCGATGCAATTTCTGTGTTTCATCAACACTCTGATAGTCCACAGATTACAGAAAGCCTCCAGATGTGCATCAGAAACTACTACTGGTCTTCCAGGGAACGATCAAATCGTAGGCTGTTAGAGACATTACTCCCATGGTTGAAAGTGCGCATGGTGACTGTTGTATTCAATCCCGATGCAATCTCTCTGTTTCATCAACACTCTTATAGTCCACAAATTACAGAATGCCTCCAGATGTTCATCGGAAACTACTACTGGTCTTCCAGGGAACGATCAAAGCGTAGACTGTTTGAGACATTACTCCCATGAAGGAAAGTGCGCATGGTGACTGTTGTATTCACTCCCGATGCAATTTCTGTGTTTCATCAACACTCTGATAGTCCACAGATTACAGAATGCCTCCAGATGTGCATCGGAAACCAATACTGGTCTTCCAGGGAACGATCAAAGCGTAGATTGTTTGAGACATTACTCTCATGGAGGAAAGTGAGCATGGTGACTGTTGTATTCAATCCCGATGCAATTTCTGTGTTTCATCAACACTGTGATAGTCCACAAATTACGGAAAGTCTCCAGAGGTGCATTAGAAACTACTACATGTCTTCCAGGCAACGATCAAAGCGTAGACTGTTAGAGACATTACTCCGATGGAGGAAAGTGCGCATGGTGACTGTTGTATTCAATCCTGATGCAATTTCTGTGTTTCATCAACAGTCTGATAGTCCACGTTTTACAGAATGCCTCCAGATGTGCATCGGAAACTACTACAGGTCTTCCGGGGAACGATCAAAGCGTAGACTGTTTGAGACATTACTCTCGCGGAGGAAAGAGCGCTTGGTGATTGTTGTATTCAATCCCGATGCAATTTCTGTGTTTCATCAACACTCTGATAGTCCACAGATTACAGAATGCCTCCAGATGTGCATCGGAAACCACTACTGGTCTTCCAGGGAACGATCAAAGCGTAAACTGTTTGAGACATTACTCTCATGGAGGAAAGTGCGCATGGTGACTGTTGTATTCAATCCCGATGCAATTTCTGTGTTTCATCAACACTCTGATAGTCCACAAATTACGGAAAGCCTCCAGATGTGCATCGGAAACTACTACTGGTCTTCCAGGCAACGATCAAAGCGTAGACTGTTAGAGACATTACTCCGATGGAGGAAAGTGCGCATGGTGACTGTTGTATTCAATCCCGATGCAATTTCTGTGTTTCATCAACACTCTGATTGTCCACAGATTACAGAATGCCACCAGATGTGCATCGGAAACTACTACTGGTCTTCCAGGGACCGATCAAAGCGTAGTCTGTTTGAGACATTACTCCCGTGGAGGAAAGTGCGCATGGTGACTGGTGTATTCAATCCCGATGCAATTTCTGTGTTTCATCAACACTCTGATAGTCCACAGATTACAGAATGCCACCAGATGTGCATCGGAAACTACTACTGGTCTTCCAGGGAACGATCAAAGCGTAGACTGTTTTACACATTACTTTTATGGAGGAAAGTGCGCATGGTGACATTGGTAATCGATCCCGATGCAATTTCTGTGTTTCACAAACACTCTGATAGTCCACAGATTACAGAATGCCTCCAGATGTGCATCGAAAACTACTACTGGTCTCCCGTGGAACGATCAAAGCGTAGACTGATTGAGACATTAGTCCCGTGGAGGAAAGTGTGCATGGTGACTGTTGTATTCTATCCCGATGCAATTTCTCTGTTTCATCAACATTCTGATAGTCCACAGATTACAGAATGCCACCAGATGTGCATCAGAAACTACTACTGGTCTTCCAGGGAACGATCAATGAGTAGACTGTTTGAGACCTTACTCCCATGGAGGAAAGTGCGCATGGTGACTGTAGTATTCTATCCCGATGCAATTTCTGTGCTTCATCAACATTCTGATATTCCACAGTTTACGGAAAGCTCCAGATGAGCATCGGAAAGTACTACTGGTCTTCCAGGGAACGATCAAAGCGTAGACTGTTAGAGACATTACTCCCATGGAGAAAAGTGCGCATGGTGACTGTTGCATTCAATCCCGATGCAATTTCTGTATTTCATCAACACTCTGATAGTCCACAGATTACAGAATGCCTCCAAATGTGCATCGGAAACTAATACTGATCTTCCAGGGAACGATCAAAGCGTAAACTATTTGAGACATGACTCCCATGGAGGGAAGTGCGCATGGTGACTGTTGTATTCTATCCCGATGCAATTTCTGTGTTTCATCAACACTCTGATAGTCCACAGATTACAGAATGCCACCAGATGGGCATCGGAAACTACTTCTGGTCTTCCAGGAACGATCAAAGCGTAGACTGTTTGAGACATTACTCCCGTGGAGGAAAGTGCGCATTGTGACTGCTGTATTCAATCCCGATGCAATTTCTGTGTTTAATCAACACTCTGATAGTCCACAGATTACAGAATGCCACCAGATGTGCATCGGAAACTACTACTGGTCTTCCAGGGAACGAACAAAGCGTAGACTGTTTTACACATTACTTTTATGGAGGAAAGTGCGCATGGTGACATTGGTATTCAATCCCGATGCAATTTCTGTGTTTCACCAACACTCTGATAGTCCACAGATTACAGAAAGCATCCAGATGTGCATCGGAAAATACTACTGGTCTTCCAGGGAACGATCAAAGCGTAGACTGTTTGAGACATTACTCCCATGGAGGAAACTGCTCATGGAGACTGTTGTATTCAATCCCGATGCAATTTCTGTGTTTCATCAACACTCTGATAGTCCACAGATTACAGAAAGCATCCAGATGTGCATCAGAAACTACTACTGGTCTTCCAGGGAATGATCAAAGCGTAGACTGTTTGAGACATTACTCCCGTGGAGGAAAGTGCGCATGGTGACTGTTGTATTCAATCCCGATGCAATTTCTCTGTTTCATCAACACTCTGATAGTCCACAAATTACGGAAAGCCTCCAGATGTGCATCGGAAACTACTACTGGTCTTCCAGGGAACGATCAAAGCGTAGACTGTTTGAGACATTATTCCCATGAAGGAATGTGCGCATTGTGACTATTGTATTCAATCCCGAGGAAATATCTGTGTTTCATCTACACTCTGATAGTCCACAGATTACAGAATGCCACCAGATGTGCATCGGAAACTACCACTGGTCTTCCAGGAATGATCAAAGCGTAGACTGTTTGAGACATTACTCCCCTGGAGGAAAGTGCGCATGGTGACTTGTATTCTATCCCGATGCAATTTCTGTGTTTAATCAACACTCTGATACTCCACAGATTACAGAATGCCACCAGATGTGCATCGGAAACTACTACTGGTCTTCCAGGGACCGATCAAACGTAGTCTGTTTGAGACATTACTCCCGTGGAGGAAAGTGCGCATGTCGACTGTTGTATTCAATCCCGATGCAATTTCTGTGTTTCATCAACACTCTGATAGTCCACAGATTACAGAAAGCATCCAGATGTGCATCAGAAACTACTACTGGTCTTCCAGGGAACGATCAAATCGTAGGCTGTTCGAGACATTACTCCCATGGTTGAAAGTGCGCATGGTGACTGTTGTATTCAATCCCGATGCAATCTCTCTGTTTCATGAACACTCTTATAGTCCACAAATTACAGAATGCCTCCAGATGTTCATCGGAAACTACTACTGGTCTTCCAGAGAACGATCAAAGCGTAGACTGTTTGAGACATTACTCCCATGAAGGAAAGTGCGCATGGTGACTGTTGTATTCACTCCCGATGCAATTTCTGTGTTTCATCAACACTCTGATAGTCCACAGATTACAGAATGCCTCCAGATGTGCATCGGAAACCAATACTGGTCTTCCAGGGAACGATCAAAGCGTAGATTGTTTGAGACATTACTCTCATGGAGGAAAGTGCGCATGGTGACTGTTGTATTCAATCCTGATGCAATTTCTGTGTTTCATCAACACTCTGATAGTCCACAAATTACGGAAAGCCCCAGAGGTGCATTAGAAACTACAACTGGTCTTCCAGGCAACGATCAAAGCGTAGACTGTTAGAGACATTACTCCGATGGAGGAAAGTGCGCATGGTGACTGTTGTATTCAATCCCGATGCAATTTCTGTGTTTCATCAACACTCTGATAGTCCACAGATTACTGAAAGCATCCAGATGTGCATCAGAAACTACTACTGGTCTTCCAGGAACGATCAAAGCGTAGACTGTTTGAGACATTACTCCCGTGGAGGAAAGTGGGCATGGTGACTGTTGTATTCAATCCCGATGCAATTTCTGTGTTTAATCAACACTCTGATAGTCCACAGATTACAGAATGCCACCAGATGTGCATCAGAAACTACTACTGGTCTTCCAGGGAACGATCAAAGCGTAGACTGTTTTACACATTACTTTTATGGAGGAAAGTGCGCATGGTGACTGTTGTATTCTATCCCGATGCAATTTCTGTGTTTAATCAACACTCTGATACTCCACAGATTACAGAATGCCACCAGATGTGCATCGGAAACTACTACTGGTCTTCCAGGGACCGATCAAGGCGTAGTCTGTTTGAGACATTACTCCCATGGAGTAAAGTGCGCATGTCGACTGTTGTATTCAATCCCGATGCAATTTCTGTGTTTCATCAACACTCTGATAGTCCACAGATTACAGAATGACACCAGATGTGCATCAGAAACTACTACTGGTCTTCCAGGGAACGATCAAATCGTAGGCTGTTAGAGACATTACTCCCATGGTTGAAAGTGCGCATGGTGACTGTTGTATTAAATCCCGATGCAATCTCTCTGTTTCATCAACACTCTTATAGTCCACAAATTACAGAATGCCTCCAGATGTTCATCGGAAACTACTACTGGTCTTCCAGGGAACGATCAAAGCGTAGACTGTTTGAGACATTACTCCCATGAAGGAAAGTGCGCATGGTGACTGTTGTATTCACTCCCGATGCAATTTCTGTGTTTCATCAACACTCTGATAGTCCACAGATTACAGAATGCCTCCAGATGTGCATCGGAAACCAATACTGGTCTTCCAGGGAACGATCAAAGCGTGGATTGTTTGAGACATTACTCTCATGGAGGAAAGTGCGCATGGTGACTGTTGTATTCAATCCCGATGCAATTTCTGTGTTTCATCAACACTGTGATAGTCCACAAATTACGGAAAGTCTCCAGAGGTGCATTAGAAACTACTACATGTCTTCCAGGCAACGATCAAAGCGTAGACTGTTAGAGACATTACTCCGATGGAGGAAAGTGCGCATGGTGACTGTTGTATTCAATACCGATGCAATTTCTGTGTTTCATCAACACTCTGATAGTCCACAGATTACAGAAAGCATCCAGATGTGCATCAGAAACTACTACTGGTCTTCCAGGGAATGATCTAAGCGTAGACTGTTTGAGACATTACTCCCGTGGAGGAAAGTGCGCATGGTGACTGTTGTATTCAATCCCGATGCAATTTCTCTGTTTCATCAACACTCTGATAGTCCACAAATTACGGAAAGCCTCCAGATGTGCATCGGAAACTACTACTGGTCTTCCAGGGAACGATCAAAGCGTAGTCTGTTTGAGACATTACTCACGTGGAGGAAAGTGCGCATGTCGACTGTTGTATTCAATCCCGATGCAATTTCTGTGTTTCATCAACACTCTGATAGTCCACAGATTACAGAATGCCACCAGATGTGCATCGGAAACTACTACTTGTCTTCCAGGGAACGATCAAAGCGTAGACTGTTTGAGACATTACTCCCATGGAGGAAGCTGCTCATGGAGACTGTTGTATTCAATCCCGATGCAATTTCTGTGTTTCATCAACACTCTGATAGTCCACAGATTACAGAACGCATTCAGATGTGCATCAGAAACTACTACTGGTCTTCCAGGGATCGATCAAATCGTAGGCTGTTAGAGACATTACTCCCATGGTTGAAAGTGTGCATGGTGACTGTTGTATTCAATCCCGATGCAATCTCTCTGTTTCATCACCACTCTTATAGTCCACAAATTACAGAATGCCTCCAGATGTTCATCGGAAACTACTACTGGTCTTCCAGGGAACGATCAAAGCGTAGACTGTTTGAGACATTACTCCCATGAAGGAAAGTGCGGATGGTGACTGTTGTATCCACTCCCGATGCAATTTCTGTGTTTCATCAACACTCTGATAGTCCACAGATTACAGAATGCCTCCAGATGTGCATCGGAAACCAATACTGGTCATCCAGGGAACGATCAAAGCGTAGATTGTTTGAGACATTACTCTCATGGAGGAAAGAGCGCATGTTGACTGTTGTATTCAATCCCGATGCAATTTCTGTGTTTCATCAACACTCTGATAGTCCACAAATTACAGAATGCCTCCAGAGGTGCATTAGAAACTACTACTGGTCTTCCAGGCAACGATCAAAGCGTAGACTGTTAGAGACATTACTCCTTTGGAGGAAAGTGCGCATGGTGACTGTTGTATTCAATCCCGATGCAATTTCTGTGTTTCATCAACACTCTGATAGTCCACAGATTACAGAATGACACCAGATGTGCATCGGAAACTACTACAGTTCTTCCGGGGAACGATCAAAGCGTAGACTGTTTGAGACATTACTCCCGTAGAGGAAAGAGCGCTTGGTGATTGTTGTATTCAATCCCGATGCAATTTCTGTGTTTCATCAACACTCTGATAGTCCACAGATTACAGAATGCCTCCAGATGTGCACCGGAAACTACTACTATTCTTCCAGGGAACGATCAAAGCGTAGACTGTTTGAGACATAACTCAAATGGACGAAAGTGCGCATGGTGACAGTTGTATTCAATCCCGATGCAATTTCTGTGTTTCATCAACACTCTGATAGTCCACAGATTACAGAATGCCTCCAGATGTGCATCGGAAACCACTACTGGTCTTCCAGGGAACGATCAAAGCGTAAACTGTTTGAGACATTACTCTCATGGAGGAAAGTGCGCATGGTGACTGTTGTATTCAATCCCGATGCAATTTCTGTGTTTCATCAACACTCTGATAGTCCACAAATTACGGAAAGCCTCCAGATGTGCAACGGAAACTACTACTGGTCTTCCAGGCAACGATCAAAGCGTAGACTGTTAGAGACATTACTCCCATGGAGGAAAGTGCGCATGGTGACTGTTGTATTCAATCCCGATGCAATTTCTGTGTTTCATCAACACTCTGATTGTCCACAGATTACAGAATGCCACCAGATGTGCATCGGAAACTACTACTGGTCTTCCAGGGACCGATCAAAGCGTAGTCTGTTTGAGACATTACTCCCGTGGAGGAAAGTGCGCATGGTGAATGGTGTATTCAATCCCGATGCAATTTCTGTGTTTCATCAACACTCTGATAGTCCACAGATTACAGAATGCCACCAGATGTGCATCGGAAAGTACTACTGGTCTCCCGGGGAACGATCAAATCGCAGACTGATTGAGACATTAGTCCCGTGGAGGAAAGTGCGCATGGTGACTGTTGTATTCAATCCCGATGCAATTTCTCTGTTTCATCAACATTCTGATAGTCCACAGTATACAGAATGCCACAAAATGTGCATCAGAAACTACTACTGGTCTTCCAGGGAACGATCAATGAGTAGACTGTTTGAGACCTTACTCCTATGGAGGAAAGTGCGCATGGTGACTGTTGTATTCTATCCCGATGCAATTTCTGTGCTTCATCAACATTCTGATATTCCACAGTTTACGGAAAGCTCCAGATGAGCATCGGAAAGTACTACTGGTCTTCCAGGGAACGATCAAAGCGTAGACTGTTAGAGACATTACTCCCCTTGGAGGAAAGTGCGCATGGTGACTGTTGCATTCAATCCCGATGCAATTTCTGTATTTCATCTACACTCTGATAGTCCACAGATTACAGAATGCCTCCAGATGTGCATCGGAAACTAATACTGATCTTCCAGGGAACGATCAAAGCGTAAACTCTTTGAGACATGACTCCCATGGAGAGAAGTGCGCATGGTAACTGTAGTATTCTATCCCGATGCAATTTCTGTGTTTCATCAACACTCTGATAGTCCACAGATTACAGAATGCCACCAGATGTTCATCGGAAACTCCTACTGGTCTTCCAGGAACGATCAAAGCGTAGACTGTTTGAGACATTACTCCCGTGGAGGAAAGTGCGCATGGTGACTGTTGTATTCAATCCCGATGCAATTTCTGTGTTTAATCAACACTCTGATAGTCCACAGATTACAGAATGCCACCAGATGTGCATCGGAAACTACTACTGGTCTTCCAGGGAACGATCAAAGCGTAGACTGATTGAGACATTAGTCCCGTGGAGGAAAGTGTGCATGGTGACTGTTGTATTCTATCCCGATGCAATTTCTCTGTTTCATCAACATTCTGATAGTCCACAGATTACAGAATGCCACCAGATGTGCATCAGAAACTACTACTGGTCTTCCAGGGAACGATCAATGAGTAGACTGTTTGAGACCTTACTCCCATGGAGGAAAGTGCGCATGGTGACTGTAGTATTCTATCCCGATGCAATTTCTGTGCTTCATCAACATTCTGATATTCCACAGTTTACGGAAAGCTCCAGATGAGCATCGGAAAGTACTACTGGTCTTCCAGGGAACGATCAAAGCGTAGACTGTTAGAGACATTACTCCCATGGAGAAAAGTGCGCATGGTGACTGTTGCATTCAATCCCGATGCAATTTCTGTATTTCATCAACACTCTGATAGTCCACAGAATACAGAATGCCTCCAAATGTGCATCGGAAACTAATACTGATCTTCCAGGGAACGATCAAAGCGTAAACTATTTGAGACATGACTCCCATGGAGGGAAGTGCGCATGGTGACTGTTGTATTCTATCCCGATGCAATTTCTGTGTTTCATCAACACTCTGATAGTCCACAGATTACAGAATGACACCAGATGTGCATCGGAAACTACTACAGTTCTTCCGGGGAACGATCAAAGCGTAGACTGTTTGAGACATTACTCCCGTAGAGGAAAGAGCGCTTGGTGATTGTTGTATTCAATCCCGATGCAATTTCTGTGTTTCATCAACACTCTGATAGTCCACAGATTACAGAATGCCTCCAGATGTGCACCGGAAACTACTACTATTCTTCCAGGGAACGATCAAAGCGTAGACTGTTTGAGACATAACTCAAATGGACGAAAGTGCGCATGGTGACAGTTGTATTCAATCCCGATGCAATTTCTGTGTTTCATCAACACTCTGATAGTCCACAGATTACAGAATGCCTCCAGATGTGCATCGGAAACCACTACTGGTCTTCCAGGGAACGATCAAAGCGTAAACTGTTTGAGACATTACTCTCATGGAGGAAAGTGCGCATGGTGACTGTTGTATTCAATCCCGATGCAATTTCTGTGTTTCATCAACACTCTGATAGTCCACAAATTACGGAAAGCCTCCAGATGTGCAACGGAAACTACTACTGGTCTTCCAGGCAACGATCAAAGCGTAGACTGTTAGAGACATTACTCCCATGGAGGAAAGTGCGCATGGTGACTGTTGTATTCAATCCCGATGCAATTTCTGTGTTTCATCAACACTCTGATTGTCCACAGATTACAGAATGCCACCAGATGTGCATCGGAAACTACTACTGGTCTTCCAGGGACCGATCAAAGCGTAGTCTGTTTGAGACATTACTCCCGTGGAGGAAAGTGCGCATGGTGAATGGTGTATTCAATCCCGATGCAATTTCTGTGTTTCATCAACACTCTGATAGTCCACAGATTACAGAATGCCACCAGATGTGCATCGGAAAGTACTACTGGTCTCCCGGGGAACGATCAAATCGCAGACTGATTGAGACATTAGTCCCGTGGAGGAAAGTGCGCATGGTGACTGTTGTATTCAATCCCGATGCAATTTCTCTGTTTCATCAACATTCTGATAGTCCACAGTATACAGAATGCCACAAAATGTGCATCAGAAACTACTACTGGTCTTCCAGGGAACGATCAATGAGTAGACTGTTTGAGACCTTACTCCTATGGAGGAAAGTGCGCATGGTGACTGTTGTATTCTATCCCGATGCAATTTCTGTGCTTCATCAACATTCTGATATTCCACAGTTTACGGAAAGCTCCAGATGAGCATCGGAAAGTACTACTGGTCTTCCAGGGAACGATCAAAGCGTAGACTGTTAGAGACATTACTCCCATGGAGGAAAGTGCGCATGGTGACTGTTGCATTCAATCCCGATGCAATTTCTGTATTTCATCTACACTCTGATAGTCCACAGATTACAGAATGCCTCCAGATGTGCATCGGAAACTAATACTGATCTTCCAGGGAACGATCAAAGCGTAAACTCTTTGAGACATGACTCCCATGGAGAGAAGTGCGCATGGTAACTGTAGTATTCTATCCCGATGCAATTTCTGTGTTTCATCAACACTCTGATAGTCCACAGATTACAGAATGCCACCAGATGTTCATCGGAAACTCCTACTGGTCTTCCAGGAACGATCAAAGCGTAGACTGTTTGAGACATTACTCCCGTGGAGGAAAGTGCGCATGGTGACTGTTGTATTCAATCCCGATGCAATTTCTGTGTTTAATCAACACTCTGATAGTCCACAGATTACAGAATGCCACCAGATGTGCATCGGAAACTACTACTGGTCTTCCAGGGAACGATCAAAGCGTAGACTGATTGAGACATTAGTCCCGTGGAGGAAAGTGTGCATGGTGACTGTTGTATTCTATCCCGATGCAATTTCTCTGTTTCATCAACATTCTGATAGTCCACAGATTACAGAATGCCACCAGATGTGCATCAGAAACTACTACTGGTCTTCCAGGGAACGATCAATGAGTAGACTGTTTGAGACCTTACTCCCATGGAGGAAAGTGCGCATGGTGACTGTAGTATTCTATCCCGATGCAATTTCTGTGCTTCATCAACATTCTGATATTCCACAGTTTACGGAAAGCTCCAGATGAGCATCGGAAAGTACTACTGGTCTTCCAGGGAACGATCAAAGCGTAGACTGTTAGAGACATTACTCCCATGGAGAAAAGTGCGCATGGTGACTGTTGCATTCAATCCCGATGCAATTTCTGTATTTCATCAACACTCTGATAGTCCACAGAATACAGAATGCCTCCAAATGTGCATCGGAAACTAATACTGATCTTCCAGGGAACGATCAAAGCGTAAACTATTTGAGACATGACTCCCATGGAGGGAAGTGCGCATGGTGACTGTTGTATTCTATCCCGATGCAATTTCTGTGTTTCATCAACACTCTGATAGTCCACAGATTACAGAATGCCACCAGATGGGCATCGGAAACTACTTCTGGTCTTCCAGGAACGATCAAAGCGTAGACTGTTTGAGACATTACTCCCGTGGAGGAAAGTGCGCATTGTGACTGTTGTATTCAATCCCGATGCAATTTCTGTGTTTAATCAACACTCTGATAGTCCACAGATTACAGAATGCCACCAGATGTGCATCGGAAACTACTACTGGTCTTCCAGGGAACGATCAAAGCGTAGACTGTTTTACACATTACTTTTATGGAGGAAAGTGCGCATGGTGACATTGGTATTCAATCCCGATGCAATTTCTGTGTTTCACCAACACTCTGATGGTCCACAGATTACAGAACGCATCCAGATGTGCATCGGAAAATACTACTGGTCTTCCAGGGAACGATCAAAGCGTAGACTGTTTGAGACATTACTCCCACGGAGGAAACTGCTCATGGAGACTGTTGTATTCAATCCCGATGCAATTTCTGTGTTTCATCAACACTCTGATAGTCCACAGATTACAGAAAGCATCCAGATGTGCATCAGAAACTACTACTGGTCTTCCAGGGAATGATCAAAGCGTAGACTGTTTGAGACATTACTCCCGTGGAGGAAAGTGCGCATGGTGACTGTTGTATGCAATCCCGATGCAATTTCTCTGTTTCATCAACACTCTGATAGTCCACAAATTACGGAAAGCCTCCAGATGTGCATCGGAAACTACTACTGGTCTTCCAGGGAACGATCAAAGCGTAGACTGTTTGAGACATTATTCCCATGAAGGAATGTGCGCATTGTGACTATTGTATTCAATCCCGAGGAAATATCTGTGTTTCATCTACACTCTGATAGTCCACAGATTACAGAATGCCACCAGATGTGCATCGGAAACTACCACTGGTCTTCCAGGAACGATCAAAGCGTAGACTGTTTGAGACATTACTCCCCTGGAGGAAAGTGCGCATGGTGACTTGTATTCTATCCCGATGCAATTTCTGTGTTTAATCAACACTCTGATACTCCACAGATTACAGAATGCCACCAGATGTGCATCGGAAACTACTACTGGTCTTCCAGGGACCGATCAAACATAGTCTGTTTGAGACATTACTCCCGTGGAGGAAAGTGCGCATGTCGACTGTTGTATTCAATCCCGATGCAATTTCTGTGTTTCATCAACACTCTGATAGTCCACAGATTACAGAAAGCATCCAGATGTGCATCAGAAACTACTACTGGTCTTCCAGGGAACGATCAAATCGTAGGCTGTTCGAGACATTACTCCCATGGTTGAAAGTGCGCATGGTGACTGTTGTATTCAATCCCGATGCAATCTCTCTGTTTCATCAACACTCTTATAGTCCACAAATTACAGAATGCCTCCAGATGTTCATCGGAAACTACTACTGGTCTTCCAGAGAACGATCAAAGCGTAGACTGTTTGAGACATTACTCCCATGAAGGAAAGTGCGCATGGTGACTGTTGTATTCACTCCCGATGCAATTTCTGTGTTTCATCAACAGTCTGATAGTCCACAGATTACAGAATGCCTCCAGATGTGCATCGGAAACCAATACTGGTCTTCCAGGGAACGATCAAAGCGTAGATTGTTTGAGACATTACTCTCATGGAGGAAAGTGCGCATGGTGACTGTTGTATTCAATCCCGATGCAATTTCTGTCTTTCATCAACACTCTGACAGTCCACAAATTACGGAAAGCCCCAGAGGTGCATTAGAAACTACAACTGGTCTTCCAGGCAACGATCAAAGCGTAGACTGTTAGAGACATTACTCCGATGGAGGAAAGTGCGCATGGTGACTGTTGTATTCAATCCCGATGCAATTTCTGTGTTTCATCAACACTCTGATAGTCCACAGATTACTGAAAGCATCCAGATGTGCATCAGAAACTACTACTGGTCTTCCAGGAACGATCAAAGCGTAGACTGTTTGAGACATTACTCCCGTGGAGGAAAGTGCGCATGGTGACTGTTGTATTCAATCCCGATGCAATTTCTGTGTTTAATCAACACTCTGATAGTCCACAGATTACAGAAAGCCTCCAGATGTGCATCAGAAACTACTACTGGTCTTCCAGGGAACGATCAAATCGTAGGCTGTTAGAGACATTACTCCCATGGTTGAAAGTGCGAATGGTGACTGTTGTATTCAATCCCGATGCAATCTCTCTGTTTCATCAACACTCTTATAGTCCACAAATTACAGAATGCCTCCAGATGTTCATCGGAAACTACTACTGGTCTTCCAGGGAACGATCAAAGCGTAGACTGTTTGAGACATTACTCCCATGAAGGAAAGTGCGCATGGTGACTGTTGTATTCACTCCCGATGCAATTTCTGTGTTTCATCAACACTCTGATAGTCCACAGATTACAGAATGCCTCCAGATGTGCATCGGAAACCAATACTGGTCTTCCAGGGAACGATCAAAGCGTAGATTGTTTGAGACATTACTCTCATGGAGGAAAGTGCGCATGGTGACTGTTGTATTCAATCCCGATGCAATTTCTGTGTTCCATCAACACTGTGATAGTCCACAAATTACGGAAAGTCTCCAGAGGTGCATTAGAAACTACTACATGTCTTCCAGGCAACGATCAAAGCGTAGACTGTTAGACACATTACTCCGATGGAGGAAAGTGCGCATGGTGACTGTTGTATTCAATCCCGATGCAATTTCTGTGTTTCATCAACAGTCTGATAGTCCACGTTTTACAGAATGCCTCCAGATGTGCATCGGAAACTACTACAGGTCTTCCGGGGAACGATCAGAGCGTAGACTGTTTGAGACATTACTCCCGCGGAGGAAAGAGCGCTTGGTGATTGTTGTATTCAATCCCGATGCAATTTCTGTGTTTCATCAACACTCTGATAGTCCACAGATTACAGAATGCCTCCAGATGTGCATCGGAAACCACTACTGGTCTTCCAGGGAACGATCAAAGCGTAAACTGTTTGAGACATTACTCTCATGGAGGAAAGTGCGCATGGTGACTGTTGTATTCAATCCCGATGCAATTTCTGTGTTTCATCAACACTCTGATAGTCCACAAATTACGGAAAGCCTCCAGATGTGCATCGGAAACTACTACTGGTCTTCCAGGCAACGATCAAAGCGTAGACTGTTAGAGACATTACTCCGATGGAGGAAAGTGCGCATGGTGACTGTTATATTCAATCCCGATGCAATTTCTGTGTTTCATCAACACTCTGATTGTCCACAGATTACAGAATGCCACCAGATGTGCATCGGAAACTACTGCTGGTCTTCCAGGGAACGATCAAAGCGTAGACTGTTTTACACATTACTTTTATGGAGGAAAGTGCGCATGGTGACATTGGTATTCAATCCCGATGCAATTTCTGTGTTTCACAAACACTCTGATAGTCCACAGATTACAGAATGCCTCCAGATGTGCATCGAAAACTACTACTGGTCTCCCATGGAACGATCAAAGCGTAGACTGATTGAGACATTAGTCCCGTGGAGGAAAGTGTGCATGGTGACTGTTGTATTCTATCCCGATGCAATTTCTCTGTTTCATCAACATTCTGATAGTCCACAGATTACAGAATGCCACCAGATGTGCATCAGAAACTACTACTGGTCTTCCAGGGAACGATCAAAGCGTAGACTGTTTGAGACATTACTCCCGTGGAGGAAAGTGCGCATTGTGACTGTTGTATTCAATCCCGATGCAATTTCTGTGCTTCATCAACATTCTGATATTCCACAGTTTACGGAAAGCTCCAGATGAGCATCGGAAAGTACTACTGGTCTTCCAGGGAACGATCAAAGCGTAGACTGTTAGAGACATTACTCCCATGGAGAAAAGTGCGCATGGTGACTGTTGCATTCAATCCCGATGCAATTTCTGTATTTCATCAACACTCTGATAGTCCACAGATTACAGAATGCCTCCAAATGTGCATCGGAAACTAATAGTGATCTTCCAGGGAACGATCAAAGCGTAAACTATTTGAGACATGACTCCCATGGAGGAAGTGCGCATGGTGACTGTTGTATTCTATCCCGATGCAATTTCTGTGTTTCATCAACACTCTGATAGTCCACAGATTACAGAATGCCACCAGATGGGCATCGGAAACTACTTCTGGTCTTCCAGGAACGATCAAAGCGTAGACTGTTTGAGACATTACTCCCGTGGAGGAAAGTGCGCATTGTGACTGTTGTATTCAATCCCGATGCAATTTCTGTGTTTAATCAACACTCTGATAGTCCACAGATTACAGAATGCCACCAGATGTGCATCGGAAACTACTACTGGTCTTCCAGGGAACGATCAAAGCGTAGACTGTTTTACACATTACTTTTATGGAGGAAAGTGCGCATGGTGACATTGGTATTCAATCCCGATGCAATTTCTGTGTTTCACCAACACTCTGATGGTCCACAGATTACAGAACGCATCCAGATGTGCATCGGAAAATACTACTGGTCTTCCAGGGAACGATCAAAGCGTAGACTGTTTGAGACATTACTGCCACGGAGGAAACTGCTCATGGAGACTGTTGTATTCAATCCCGATGCAATTTCTGTGTTTCATCAACACTCTGATAGTCCACAGATTACAGAAAGCATCCAGATGTGCATCAGAAACTACTACTGGTCTTCCAGGGAATGATCAAAGCGTAGACTGTTTGAGACATTACTCCCGTGGAGGAAAGTGCGCATGGTGACTGTTGTATGCAATCCCGATGCAATTTCTCTGTTTCATCAACACTCTGATAGTCCACAAATTACGGAAAGCCTCCAGATGTGCATCGGAAACTACTACTGGTCTTCCAGGGATCGATCAAAGCGTAGACTGTTTGAGACATTATTCCCATGAAGGAATGTGCGCATTGTGACTATTGTATTCAATCCCGAGGAAATATCTGTGTTTCATCTACACTCTGATAGTCCACAGATTACAGAATGCCACCAGATGTGCATCGGAAACTACCACTGGTCTTCCAGGAACGATCAAAGCGTAGACTGTTTGAGACATTACTCCCCTGGAGGAAAGTGCGCATGGTGACTTGTATTCTATCCCGATGCAATTTCTGTGTTTAATCAACACTCTGATACTCCACAGATTACAGAATGCCACCAGATGTGCATCGGAAACTACTACTGGTCTTCCAGGGACCGATCAAACGTAGTCTGTTTGAGACATTACTCCCGTGGAGGAAAGTGCGCATGTCGACTGTTGTATTCAATCCCGATGCAATTTCTGTGTTTCATCAACACTCTGATAGTCCACAGATTACAGAAAGCATCCAGATGTGCATCAGAAACTACTACTGGTCTTCCAGGGAACGATCAAATCGTAGGCTGTTCGAGACATTACTCCCATGGTTGAAAGTGCGCATGGTGACTGTTGTATTCAATCCCGATGCAATCTCTCTGTTTCATCAACACTCTTATAGTCCACAAATTACAGAATGCCTCCAGATGTTCATCGGAAACTACTACTGGTCTTCCAGAGAACGATCAAAGCGTAGACTGTTTGAGACATTACTCCCATGAAGGAAAGTGCGCATGGTGACTGTTGTATTCAATCCCGATGATATTTCTGTGTTTCATCAACACTCTGATAGTCCACAAATTACGGAAAGCCCCAGAGGTGCATTAGAAACTACAACTGGTCTTCCAGGCAACGATCAAAGCGTAGACTGTTAGAGACATTACTCCGATGGAGGAAAGTGCGCATGGTGACTGTTGTATTCAATCCCGATGCAATTTCTGTGTTTCATCAACACTCTGATAGTCCACAGATTACTGAAAGCATCCAGATGTGCATCAGAAACTACTACTGGTCTTCCAGGAACGATCAAAGCGTAGACTGTTTGAGACATTACTCCCGTGGAGGAAAGTGCGCATGGTGACTGTTGTATTCAATCCCGATGCAATTTCTGTGTTTAATCAACACTCTGATAGTCCACAGATTACAGAATGCCACCAGATGTGCATCAGAAACTACTACTGGTCTTCCAGGGACCGATCAAAGCGTAGTCTGTTTGAGACATTACTCCCGTGGAGGAAAGTGCGCATGTCGACTGTTGTATTCAATCCCGATGCAATTTCTGTGTTTAATCAACACTCTGATACTCCACAGATTACAGAATGCCACCAGATGTGCATCGGAAACTACTACTGGTCTTCCAGGGACCGATCAAAGCGTAGTCTGTTTGAGACATTACTCCCATGGAGGAAAGTGCGCATGTCGACTGTTGTATTCAATCCCGATGCAATTTCTGTGTTTCATCAACACTCTGATAGTCCACAGATTACAGAAAGCCTCCAGATGTGCATCAGAAACTACTACTGGTCTTCCAGGGAACGATCAAATCGTAGGCTGTTAGAGACATTACTCCCATGGTTGAAAGTGCGCATGGTGACTGTTGTATTAAATCCCGATGCAATCTCTCTGTTTCATCAACACTCTTATAGTCCACAAATTACAGAATGCCTCTAGATGTTCATCGGAAACTACTACTGGTGTTCCAGGGAACGATCAAAGCGTAGACTGTTTGAGACATTACTCCCATGAAGGAAAGTGCGCATGGTGACTGTTGTATTCACTCCCGATGCAATTTCTGTGTTTCATCAACACTCTGATAGTCCACAGATTACAGAATGCCTCCAGATGTGCATCGGAAACCAATACTGGTCTTCCAGGGAACGATCAAAGCGTAGATTGTTTGAGACATTACTCTCATGGAGGAAAGTGCGCATGGTGACTGTTGTATTCAATCCCGATGCAATTTCTGTGTTTCATCAACACTGTGATAGTCCACAAATTACGGAAAGTCTCCAGAGGTGCATTAGAAACTACTACATGTCTTCCAGGCAACGATCAAAGCGTAGACTGTTAGAGACATTACTCCGATGGAGGAAAGTGCGCATGGTGACTGTTGTATTCAATCCCGATGCAATTTCTGTGTTTCATCAACAGTCTGATAGTCCACGTTTTACAGAATGCCTCCAGATGTGCATCGGAAACTACTACAGGTCTTCCGGGGAACGATCAAAGCGTAGACTGTTTGAGACATTACTCCCGCGGAGGAAAGAGCGGTTGGTGATTGTTGTATAAAATGCCGATGCAATTTCTGTGTTTCATCAACACTCTGATAGTCCACAGACTACAGAATGCCTCCAGATGTGCACCGGAAACTACTACTGGTCTTCCAGGGAATGATCAAAGCGTAGACTGTTTGAGAATTACGCCCATGGAGGAAAGTTCGCATGGTGACAGTTGTATTCAATCCCGATGCAATTTCTGTGTTTCATCAACACTCTGATAGTCCACAGATTACAGAAAGCCTCCAGATGTGCATCGGAAACCACTACTGGTCTTCCAGGGAACGATCAAAGCGTAAACTGTTTGAGACATTACTCTCATGGAGGAAAGTGCGCATGGTGACTGTTGTATTCAATCCCGATGCAATTTCTGTGTTTCATCAACACTCTGATAGTCCACAAATTACGGAAAGCCTCCAGATGTGCATCGGAAACTACTACTGGTCTTCCAGGCAACGATCAAAGCGTAGACTGTTAGAGACATTACTCCGATGGAGGAAAGTGCGCATGGTGACTGTTGTATTCAATCCCGATGCAATTTCTGTGTTTCATCAACACTCTTATTGTCCACAGATTACAGAATGCCACCAGATGTGCATCGGAAACTACTACTGGTCTTCCAGGGACCGATCAAAGCGTAGTCTGTTTGAGACATTACTCCCGTGGAGGAAAGTGCGCATGGTGACTGGTGTATTCAATCCCGATGCAATTTCTGTGTTTCATCAACACTCTGATAGTCCACAGATTACAGAATGCCACCAGATGTGCATCGGAAACTACTACTGGTCTTCCAGGGAACGATCAAAGCGTAGACTGTTTTACACATTACTTTTATGGAGGAAAGTGCGCATGGTGACATTGGTATTCAATCCCGATGCAATTTCTGTGTTTCACAAACACTCTGATAGTCCACAGATTACAGAATGCCTCCAGATGTGCATCGAAAACTACTACTGGTCTCCCATGGAACGATCAAAGCGTAGACTGATTGAGACATTAGTCCCGTGGAGGAAAGTGTGCATGGTGACTGTTGTATTCTATCCCGATGCAATTTCTCTGTTTCATCAACATTCTGATAGTCCACAGATTACAGAATGCCACCAGATGTGCATCAGAAACTACTACTGGTCTTCCAGGGAACGATCAATGAGTAGACTGTTTGAGACCTTACTCCCATGGAGGAAAGTGCGCATGGTGACTGTAGTATTCTATCCCGATGCAATTTCTGTGCTTCATCAACATTCTGATATTCCACAGTTTACGGAAAGCTCCAGATGAGCATCGGAAAGTACTACTGGTCTTCCAGGGAACGATCAAAGCGTAGACTGTTAGAGACATTACTCCCATGGAGGAAAGTGCGCATGGTGACTGTTGCATTCAATCCCGATGCAATTTCTGTATTTCATCAACACTCTGATAGTCCACAGATTACAGAATGCCTCCAAATGTGCATCGGAAACTAATACTGATCTTCCAGGGAACGATCAAAGCGTAAACTCTTTGAGACATGACTCCCATGGAGGGAAGTGCGCATGGTGACTGTTGTATTCTATCCCGATGCAATTTCTGTGTTTCATCAACACTCTGATAGTCCACAGATTACAGAATGCCACCAGATGGGCATCGGAAACTACTTCTGGTCTTCCAGGAACGATCAAAGCGTAGACAGTTTGAGACATTACTCCCGTGGAGGAAAGTGCGCATTGTGACTGTTGTATTCAATCCCGATGCAATTTCTGTGTTTAATCAACACTCTGATAGTCCACAGATTACAGAATGCCACCAGATGTGCATCGGAAACTACTATTGGTCTTCCAGGGAACGATCAAAGCGTAGACTGTTTTACACATTACTTTTTTTGAGGAAAGTGCGCATGGTGACATTGGTATTCAATCCCGATGCAATTTCTGTGTTTCACCAACACTCTGATAGTCCACAGATTACAGAAAGCATCCAGATGTGCATCGGAAAATACTACTGGTCTTCCAGGGAACGATCAAAGCGTAGACTGTTTGAGACATTATTCCCATGAAGGAATGTGCGCATTGTGACTATTGTATTCAATCCCGAGGAAATATCTGTGTTTCATCTACACTCTGATAGTCGACAGATTACAGAATGCCACCAGATGTGCATCGGAAACTACCACTGGTCTTCCAGGAACGATCAAAGCGTAGACTGTTTGAGACATTACTCCCCTGGAGGAAAGTGCGCATGGTGACTTGTATTCTATCCCGATGCAATTTCTGTGTTTAATCAACACTCTGATACTCCACAGATTACAGAATGCCACCAGATGTGCATCGGAAACTACTACTGGTCTTCCAGGGACCGATCAAACGTAGTCTGTTTGAGACATTACTCCCGTGGAGGAAAGTGCGCATGTCGACTGTTGTATTCAATCCCGATGCTATTTCTGTGTTTCATCAACACTCTGATAGTCCACAGATTACAGAAAGCATCCAGATGTGCATCAGAAACTACTACTGGTCTTCCAGGGAACGATCAAATCGTAGGCTGTTCGAGACATTACTCCCATGGTTGAAAGTGCGCATGGTGACTGTTGTATTCAATCCCGATGCAATCTCTCTGTTTCATCAACACTCTTATAGTCCACAAATTACAGAATGCCTCCAGATGTTCATCGGAAACTACTACTGGTCTTCCAGAGAACGATCAAAGCGTAGACTGTTTGAGACATTACTCCCATGAAGGAAAGTGCGCATGGTGACTGTTGTATTCACTCCCGATGCAATTTCTGTGTTTCATCAACACTCTGATAGTCCACAGATTACAGAATGCCTCCAGATGTGCATCGGAAACCAATACTGGTCTTCCAGGGAACGATCAAAGCGTAGATTGTTTGAGACATTACTCTCATTGAGGAAAGTGAGCATGGTGACTGTTGTATTCAATCCCGATGCAATTTCTGTGTTTCATCAACACTCGGATAGTCCACAAATTACGGAAAGCCCCAGAGGTGCGTTACAAACTACAACTGGTCTTCCAGGCAACGATCAAAGCGTAGACTGTTAGAGACATTACTCCGATGGAGGAAAGTGCGCATGGTGACTGTTGTATTCAATCCCGATGCAATTTCTGTGGTTCATCAACACTCTGATAGTCCACAGATTACAGAATGACACCAGATGTGCATCGGAAACTACTACTGGTCTTCCAGGAACGATCAAAGCGTAGACTGTTTGAGACATTACTCCCCTGGAGGAAAGTGCGCATGGTGACTGTTGTATTCTATCCCGATGCAATTTCTGTGTTTAATCAACACTCTGATACTCCACAGATTACAGAATGCCACCAGATGTGCATCGGAAACTACTACTGGTCTTCCAGGGACCGATCAAAGCGTAGTCTGTTTGAGACATTACTCCCGTGGAGGAAAGTGCGCATGTCGACTGTTGTATTCAATCCCGATGCAATTTCTGTGTTTCATCAACACTCTGATAGTCCACAGATAACAGAAAGCATCCAGATGTGCATCAGAAACTACTACTGGTCTTCCAGGGAACGATCAAATCGTAGGCTGTTAGAGACATTACTCCCATGGTTGAAAGTGCGCATGGTGACTGTTGTATTCAATCCCGATGCAATCTCTCTGTTTCATCAACACTCTTATAGTCCACAGATTACTGAAAGCATCCAGATGTGCATCAGAAACTACTACTGGTCTTCCAGGAACGATCAAAGCGTAGACTGTTTGAGACATTACTCCCGTGGAGGAAAGTCCGCATGGTGACTGTTGTATTCAATCCCGATGCAATTTCTGTGTTTAATCAACACTCTGATAGTCCACAGATTACAGAATGCCACCAGATGTGCATCGGAAACTACTACTGGTCTTCCAGGAACGATCAAAGCGTAGACTGTTTGAGACATTACTCCCCTGGAGGAAAGTGCGCATGGTGACTGTTGTATTCTATCCCGATGCAATTTCTGTGTTTAATCAACACTCTGATACTCCACAGATTACAGAATGCCACCAGATGTGCATCGGAAACTACTACTGGTCTTCCAGGGACCGATCAAAGCGTAGTCTGTTTGAGACATTACTCCCATGGAGGAAAGTGCGCATGTCGACTGTTGTATTCAATCCCGATGCAATTTCTGTGTTTCATCAACACTCTGATAGTCCACAGATTACAGAAAGCATCCAGATGTGCATCAGAAACTACTACTGGTCTTCCAGGGAACGATCAAATCGTAGGCTGTTAGAGACATTACTCCCATGGTTGAAAGTGCGCATGGTGACTGTTGTATTCAATCCCGATGCAATCTCTCTGTTTCATCAACACTCTTATAGTCCACAAATTACAGAATGCCTCCAGAGGTGCATTAGAAACTACTACATGTCTTCCAGGCAACGATCAAAGCGTAGACTGTTAGAGACATTACTCCGATGGAGGAAAGTGCGCATGGTGACTGTTGTATTCAATCCCGATGCAATTTCTGTGTTTCATCAACAGTCTGATAGTCCACGTTTTACAGAATGCCTCCAGATGTGCATCGGAAACTACTACAGGTCTTCCGGGGAACGATCAAAGCGTAGACTGTTTGAGACATTACTCCCGCGGAGGAAAGAGCGCTTGGTGATTGTTGTATAAAATGCCAATGCAATTTCTGTGTTTCATCAACACTCTGATAGTCCACAGATTACAGAATGCCTCCAGATGTGCACCGGAAACTACTACTGGTCTTCCAGGGAACGATCAAAGCGTAGACTGTTTGAGAATTACGCCCATGGAGGAAAGTTCGCATGGTGACAGTTGTATTCAATCCCGATGCAATTTCTGTGTTTCATCAACACTCTGATAGTCCACAGATTACAGAATGCCTCCAGATGTGCATCGGAAACCACTACTGGTCTTCCAGGGAACGATCAAAGCGTAAACTGTTTGAGATATTACTCTCATGGAGGAAAGTGCGCATGGTGACTGTTGTATTCAATCCCGATGCAATTTCTGTGTTTCATCAACACTCTGATAGTCCACAAATTACGGAAAGCCTCCAGATGTGCATCGGAAACTACTACTGGTCTTCCAGGCAACGATCAAAGCGTAGACTGTTAGAGACATTACTCCGATGGAGGAAAGTGCGCATGGTGACTGTTGTATTCAATCCCGATGCAATTTCTGTGTTTCATCAACACTCTGATTGTCCACAGATTACAGAATGCCACCAGATGTGCATCGGAAACTACTTCTGGTCTTCCAGGGACCGATCAAAGCGTAGTCTGTTTGAGACTTTCCTCCCGTGGAGGAAAGTGCGCATGGTGACTGGTGTATTCAATCCCGATGCAATTTCTGTGTTTCATCAACACTCTGATAGTCCACAGATTACAGAATGCCACCAGATGTGCATCGGAAACTACTACTGGTCTTCCAGGGAACGATCAAAGCGTAGACTGTTTTACACATTACTTTTATGGAGGAAAGTGCGCATGGTGACATTGGTATTCAATCCCGATGCAATTTCTGTGTTTCATCAACACTCTGATAGTCCACAAATTACGGAAAGCCTCCAGATGTGCATCGGAAACTACTACTGGTCTTCCAGGCAACGATCAAAGCGTAGACTGTTAGAGACATTACTCCGATGGAGGAAAGTGCGCATGGTGACTGTTGTATTCAATCCCGATGCAATTTCTGTGTTTCATCAACACTCTGATTGTCCACAGATTACAGAATGCCTCCAGATGTGCATCGAAAACTACTACTGGTCTCCCGTGGAACGATCAAAGCGTAGACTGATTGAGACATTAGTCCCGTGGAGGAAAGTGTGCATGGTGACTGTTGTATTCAATCCCGATGCAATTTCTCTGTTTCATCAACATTCTGATAGTCCACAGATTACAGAATGACACCAGATGTGCATCAGAAACTATTACTGTTCTTCCAGGGAACGATCAATGAGTAGACTGTTTGAGACCTTACTCCCATGGAGGAAAGTGCGCATGGTGACTGTAGTATTCTATCCCGATGCAATTTCTGTGCTTCATCAACATTCTGATATTCCACAGTTTACGGAAAGCTCCAGATGGGCATCGGAAAGTACTACTGGTCTTCCAGGGAACGATCAAAGCGTAGACTGTTAGAGACATTACTCCCATGGAGGAAAGTGCGCATGGTGACTGTTGCATTCAATCCCGATGCAATTTCTGTATTTCATCAACACTCTGATGGTCCACAGATTACAGAATGCCACCAGATGTGCATCGGAAACTACTACTGGTCTTCCAGGGAACAATCAAAGCGTAGACTGTTTTACACGTTACTTTTATGGAGGAAAGTGCGCATGGTGACATTGGTATTCAATCCCGATGCAATTTCTGTGTTTCACCAACACTCTGATAGTCCACAGATTACAGAAAGCATCCAGATGTGCATCGGAAAATACTACTGGTCTTCCAGGGAACGATCAAACCGTAGACTGTTTGAGACATTACTCCCATGGAGGAAACTGCTCATGGAGACTGTTGTATTCAATCCCGATGCAATTTCTGTGTTTCATCTACACTCTGATAGTCCACAGATTACAGAATGCCACCAGATGTGCATCGGAAACTACCACTGGTCTTCCAGGAACGATCAAAGCGTAGACTGTTTGAGACATTACTCCCCTGGAGGAAAGTGCGCATGGTGACTTGTATTCTATCCCGATGCAATTTCTGTGTTTAATCAACACTCTGATAGTCCACAAATTACCTAAAGCCTCCAGAGGTGCATTAGAAACTACAACTGGTCTTCCAGGCAACGATCAAAGCGTAGACTGTTAGAGACATTACTCCGATGGAGGAAAGTGCGCATGGTGACTGTTGTATTCAATCCCGATGCAATTTCTGTGTTTCATCAACACTCTGATAGTCCACAGATTACAGAAAGCATCCAGATGTGCATCAGAAACTACTACTGGTCTTCCAGGGAACGATCAAATCGTAGGCTGTTCGAGACATTACTCCCATGGTTGAAAGTGCGCATGGTGACTGTTGTATTCAATCCCGATGCAATCTCTCTGTTTCATCAACACTCTTATAGTCCACAAATTACAGAATGCCTCCAGATGTTCATCGGAAACTACTACTGGTCTTCCAGAGATCGATCAAAGCGTAGACCGTTTGAGACATTACTCCCATGAAGGAAAGTGCGCATGGTGACTGTTGTATTCACTCCCGATGCAATTTCTGTGTTTCATCAACACTCTGATAGTCCACAGATTACACAATGCCTCCAGATGTGCATCGGAAACCAATACTGGTCTTCCAGGGAACGATCAAAGCGTAGATTGTTTGAGACATTACTCTCATTGAGGAAAGTGCGCATGGTGACTGTTGTATTCAATCCCGATGCAATTTCTGTGTTTCATCAACACTCTGATAGTCCACAAATTACGCAAAGCCTCCAGAGGTGCATTAGAAACTACAACTGGTCTTCCAGGCAACGATCAAAGCGTAGACTGTTAGAGACATTACTCCGATGGAGGAAAGTGCGCATGGTGACTGTTGTATTCAATCCCGATGCAATTTCTGTGTTTCATCAACACTCTGATAGTCCACAGATTACAGAATGACACCAGATGTGCATCGGAAACTACTACAGGTCTTCCGGGGAACGATCAAAGCGTAGACTGTTTGAGACATTACTCCCGTGGAGGAAAGAGCGCTTGGTGATTGTTGTATTCAATCCCGATGCAATTTCTGTGTTTTATCAACACTCTGATAGTCCACAGATTACAGAATGCCTCCAGATGTGCACCGGAAACTACTACTGGTCTTCCAGGGAACGATCAAAGCGTAGACTGTTTGAGACATTACTCAAATGGACGAAAGTGCGCATGGTGACAGTTGTATTCAATCCCGATGCAATTTCTGTGTTTCATCAACACTCTGATAGTCCACAGATTACAGAATGCCACCAGATGTGCATCGGAAACTACTACAGGTATTCTGGGGAACGATCAAATCGTAGACTGTTTGAGACATTACTCCCGTGGAGGAAAGAGCGCATGGTGATTGTTGCATTCAATCCCGATGCAATTTCTGTATTTCATCAACACTCTGATAGTCCACAGATTACAGAATGCCACCAGATGTGCATCGGAAACTGCTACTTGACTTCCAGGGAACGATCAAAGCGTAGACTGTTTGAGAATTACTCAGATGGAGGAAAGTTCGCATGGTGACTGTTGGATTCAATCCCGATGCAATTTCTGTGTTTCATGAACAATCTGATACTCCACAGATTACAGAATGCCACCAAATGTGCATCGGAAACTAGTACTGGTCTTCCAGGGAACGATCAAATCGTAGACTGTTTAAGACATTACTCCCATGGAAGAAAGTGCGCATGGTGACTGTTGTATTCAATCCCGATGCAATTTCAGTGTTTCATCAACACTCTGATAGTCCACAGATTACAGAATGCCTCCAGATGTGCAGCGGAAACTACTACTGGTCTTCCAGGGATCAATCAGAGCGTAGAGTGTTTGAGACATTACTCCCATGAAGGAAAGTGAGCATGGTGACTGTTGTATTCAATCTCGATGCTATTTCTGTGATTCATCAACACTCTGATAGTCCACAGATTACAGAATGCCACAAGATGTGCATCGGAAACTTCTACTGGTCTTCCAGGGAACGATTAAAGCGTAGACTGTTTGAGACATTACTCCAATGGAGGAAAGTTCGCATACTGAATGTTGGATACAATCCCGATGCAATTTCTGTGTTTCACGAACAATCTGATACTCCACAGATTACAGAATGCCACCAGATGTGCATCGGAAACTACTACTGGTCTTCCAGGGAACGACCAAATCGTAGACTGTTTAAGACATTACTCCCATGGAAGAAAGTGCGCATGGTGACTGTTGTATTCAATCCCGATGCAATTTCTGTGTTTCATCAAGACTCTGATAATCCACAGATTACAGAATGCCTCCTGATGTGCACCGGAAACTACTACTGGTCTTCCAGGGATCAATCAGAGCGTAGAGTGTCTGAGACATTACTCCCATGAAGGGAAGTGAGCATGGTGACTTTTGTATTCAATCCCGATGCAATTTCTGTGTTTCATCAACACTCTGATAGTCCACAGATTACAGAATGCCTCCAGATGTGCATCGGAAACCACTACTGGTCTTCCAGGGAACGATCAAAGCGTAGACTGTTTGAGACATTACTCCCATGGACGAAAGTGCGCATGGTGACAGTTGTATTCAATCCCGATGAAATTTCTGTGTTTCATCAACACACTGATAGTCCACAAATTACGGAAAGCCTCCAGATGTGCATCGGAAACTACTACTGGTCTTCCAGGGAACGACCAAAGCGTAGACTGTTTGAGACATTACTCCCATGGAGGAAAGTGCGCATGGTGACTGTTGTATATAATCCCGATGCAATTTCTGTGTTTCATCAACACTCTGATAGTCCACAGATTACAGAATGCCTCCAGATGTGCACCGGAAACCATTACTGGTCTTCTATGGAACGATCAAAGCGTAGACTGTTTGAGACATTACTCCCATGGAGGAAAGTGCGCAAGGTGACTGTTGTATACAATCCCGATGCAATTTCTGTGTTTCATCAACACTCTGATAGTCAACAGTTTACAGAATGCCTCCAGATGTGCATCGGAAACTACTACTGGTCTTCCAGGGAACGATCAAAGAGTAGACTGTTTGAGACATTACTCCCATGAAGGAAAGTGCGCATGGTGACTGTTGTATTCAATCCCGATGCAATTTCTGTGTTTCATCAACACTCTGATAGTCCACAGATTACAGAAAGCCACCAGATGTGCATCGGAAACTACTACTGGTCTTCCGGGGAACGATCAAATCGTAGACTGTTTGAGACATTACTCCCGTGGAGGAAAGAGCGCATGGTGATTGTTGAATTCAATCCCGATGCAATTTCTGTGTTTCATCAACACTCTGATAGTCCACAGATTACAGAATGCCACCAGATGTGCATCGGAAACAACTACTGGTCTTCCAGGGAACGATCAAATCGTAGACTGTTTGAGAATTACGCCCGTGGGGGAAAGTTCGCATGGTGACTGTTGGATTCAATCCCGATGCAATTTCTGTGTTTCATGAACAATCTGATACTCCACAGATTACAGAATGCCACCAGATGTGCATCGGAAACTACTACTGGTCTTCCAGGGAACGGTCAAATCGTAGACTGTTTAAAACATTACACCCATGGAAGAAAGTGCGCATGGTGACTGTTGTATTCAATCCCGATGCAATATCTGTGTTTCATCAACACTCTGATAGTACACAAATTACGGAAAGCCTCCAGATGTGCATCGGAAACTACTACTGGTCTTCCAGGGAACGGTCAAAGCGTAGACTGTTACAGACATTACTCCCATGGAGGAAAGTGCGCATGGTGACTGATGTATTCAATCCCGATGCAATTTCTGTGTTTCATCAACACTCTGATAGTCCACAGATTACAGAATGCCACCAGATGTGCATCGGAAACTACTACTGGTCTTCCAGGGATCAATCAGAGCGTAGAGTGTTTGAGACATTACTCCCATGAAGGAAAGTGAGCATGGTGACTGTTGTATTCAATCTCGATGCTATTTCTGTGATTCATAAACACTCTGATAGTCCACAGATTACAGACTGCCACAAGATGTGCATCGGAAACTACTACTGGTCATCCAGGGAACGATTAAAGCGTAGACTGTTTGAGAATTACTCCAATGGAGGAAAGTTCGCATGCTGAATGTTGGATACAATCCCGATTCAATTTCTGTGTTTCACGAACAATCTGATACTCCACAGATTACAGAATGCCACCAGATGTGCATCGGAAACTACTACTGGTCTTCCAGGGAACGACCAAATCGTAGACTGTTTAAGACATTACTCCCATGGAAGAAAGTGCGCATGGTGACTGTTGTATTCAATCCCGATGCAATTTCTGTGTTTCATCAAGACTCTGATAATCCACAGATTACAGAATGCCTCCTGATGTGCACCGGAAACTACTACTGGTCTTCCAGGGATCAATCAGAGCGTAGAGTGTCTGAGACATTACTCCCATGAAGGGAAGTGAGCATGGTGACTGTTGTATTCAATCCCGATGCAATTTCTGTGTTTCATCAACACTCTGATAGTCCACAGATTACAGAATGCCCCCAGATGTGCATCGGAAACCACTACTGGTCTTCCAGGGAACGATCAAAGCGTAGACTGTTTGAGACATTACTCCCATGGACGAAAGTGCGCATGGTGACAGTTGTATTCAATCCCGATGCAATTTCTGTGTTTCATCAACACACTGATAGTCTACAAATTACGGAAAGCCTCCAGATGTGCATCGGAAACTACTACTGGTCTTCCAGGGAACGATCAAAGCGTAGACTGTTTGAGACATTACTCCCATGGAGGAAAGTGCGCATGGTGACTGTTGTATACAATCCCGATGCAATTTCTGTGTTTCATCAACACTCTGATAGTCCACAGATTACAGAATGCCTCCAGATGTGCATCGGAAACCATTACTGGTCTTCCATGGAACGATCAAAACGTAGACTGTTTGAGACATCACTCCCATGGAGGAAAGTGCGCAAGGTGACTGTTGTATACAATCCCGATGCAATTTCTGTGTTTCATCAACACTCTGATAGTCAACAGTTTACAGAATGCCTCCAGATGTGCATCGGAAACTACTACTGGTCTTCCAAGGAACGATCAAAGAGTAGACTGTTTGAGACATTACTCCCATGAAGGAAAGTGCGCATGGTGACTGTTGTATTCAATCCCGATGCAATTTCTGTGTTTCATCAACACTCTGATAGTCCACAGATTACAGAAAGCCACCAGATGTGCATCGGAAACTACTACTGGTCTTCCGGGGAACGATCAAATCGTAGACTGTTTGAGACATTACTCCCGTGGAGGAAAGAGCGCATGGTGATTGTTGTATTCAATCCCGATGCAATTTCTGTGTTTCATCAACACTCTGATAGTCCACAGATTACAGAATGCCACCAGATGTGCATCGGAAACTACTACTGGTCTTCCAGGGAACGATCAAATCGTAGACTGTTTGAGAATTACGCCCATGGAGGAAAGTTCGCATGGTGACTGTTGGATTCAATCCCGATGCAATTTCTGTGTTTCATGAACAATCTGATACTCCACAGATTACAGAATGCCACCAGATGTGCATCGGAAACTACTACTGGTCTTCCAGGGAACGGTCAAATCGTAGACTGTTTAAAACATTACTCCCATGGAAGAAAGTGCGCATGGTGACTGTTGTATTCAATCCCGATGCAATTTCTGTGTTTCATCAACACTCTGATAGTACACAAATTACGGAAAGCCTCCAGATGTGCATCGGAAACTACTACTGGTCTTCCAGGGAACGATCAAAGCGTAGACTGTTACAGACATTACTCCCATGGAGGAAAGTGCGCATGGTGACTGATGTATTCAATCCCGATGCAATTTCTGTGTTTCATCAACACTCTGATAGTCCACAGATTACAGAATGCCACCAGATGTGCATCGGAAACTACTACTGGTCTTCCAGGGAACGATCAAAGCGTAGACTGTTTGAGACATTACTCCCATGGAGGAAAGTGCGCATGGTGACTGTTGTATACAATCCCAATGCAATTTCTGTGTTTCATCAACACTCTGATAGTCAACAGATTACAGAATGCCTCCAGATGTGCATCGGAAACTACTACTGGTCTTCCAGGGAACGATCAAAGAGTAGACTGTTTGAGACATTACTCCCATGGAGGAAAGTGCGCATGGTGACTGTTGTATTCAATCCCGATGCAATTTCTGTGTTTCATCAACACTCTGCCAGTCCACAGATTACAGAATGCTTCCAGATGTGCATCAGGAACCAGTACTGGTCTTCCAGAGAACGATCAAAGCGTAGACTCTTTGAGACATTACTCCCATGGACGAAAGTGCGCATAGTGACAGTTGTATTCAATCCCGATGCATTTTCTGTGTTTCATCAACACTCTGATAGTCCACAAATTACGGAAAGCCTCCAGATGTGCATCGGAAACTACTACTGGTCTTCCAGGGAACGATCAAAGCGTAGACTGTTACAGACATTACTCCCATGGAGGAAAGTACGCATGGTGACTGTTGTATTCAATCCCGATGCAATTTCTGTGTTTCATCAACACACTGATAGTCCACAGATTACAGAATGCCACCAGATGTGCATCGGAAACTACTACTGGTCTTCCAGGGAACGATCAAAGCGTAGATTATTTGAGACATTACTCCCATGGAGGAAAGAGCGCATGGTGACTGTTGTATACAATCCCAATGCAATTTCTGTGTTTCATCAACACTCTGATAGTCCACAGATTACAGAATGCCACCAGATGTGCATCGGAAACTACTACTGGTCTTCCAGGGAACGATCAAAGCGTAGACTGTTTGAGAATTACTCCCATGGAGGAAAGATCGCATGGTGACCGTTGGATTCAATCCCGATGCAATTTCTGTGTTTCATGAACAATCTGATAGTCCACAGATTACAGAATGCCTCCAGATGTGCATTAGAAACTACTACTGGCCATCCAGGTATTGATCAAAGCGTAAACACTTTGAGACATTACTCCCATGGAGGGAAGTGCGCATGGTGACTGTTGTATTCAATCCCGATGCAATTTACGTGTTTCGTCAGCACTCTTATAGTCCACAGATTACAGAATGCTTTCAGATGTGCATCGGAAACTACTACTGGTCTTCCTGGGAACGATCAAAGCGTAGACTGTTTGAGACATTATTCCCATGAAGGAATGTGCGCATTGTGACTGTTGTATTCAATCCCGAGGCAATTTCTGTGTTTCATCAACACTCTGATAGTCCACAGATTACAGAATGCCACCAGACGTGCATCGGAAACTATTACTGTTCTTCCAGGAACGATCAAAGCGTAGACTGTTTGAGACATAACTCCCGTGGAGGAAAGTGCGCATGGTGACTGTTGTATTCTATCCCGATGCAATTTCTGTGTTTAATCAACACTTTGATACTCCACAGATTACAGAATACCACCAGATGTGCATCGGAAACTACTACTGGTCTTCCAGTGAACGATCAAAGCGTAGATTGTTTGAGACATTACTCTCATGGAGAAAAGTGCGCATGGTGACTGTTGTATTCAATCCCGATGCAATTTCTGTGTTTCATCAACACTCTGATAGTCCACAAATTACGGAAAGCCTCCAGAGGTGCATTAGAAACTACTACTGGTCTTCCAGGCAACGATCAAAGCGTGGACTGTTAGAGACATTACTCCGATGGAGGAAAGTGCGCATGGTGACTGTTGTATTCAATCCCGATGCAATTTCTGTGTTTCATCAACACTCTGATAGTCGTTAGATTACTGAATGACCCCAAATGTGCATCGGAAACTATTACAGGTCTTCCGGGGAACGATCAAAGTGTAGACTGTTTGAGACATTACTCCCGTGGAGGAAAGAGCGCTTGGTGATTGTTGTATTCAATCCTGATGCAATTTCTGTGTTTCATCAACACTCTAATAGCCCACAGATTACAGAATGCCTCCAGATGTGCACCGGAAACTACTACTGGTCTTCCATCGATCAATCAGAGCGTAGAGTGTTTGAGACATTACTCCCATGAAGGAAAGTGAGCATGGTGACTGTTGTATTCAATCCCGATCCAATTTCTGTGTTTCATCAACACTCTGATAGTCCACAGATTACAGAATGACTCCAGATGTGCATCGGAAACCACTACTGGTCTTCCAGGGAACGATCAAAGCGTAGACTGTTTGAGACATTACTCCCATGGAGGAAAGTGCGCATGGTGACTGTTGTATACAATCCCGATGCAATTTCTGTGTTTCATCAACACTCTGATAGTCAACAGATTCCAGAATGCCTCCAGATGTGCATCGGAAACTACTACTGGTCTTCCAGGGAACGATCAAAGAGTAGACTGTTTGAGACATTACTCCCATGGAGGAAAGTGCGCATGGTGAGTGTTGTATTCAATACCGATGCAATTTCTGTGTTTCATCAGCACTCTGATAGTCCACAGATTACAGAATGCCTCCAGATGTGCACCGGAAACTACTACTGGTCTTCCAGGGATCAATCAGAGCGTACAGTGTCTGAGACATTACTCCCATGAAGGGAAGTGAGCATGGTGACTGTTGTATTCAATCCCGATGCAATTTCTGTGTTTCATCAACACTCTGATAGTCCACAGATTACAGAATGCCCCCAGATGTGCATCGGAAACCACTACTGGTCTTCCAGGGAACGATCAAAGCGTAGACTGTTTGAGACATTACTCCCATGGAGGAAAGTGCGCAAGGTGACTGTTGTATACAATCCCGATGCAATTTCTGTGTTTCATCAACACTCTGATAGTCAACAGTTTACAGAATGCCTCCAGATGTGCATCGGAAACCACTACTGGTCTTCCAGGGAACGATCAAAGCGTAGACTGTTTGAGACATTACTCCCATGGACGAAAGTGCGCATGGTGACAGTTGTATTCAATCCCGATGCAATTTCTGTGATTCATCAACACACTGATAGTCTACAAATTACGGAAAGCCTCCAGATGTGCATCGGAAACTACTACTGGTCTTCCAGGGAACGATCAAAGCGTAGACTGTTTGAGACATTACTCCCATGGAGGAAAGTGCGCATGGTGACTGTTGTATACAATCCCGATGCAATTTCTGTGTTTCATCAACACTCTGATAGTCCACAGATTACAGAATGCCTCCAGATGTGCATCGGAAACCATTTCTGGTCTTCCATGGAACGATCAAAACGTAGACTGTTTGAGACATCACTCCCATGGAGGAAAGTGCGCAAGGTGACTGTTGTATACAATCCCGATGCAATTTCTGTGTTTCATCAACACTCTGATAGTCAACAGTTTACAGAATGCCTCCAGATGTGCATCGGAAACTACTACTGGTCTTCCAAGGAACGATCAAAGAGTAGACTGTTTGAGACATTACTCCCATGAAGGAAAGTGCGCATGGTGACTGTTGTATTCAATCCCGATGCAATTTCTGTGTTTCATCAACACTCTGATAGTCCACAGATTACAGAAAGCCACCAGATGTGCATCGGAAACTACTACTGGTCTTCCGGGGAACGATCAAATCGTAGACTGTTTGAGACATTACTCCCGTGGAGGAAAGAGCGCATGGTGATTGTTGTATTCAATCCCGATGCAATTTCTGTGTTTCATCAACACTCTGATAGTCCACAGATTACAGAATGCCACCAGATGTGCATCGGAAACTACTACTGGTCTTCCAGGGAACGATCAAATCGTAGACTGTTTGAGAATTATGCCCATGGAGGAAAGTTCGCATGGTGACTGTTGGATTCAATCCCGATGCAATTTCTGTGTTTCATGAACAATCTGATACTCCACAGATTACAGAATGCCACCAGATGTGCATCGGAAACTACTACTGGTCTTCCAGGGAACGGTCAAATCGTAGACTGTTTAAAACATTACTCCCATGGAAGAAAGTGCGCATGGTGACTGTTGTATTCAATCCCGATGCAATTTCTGTGTTTCATCAACACTCTGATAGTACACAAATTACGGAAAGCCTCCAGATGTGCATCGGAAACTACTACTGGTCTTCCAGGGAACGATCAAAGCGTAGACTGTTACAGACATTACTCCCATGGAGGAAAGTGCGCATGGTGACTGATGTATTCAATCCCGATGCAATTTCTGTGTTTCATCAACACTCTGATAGTCCACAGATTACAGAATGCCACCAGATGTGCATCGGAAACTACTACTGGTCTTCCAGGGAACGATCAAAGCGTAGACTGTTTGAGACATTACTCCCATGGAGGAAAGTGCGCATGGTGACTGTTGTATACAATCCCAATGCAATTTCTGTGTTTCATCAACACTCTGATAGTCAACAGATTACAGAATGCCTCCAGATGTGCATCGGAAACTACTACTGGTCTTCCAGGGAACGATCAAAGAGTAGACTGTTTGAGACATTACTCCCATGGAGGAAAGTGCGCATGGTGACTGTTGTATTCAATCCCGATGCAATTTCTGTGTTTCATCAACACTCTGCCAGTCCACAGATTACAGAATGCTTCCAGATGTGCATCAGGAACCAGTACTGGTCTTCCAGAGAACGATCAAAGGGTAGACTCTTTGAGACATTACTCCCATGGACGAAAGTGCGCATAGTGACAGTTGTATTCAATCCCGATGCATTTTCTGTGTTTCATCAACACTCTGATAGTCCACAAATTACGGAAAGCCTCCAGATGTGCATCGGAAACTACTACTGGTCTTCCAGGGAACGATCAAAGCGTAGACTGTTACAGACATTACTCCCATGGAGGAAAGTACGCATGGTGACTGTTGTATTCAATCCCGATGCAATTTCTGTGTTTCATCAACACACTGATAGTCCACAGATTACAGAATGCCACCAGATGTGCATCGGAAACTACTACTGGTCTTCCAGGGAACGATCAAAGCGTAGATTATTTGAGACATTACTCCCATGGAGGAAAGAGCGCATGGTGACTGTTGTATACAATCCCAATGCAATTTCTGTGTTTCATCAACACTCTGATAGTCCAAAGATTACAGAATGCCACCAGATGTGCATCGGAAACTACTACTGGTCTTCCGGGGAACGATCAAAGCGTAGACTGTTTGAGACATTACTCCCGTGGAGGAAAGAGCGCATGGTGATTGTTGTATTCAATCCCGATGCAATTTCTGTGATTCATCAACACTCTGATAGTCCACAGATTACAGAATGCCACCAGATGTGCATCGGAAACTACTACTGGTCTTCCAGGGAACGATCAAAGCGTAGACTGTTTGAGAATTACTCCCATGGAGGAAAGATCGCATGGTGACCGTTGGATTCAATCCCGATGCAATTTCTGTGTTTCATGAACAATCTGATAGTCCACAGATTACAGAATGCCACCAGATGTGCATCGGAAACTACTACTGGTCTTCCGGGGAACGATCAAAGCGTAGACTGTTTGAGACATTACTCCCGTGGAGGAAAGAGCGCATGGTGATTGTTGTATTCAATCCCGATGCAATTTCTGTGTTTCATCAACACTCTGATAGTCCACAGATTACAGAATGCCACCAGATGTGCATCGGAAACTACTACTGGTCTTCCAGGGAACGATCAAATCGTAGACTGTTTGAGAATTACGCCCATGGAGGAAAGTTCGCATGGTGACTGTTGGATTCAATCCCGATGCAATTTCTGTGTTTCATGAACAATCTGATACTCCACAGATTACAGAATGCCACCAGATGTGCATCGGAAACTACTACTGGTCTTCCAGGGAACGGTCAAATCGTAGACTGTTTAAAACATTACTCCCATGGAAGAAAGTGCGCATGGTGACTGTTGTATTCAATCCCGATGCAATTTCTGTGTTTCATCAACACTCTGATAGTACACAAATTACGGAAAGCCTCCAGATGTGCATCGGAAACTACTACTGGTCTTCCAGGGAACGATCAAAACGTAGACTGTTACAGACATTACTCCCATGGAGGAAAGTGCGCATGGTGACTGATGTATTCAATCCCGATGCAATTTCTGTGTTTCATCAACACTCTGATAGTCCACAGATTACAGAATGCCACCAGATGTGCATCGGAAACTACTACTGGTCTTCCAGGGAACGATCAAAGCGTAGACTGTTTGAGACATTACTCCCATGGAGGAAAGTGCGCATGGTGACTGTTGTATACAATCCCAATGCAATTTCTGTGTTTCATCAACACTCTGATAGTCAACAGATTACAGAATGCCTCCAGATGTGCATCGGAAACTACTACTGGTCTTCCAGGGAACGATCAAAGAGTAGACTGTTTGAGACATTACTCCCATGGAGGAAAGTGCGCATGGTGACTGTTGTATTCAATCCCGATGCAATTTCTGTGTTTCATCAACACTCTGCCAGTCCACAGATTACAGAATGCTTCCAGATGTGCATCAGGAACCAGTACTGGTCTTCCAGAGAACGATCAAAGCGTAGACTCTTTGAGACATTACTCCCATGGACGAAAGTGCGCATAGTGACAGTTGTATTCAATCCCGATGCATTTTCTGTGTTTCATCAACACTCTGATAGTCCACAAATTACGGAAAGCCTCCAGATGTGCATCGGAAACTACTACTGGTCTTCCAGGGAACGATCAAAGCGTAGACTGTTACAGACATTACTCCCATGGAGGAAAGTACGCATGGTGACTGTTGTATTCAATCCCGATGCAATTTCTGTGTTTCATCAACACACTGATAGTCCACAGATTACAGAATGCCACCAGATGTGCATCGGAAACTACTACTGGTCTTCCAGGGAACGATCAAAGCGTAGATTATTTGAGACATTACTCCCATGGAGGAAAGAGCGCATGGTGACTGTTGTATACAATCCCAATGCAATTTCTGTGTTTCATCAACACTCTGATAGTCCAAAGATTACAGAATGCCACCAGATGTGCATCGGAAACTACTACTGGTCTTCCGGGGAACGATCAAAGCGTAGACTGTTTGAGACATTACTCCCGTGGAGGAAAGAGCGCATGGTGATTGTTGTATTCAATCCCGATGCAATTTCTGTGATTCATCAACACTCTGATAGTCCACAGATTACAGAATGCCACCAGATGTGCATCGGAAACTACTACTGGTCTTCCAGGGAACGATCAAAGCGTAGACTGTTTGAGAATTACTCCCATGGAGGAAAGATCGCATGGTGACCGTTGGATTCAATCCCGATGCAATTTCTGTGTTTCATGAACAATCTGATAGTCCACAGATTACAGAATGCCTCCAGATGTGCATTAGAAACTACTACTGGCCATCCAGGTATTGATCAAAGCGTAAACACTTTGAGACATTACTCCCATGGAGGGAAGTGCGCATGGTGACTGTTGTATTCAATCCCGATGCAATTTACGTGTTTCGTCAGCACTCTTATAGTCCACAGATTACAGAATGCTTTCAGATGTGCATCGGAAACTACTACTGGTCTTCCTGGGAACGATCAAAGCGTAGACTGTTTGAGACATTATTCCCATGAAGGAATGTGCGCATTGTGACTGTTGTATTCAATCCCGAGGCAATTTCTGTGTTTCATCAACACTCTGATAGTCCACAGATTACAGAATGCCACCAGACGTGCATCGGAAACTATTACTGTTCTTCCAGGAACGATCAAAGCGTAGACTGTTTGAGACATAACTCCCGTGGAGGAAAGTGCGCATGGTGACTGTTGTATTCTATCCCGATGCAATTTCTGTGTTTAATCAACACTTTGATACTCCACAGATTACAGAATGCCACCAGATGTGCATCGGAAACTACTACTGGTCTTCCAGTGAACGATCAAAGCGTAGATTGTTTGAGACATTACTCTCATGGAGAAAAGTGCGCATGGTGACTGTTGTATTCAATCCCGATGCAATTTCTGTGTTTCATCAACACTCTGATAGTCCACAAATTACGGAAAGCCTCCAGAGGTGCATTAGAAACTACTACTGGTCTTCCAGGCAACGATCAAAGCGTAGACTGTTAGAGACATTACTCCGATGGAGGAAAGTGCGCATGGTGACTGTTGTATTCAATCCCGATGCAATTTCTGTGCTTCATCAACACTCTGATAGTCGTTAGATTACTGAATGACCCCAAATGTGCATCGGAAACTATTACAGGTCTTCCGGGGAACGATCAAAGTGTAGACTGTTTGAGACATTACTCCCGTGGAGGAAAGAGCGGTTGGTGATTGTTGTATTCAATCCTGATGCAATTTCTGTGTTTCATCAACACTCTAATAGCCCACAGATTACAGAATGCCTCCAGATGTGCACCGGAAACTACTACTGGTCTTCCATCGATCAATCAGAGCGTAGAGTGTTTGAGACATTACTCCCATGAAGGAAAGTGAGCATGGTGACTGTTGTATTCAATCCCGATCCAATTTCTGTGTTTCATCAACACTCTGATAGTCCACAGATTACAGAATGACTCCAGATGTGCATCGGAAACCACTACTGGTCTTCCAGGGAACGATCAAAGCGTAGACTGTTTGAGACATTACTCCCATGGAGGAAAGTGCGCATGGTGACTGTTGTATACAATCCCGATGCAATTTCTGTGTTTCATCAACACTCTGATAGTCAACAGATTCCAGAATGCCTCCAGATGTGCATCGGAAACTACTACTGGTCTTCCAGGGAACGATCAAAGAGTAGACTGTTTGAGACATTACTCCCATGGAGGAAAGTGCGCATGGTGAGTGTTGTATTCAATACCGATGCAATTTCTGTGTTTCATCAGCACTCTGATAGTCCACAGATTACAGAATGCCTCCAGATGTGCACCGGAAACTACTACTGGTCTTCCAGGGATCAATCAGAGCGTACAGTGTCTGAGACATTACTCCCATGAAGGGAAGTGAGCATGGTGACTGTTGTATTCAATCCCGATGCAATTTCTGTGTTTCATCAACACTCTGATAGTCCACAGTTTACAGAATGCCTCCAGATGTGCACCGGAAACTACTACTGGTCTTCCAGGGATCAATCAGAGCGTAGAGTGTTTGAGACATTACTCCCATGAAGGAAAGTGAGCATGGTGACTGTTGTATTCAATCCCGATGCAATTTCTGTGTTTCATGAACAATCTGATACTCCACAGATTACAGAATGCCACCAAATGTGCATCGGAAACTAGTACTGGTCTTCCAGGGAACGATCAAATCGTAGACTGTTTAAGACATTACTCCCATGGAAGAAAGTGCGCATGGTGACTGTTGTATTCAATCCCGATGCAATTTCAGTGTTTCATCAACACTCTGATAGTCCACAGATTACAGAATGCCTCCAGATGTGCAGCGGAAACTACTACTGGTCTTCCAGGGATCAATCAGAGCGTAGAGTGTTTGAGACATTACTCCCATGAAGGAAAGTGAGCATGGTGACTGTTGTATTCAATCTCGATGCTATTTCTGTGATTCATCAACACTCTGATAGTCCACAGATTACAGAATGCCACAAGATGTGCATCGGAAACTTCTACTGGTCTTCCAGGGAACGATTAAAGCGTAGACTGTTTGAGACATTACTCCAATGGAGGAAAGTTCGCATGCTGAATGTTGGATACAATCCCGATGCAATTTCTGTGTTTCACGAACAATCTGATACTCCACATATTACAGAATGCCACCAGATGTGCATCGGAAACTACTACTGGTCTTCCAGGGAACGACCAAATCGTAGACTGTTTAAGACATTACTCCCATGGAAGAAAGTGCGCATGGTGACTGTTGTATTCAATCCCGATGCAATTTCTGTGTTTCATCAAGACTCTGATAATCCACAGATTACAGAATGCCTCCTGATGTGCACCGGAAACTACTACTGGTCTTCCAGGGATCAATCAGAGCGTAGAGTGTCTGAGACATTACTCCCATGAAGGGAAGTGAGCATGGTGACTTTTGTATTCAATCCCGATGCAATTTCTGTGTTTCATCAACACTCTGATAGTCCACAGATTACAGAATGCCTCCAGATGTGCATCGGAAACCACTACTGGTCTTCCAGGGAACGATCAAAGCGTAGACTGTTTGAGACATTACTCCCATGGACGAAAGTGCGCATGGTGACAGTTGTATTCAATCCCGATGAAATTTCTGTGTTTCATCAACACACTGATAGTCCACAAATTACGGAAAGCCTCCAGATGTGCATCGGAAACTACTACTGGTCTTCCAGGGAACGATCAAAGCGTAGACTGTTTGAGACATTACTCCCATGTAGGAAAGTGCGCATGGTGACTGTTGTATACAATCCCGATGCAATTTCTGTGTTTCATCAACACTCTGATAGTCCACAGATTACAGAATGCCTCCAGATGTGCACCGGAAACCATTACTGGTCTTCTATGGAACGATCAAAGCGTAGACTGTTTGAGACATTACTCCCATGGAGGAAAGTGCGCAAGGTGACTGTTGTATACAATCCCGATGCAATTTCTGTGTTTCATCAACACTCTGATAGTCAACAGTTTACAGAATGCCTCCAGATGTGCATCGGAAACTACTACTGGTCTTCCAGGGAACGATCAAAGAGTAGACTGTTTGAGACGTTACTCCCATGAAGGAAAGTGCGCATGGTGACTGTTGTATTCAATCCCGATGCAATTTCTGTGTTTCATCAACACTCTGATAGTCCACAGATTACAGAAAGCCACCAGATGTGCATCGGAAACTACTACTGGTCTTCCGGGGAACGATCAAATCGTAGACTGTTTGAGACATTACTCCCGTGGAGGAAAGAGCGCATGGTGATTGTTGAATTCAATCCCGATGCAATTTCTGTGTTTCATCAACACTCTGATAGTCCACAGATTACAGAATGCCACCAGATGTGCATCGGAAACTACTACTGGTCTTCCAGGGAACGATCAAATCGTAGACTGTTTGAGAATTACGCCCGTGGGGGAAAGTTCGCATGGTGACTGTTGGATTCAATCCCGATGCAATTTCTGTGTTTCATGAACAATCTGATACTCCACAGATTACAGAATGCCACCAGATGTGCATCGGAAACTACTACTGGTCTTCCAGGGAACGGTCAAATCGTAGACTGTTTAAAACATTACACCCATGGAAGAAAGTGCGCATGGTGACTGTTGTATTCAATCCCGATGCAATATCTGTGTTTCATCAACACTCTGATAGTACACAAATTACGGAAAGCCTCCAGATGTGCATCGGAAACTACTACTGGTCTTCCAGGGAACGGTCAAAGCGTAGACTGTTACAGACATTACTCCCATGGAGGAAAGTGCGCATGGTGACTGTTGTATACAATCCCGATGCAATTTCTGTGTTTCATCAACACTCTGATAGTCCACAGATTACAGAATGCCTCCAGATGTGCATCGGAAACCATTACTGGTCTTCCATGGAACGATCAAAACGTAGACTGTTTGAGACATCACTCCCATGGAGGAAAGTGCGCAAGGTGACTGTTGTATACAATCCCGATGCAATTTCTGTGTTTCATCAACACTCTGATAGTCAACAGTTTACAGAATGCCTCCAGATGTGCATCGGAAACTACTACTGGTCTTCCAAGGAACGATCAAAGAGTAGACTGTTTGAGACATTACTCCCATGAAGGAAAGTGCGCATGGTGACTGTTGTATTCAATCCCGATGCAATTTCTGTGTTTCATCAACACTCTGATAGTCCACAGATTACAGAAAGCCACCAGATGTGCATCGGAAACTACTACTGGTCTTCCGGGGAACGATCAAATCGTAGACTGTTTGAGACATTACTCCCGTGGAGGAAAGAGCGCATGGTGATTGTTGTATTCAATCCCGATGCAATTTCTGTGTTTCATCAACACTCTGATAGTCCACAGATTACAGAATGCCCCCAGATGTGCATCGGAAACCACTACTGGTCTTCCAGGGAACGATCAAAGCGTAGACTGTTTGAGACATTACTCCCATGGACGAAAGTGCGCATGGTGACAGTTGTATTCAATCCCGATGCAATTTCTGTGTTTCATCAACACACTGATAGTCTAAAAATTACGGAAAGCCTCCAGATGTGCATCGGAAACTACTACTGGTCTTCCAGGGAACGATCAAAGCGTAGACTGTTTGAGACATTACTCCCATGGAGGAAAGTGCGCATGGTGACTGTTGTATACAATCCCGATGCAATTTCTGTGTTTCATCAACACTCTGATAGTCCACAGATTACAGAATGCCTCCAGATGTGCATCGGAAACCATTACTGGTCTTCCATGGAACGATCAAAACGTAGACTGTTTGAGACATCACTCCCATGGAGGAAAGTGCGCAAGGTGACTGTTGTATACAATCCCGATGCAATTTCTGTGTTTCATCAACACTCTGATAGTCAACAGTTTACAGAATGCCTCCAGATGTGCATCGGAAACTACTACTGGTCTTCCAAGGAACGATCAAAGAGTAGACTGTTTGAGACATTACTCCCATGAAGGAAAGTGCGCATGGTGACTGTTGTATTCAATCCCGATGCAATTTCTGTGTTTCATCAACACTCTGATAGTCCACAGATTACAGAAAGCCACCAGATGTGCATCGGAAACTACTACTGGTCTTCCGGGGAACGATCAAATCGTAGACTGTTTGAGACATTACTCCCGTGGAGGAAAGAGCGCATGGTGATTGTTGTATTCAATCCCGATGCAATTTCTGTGTTTCATCAACACTCTGATAGTCCACAGATTACAGAATGCCACCAGATGTGCATCGGAAACTACTACTGGTCTTCCAGGGAACGATCAAATCGTAGACTGTTTGAGAATTACGCCCATGGAGGAAAGTTCGCATGGTGACTGTTGGATTCAATCCCGATGCAATTTCTGTGTTTCATGAACAATCTGATACTCCACAGATTACAGAATGCCACCAGATGTGCATCGGAAACTACTACTGGTCTTCCAGGGAACGGTCAAATCGTAGACTGTTTAAAACATTACTCCCATGGAAGAAAGTGCGCATGATGACTGTTGTATTCAATCCCGATGCAATTTCTGTGTTTCATCAACACTCTGATAGTACACAAATTACGGAAAGCCTCCAGATGTGCATCGGAAACTACTACTGGTCTTCCAGGGAACGATCAAAGCGTAGACTGTTACAGACATTACTCCCATGGAGGAAAGTGCGCATGGTGACTGATGTATTCAATCCCGATGCAATTTCTGTGTTTCATCAACACTCTGATAGTCCACAGATTACAGAATGCCACCAGATGTGCATCGGAAACTACTACTGGTCTTCCAGGGAACGATCAAAGCGTAGACTGTTTGAGACATTACTCCCATGGAGGAAAGTGCGCATGGTGACTGTTGTATACAATCCCAATGCAATTTCTGTGTTTCATCAACACTCTGATAGTCAACAGATTACAGAATGCCTCCAGATGTGCATCGGAAACTACTACTGGTCTTCCAGGGAACGATCAAAGAGTAGACTGTTTGAGACGTTACTCCCATGAAGGAAAGTGCGCATGGTGACTGTTGTATTCAATCCCGATGCAATTTCTGTGTTTCATCAACACTCTGATAGTCCACAGATTACAGAAAGCCACCAGATGTGCATCGGAAACTACTACTGGTCTTCCGGGGAACGATCAAATCGTAGACTGTTTGAGACATTACTCCCGTGGAGGAAAGAGCGCATGGTGATTGTTGAATTCAATCCCGATGCAATTTCTGTGTTTCATCAACACTCTGATAGTCCACAGATTACAGAATGCCACCAGATGTGCATCGGAAACTACTACTGGTCTTCCAGGGAACGATCAAATCGTAGACTGTTTGAGAATTACGCCCGTGGGGGAAAGTTCGCATGGTGACTGTTGGATTCAATCCCGATGCAATTTCTGTGTTTCATGAACAATCTGATACTCCACAGATTACAGAATGCCACCAGATGTGCATCGGAAACTACTACTGGTCTTCCAGGGAACGATCAAATCGTAGACTGTTTAAAACATTACACCCATGGAAGAAAGTGCGCATGGTGACTGTTGTATTCAATCCCGATGCAATATCTGTGTTTCATCAACACTCTGATAGTACACAAATTACGGAAAGCCTCCAGATGTGCATCGGAAACTACTACTGGTCTTCCAGGGAACGGTCAAAGCGTAGACTGTTACAGACATTACTCCCATGGAGGAAAGTGCGCATGGTGACTGTTGTATACAATCCCGATGCAATTTCTGTGTTTCATCAACACTCTGATAGTCCACAGATTACAGAATGCCTCCAGATGTGCATCGGAAACCATTACTCGTCTTCCATGGAACGATCAAAACGTAGACTGTTTGAGACATCACTCCCATGGAGGAAAGTGCGCAAGGTGACTGTTGTATACAATCCCGATGCAATTTCTGTGTTTCATCAACACTCTGATAGTCAACAGTTTACAGAATGCCTCCAGATGTGCATCGGAAACTACTACTGGTCTTCCAAGGAACGATCAAAGAGTAGACTGTTTGAGACATTACTCCCATGAAGGAAAGTGCGCATGGTGACTGTTGTATTCAATCCCGATGCAATTTCTGTGTTTCATCAACACTCTGATAGTCCACAGATTACAGAAAGCCACCAGATGTGCATCGGAAACTACTACTGGTCTTCCGGGGAACGATCAAATCGTAGACTGTTTGAGACATTACTCCCGTGGAGGAAAGAGCGCATGGTGATTGTTGTATTCAATCCCGATGCAATTTCTGTGTTTCATCAACACTCTGATAGTCCACAGATTACAGAATGCCCCCAGATGTGCATCGGAAACCACTACTGGTCTTCCAGGGAACGATCAAAGCGTAGACTGTTTGAGACATTACTCCCATGGACGAAAGTGCGCATGGTGACAGTTGTATTCAATCCCGATGCAATTTCTGTGTTTCATCAACACACTGATAGTCTAAAAATTACGGAAAGCCTCCAGATGTGCATCGGAAACTACTACTGGTCTTCCAGGGAACGATCAAAGCGTAGACTGTTTGAGACATTACTCCCATGGAGGAAAGTGCGCATGGTGACTGTTGTATACAATCCCGATGCAATTTCTGTGTTTCATCAACACTCTGATAGTCCACAGATTACAGAATGCCTCCAGATGTGCATCGGAAACCATTACTGGTCTTCCATGGAACGATCAAAACGTAGACTGTTTGAGACATCACTCCCATGGAGGAAAGTGCGCAAGGTGACTGTTGTATACAATCCCGATGCAATTTCTGTGTTTCATCAACACTCTGATAGTCAACAGTTTACAGAATGCCTCCAGATGTGCATCGGAAACTACTACTGGTCTTCCAAGGAACGATCAAAGAGTAGACTGTTTGAGACATTACTCCCATGAAGGAAAGTGCGCATGGTGACTGTTGTATTCAATCCCGATGCAATTTCTGTGTTTCATCAACACTCTGATAGTCCACAGATTACAGAAAGCCACCAGATGTGCATCGGAAACTACTACTGGTCTTCCGGGGAACGATCAAATCGTAGACTGTTTGAGACATTACTCCCGTGGAGGAAAGAGCGCATGGTGATTGTTGTATTCAATCCCGATGCAATTTCTGTGTTTCATCAACACTCTGATAGTCCACAGATTACAGAATGCCACCAGATGTGCATCGGAAACTACTACTGGTCTTCCAGGGAACGATCAAATCGTAGACTGTTTGAGAATTACGCCCATGGAGGAAAGTTCGCATGGTGACTGTTGGATTCAATCCCGATGCAATTTCTGTGTTTCATGAACAATCTGATACTCCACAGATTACAGAATGCCACCAGATGTGCATCGGAAACTACTACTGGTCTTCCAGGGAACGGTCAAATCGTAGACTGTTTAAAACATTACTCCCATGGAAGAAAGTGCGCATGATGACTGTTGTATTCAATCCCGATGCAATTTCTGTGTTTCATCAACACTCTGATAGTACACAAATTACGGAAAGCCTCCAGATGTGCATCGGAAACTACTACTGGTCTTCCAGGGAACGATCAAAGCGTAGACTGTTACAGACATTACTCCCACGGAGGAAAGTGCGCATGGTGACTGATGTATTCAATCCCGATGCAATTTCTGTGTTTCATCAACACTCTGATAGTCCACAGATTACAGAATGCCACCAGATGTGCATCGGAAACTACTACTGGTCTTCCAGGGAACGATCAAAGCGTAGACTGTTTGAGACATTACTCCCATGGAGGAAAGTGCGCATGGTGACTGTTGTATACAATCCCAATGCAATTTCTGTGTTTCATCAACACTCTGATAGTCAACAGATTACAGAATGCCTCCAGATGTGCATCGGAAACTACTACTGGTCTTCCAGGGAACGATCAAAGAGTAGACTGTTTGAGACATTACTCCCATGGAGGAAAGTGCGCATGGTGACTGTTGTATTCAATCCCGATGCAATTTCTGTGTTTCATCAACACTCTGCCAGTCCACAGATTACAGAATGCCTCCAGATGTGCATCAGGAACCAGTACTGGTCTTCCAGAGAACGATCAAAGCGTAGACTGTTTGAGACATTACTCCCATGGACGAAAGTGCGCATAGTGACAGTTGTATTCAATCCCGATGCATTTTCTGTGTTTCATCAACACTCTGATAGTCCACAAATTACGGAAAGCCTCCAGATGTGCATCGGAAACTACTACTGGTCTTCCAGGGAACGATCAAAGCGTAGACTGTTACAGACATTACTCCCATGGAGGAAAGTACGCATGGTGACTGTTGTATTCAATCCCGATGCAATTTATGTGTTTCATCAACACACTGATAGTCCACAGATTACAGAATGCCACCAGATGTGCATCGGAAACTACTACTGGTCTTCCAGGGAACGATCAAAGCGTAGATTATTTGAGACATTACTCCCATGGAGGAAAGAGCGCATGGTGACTGTTGTATACAATCCCAATGCAATATCTGTTTTTCATCAACACTCTGATAGTCCAAAGATTACAGAATGCCACCAGATGTGCATCGGAAACTACTACTGGTCTTCCGGGGAACGATCAAAGCGTAGACTGTTTGAGACATTACTCCCGTGGAGGAAAGAGCGCATGGTGATTGTTGTATTCAATCCCGATGCAATTTCTGTGTTTCATCAACACTCTGATAGTCCACAGATTACAGAATGCCACCAGATGTGCATCGGAAACTACTACTGGTCTTCCAGGGAACGATCAAAGCGTAGACTGTTTGAGAATTACTCCCATGGAGGAAAGATCGCATGGTGACCGTTGGATTCAATCCCGATGCAATTTCTGTGTTTCATGAACAATCTGATAGTCCACAGATTACAGAATGCCTCCAGATGTGCATTAGAAACTACTACTGGCCATCCAGGTATTGATCAAAGCGTAAACACTTTGAGACATTACTCCCATGGAGGGAAGTGCGCATGGTGACTGTTGTATTCAATCCCGATGCAATTTACGTGTTTCGTCAGCACTCTTATAGTCCACAGATTACAGAATGCTTTCAGATGTGCATCGGAAACTACTACTGGTCTTCCTGGGAACGATCAAAGCGTAGACTGTTTGAGACATTATTCCCATGAAGGAATGTGCGCATTGTGACTGTTGTATTCAATCCCGAGGCAATTTCTGTGTTTCATCAACACTCTGATAGTCCACAGATTACAGAATGCCACCAGACGTGCATCGGAAGCTATTACTGTTCTTCCAGGAACGATCAAAGCGTAGACTGTTTGAGACATAACTCCCGTGGAGGAAAGTGCGCATGGTGACTGTTGTATTCTATCCCGATGCAATTTCTGTGTTTAATCAACACTTTGATACTCCACAGATTACAGAATGCCACCAGATGTGCATCGGAAACTACTACTGGTCTTCCAGTGAACGATCAAAGCGTAGATTGTTTGAGACATTACTCTCATGGAGAAAAGTGCGCATGGTGACTGTTGTATTCAGTCCCGATGCAATTTCTGTGTTTCATCAACACTCTGATAGTCCACAAATTACGGAAAGCCTCCAGAGGTGCATTAGAAACTACTACTGGTCTTCCAGGCAACGATCAAAGCGTAGACTGTTAGAGACATTACTCCGATGGAGGAAAGTGCGCATGGTGACTGTTGTATTCAATCCCGATGCAATTTCTGTGTTTCATCAACACTCTGATAGTCGTTAGATTACTGAATGACCCCAAATGTGCATCGGAAACTATTACAGGTCTTCCGGGGAACGATCAAAGTGTAGACTGTTTGAGACATTACTCCCGTGGAGGAAAGAGCGCTTGGTGATTGTTGTATTCAATCCTGATGCAATTTCTGTGTTTCATCAACACTCTAATAGCCCACAGATTACAGAATGCCTCCAGATGTGCACCGGAAACTACTACTGGTCTTCCATCGATCAATCAGAGCGTAGAGTGTTTGAGACATTACTCCCATGAAGGAAAGTGAGCATGGTGACTGTTGTATTCAATCCCGATCCAATTTCTGTGTTTCATCAACACTCTGATAGTCCACAGATTACAGAATGACTCCAGATGTGCATCGGAAACCACTACTGGTCTTCCAGGGAACGATCAAAGAGTAGACTGTTTGAGACATTACTCCCGTGGAGGAAAGAGCGCATGGTGATTGTTGTATTCAATCCCGATGCAATTTCTGTGTTTCATCAACACTCTGATAGTCCACAGATTACAGAATGCCACCAGATGTGCATCGGAAACTACTACTGGTCTTCCAGGGAACGATCAAAGCGTAGACTGTTTGAGAATTACTCCCATGGAGGAAAGATCGCATGGTGACCGTTGGATTCAATCCCGATGCAATTTCTGTGTTTCATGAACAATCTGATAGTCCACAGATTACAGAATGCCTCCAGATGTGCATTAGAAACTACTACTGGCCATCCAGGTATTGAACAAAGCGTAAACACTTTGAGACATTACTCCCATGGAGGGAAGTGCGCATGGTGACTGTTGTATTCAATCCCGATGCAATTTACGTGTTTCGTCAGCACTCTTATAGTCCACAGATTACAGAATGCTTTCAGATGTGCATCGGAAACTACTACTGGTCTTCCTGGGAACGATCAAAGCGTAGACTGTTTGAGACATTATTCCCATGAAGGAATGTGCGCATTGTGACTGTTGTATTCAATCCCGAGGCAATTTCTGTGTTTCATCAACACTCTGATAGTCCACAGATTACAGAATGCCACCAGACGTGCATCGGAAACTATTACTGTTCTTCCAGGAACGATCAAAGCGTAGACTGTTTGAGACATAACTCCCGTGGAGGAAAGTGCGCATGGTGACTGTTGTATTCTATCCCGATGCAATTTCTGTGTTTAATCAACACTTTGATACTCCACAGATTACAGAATGCCACCAGATGTGCATCGGAAACTACTACTGGTCTTCCAGTGAACGATCAAAGCGTAGATTGTTTGAGACATTACTCTCATGGAGAAAAGTGCGCATGGTGACTGTTGTATTCAATCCCGATGCAATTTCTGTGTTTCATCAACACTCTGATAGTCCACAAATTACGGAAAGCCTCCAGAGGTGCATTAGAAACTACTACTGGTCTTCCAGGCAACGATCAAAGCGTAGACTGTTAGAGACATTACTCCGATGGAGGAAAGTGCGCATGGTGACTGTTGTATTCAATCCCGATGCAATTTCTGTGTTTCATCAACACTCTGATAGTCGTTAGATTACTGAATGACCCCAAATGTGCATCGGAAACTATTACAGGTCTTCCGGGGAACGATCAAAGTGTAGACTGTTTGAGACATTACTCCCGTGGAGGAAAGAGCGCTTGGTGATTGTTGTATTCAATCCTGATGCAATTTCTGTGTTTCATCAACACTCTAATAGCCCACAGATTACAGAATGCCTCCAGATGTGCACCGGAAACTACTACTGGTCTTCCATCGATCAATCAGAGCGTAGAGTGTTTGAGACATTACTCCCATGAAGGAAAGTGAGCATGGTGACTGTTGTATTCAATCCCGATCCAATTTCTGTGTTTCATCAACACTCTGATAGTCCACAGATTACAGAATGACTCCAGATGTGCATCGGAAACCACTACTGGTCTTCCAGGGAACGATCAAAGCGTAGACTGTTTGAGACATTACTCCCATGGAGGAAAGTGCGCATGGTGACTGTTGTATACAATCCCGATGCAATTTCTGTGTTTCATCAACACTCTGATAGTCAACAGATTCCAGAATGCCTCCAGATGTGCATCGGAAACTACTACTGGTCTTCCAGGGAACGATCAAAGAGTAGACTGTTTGAGACATTACTCCCATGGAGGAAAGTGCGCATGGTGAGTGTTGTATTCAATCCCGATGCAATTTCTGTGTTTCATCAGCACTCTGATAGTCCACAGATTACAGAATGCCTCCAGATGTGCACCGGAAACTACTACTGGTCTTCCAGGGATCAATCAGAGCGTACAGTGTCTGAGACATTACTCCCATGAAGGGAAGTGAGCATGGTGACTGTTGTATTCAATCCCGATGCAATTTCTGTGTTTCATCAACACTCTGATAGTCCACAGTTTACAGAATGCCTCCAGATGTGCACCGGAAACTACTACTGGTCTTCCAGGGGGTCAATCAGAGCGTAGAGTGTTTGAGACATTACTCCCATGAAGGAAAGTGAGCATGGTGACTGTTGTATTCAATCCCGATGCAATTTCTGTGTTTCATCAACACTCTGATAGTCCACAGATAACAGAGTGCCTCCAGATGTTCATCGGAAACCACTACTGGTCTTCCGGGAACGATCAGAGCGTAGACTGTTTGAGACATTACTCCCATGGACGAAAGTGCGCATGGTGACAGTTCTATTCAATCCCGATGCAATTTCTGTGTTTCATCAACTCTCTGATAGTCCACAAATTACGGAAAGCCTTCAGATGTGCATCGGAAACTACTACTGGTCTTCCAGGGAACGATCAAAGCGTAGACCATTAGAGACATTACTCCCATGGAGGAAAGTGCGCATGGTGACTGTTGTATACAATCCCGATGCAATTTCTGTGTTTCATCAACACTCTGATAGTCCACAGATTACAGAATCTCTCCAGATGTGCATCGGAAACCACTACTGGTCTTCCAGAGAACGATCAAAGCGTAGACTGTTTGAGACATTACTCCCATGGAGTAAAGTGCGCATGGTGACTGTTGTATACAATCCCGATGCAATTTCGGTGTTTCATCAACACTCTGATAGTCAACAGTTTACAGAATGCCTCCAGATGTGCATCGGAAACTACGACTGGTCTTCCAGGGAACGATCAAAGAGTAGACTGTTTGAGACATTACTCCAATGGAGGAAAGTGCGCATGGTGACTGTTGTATTCAATCCCGATGCAATTTCTGTGTTTCATCAACACTCTGATAGTCCACAGATTACAGAATGCCACCAGATGTGCATCGGAAACTACTACTGGTCTTCCGGGTTAACGATCAAATCGTAGACTCTTTGAGACATTACTCCCGTGGAGGAAAGAGCGCATGATGATTGTTGTATTCAATCCCGATGCCATTTCTGTGTTTCATCAACACTCTGATAGTCCACAGATTACAGAATGCCACCAGATGTGCATCGGAAACTACTACTGGTCTTCCAGGGAACGATCAAAGCGTAGAGTGTTTGAGAATTACGCCCATGGAGGAAAGTTCGCATGGTGACTGTTGGATTCAATCCCGATGCAATTTCTGAGTTTCATGAACAATCTGATACTCCACAGATTACGGAATGCCACCAGATGTGCATCGGAAACTACTACTGGTCTTCCAGGGAACGGTCAAATCATAGACTGTTTAAGACATTACTCCCATGGAAGAAAGTGCGCATGGTGACTGTTGTATTCAATCCCGATGCAATTTCTGTGTTTCATCAACACTCTGATAGTCCACAAATTACGGAAAGCCTCCAGATGTGCATCGGAAACTACTACTGGTCTTCCAGGGAACGATCAAAGCGTAGACTGTTACAGACATTACTCCCATGGAGGAAAGTGCGCATGGTGACTGATGTATTCAATCCCGATGCAATTTCTGTGTTTCATCAACACTCTGATAGTCCACAGATTACAGAATGCCACCAGATGTGCATCGGAAACTACTACTAGTCTTCCAGGGAACGATCAAATCGTAGACTGTTTGAGACATTACTCCAATGGAGGAAAGTGCGCATGGTGACTGTTGTATTAAATCCTGATGCAATTTCTGTGTTTCATCAACACTCGGATAGTCCACAGATTACAGAATGCCTCCAGATGTGCATCAGGAACCAGTACTGGTCTTCCAGGGAACGATCAAAGCGTAGACTGTTTGAGACATTACTCCCATGGACGAAAGTGCGCATAGTGACAGTTGTATTCGATCCCGATGCATTTTCTGTGTTTCATCAACACTCTGATAGTCCACAAATCACGGAAAGCCCCCAGATGTGCATCGGAAACTACTACTGGTCTTCCAGGAAACGATCAAAGCGTAGACTGTTACAGACATTACTCTCATGGAGGAAAGTGCGCATGGTGACTGTTGTATTCAATCCCGATGCAATTTCTGTGTTTCATCAACACTCTGATAGTCCACAGATTACAGAATGCCACCAGATGTGCATCGGAAACTACTACTGGTCTTCCAGGGAACGATCAAAGCGTAGACTGTTTGAGACATTACTCCCATGGAGGAAAGAGCGCATGGTGATTGTTGTATTCAATCCCGATGCAATTTCTGTGTTTCATCAACACTCTGATAGTCCACAGATTATAGAATGCCACCAGATGTGCATCGGAAACTACTACTGGTCTTCCAGGGAACGACCAAAGCGTAGACTGTTTGAGAATTACTCCCATGGAGGAATGATCGCATGGTGACTCTTGGATTCAATCCCGATGCAATTTCTGTGTTTCATGAACAATCTGATAGTCCACAGATTACAGAATGCCTCCAGATGTGCATCGGAAACTACTACTGGTCATCCAGGGACTGATCAAAGCGTAAACACTTTGAGACATTACTCCCATGGAGGGAAGTGCGCATGGTGACTGTTTTATTCAATCCCGATGCAATTATGGTTTTATCAACACTTTGATAGTCCACAGGTTACAGAATGCCTCCAGATGTGCATCGGAAACTACTACTGGTCTTCCTGGGAACGATCAAAGCGTAGACGGTTTGAGACATTACTCCCATGGAGGAAAGTGCGCATGGTGGCTGTTGTATTCAATCCTGATGCAATTTTGGTTTCATCAACAGTCTGATAGTCCGCAGATTACAGAATGACATCAGATGTGTATCGGAAACAACTACTGGTCTTCCAGGGAACGATCAAAGAGTAGACTGTTTCAGACATTACTCCCATGGAGGAAAGTGCGGATGGTGACTGTTGTATTCAATCCCGATGCAATTTCTGTGTTTCATCAACATTCTGATAGTCCACAGATTACAGAATGCCACCAGATGTGCATCGGAAACTACTACTGGTCTTCCAGGGAACGATCAAAGCGTAGGCTGTTAGAGACTTTACCCCCATGGAGGAAACTGCTCATGGAGACTGTTGTATTCAATCCCGATGCAATATCTGTGTTTCATGAACAGTCTGATAGTCCACAGTTTACATAAAGCATCCAGATGTGCATCGGTAACTACTACTGGTCTTCCAGGTAACTATCTAAGCGTAGGCTGTAGAGTCATTACTACCATGGAGAAAAGTGCGCATGGTTACTTTTGTATTCAATCCCGATGCAATATCTGTGTTTCATCAAGACTCTGATAGTCTACAGATTACTGAATGCCACCAGATGTGCATCGGAAACTACTACTGGTCTTCCAGGGAACGATCAAAGCGTAGACTGTTTGAGACATTGCTCCCATGGAGGAAACTGCGCATGGAGACTGTTGTATTCAATCCCAATGCAATTTCTGTGTTTCATCAACAATCTGATAGTCCCCAGATTACAGAAAGCATCCAGATGTGCATCGGAAACTACTACTGGTCTTCCAGGGAACGATCAAAGCGTAGACTCTTAGAGACATTACTCCCATGGAGGAAAGTGCTCATGGTGAATGTTGTATTCAATCCTGATGCAATTTCTGTGTTTCATCAACACTCTGATAGTCTACATATTACAGAATGCCACCAGATGTGCATCGGAAACTACTACTGGTCTTCCAGTGAACGATCAAAGCGTAGACTGTTTGAGACATTACTCCCATGGAGGAAAGTGCGCATGGTGACTGTTATATTCAATCCCGATACAATTTCTCTGCTTTATCAACACTCTGATAGTCCACAAATTACAGAATGCTTCCAGATGTTCATCGGAAACTACTACTGGTCTTCCAGGGAACGATCAAAGCGTAGACTGTTTGAGACATTACTCCCATGAGGGAAAGTGGGCATGGTGACTGTTGTATTCAATCCCGATGCAATTTCTGTGTTTCATCAACACTATGATAGTCCACAGATTACAGAATGCCTCCAGATGTGCATCGGAAACCACTACTGGTCTTCCAGTGAACGATCAAAGCGTAGATTGTTTGAGACATTACTCTCATGGAGGAATGTGCGCATGGTGACTGTTGTATTCAATCCCGATGCAATTTCTGCGTTTCATCAACACTCTGATACTCCGCAAATTACGGAAAGCCTCCAGATGTGCATCGGAAACTACTACTGGTCTTCCAGGCAACGATCAAAGCGTAGACTGTTAGAGACATTACTCCCATGGAGGAAAGTGCGCATGGTGACTGTTGTATTCAATCCCGATGCAATTTCTGTGTTTCATCAACACTCTGATAGTCCACAGATTACAGAATCCCACCAGATGTGCATCGGAAACTACTACAGGTCTTCCGGGGAACGATCAAAGCGTAGACTGTTTGAGAATTACTCCCATGGAGGAAAGTTCGCATGGTGAATGTTGGATTCAATCCCGATGCAATTTCTGTGTTTCATGAACAATCTGATACTCCACAGATTACAGAATGCAACCAGATGTGCATCGGAAACTACTACTGGTCTTCCAGGGAACGATCAAATTGTAGACTGTTTAAGACATTACTCCCATGGAAGAAAGTGCGCATGGTGACTGTTGTATTGAATCGCGATGCAATTTCTGTTTTTCATCAACACTCTGATAGTCCACAGATTACAGAATGCCTCCAGATGTGAGCCGGAAACTACTACTGGTCTTCCAGGGATCAATCAGAGCGTAGAGTGTGTGAGACATTACTCCCATGAAGGGAAGTGAGCATGGTGACTGTTGTATTCAATCCCGATGCAATTTCTGTGTTTCATCAACACTCTGATAGTCCACAGTTTACAGAATGCCTCCAGATGTGCACCGGAAACTACTACTGGTCTTCCAGGGATCAATCAGAGCGTAGAGTGTTTGAGACATTACTCCCATGAAGGAAAGTGAGCATGGTGACTGTTGTATTCAATCCCGATGCAATTTCTGTGTTTCATCAACACTCTGATAGTCCACAGATAACAGAGTGCCTCCAGATGTTCATCGGAAACCACTACTGGTCTTCCGGGAACGATCAGAGCGTAGACTGTTTGAGACATTACTCCCATGGACGAAAGTGCGCATGGTGACAGTTGTATTCAATCCCGATGCAATTTCTGGGTTTCATCAACTCTCTGATAGTCCACAAATTACGGAAAGCCTCCAGATGTGCATCGGAAACTACTACTGGTCTTCCAGGGAACGATCAAAGCGTAGACTATTAGAGACATTACTCCCATGGAGGAAAGTGCGCATGGTGACTGTTGTATTCAATCCCGATGCAATTTCTGGGTTTCATCAACACTCTGATAGTCCACAGATTACAGAATGCCACCAGATGTGCATCGGAAACTACTACTGGTTTTCCAGGGAACGATCAAAGCGTAGACTGTTTGAGACATTATTCCCATTTAGGAAAGTGCGCATGGTGACTGTCGTATACAATCCCGATGCAATTTCTGTTTTCCATCAACACTCTGATAGTCAACAGATTACAGAATGCCTCCAGATGTGCATCGGAAACTACTACTGGTCTTCCAGGGAACGATCAAAGAGTAGACTGTTTGAGACATTACTCCCATGGAGGAAAGTGCGCATGGTGATTGTTGTATTCAATCTCGATGCTATTTCTGTGATTCATCAACACCCTGATAGTCCACAGATTACAGAATGCCACCAAATGTGCATCGGAAACTACTAGTGGTCTTCCAGGGAACGATCAAAGCGTACACTGTTTGAGAATTACTCCAATGGAGGAAAGTTCGCATGCTGAATGTTGGATTCATTCCCGATGCAATTTCTGTGTTTCACGAACAATCTGATACTCCACAGATTACAGAATGCCACCAGATGTGTATCGGAAACTACTACTGGGCTTCCAGGGAACGATCAAATAGTAGACTGTTTAAGACATTACTCCCATGGAAGAAAGTGCGCATGGTGACTGTTGTATTCAATCCCGATGCAATTTCTGTGTTTCATCAACACTCTGATAGTCCACAGATTACAGAATGCCTCCAGATGTGCACCGGAAACTACTACTGGTCTTCCAGGGATCAATCAGAGCGTAGATTGTCTGAGACATTACTCCCATGAAGGGAAGTGAGCATGGTGACTGTTGTATTGAATCCCGATGCAATTTCTGTGTTTCATCAACACACTGATAGTCCGCAAATTACGGAAAGCCTCCAGATGTGCATCGGAAACTACTACTGGTCTTCCAGGGAAAGATCAAAGCGTAGACAGTTAGAGACATTACTCCCATAGAGGAAAGTGCGCATGGTAACTGTTGTATTCAATCCCGATGCAATATCTGTGTATCATCAACACTCTGATAGTCCACAGATTACAGAATGAGACCAGATGTGCATCGGAAACTACTACTGGTCTTCCAGGGAACGATCAAAGCGTAGACTGTTTGAGACATTACTCCCATGGAGGAAAGTGCGCATGGTGACTGTTGTATACAATCCCGATGCAATTTCTGTGTTTCATCAACACTCTGATAGTCCACAGATTACAGAATCCCTCCAGATGTGCATCGGAAACCACTACTGGTCTTCCAGAGAACGATCAAAGCGTAGACTGTTTGAGACATTACTCCCATGGAGTAAAGTGCGCATGGTGACTGTTGTATACAATCCCGATGCAATTTCTGTGTTTCATCAACACTCTGATAGTCAACAGTTTACAGAATGCCTCCAGATGTGCATCGGAAACTACGACTGGTCTTCCAGGGAACGATCAAAGAGTAGACTGTTTGAGACATTACTCCAATGGAGGAAAGTGCGCATGGTGACTGTTGTATTCAATCCCGATGCAATTTCTGTGTTTCATCAACACTCTGATAGTCCACAGATTACAGAATGCCACCAGATGTGCATCGGAAACTACTACTGGTCTTCCGGGTTAACGATCAAATCGTAGACTCTTTGAGACATTACTCCCGTGGAGGAAAGAGCGCATGGTGATTGTTGTATTCAATCCCGATGCCATTTCTGTGTTTCATCAACACTCTGATAGTCCACAGATTACAGAATGCCACCAGATGTGCATCGGAAACTACTACTGGTCTTCCAGGGAACGATCAAAGCGTAGACTGTTTGAGAATTACGCCCATGGAGGAAAGTTCGCATGGTGACTGTTGGATTCAATCCCGATGCAATTTCTGAGTTTCATGAACAATCTGATACTCCACAGATTACGGAATGCCACCAGATGTGCATCGGAAACTACTACTGGTCTTCCAGGGAACGGTCAAATCATAGACTGTTTAAGACATTACTCCCATGGAAGAAAGTGCGCATGGTGACTGTTGTATTCAATCCCGATGCAATTTCTGTGTTTCATCAACACTCTGATAGTCCACAAATTACGGAAAGCCTCCAGATGTGCATCGGAAACTACTACTGGTCTTCCAGGGAACGATCAAAGCGTAGACTGTTACAGACATTACTCCCATGGAGGAAAGTGCGCATGGTGACTGATGTATTCAATCCCGATGCAATTTCTGTGTTTCATCAACACTCTGATAGTCCACAGATTACAGAATGCCACCAGATGTGCATCGGAAACTACTACTAGTCTTCCAGGGAACGATCAAATCGTAGACTGTTTGAGACATTACTCCAATGGAGGAAAGTGCGCATGGTGACTGTTGTATTAAATCCTGATGCAATTTCTGTGTTTCATCAACACTCGGATAGTCCACAGATTACAGAATGCCTCCAGATGTGCATCAGGAACCAGTACTGGTCTTCCAGGGAACGATCAAAGCGTAGACTGTTTGAGACATTACTCCCATGGACGAAAGTTCGCATAGTGACAGTTGTATTCGATCCCGATGCAATTTCTGTGTTTCATCAACACTCTGATAGTCCACAAATTACGGAAAGCCTCCAGATGTGCATCGGAAACTACTACTGGTCATCCAGGGACTGATCAAAGCGTAAACACTTTGAGACATTACTCCCATGGAGGGAAGTGCGCATGGTGGCTGTTGTATTCAATCCCGATGCAATTTACGTGTTTCGTCAGCACTCTTGTAGTCCACAGATTACAGAATGCTTTCAGATGTGCATCGGAAACTACTACTGGTCTTCCTGGGAACGATCAAAGCGTAGACTGTTTGAGACATTATTCCCATGAAGGAATGTGCGCATTGTGATTGTTGTATTCAATCCCGATGCAATTTCTGTGTTTAATCAACACTCTGATAGTCCACAGATTACAGAATGCCACCAGACGTGCATCAGAAACTACTACTGGTCTTCCAGGAACGATCAAAGCGTAGACTGTTTGAGACATTACTCCCGTGGAGGAAAGTGCGCATGGTGACTGTTGTATTCAATCCCGATGCAATTTCTGTGTTTAATCAACACTCTGATACTCCACAGATTACAGAATGCCACCAGATGTGCATCGGAAACTACTACTGGTCTTCCAGTGAACGATCAAAGCGTAGACTGTTTGAGACATTACTCCCATGGAGGAAAGTGCGCATGGTGACTGTTGTATTCAATTCCGATTCAATTATGTGTTTCATCAACACTCTGATAGACCACAGATTACAGACTGACATCAGATGTGTATCGGAAACAACTACTGGTCTTCGAGGGAACGATCAAAGAGTAGACTGTTTCAGACATTACTCCCATGGAGGAAAGTGCGGATGGTGACTGTTGTATTAAATCTAGATGCAATTTCTGTGTTTCATCAACATTCTGATAGTCCACAGATTACAGAATGCCACCAGATGTGCATCGGAAACTACTACTGGTCTTCCAGGGAACGATCAAAGCGTAGACTGTTTGAGACATTACTCCCATGGAGGAAAGTGCGCATGGTGACTGTTGTATTCAATCCCGATGCAATTTCTGTGTTTCATCAACACTCTGATAGTCAACAGATTATAGAATGCCTCCAGACGTGCATCGGAAACTACTACTGGTCTTCCAGGGAACGATCAAAGAGTAGAGTGTTTGAGACATTACTCAAATGGAGGAAAGTGCGCATGGTGACTGTTGTATTCAATCCCGATGCAATTTCTGTGTTTCATCAACACTCTGATAGTCCACAGATTACTGAATGCCACCAGATGTGCATCGGAAACTACTACTGGTCTTCCGGGGAACGATCAAAGCGTAGACTGTTTGAGACATTACTCCCGTGGAGGAAAGAGCGCATGGTGATTGTTGTATTCAATCCCGATGCAAATTCTGTGTTTCATCAACACTCTGATAGTCCACAGATTACAGAATGCCTCCAGATGTGCACCGGAAACTACTACTGGTCTTCCAGGGATCAATCAGAGCGTAGAGTGTTTGAGACATTACTCCCATGAAGGGAAGTGAGCATGGTGACTGTTGTATTCAATCCCGATGCCATTTCTGTGTTTCATCAACACTCTGATAGTCCACAGATTACAGAATGCCTCCAGATGTGCATCAGGAACCACTACTGGTCTTCCAGGGAACGATCAAAGCGTAGACTGTTTGAGACATTACTATCAAGGACGATAGTGCGCATGGTGACTGTTGTATTCAATCCCGATGCAATTTCTGTGTTTCATCAACACTCTGATAGTCCACAAATTACTTAAAGCCTTTAGATGTGCATCGGAAACTACTACTGGTCTTCCAGGGAACGATCTAAGCGTAGACTGTTAGAGACATTACTCCCATGGAGGAAAGTGCGCATGGTTACTGTCGTATTCAATCCCGATGCAATTTCTGTGTTTCATCAACACTCTGATAGTCCACAAATTACAGATTGCCACCAGATGTGCATCGGAAACTACTACTGGTCTTCCAGGGAACGATCAAAGCGTAGACTGTTTGAGAAATTACTCCCATGGAGGAAAGTGCGCATCGTGACTGTTGTATACAATCCCGATGCCATTTCTGTGTTTCATCAACACTCTGATAGTCAACAGATTACATAATGCCTCCAGATGTGCATCGGAAACCACTACTGGTCTTCCAGGGAACGATTAAAGAATAGACTGTTTGAGACATTACTCCCATGGAGGAAAGTGCGCATGACGACTGCTGTAATCAATCCCGATGCAATTTCTGTGCTTCATCAACACTCTGAAGTCCACAGTTTACGGAAAGCCTCCAGATGAGCATCGGAAAGTACTACTGGTCTTCCAGGGATCGATCAAAGCGTAGACGGTTAGAGACATTACTCCCATGGAGGAAAGTGCGCATGGTGACTGTTGTATTCAATCACGATGCAATTTCTGTGTTTCATCAACACTCTGATAGTCCACTGATTACAGAATGCCTCCAGATGTGCATCGGAAACTACTACTGGTCTTCCAGGGAACGATCAAAGCGTAAACTCCTTGAGACATTACTCCCATTTAGGAAAGTGCGCATGGTGACTGTTGTATTCAATCCCGATGCAATTTCTGTGTTTCATCAACACTCTGATTGTCCACAGATTACAGAATGCCACCAGATGTGCATCGGAAACTACTACTGGTCTTCAAGGGAACGATCAAAGCGTAGACTGTTTGAGACATTACTCCCGTGGACTAAAGTGCGCATGGTGACTGTTGTATTCAATTCCGATTCAATTTCTGTGTTTCATCGACTCTCTGATTGTCCACAGATTACAAAATGCCTCCAGATGTGCATCGGAAACTACTACTGGTCTTCCAGGGACCGATCAAAGCGTAGACTCTTTGAGACATTACTACCGTGGAGGAAAGTGCGCATGGTGACTGTTGTATTCAATCCCGATGCAATTTCTGTGTTTCATCACCACTCTGATGGTCCACAGATTACAGAATGCCTCCAGATGTGCATCGGAAACTACTACTGGTCTTCCAGGGAACGATCAAAGCGTAAACTCTTTGAGACATTACTCCCATGGAGGGAAGTGCGCATGGTGACTAATGTATTCAATCCCGATGCAATTTACGTGTTTCATCAGCACTCTTATAGTCCACAGATTACAGAATGCTTTCAGATGTGCATCGGAAACTACTACTGGTCTTCCTGGGAACGATCAAAGCGTAGACTGTTTGAGACATTATTCCCATGAAGGAATGTGCGCATTGTGACTGTTGTATTCAATCCCGAGGCAATTTCTGTGCTTCATCAACACTCTGATAGTCCACAGATTACAGAATGCCACCAGACGTGCATCGGAAACTACTACTGGTCTTCCAGGAACGATCAAAGCGTAGACTGTTTGAGACATTACTCCCGTGGAGGAAACTGCGCATGGTGACTGTTGTATTCAATCCCGATGCAATTTCTGTGTTTAATCAACACTCTGTTACTCCACAGATTACAGAATGCCACCAGATGTGCATCGGAAACTACTACTGGTCTTCCAGGGAACGATCAAAGCGTAGACTGTTTGAGACATTACTCCCGTGGACTAAAGTGCGCATGGTGACTGTTGTATTCAATTCCGATTCAATTTCTGTGTTTCATCAACTCTCTGATTGTCCACAGATTACAGAATGCCTCCAGATGTGCATCGGAAACTACTACTGGTCTTCCAGTCACCGATCAAAGCGTAGACTGTTTGAGACATTACTCCCATGGAGGAAAGTGCGCATGGTGACTGTTGTATACAATCCCAATGCCATTTCTGTGTTTCATCAACACTCTGATAGTCAACAGATTACATAATGCCTCCAGATGTGCATCGGAAACCACTACTGGTTTTCCAGGGAACGATTAAAGAGTAGACTGTTTGAGACATTACTCCCATGGAGGAAAGTGCGCATGGTGACTGTTGTAATCAATCCCGATGCAATTTCTGTGCTTCATCAACACTCTGATAGTCCACAGTTTACGGAAAGCCTCCAGATGAGCATCGGAAAGTACTACTGGTCTTCCAGGGAACGATCAAAGCGTAGACGGTTAGAGACATTACTCCCATGGAGGAAAGTGCGCATGGTGACTGTTGTATTCAATCCCGATGCAATTTCTGTGTTTTATCAACACTCTGATAGTCCACAGATTACAGAATGCCTCCAGATGTGCATCGGAAACTACTACTGGTCTTCCAGGGAACGATCAAAGCTTAAACTCCTTGAGACATTACTCCCATGGAGGAAAGTGCGCATGGTGACTGTTGTATTCAATCCCGATGCAATATCTGTGTTTCATCAACACTCTGATAGTCCACAGATTACAGAATGCCACCAGATGTGCATCGGAAACTACTACTGGTCTTCCTGGGAACGATCAAAGCGTATACTGTTTGAGACATTATTCCCATGAAGGAATGTGCGCATTGTGACTGTTATATTCAATCCCGAGGCACTTTTTGTGCTTCTTCAACACTCTGATAGTCCACAGATTACAGAATGCCTCCTGACGTGCTTCGGAAACTACTACTGGTCTTCCAGGAACGATCAAAGCGTAGACTGTTTGAGACATTACTCCCGTGGAGGAAAGTGCGCATGGTGACTGTTGTATTCAATCCCGATGCAATTTCTGTGTTTAATCAACACTCTGATACTCCACAGATTACAGAATGCCACCAGATGTGCATCGGAAACTACTACTGGTCTTCAAGGGAACGATCAAAGCGTAGACTGTTTGAGACATTACTCCCGTGGACTAAAGTGCGCATGGTGATTGTTGTATTCAATTCCGATTCAATTTCTGTGTTTCATCGACTCTCTGATTGTCCACAGATTACAGAATGACTCCAGATGTGCATCGGAAACTACTACTGGTCTTCCAGGGACCGATCAAAGCGTAGACTGTTTGAGACATTACTACCGTGGAGGAAAGTGCGCATGGTGACTGTTGTATTCAATCCCGATGCAATTTCTGTGTTTCATCAACACTCTGATAGTCCACAGATTACAGAATGCCACCAGATGTGCATCGGAAAGTACTACTGGTCTTCCAGGGAACGATCAAAGCGTAGACGGTTTGAGGCATTACTCCCATGGAGGAATGTGCGCATGGTGACTGTTGTATTCAATCCCGATGCATTTTCTGTGTTTCATCAACACTCTGATAGTCCACAGATTACAGAATGCCTCCAGATGTGCATCGGAAACTACTACTGGTCTTCCAGGGAACGATCAAAGCGTAAACTCTTTGAGACATTACTCCCATGGAGGGAAGTGCGCATGGTGACTAATGTATTCAATCCCGATGCAATTGACGTGTTTCATCAGCACTCTTATAGTCCACAGATTACAGAATGCTTTCAGATGTGCATCGGAAACTACTACTGGTCTTCCTGGGAACGATCAAAGCGTAGACTGTTTGAGACATTATTCCCATGAAGGAATGTGCGCATTGTGACTGTTGTATTCAATCCCGAGGCTATTTCTGTGCTTCATCAACACTCTGATAGTCCACAGATTACAGAATGCCACCAGACGTGCATCGGAAACTACTACTGGTCTTCCAGGAACGATCAAAGCGTAGACTGTTTGAGACATTACTCCCGTGGAGGAAACTGCGCATGGTGACTGTTGTATTCAATCCCGATGCAATTTCTGTGTTTAATCAACACTCTGATACTCCACAGATTACAGAATGCCACCAGATGTGCATCGGAAACTACTACTGGTCTTCCAGGGAACGATCAAAGCGTAGACTGTTTGAGACATTACTCCCGTGGACTAAAGTGCGCATGGTGACTGTTGTATTCAATTCCGATTCAATTTCTGTGTTTCATCAACTCTCTGATTGTCCACAGATTACAGAATGCCTCCAGATGTGCATCGGAAACTACTACTGGTCTTCCAGTCACCGATCAAAGCGTAGACTGTTTGAGACATTACTCCCATGGAGGAAAGTGCGCATGGTGACTGTTGTATACAATCCCGATGCCATTTCTGTGTTTCATCAACACTCTGATAGTCAACAGATTACATAATGCCTCCAGATGTGCATCGGAAACCACTACTGGTCTTCCAGGGAACGAATAAAGAGTAGACTGTTTGAGACATTACTCCCATGGAGGAAAGTGCGCATGGTGACTGTTGTAATCAATCCCGATGCAATTTCTGTGCTTCATCAACACTCTGATAGTCCACAGTTTACGGAAAGCCTCCAGATGAGCATCGGAAAGTACTACTGGTCTTCCAGGGAACGATCAAAGCGTAGACGGTTAGAGACATTACTCCCATGGAGGAAAGTGCGCATGGTGACTGTTGTATTCAATCCCGATGCAATTTCTGTGTTTTATCAACACTCTGATAGTCCACAGATTACAGAATGCCTCCAGATGTGCATCGGAAACTACTACTGGTCTTCCAGGGAACGATCAAAGCTTAAACTCCTTGAGACATTACTCCCATGGAAGAAAGTGCGCATGGTGACTGTTGTATTCAATCCCGATGCAATATCTGTGTTTCATCAACACTCTGATAGTCCACAGATTACAGAATGCCACCAGATGTGCATCGGAAACTACTACTGGTCTTCCTGGGAACGATCAAAGCGTATACTGTTTGAGACATTATTCCCATGAAGGAATGTGCGCATTGTGACTGTTGTATTCAATCCCGAGGCACTTTTTGTGCTTCTTCAACACTCTGATAGTCCACAGATTACAGAATGCCTCCAGACGTGCTTCGGAAACTACTACTGGTCTTCCAGGAACGATCAAAGCGTAGACTGTTTGAGACATTACTCCCGTGGAGGAAAGTGCGCATGGTGACTGTTGTATTCAATCCCGATGCAATTTCTGTGTTTAATCAACACTCTGATACTCCACAGATTACAGAATGCCACCAGATGTGCATCGGAAACTACTACTGGTCTTCAAGGGAACGATCAAAGCGTAGACTGTTTGAGACATTACTCCCGTGGACTAAAGTGCGCATGGTGATTGTTGTATTCAATTCCGACTCAATTTCTGTGTTTCATCGACTCTCTGATTGTCCACAGATTACAGAATGCCTCCAGATGTGCATCGGAAACTACTACTGGTCTTCCAGGGACCGATCAAAGCGTAGACTGTTTGAGACATTACTCCAAAGGAGGAAAGTGCGCATGGTGACTGTTGTATTCAATCCCGATGCAATTGCTTTGCTTCATCAACACTCTGATAGTCCACAGTATACGGAAAGCCTCCAGATGAGCATCGGAAAGTACTACTGGTCTTCCAGGGAACGATCAAAGCGTAGACGGTTATAGGCATTACTCCCATGGAGGAAAGTGCGCATGGTGACTGTTGTACTCAATCCCGATGCAATTTCTGTGTTTCATCAACACTCTGATAGTCCACAGATTACAGAATGCCACGAGATGTGCATCGGAAACAACTACTGGTCTTCCAGGGAACGATCAAAGCGTAGACTCTTTGAGACATTACTCCCATGGATTAAAGTGCGCATGGTGAATGTTGTATACAATCCAGATGCCATTTCTGTGTTTCATCAACACTCTGATAGTCCACAGATTACAGAATGCCTCCAGATGTGCACCGGAAACCACTACTGGTCTTCCAGGGAACGATTAGAGAGTAGACTGTTTGAGACACTACTCCCATGGAGGAAAGTGCGCATGGTGACTGTTGTAATCAATCCCGATGCAATTTCTGTGCTTCATCAACACTCTGATAGTCCACAGTTTACGGAGAGCCTCCAGATGAGCATCGGAAAGTACTACTGGTCTTCCAGGGAACGTTCAAAGCGTAGACGGTTAGAGACATTACTCCCATGGAGGAAAGTGCGCATGGTGACTGTTGTATTCAATGCCGATGCAATTTCTGTGTTTCATCAACACTCTGATAGTCCACAGATTACAGAATGCCTCCAGATGTGCATCGGAAACTACTACTGGTCTTCCTGGGAACGATCAAAGTGTAGACCATTTGAGACATTATTCCCATGAAGGAATGTGCGCATTGTGACTGTTGTATTCAATCCCGAGTCAATTTCTGTGCTTCATCAACACTCTGATAGTCCACAGATTACAGAATGCCACCAGACGTGCATCGGAAACTACTACTGGTCTTCCAGGAACGATCAAAGCGTAGCCTGTTTGAGACATTACTCCCATGGAGGAAAGTGCGCATGGTGACTGTTGTATTCAATCCCGATGCAATGTCTGTGTTTAATCAACACTCTGATACTCCACAGATTACAGAATGCCACCAGATGTGCATCGGAAACTACTACTGGTTTTCCAGGGAACGATCAAAGCGTAGACTGTTTGAGACGTTACTCCCGTGGAGGAAAGTGCGCATGGTACCTGTTGTATTCAATTCCGATGCAATTTCTGTGTTTCATCAACACTCTGATAGTCCACAGATTACAGAATGCCACCAGATGTTCATCGGAAACTACTACTGGTCTTCCAGGGAACGATCAAAGCGTAGACTGTTTGAGACATTACTCCCATGGAGGAAAGTGCGCATGGTGACTGTTGTATTCAATTCCGATTCAATTTCTGTGTTTCATCAACACTCTGATAGACCACAGATTACAGAATGACATCAGATGTGTATATGAAACTACTACTGGTCTTCCAGGGAACGATCAAAACGTAGACTGTTTCAGACATTACTCCCATGGAGGAAAGTGCGGATGGTGACTGTTGTATTCAATCCCGATGCAATTTCTGTGTTTCATCAACATTCTGATAGTCCACAGATTACAGAATGCCACCAGATGTCCATCGGAAACTACTACTGGTCTTCCAGGGAACGATCAAAGCGTAGACTCTTTGAGACATTACTCCCATGGATTAAAGTGCGCATGGTGAATGTTGTATACAATCCCGATGCCATTTCTGTGTTTCATCAACACTCTGATAGTCCACAGATTACAGAATGCCTCCAGATGTGCACCGGAAACCACTACTGGTCTTCCAGGGAACGATTAGAGAGTAGACTGTTTGAGACACTACTCCCATGGAGGAAAGTGCGCATGGTGACTGTTGTAATCAATCCCGATGCAATTTCTGTGCTTCATCAACACTCTGATAGTCCACAGTTTACGGAGAGCCTCCAGATGAGCATCGGAAAGTACTACTGGTCTTCCAGAGAACGATCAAAGCGTAGACGGTTAGAGACATTACTCCCATGGAGGGAAGTGCGCATGGTGACTGTTGCATTCAATCCCGAGGCAATTTCTGTGCTTCATCAACACTCTGATAGTCCACAGATTACAGAATGCCACCAGACGTGCATCGGAAACTACTACTGGTCTTCCAGGGAACGATCAAAGCGTAAACTCTTTGAGACATTACTCCCATGGAGGGAAGTGCGCATGGTGACTAATGTATTCAATCTCGATGCAATTTACGTGTTTCATCAGCACTCTTATAGTCCACAGATTACAGAATGCTTTCAGATGTGGATCGGAAACTACTACTGGTCTTCCTGGGAACGATCAAAGCGTAGACTGTTTGAGACATTATTCCCATGAAGGAATGTGCGCAGTGTGACTGTTGTATTCAATCCCGAGGCAATTTCTGTGCTTCATCAACACTCTGATAGTAAACAGATTACAGAATGCCACCAGACGTGCTTCGGAAACTACTACTGGTCTTCCAGGAACGATCAAAGCGTAGACTGTTTGAGACATTATTCCCATGAAGGAATGTGCGCATTGTGACTGTTGTATTCAATCCCGAGGCAATTTCTGTGCTTCATCAACACTCTGATAGTCCACAGATTACAGAATGCCACCAGACGTGCATCGGAAACTACTACTGGTCTTCCAGGAACGATCAAAGCGTAGACTGTTTGAGACATTACTCCCATGGAGGAAAGTGCGCATGGTGACTGTTGTATTCAATCCCGATGCAATGTCTGTGTTTAATCAACACTCTGATACTCCACAGATTACAGAATGCCACCAGATGTGCATCGGAAACTACTACTGGTCTTCCAGGGAACGATCAAAACGTAGACTGTTTCAGACATTACTCCCATGGAGGAAAGTGCGGATGGTGACTGTTGTATTCAATCCCGATGCAATTTCTGTGTTTCATCAACATTCTGATAGTCCACAGATTACAGAATGCCACCAGATGTCCATCGGAAACTACTACTGGTCATCCAGGGAACGATCAAAGCGTAGACTCTTTGAGACATTACTCCCATGGATTAAAGTGCGCATGGTGAATGTTGTATACAATCCCGATGCCATTTTTGTGTTTCATCAACACTCTGATAGTCCACAGATTACAGAATACCTCCAGATGTGCACCGGAAACCACTACTGGTCTTCCAGGGAACGATTAGAGAGTAGACTGTTTGAGACACTACTCCCATGGAGGAAAGTGCGCATGGTGACTGTTGTAATCAATCCCGATGCAATTTCTGTGCTTCATCAACACTCTGATAGTCCACAGTTTACGGAGAGCCTCCAGATGAGCATCGGAAAGTACTACTGGTCTTCCAGGGAACGATCAAAGCGTAGACGGTTAGAGACATTACTCCCATGGAGGAAAGTGCGCATAGTGACTGTTGTATTCAATCCCGAGGCAATTTCTGTGCTTCATCAACACTCTGATAGTCCACAGATTACAGAATGCCACCAGACGTGCGTCGGAAACTACTACTGGTCTTCCAGGGAACGATCAAAGCGTAAACTCTTTGAGACATTACTCCCATGGAGGGAAGTGCGCATGGTGACTAATGTATTCAATCCCGATGCAATTTACGTGTTTCATCAGCACTCTTATAGTCCACAGATTACAGAATGCTTTCAGATGTGGATCGGAAACTACTACTGGTCTTCCTGGGAACGATCAAAGCGTAGACTGTTTGAGACATTATTCCCATGAAGGAATGTGCGCATTGTGACTGTTGTATTCAATCCCGAGGCAATTTCTGTGCTTCATCAACACTCTGATAGTCCACAGATTACAGAATGCCACCAGACGTGCTTCGGAAACTACTACTGGTCTTCCAGGAACGATCAAAGCGTAGACTGTTTGAGACATTACTCCCGTGGAGGAAACTGCGCATGGTGACTGTTGTATTCAATCCCGATGCAATTTCTGTGTTTAATCAACACTCTGATACTCCACTGATTACAGAATGCCACCAGATGTGCTTCGGAAACTACTACTGGTCTTCCAGGGAACGATCAAAGCGTAGACTCTTTGAGACATTACTCCCGTGGACTAAAGTGCGCATGGTGACTGTTGTATTCAATTCCGATTCAATTTCTGTGTTTCATCAACTCTCTGATTGTCCACAGATTACAGAATGCGTCCAGATGTGCATCGGAAACTACTACTGGTCTTCCAGTCACCGATCAAAGCGTAGACTGTTTGAGACATTACTCAAGTACAGGAAAGTGCGCATGGTGACTGTTGTATTCAATCCCGATGCAATTTCTGTGTTTCATCAACAGTCTGATAGTCCACAGATTACAGAATGCCACCAGATGTTCATCGGAAACTACTACTGGTCTTCCAGGGAACGATCAAAGCGTAGACTGTTTGAGACATTACTCCCATGGAGGAAAGTGCGCATGGTGACTGTTGTATTCAATTCCGATTCAATTTCTGTGTTTCATCAACACTCTGATAGACCACAGATTACAGAATGACATCAGATGTGTATATGAAACTACTACTGGTCTTCCAGGGAACGATCAAAACGTAGACTGTTTCAGACATTACTCCCATGGAGGAAAGTGCGGATGGTGACTGTTGTATTCAATCCCGATGCAATTTCTGTGTTTCATCAACATTCTGATAGTCCACAGATTACAGAATGCCACCAGATGTCCATCGGAAACTACTACTGGTCTTCCAGGGAACGATCAAAGCGTAGACTCTTTGAGACATTACTCCCATGGATTAAAGTGCGCATGGTGAATGTTGTATACAATCCCGATGCCATTTCTGTGTTTCATCAACACTCTGATAGTCCACAGATTACAGAATGCCTCCAGATGTGCACCGGAAACCACTACTGGTCTTCCAGGGAACGATTAGAGAGTAGACTGTTTGAGACACTACTCCCATGGAGGAAAGTGCGCATGGTGACTGTTGTAATCAATCCCGATGCAATTTCTGTGCTTCATCAACACTCTGATAGTCCACAGTTTACGGAGAGCCTCCAGATGAGCATCGGAAAGTACTACTGGTCTTCCAGAGAACGATCAAAGCGTAGACGGTTAGAGACATTACTCCCATGGAGGAAAGTGCGCATGGTGACTGTTGCATTCAATCCCGAGGCAATTTCTGTGCTTCATCAACACTCTGATAGTCCACAGATTACAGAATGCCACCAGACGTGCATCGGAAACTACTACTGGTCTTCCAGGGAACGATCAAAGCGTAAACTCTTTGAGACATTACTCCCATGGAGGGAAGTGCGCATGGTGACTAATGTATTCAATCCCGATGCAATTTACGTGTTTCATCAGCACTCTTATAGTCCACAGATTACAGAATGCTTTCAGATGTGGATCGGAAACTACTACTGGTCTTCCTGGGAACGATCAAAGCGTAGACTGTTTGAGACATTATTCCCATGAAGGAATGTGCGCAGTGTGACTGTTGTATTCAATCCCGAGGCAATTTCTGTGCTTCATCAACACTCTGATAGTAAACAGATTACAGAATGCCACCAGACGTGCTTCGGAAACTACTACTGGTCTTCCAGGAACGATCAAAGCGTAGACTGTTTGAGACATTATTCCCATGAAGGAATGTGCGCATTGTGACTGTTGTATTCAATCCCGAGGCAATTTCTGTGCTTCATCAACACTCTGATAGTCCACAGATTACAGAATGCCACCAGACGTGCATCGGAAACTACTACTGGTCTTCCAGGAACGATCAAAGCGTAGACTGTTTGAGACATTACTCCCATGGAGGAAAGTGCGCATGGTGACTGTTGTATTCAATCCCGATGCAATGTCTGTGTTTAATCAACACTCTGATACTCCACAGATTACAGAATGCCACCAGATGTGCATCGGAAACTACTACTGGTCTTCCAGGGAACGATCAAAACGTAGACTGTTTCAGACATTGCTCCCATGGAGGAAAGTGCGGATGGTGACTGTTGTATTCAATCCCGATGCAATTTCTGTGTTTCATCAACATTCTGATAGTCCACAGATTACAGAATGCCACCAGATGTCCATCGGAAACTACTACTGGTCATCCAGGGAACGATCAAAGCGTAGACTCTTTGAGACATTACTCCCATGGATTAAAGTGCGCATGGTGAATGTTGTATACAATCCCGATGCCATTTTTGTGTTTCATCAACACTCTGATAGTCCACAGATTACAGAATACCTCCAGATGTGCACCGGAAACCACTACTGGTCTTCCAGGGAACGATTAGAGAGTAGACTGTTTGAGACACTACTCCCATGGAGGAAAGTGCGCATGGTGACTGTTGTAATCAATCCCGATGCAATTTCTGTGCTTCATCAACACTCTGATAGTCCACAGTTTACGGAGAGCCTCCAGATGAGCATCGGAAAGTACTACTGGTCTTCCAGGGAACGATCAAAGCGTAGACGGTTAGAGACATTACTCCCATGGAGGAAAGTGCGCATAGTGACTGTTGTATTCAATCCCGAGGCAATTTCTGTGCTTCATCAACACTCTGATAGTCCACAGATTACAGAATGCCACCAGACGTGCGTCGGAAACTACTACTGGTCTTCCAGGGAACGATCAAAGCGTAAACTCTTTGAGACATTACTCCCATGGAGGGAAGTGCGCATGGTGACTAATGTATTCAATCCCGATGCAATTTACGTGTTTCATCAGCACTCTTATAGTCCACAGATTACAGAATGCTTTCAGATGTGGATCGGAAACTACTACTGGTCTTCCTGGGAACGATCAAAGCGTAGACTGTTTGAGACATTATTCCCATGAAGGAATGTGCGCATTGTGACTGTTGTATTCAATCCCGAGGCAATTTCTGTGCTTCATCAACACTCTGATAGTCCACAGATTACAGAATGCCACCAGACGTGCTTCGGAAACTACTACTGGTCTTCCAGGAACGATCAAAGCGTAGACTGTTTAAAACATTACTCCCGTGGAGGAAACTGCGCATGGTGACTGTTGTATTCAATCCCGATGCAATTTCTGTGTTTAATCAACACTCTGATACTCCACTGATTACAGAATGCCCCCAGATGTGCTTCGGAAACTACTACTGGTCTTCCAGGGAACGATCAAAGCGTAGACTCTTTGAGACATTACTCCCGTGGACTAAAGTGCGCATGGTGACTGTTGTATTCAATTCCGATTCAATTTCTGTGTTTCATCAACTCTCTGATTGTCCACAGATTACAGAATGCGTCCAGATGTGCATCGGAAACTACTACTGGTCTTCCAGTCACCGATCAAAGCGTAGACTGTTTGAGACATTACTCAAGTGGAGGAAAGTGCGCATGGTGACTGTTGTATTCAATCCCGATGCAATTTCTGTGTTTCATCAACAGTCTGATAGTCCACAGATTACCGAATGCCACCAGATGTGCATCGGAAACTTCTACTGGTCTTCCAGGGAACGAACAAAGCGTAGACTGTTTGAGAATTACTCCCATTGAGGAAAGTTCGCATGGTGAATGTTGGATTCAATCCCGATGCAATTTCTGTGTTTTATGAACAATCTGATACTCCACAGATTACAGAATGCAACCAGATGTGCATCGGAAACTACTACTGGTCTTCCAGTGAACGATCAAATTGTAGACTGTTTAAGACATTACTCCCATGGAAGAAAGTGCGCATGGTGACTGTTGTATTCAATCCCAATGCAATTTCTGTTTTTCATCAACACTCTGATAGTCCACAGATTACAGAATGCCTCCAGATGTGCACCGGAAACTACTACTGGTCTTCCAGGGATCAATCAGAGCGTAGAGTGTATGAGACATTACTCCCATGAAGGGAAGTGAGCATGGTGACTGTTGTATTCAATCCCGATGCAATTTCTGTGTTTCATCAACACTCTGATAGTCCACAGATTACAGAATGCCTCCAGATGTGCATCGGAAACCACTACTGGTCTTCCTAGGAACGATCAAAGCGTAGACTGTTTGAGACATTACTCCCATGGACGAAAGTGTGCATGGTGACAGTTGTATTCAATCCGGATGCAATTTCTGTGTTTCATCAACACTCTGATAGTCCACAAATTACGGAAACACTCCAGATGTGCATCGGAAACTACTACTGGTCTTCCAGGGAACGATCAAATCGTAGACTGTTAGAGACATTACTTCCATATAGGAAAGTGCGCATGGTGACTGTTGTATTCAATCCCGATGTCATTTCTGTGTTTCATCAACACTCTGATAGTCCACAGATTACAGAATGCCTCCAGATGTGCATCGGAAACCACTACTGGTCTTCCAGGGAACGATTAAAAAGTAGACTCTTTGAGACATTACTCCCATGGAGGAAAGTGCGCATGGTGACTGTTGTATTCTATCCCGATGCAATTTCTGTGTTTGATCAACCCTCTGATACTGCACAGATTACAGAATGCCACCAGATGTGCATCGGAAACTACTACTGGTCTTCCAGGGAACGATCAAAGCGTAGACTGTTTGAGACATTACTCCCATGAAGGAAAGTGCGCATGGTGACTGCTGTATTCAATCCCGATGCAATTTCTGTGTTTCATCAACACTCTGATAGTCCACAGATTACAGAATGCCTCCTGATGTGCATCGGAAACCAATACTGGTTTTCCAGGGAACGATCAAAGCGTAGACTGTTAGAGACATTACTCCCATGGAGGAAAGTGCGCATGGTGACCGTTGTAATCAATCCCGATGCAATTTCTGTGCTTCATCAACACTCTGATAGTCCACAGTTTACGGAGAGCCTCCAGATGAGCATCGGAAAGTACTACTGGTCTTCCAGGGAACGATCAAAGCGTAGACGGTTAGAGACATTACTCCCATGGAGGAAAGAGCTCATGGTGACTGTTGTATTCAATCCCGATGCAATATCTGTGTTTCATCAACACTCTGATAGTCCACAAATTACAGAATGATTCCAGATGTGCATCGGAAACTACTACTGGTCTTCCAATGAACGATCAAAGCGTAAACTCTTTGAGACATTACTCCCATGGAGGGAAGTGCACATGGTGACTGTTGTATTCTATCCCGATGCAATTTACGTGTTTCTTCAGCACACTTATAGTCCACAGATTACAGATTGCTTTCAGATGTGCATCGGAAACTGCTACTGGTCTTCCTGGGAACGATCAAAGCGTAGACTGTTTGAGACATTATTCCCATGAAGGAATGTGCGCATTGTGACTGTTGTATTCAATCCCGAATCACTTTCTGTGCTTCTTCAACACTCTGATAGTCCACAGATTACAGAATGCCACCAGACGTGCTTCGGAAACTACTACTGGCCTTCCAAGAACGATCAAAGCGTAGACTGTTTGAGACATTACTCCCGTGGAGGAAAGTGCGCATGGTGACTGTTGTATTCAATCCCGATGCAATTTCTGTGTTTAATCAACACTCTGATACTCCACAGATTACAGAATGCTACCAGATGTGAATCGGAAACTACTTCTGGTCTTCAAGGGAACGATCAAAGCGTAGACTGTTTGAGACATTACTCCCGTGGACGAAATTGCGCATGGTGACTGTTGTATTAAATTCCGATTCAATTTCTGTGTTTCATCGACTCTCTGATTGTCCACAGATTACAGAATGCCTCCAGATGTGCATCGGAAAGTACTACTGGTCTTCCAGGGAACGATCAAAGCGTAGACTCTTTGAGACATTACTCCCATGGATTAAAGTGCGCATGGTGAATGTTGTATACTATCCCGATGCCATTTCTGTGTTTCATCAACACTCTGATAGTCCACAGATTACAGAATGCCACCAGACGTGCTTCGGAAACTACTACTGGCCTTCCAGGGAACGATCAAAGCGTAGACGGTTATAGGCATTACTCCCATGGAGGAAAGTGCGCATGGTGACTGTTGTACTCAATCCCGATGCAATTTCTGTGTTTCATCAACACTCTGATAGTCCACAGATTACAGAATGCCACCAGATGTGCATCGGAAACTACTACTGGTCTTCCAGGGAACGATCAAAGCGTAGACTCTTTGAGACATTACTCCCATGGATTAAAGTGCGCATGGTGAATGTTGTATACTATCCCGATGCCATTTCTGTGTTTCATCAACACTCTGATAGTCCACAGATTACAGAATGCCTCCAGATGTGCACCGGAAACCACTACTGGTCTTCCAGGGAACGATTAGAGAGTAGACTGTTTGAGACACTACTCCCATGGAGGAAAGTGCGCATGGTGACCGTTGTAATCAATCCCGATGCAATTTCTGTGCTTCATCAACACTCTGATAGTCCACAGTTTACGGAGAGCCTCCAGATGAGCATCGGAAAGTACTACTGGTCTTCCAGGGAACGATCAAAGCGTAGACGGTTAGAGACATTACTCCCATGGAGGAAAGTGCGCATGGTGACTGTTGTATTCAATGCCGATGCAATTTCTGTGTTTCATCAACACTCTGATAGTCCACAGATTACAGAATGCCTCCAGATGTGCATCGGAAACTACTACTGGTCTTCCTGGATCGATCAAAGTGTAGACTGTTTGAGACATTATTCCCATGAAGGAATGTGCGCATTGTGACAGCTGTATTCAATCCCGAGGCAATTTCTGTGCTTCATCAACACTCTGATAGTCCACAGATTACAGAATGCCACCAGACGTGCATCGGAAACTACTACTGGTCTTCCAGGAACGATCAAAGCGTAGACTGTTTGAGACATTACTCCCATGGAGGAAAGTGCGCATGGTGACTGTTGTATTCAATCCCGATGCAATTTCTGTGTTTAATCAACACTCTGATACTCCACAGATTACAGAATGCCACCAGATGTGCATCGGAAACTACTACTGGTTTTCCAGGGAACGATCAAAGCGTAGACTGTTAGAGACATTACTCCCGTGGACTAAAGTGCGCATGGTGACTGATGTATTCAATTCCGATTCAATTTCTGTGTTTCATCAACTCCCTGATTGTCCACAGATTAAAGAATGCCTCCAGATGTGCATCGGAAACTACTACTGGTCTTCCAGTCACCGATCAAAGCGTAGACTGTTTGAGACATTACTCCCGTGGAGGAAAGTGCGCATGGTGACTGTTGTATTCAATTCCGATGCAATTTCTGTGTTTCATCAACACTCTGATAGTCCACAGATTACAGAATGCCACCAGATGTTCATCGGAAACTACTACTGGTCTTCCAGGGAACGATCAAAGCGTAGACTGTTTGAGACATTACTCCCATGGAGGAAAGTGCGCATGGTGACTGTTGTATTCAATTCCGATTCAATTTCTGTGTTTCATCAACACTCTGATAGACCACAGATTACAGAATGACATCAGATGTGTATATGAAACTACTACTGGTCTTCCAGGGAACGATCAAAACGTAGACTGTTTCAGACATTACTCCCATGGAGGAAAGTGCGGATGGTGACTGTTGTATTCAATCCCGATGCAATTTCTGTGTTTCATCAACATTCTGATAGTCCACAGATTACAGAATGCCACCAGATGTCCATCGGAAACTACTACTGGTCTTCCAGGTAACTATCAAAGCGTAGGCTGTAGAGTCATTACTCCCATGGAGGAAAGTGCGCATGGTGACTGTTGTATTCAATCCCGATGCAATTTCTGTGTTTCATCAACACTCTGATAGTCCACAGATTACAGAATGCCTCCAGAGGAGCAACGGAAAGTACTACTTGTCTTCCAGGGAACGATCAAAGCGTAGACGGTTAGAGACATTACTCCCATGGAGGAAAGTGCGCATGGTGACTGTTGTATTCAATCCCGATTCAAATTCTGTGTTTCATCAACACTCTGATAGTCCACAAATTACAGAATGCCTCCAGATGTGCATCGGAAACTACTACTGGTCTTAGAGGGAACGATAAAGCGTAAACTCTTTGAGACATTACTCCCATGGAGGGAAGTGCGCATGGTGACTGTTGTATTCAATCCCGATGCAATTTACGTGTTTCATCAGCACTCTTATAGTCCACAGATTACAGAATGCTTTCAGATGTGCATCGGAAACTACTACTGGTCTTCCTGGGAACGATCAAAGCGTAGACTGTTTGAGACATTATTCCCATGAAGGAATGTGCGCATTGTGACTGTTGTATTCAATCCCGAGGCACTTTCTGTGCTTCATCAACACTCTGATAGTCCACAGATTACAGAATGCCACCAGACGTGCTTCGGAAACTACTACTGGTCTTCCAGGAACGATCAAAGCGTAGACTGTTTGAGACATTACTTCCGTGGTGGAAAGTGCGCATGGTGACTGTTGTAATCAATCCCGATGCAATTTCTGTGTTTAATCAACACTCTGATACTCCACAGATTACAGAATGCCACCAGATGTGCATCGGAAACTACTACTGGTCTTCCAGTGACCGATCAAAGCGTAGACTGTTTGAGACATTACTACCGTGGAGGAAAGTGCGCATGGTGACTGTTGTCTTCAATCCCGATGCAATTTCTGTGTTTCATCAACACTCTGATAGTCCACAGATTAGAGAATGCCACCAGATGTCATCGGAAACTACTACTGGTCTTCCAGGGAACGATCAAAGCGTAGACTGTTTGAGACATTACTCCCGTGGAGGACAGTGCGCATGGTGCTGTTGTATTCAATCCCGATGCAATTTATGTGTTTCATTAACATTCTGATAGTCAACAGATTACAGAATGCCACCAGATGTGCATCGGAAACTACTACTGGTCTTCCAGGGAACGATCAAAGCGTAGACTCTTTGAGACATTACTCCCATGGAGGAAAGTGCGCATGGTGAATGTTGTATACAATCCCGATGCCATTTCTGTGTTTCATCAACACTCTGATAGTCCACAGATTACAGAATGCCTCCAGATGTGTATCGGAAACCACCACTGGTCTTCCAGGGAACGATTAGAGAGTAGACTGTTTGAGACATTACTCCCATGGAGGAAAGTGCGCATGGTGACTGTTTTAATCAATCCCGATGCAATTTCTGTGCTTCATCAACACTCTGATAGTCCACAGTTTACGGAGAGCCTCCAGATGAGCATCGGAAAGTACTACTGGTCTTCCAGGGAACGATCAAAGCGTAGACGGTTAGAGACAATACTCCCATGGAGGAAAGTGCACATGGTGACTGTTGTATTCAATCCCGATGCAATTTCTGTGTTTCATCAACACTCTGATAGTCCACAGATTACAGAATGCCACCAGATGTGCATCGGAAACTACTACTGGTCTTCCAGGGAACGATCAAAACGTAGACTGTTTCAGACATTACTCCCATGGAGGAAAGTGCGGATGGTGACTGTTGTATTCAATCCCGATGCAATTTCTGTGTTTCATCAACATTCTGATAGTCCACAGATTACAGAATGCCACCAGATGTCCATCGGAAACTACTACTGGTCTTCCAGGGAACGATCAAAGCGTAGGCTCTTTGAGACTATACCCCCATGGAGGAAACTGCTCATGAAGACTGTTGTATTCAATCCCGATGCAACATCTGTGTTTCATGAACAGTCTGATAGTCCACAGATTAGAGAAAGCATCCAGATGTTCATCGGTAACTACTACTGGTCTTCCAGGTAACTATCAAAGCGTAGGCTGTAGAGTAATTACTCCCATGGAGGAAAGTGCGCATGGTGACTGTTGTATTCAATCCCTATGCAATATCTATGTTTCATCAAGATTCTGATAGTCTACAGATTACAGTATGCCACCAGATGTGCATCGGAAACTACTACTGGTCATCCAGGGAACGATCAAAGCGTAGACTCTTAGAGACATTACTCCCATGGAGGAAAGTGCTCATTGTGACTGTTGTATTCAATCCCGATGCAATTTCTGTGTTTCATCAACACTCTGATAGTCTACAGATTACAGAATGCCACCAGATGTGCATCGGAAACTACTACTGGTCTTCCGGGGAACGATCAAAGCGTAGACGGTTTGAGACATTATTTCCATGAAGGAAAGTGAGCATGGTGACTGTTGTATTTTAATCCCGATGCAATTTCTGTGTTTCATCAACACTCTGATAGTCCACAGATTACAGAATGCCTCCAGATGTGCATCGGAAACCACTACTGGTCTTCCAGGGAACGATCAAAGCGTAGACTGTTTGAGACATTACTCCCATGGACGAAAATGCGCATGGTGACTGTTGTATTCAATCCCGATGCAATTTCTGTGTTTCATCAACAGTCTGATAGTATACAGATTACTGAATGCTTCCAGAAGTGCATCAGAAACTACTACTGGTCTTCCAGGGAACGATCAAATAGTAGACTGTTTGAGACATTACTCACATGGAGGAAAGTGCGAATGGTGACTGTTGTATTCAATCCCGATGCACTTTCTGTGTTTCATCAACACTCTGATAGTCCACAGATTACAGAATGCCTCCAGATATGCATCGGAAGCTACTACTGGTCTTCAAGGGATCGATCAAAGCGTAAACTCATTGAGACATTAGTCCAATGGAGGGAAGTGCGCATGGTGACTGTTGTATTCAATCCCGATGCAATTTCTGTGTTTCATCAACACTCTGATAGTCCACAGATTACAGAATGCCTTCAGATGTGCATCGGAAACTACTACTGGTCTTCCTGGGAACGATCAAAGCGTAGACTGTGTGAGACATTATTCCCATGAAGGAAAGTGCGCATGGTGACTGTTGTATTCAATCCCGATGCAATTTCTGTGTTTCATCAACAGTCTGATAGTATACAGATTACTGAATGCTTCCAGAAGTGCATCGGAAACTACTACTGGTCTCCCAGGGAACGATCAAATCGTAGACTGTTAGAGACATTACTCCTGTTGAGGAAAGTGGGCATGCTGATTGTTGTATTCAATCCTGATTCAATATCTGTGTTTAATCAACGCTCTGATACTCCACAGATTACAGAATGCCACCAGATGTGCATCGGAATCTACTATTGGTCTTCCAGGGAACGATCAAAGCGTAGACTGTTTGAGACATTACTCCCGTGGAGGAAAGTGCTCATGGTGACTGTTGTATTCAATTCAGATTCAATTTCTGAGTTTCATCAACACTCTGATAGTCCACAGATTACAGAATGCCACCAGATGTGCATCGGAAACTACTACTGGTCTTCCAGGAAATGATCAAAGGGTAGACTGTTAGAGACATTACTCTTATGGAGGAAAGTGCGCATGGTGACTGATGTATTCTATCCCGATGCAATTTCTGTGTTTCATCAATACTCTGATAATCCACAGGTTACAGAATGCCTCCAGATGTGCATCGGTAACTACTACTGGTCTTCCAGGTTATGATCAAACGGTAGACTGTTAGAGACATTACTCCCATGGAGGAAAGTGCGCATGGTGACTGTTGTATTCAATCCCGATACAATTTCTGTGTTTCATCAACACTCTGATAGTCCACAGATTACAGAATGCCTCCAGATGTGCATCGGTAACTACTACTGGTCTTTCAGGGAACGATCAAAGCATAGACTGTTTGAGACAATACTTTCATGAAAGAAAGTGAGCATGGTGACTGTTGTATTCAATCCCGATGCAAATTCTGTGTTTCATCAACAGTCTGATAGTATACAGATTACTGAATGCTTCCAGAAGTGCATCGGAAACTACTACTGGTCTTCCAGGGAACGATCAAATCGTAGACTGTTAGAGACATTACTCCCATGGAGGAAAGTGCGCATAGTGACTGTTGTATTCAATCCCGATGCAATTTCTGTGTTTCATCAACACTCTGATACTCCACAGATTACAGAATGCCTCCAGATGTGCATCGGAAACTACTACTGGTCTTCCTGGGAACGATCAAAGCGTAGACTCTTTGAGACATTACACCCATGGAGGAAACTGCGCATGGTAACTGTTGTATCCTTTCCCGACGCAATGTTAGTGTTTCATCAACACTCTGATAGTCCACAGATTACAGAATGCCTCCAGATGTGCAACGGAAACTAACACTGGTCTTCCAGGGAACGATCAAAGCGTAGACTGTTTGAGACATTACTTACATGGAGGAAAGGGCGCATGGTGACTGTTGTATTCAATCCCGATGCAATTTCTGTGTTTCATTAACACTCTGATAGTCCACAGATTACAGAATGCCTCCAGATATGCATCGGAAACTACTTCTTGTCTTCCAGGGAACGATCAAAGCGTAGACTGTTTGAGACATTACTCCTATTGGAGGAAAGTGCGCACGGTTATTGTTGTATTCAATCCCGATGCAATTTCTGTGTTTCATCAACAGTCTGATAGTCCACAGATTACAGAATGCCTCCAGATGTGCATCGGAAACTACTACTGGCCTTCCAGGGAACGATCAAAGCGTAGACTCTTAAAGACTTTACTCCCAATGCAGGAAAGTGCGCATGGTGACTGTTGTATTCAATCCCGATGCAATTTCTGTGTTTCATCAACACTCTGAAACTCCCCAGATTACAGAATGCCTCCAGATGTGCATCGGAAACTACTACTGGTGTTCCTGAGATCGATCAAAGCGTAGACTCTTTGAGACATTACTCCCATGGAGAAAAGTGCGCAGTTTGACTGTTGTATTCAATCCCGATGCAATTTCTGTATTTCATGAACGTTCTGATAGTCCACAGATTACAGGATGCCTCCAGATATGCATCGGAAACCACTACTGGTCTTCCAGGGAATGATCAAAGCGTATACTGATAGAGACATTACTCTCATGGAGGAAAGTGCGCATGGTGACTGTTGAATTCAATCCCGATGCAATTTCTGTGTTTCATCAACACCCTGATACTCCACAGATTACAGAATGCCTCCAGATGTGCAGCGGAAACTACTACTGGTCTTCCAGGGAACGATCAAGGCGTAGGCTGTTTGAGACATTTCTCCCATGGAGGATTGTGCGCATGGTGACTGTTGTATTCGACCCCGATGCAATTTCTGTGTTTCATCAACACTCTGATAGTCCACAGATTACTGAATGCCTCCAGATGTGCATCGGAAACTAACACTGGTCTTCCAGGGAACGATCAAAACGTAGACCGTTTGAGACATAAATAACATGGAGGAATGTGCCCATGGTGACTGTTGTATTCAATCCCGATGCAATTTCTGTGTTTCATCAACACTTTGAAGGTCCACAGATTACAGAATGCCTCCAGATGTGCATCGGAAGCTAACACTGGTCTTCCAGGGAACGATCAAAACGTAGACCGTTTGAGACATAACTAACATGGAGGAATGTGCGCATGGTGACTGTTGTATTCAATCCCGATGCAATTTCTGTGTTTCATCAACACTTTGAAGGCACACAGATTACAGAATGCCTCCAGATGTGCATCGGAAGCTACTACTTTTCTTCCAGGGAACGATCAAAGTGTAGACGTTTGAGACATTGCTCCCATGGAGGAATGTGCACATGGTGACTGTTCTATTCAAACCCGAGGCAATTTCTGTGTTTCATCAACACTCTGATAGTCCACAGATTACAGAATACCTCCAGATGTGCATCGGAAACTACTACTGGTCTTCCAGGGAACGATCAAAGCGTAGACTGTTTGAGACATTACTACAATAAAGGAAAGTGCGCATGGTGACTGTTGTATTCAACCCGATGCAATTTCTGTGTTTCATCAACACTCTGATACTCCACAGATTACAGAATGCCTCCAGATGTGCAGCGGAAACTACTACTGGTCTTCCAGGGAACGATCAAAGCGTAGGCTGTTTGAGACATTACTCCCATGAAGGAAGGTGCGCATGGTGACTGTTGTATTCAATCCCGAAGCATTTTCTGTGTTTCATCATACTCTGATACTCCACAGATTACAGAATGCCTCCAGATGTGCATCGAAAACTATTACTGATCTTCCAGGGAACGATTAAAGCGTAGGCTGTTTGAGACATTACTCCCATGGAGGGAATTGCGCATGGTGACTGTTGTATTCAATCCCGATTCAATTTCTCTGTTTCATCAACACTCCGAAAGTCAACAGATTACAGAATGCCTCCAGATGTGCATCGGAAACTACTACTAAACTTCCTGGGAACGATCAAAGCGTAGACAGTTTGAGACATTAGTCTTATAAAGGAAAGTGCGCATGGTAACTGTTGTATTCAATCCCGATGAAATTTCTGTGTTTCATCAACAGTCTGATAGTATACAGATTACTGAATGCTTCCAGAAGTGCATCGGAAACTACTACTGGTCTTCCAGGTAACGATCAAATCGTAGACTGTTAGAGACATTACTCCCGCGGAGGAAAGTGCGCATAGTGACTGTTGTATTCAATCCCGATGCAATTTCTGTGTTTCATCAACACTCTGATACTCCACAGTTACGGAATGCCTCCAGATGTGCATCGGAAACTACTACTGGTCTTCCTGGGAACGATCAAAGCGTAGACTCTTTGAGACATTACACCCATGGAGGAAACTGCGCATGGTAACTGTTGTATAATTTCCCGACGCAATTTTAGTGTTTCATGAACGCTCTGATAGTCCACAGATTGCAGAATGCCTCCACATGTGCATCGGAAGCTACTACTGGTCTTCCAGGGAACGATCAAAGCGTAGACGGTTAGAGACATTACTCGCATGGAGTAGGGTGCGCATGGTGACTGTTGTATTTAATCCCGATGAAATTTCTGTGATTCATCAACACTCTGATAGTCCACAGATTACAGAATGCCTCCAGATGTGCATCGGAAACTAACACTGGTCTTACAGGAAACGATCAAAGCGTAGACTGTTGGAGACATTACGCCCATGGAGGAAACTGCGCATGGTGACTTTTGTATCCTTTCCCGTTGCAATTTTAGTGTTTCATCAACACTCTGATAGTCCACAGATTACAGAATGACTCCAGATGTGTATCGGAAACTACTACTGGTCTTCCAGGGAACGATCAAAGAGTAGACGTTTAGAGACATTACTCGCACGGAGGTAAGTGTGCATGGTGACTGTTGTATTTAATCCCGATGAAATTTCTGTGTTTCATCAACACTCTGATAGTCCACAGATTACAGAATGCCTCCAGATGTGCATCGGAAACTAACACTGGTCTTACAGGGAACGATCAAAGCGTAGACCGTTTGAGACATTACTAACATGGAGGAAAGTGCGCATGGTGACTGTTGTATTCAATCCCGATGCAATTTCTGTGTTTCATCAACACTTTGAAGGTCAACAGATTACAGAATGCCTCCAGATTTGAATCGGAAACTACTACTGGTCTTCCAATGCACGATCAAAGCGTACACTGTTTGAGACATTGCTCCCATGGAGGAAAGTGCACATGGTGACTGTTGTATTCAATCGCAATGCAATTTCTGTGTTTGATCAACACTCTGATAGTCCACAGATTACCAAATGCCTCCAGATGTGCATCGGCAACTACTACTGGTCTTCCAGGGAACGATCAAAGCGTAGACTGTTAGAGACATTACTCCCATGGAGGAAAGTGCGCATGGTGACTGTTGTATTCAATCCCGATGCAATTTCTGTGTTTCATCAACATTCTGATAGTCCACAGATTACAGAATGCCTCCAGATGTGCATCGGAAGATACTACTGGTCTTCCAGGGAACGATCAAAACGTAGACTGTTTGAGACATTACTCCCATGGAGGAAAGTGCGCACAGTGACTGTTGTTTTCAATCCCGATGCAATTTCTGTGTTTCATCTAGAGTCTGATAGTCCACAGATTACAGAATGCCTCCAGATGTGCATCGGAAACTACTACCGGACTTCCAGGGAACGATCAAAGCGTAGACTGTTTGTGACATTACTCCCATGGAGGGAACTGCGCATGGTGACTTTTGTATCCTTTCCCGTTGCAATTTTAGTGTTTCATCAACACTCTGATAGTCCACAGATTACAGAATGACTCCAGATGTGTATCGGAAACTACTACTGGTCTTCCAGGGAACGATCAAAGAGTAGACGTTTAGAGACATTACTCGCACGGAGGAAAGTGTGCATGGTGACTGTTGTATTTAATCCCGATGAAATTTCTCTGTTTCATCAACACTCTGATAGTCCACAGATTACAGAATGCCTCCAGATGTGCATCGGAAACTAACACTGGTCTTACAGGGAACGATCAAAGCGTAGACCGTTTGAGACATTACTAACATGGAGGAAAGTGCGCATGGTGACTGTTGTATTCAATCCCGATGCAATGTCGGTGTTTCATCAACAGTCCGACAGTCCACAGATTACAGTATGCCTCCAGATATGAATCGGAAACTACTACTGGTCTTCCAGGGAATGATCAAAGCGTAGACTGTTAGAGACATTACTCTCGTGGAGGAAAGTGCGCATGGTGACTGTTGAATTCAATCCCGATGCAATTTCTGTGTTTCATCAACACTTTGAAGGTCCACAGATTACAGAATGCCTCCAGATGTGCATCGGAAGCTACTACTTTTCTTCCAGGGAACGATCAAAGCGTAGACGTTTGAGACATTGCTCCCATGGAGGAATGTGCACATGGTGACTGTTCTATTCAAACCCGAGGCAATTTCTGTGTTTCATCAACACTCTGATAGTCCACAGATTACAGAATACCTCCAGATGTGCATCGGAAACTACTACTGGTCTTCCAGGGAACGATCAAAGCGTAGACTGTTTGAGACATTACTACAATAAAGGAAAGTGCGCATGGTGACTGTTGTATTCAATCCCGATGCAATTTCTGTGTTTCATCAACAGTCTGATAGTCCACAGATTACAGAATGCCTCCAGATGTGCATCGGAAACTACTACTGGTCTTCCAGGGAACGATCAAAGCGTAGACTGTTAGAGACATTACTCCCGCGGAGGAAAGTGCGCATAGTGACTGTTGTATTCAATCCCGATGCAATTTCTGTGTTTCATCAACACTCTGATACTCCACAGATTACAGAATGCCACCAGATGTGCATCGGAAACTACTACTGGTCTTCCTGGGAACGATCAAAGCGTAGACTCTTTGAGACATTACACCCATGGAGGAAACTGCGCATGGTAACTGTTGTATAATTTCCCGACGCAATTTTAGTGTTTCATGAACGCTCTGATAGTCCACAGATTGCAGAATGCCTCCACATGTGCATCGGAAGCTACTACTGGTCTTCCAGGGAACGATCAAAGCGTAGACGGTTAGAGACATTACTCGCATGGAGGAGGGTGCGCATGGTGACTGTTGTATTTAATCCCGATGAAATTTCTGTGATTCATCAACACTCTGATAGTCCACAGATTACAGAATGCCTCCAGATGTGCATCGGAAACTAACACTGGTCTTACAGGAAACGATCAAAGCGTAGACTGTTGGAGACATTACGCCCATGGAGGAAAGTGCGCATGGTGACTGTTGTATTCAATCCCGATGCAATTTCTGTGTTTCATCAACACTCTGATAGTCCACAGATTACAGAATGCCTCCAGATGTGCATCGGAAACTACTATTGGCCTTCCAGGGAACGATCAAAGCGTAGACTCTTAGAGACATTACTCCCATGGAGGAAAGTGCGCATGGTGACTGTTGTATTCAATCCCGATGCAATTTCTGTGATTCATCAACACTTTGAAGGTCAACAGATTACAGAATGCCTCCAGATGTGCATCGGAAACTACTACTGGTCTTCCAGGGAACGATCAAAGCGTAGACTGTTTGAGACATTACTCCCGTGGAGGAAAGTGCGCATGGTGACTGTTGTATTCAATCCCGAGGCAATTTCTGTGTTTCATCAACACTTTGAAGGTCAACAGATTACAGAATGCCTCCAGATTTGAATCGGAAACTACTACTGGTCTTCCAGGGCACGATCAAAGCGTACACTGTTTGAGACATTGCTCCCATGGAGGAAAGTGCACATGGTGACTGTTGTATTCAATCCCAATGCAATTTCTGTGTTTCATCAACACTCTGATAGTCCACAGATTACAAAATGCCTCCAGATGTGCATCGGAAACTACTACTGGTCTTCCAGGGAACGATCAAAGCGTAGACTGTTAGAGACATTACTCCCATGGAGGAAAGTGCGCATGGTGAATGTTGTATTCAATCCCGATGCAATTTCTGTGTTTCATCAACACTCTGATAGTCCACAGATTACAGAATGCCTCCAGATGTGCATCGGAAACTACCATTGGCCTTCCAGGGAACGATCAAAGCGTAGACTCTTAGAGACATTACTCCCATGGAGGAAAGTGCGCATGGTGACTGTTGTATTCAATCCCGATGCAATTTACGTGTTTCATCAACTCTCTGATACTCCACAGATTACAGAATGCCTCCAGATGTTCATCGGAAACTACTACTGGTCTTCCAGGGAACGATCAAAGCGTAGACTCTTTGAGACATTACACCCATGGAGGAAACTGCGCATGGTAACTGTTGTATCCTTTAACGACGCAATTTTAGTGTTTCATCAACTCTCTGATTGTCCACAGATTACAGAATGCCTCCACATGTGCATCGGAAACTAACACTGGTCTTACAGGAAACGATCAAAGCGTAGACTGTTTCAGACATAACTAACATGGAGGAAAGTGCGCATGGTGACTGTTGTATTCAATCCCGATCCAATTTCCGTGTTTCATCAACACTTTGAAGGTCAACAGATTACAGAATGCCTCCAGATGTGCATCGGAAACTACTACTGGTCTTCCAGGGCACGATCAAAGCGTAGACTGTTTGAGACATTGCTGCCATGGAGGAAAGTGCACATGGTGACTGTTGTATTCAATCCCGATGCAATTTCTGTGATTCATCAACACTCTGATAGTCCACAGATTACAGAATGCCTCCAGATGTGCATCGGAAACTAACACTGGTCTTACAGGAAACGATCAAAGCGTAGACTGTTGGAGACATTACGCCCATGGAGGAAAGTGCGCATGGTGACTGTTGTATTCAATCCCGATGCAATTTCTGTGTTTCATCAACACTCTGATAGTCCACAGATTACAGAATGCCTCCAGATGTGCATCGGAAACTACTATTGGCCTTCCAGGGAACGATCAAAGCGTAGACTCTTAGAGACATTACTCCCATGGAGGAAAGTGCGCATGGTGACTGTTGTATTCAATCCCGATGCAATTTCTGTGATTCATCAACACTTTGAAGGTCAACAGATTACAGAATGCCTCCAGATGTGCATCGGAAACTACTACTGGTCTTCCAGGGAACGATCAAAGCGTAGACTGTTTGAGACATTACTCCCGTGGAGGAAAGTGCGCATGGTGACTGTTGTATTCAATCCCGAGGCAATTTCTGTGTTTCATCAACACTTTGAAGGTCAACAGATTACAGAATGCCTCCAGATTTGAATCGGAAACTACTACTGGTCTTCCAGGGCACGATCAAAGCGTACACTGTTTGAGACATTGCTCCCATGGAGGAAAGTGCACATGGTGACTGTTGTATTCAATCCCAATGCAATTTCTGTGTTTCATCAACACTCTGATAGTCCACAGATTACAAAATGCCTCCAGATGTGCATCGGAAACTACTACTGGTCTTCCAGGGAACGATCAAAGCGTAGACTGTTAGAGACATTACTCCCATGGAGGAAAGTGCGCATGGTGACTGTTGTATCCTTTAACGACGCAATTTTAGTGTTTCATCAACTCTCTGATTGTCCACAGATTACAGAATGCCTCCACATGTGCATCGGAAACTAACACTGGTCTTACAGGAAACGATCAAAGCGTAGACTGTTTCAGACATAACTAACATGGAGGAAAGTGCGCATGGTGACTGTTGTATTCAATCCCGATCCAATTTCCGTGTTTCATCAACACTTTGAAGGTCAACAGATTACAGAATGCCTCCAGATTTGAATCGGAAACTACTACTGGTCTTCCAATGCACGATCAAAGCGTACACTGTTTGAAACATTGCTCCCATGGAGGAAAGTGCACATGGTGACTGTTGTATTCAATCGCAATGCAATTTCTGTGTTTCATCAACACTCTGATAGTCCACAGATTACCAAATGCCTCCAGATGTGCATCGGAAACTACTACTGGTCTTCCAGGGAACGATCAAAGCGTAGACTGTTAGAGACATTACTCCCATGGAGGAAAGTGCGCATGGTGACTGTTGTATTCAATCCCGATGCAATTTCTGTGTTTCATCAACATTCTGATAGTCCACAGATTACAGAATGCCTCCAGATGTGCATCGGAAGATACTACTGGTCTTCCAGGGAACGATCAAAACGTAGACTGTTTGAGACATTACTCCCATGGAGGAAAGTGCGCACAGTGACTGTTGTTTTCAATCCCGATGCAATTTCTGTGTTTCATCTAGAGTCTGATAGTCCACAGATTACAGAATGCCTCCAGATGTGCATCGGAAACTACTACCGGACTTCCAGGGAACGATCAAAGCGTAGACTGTTTGTGACATTACTCCCATGGAGGAAACTGCGCATGGTGACTTTTGTATCCTTTCCCGTTGCAATTTTAGTGTTTCATCAACACTCTGATAGTCCACAGATTACAGAATGACTCCAGATGTGTATCGGAAACTACTACTGGTCTTCCAGGGAACGATCAAAGAGTAGACGTTTAGAGACATTACTCGCACGGAGGAAAGTGTGCATGGTGACTGTTGTATTTAATCCCGATGAAATTTCTGTGTTTCATCAACACTCTGATAGTCCACAGATTACAGAATGCCTCCAGATGTGCATCGGAAACTAACACTGGTCTTACAGGGAACGATCAAAGCGTAGACCGTTTGAGACATTACTAACATGGAGGAAAGTGCGCATGGTGACTGTTGTATTCAATCCCGATGCAATGTCGGTGTTTCATCAACAGTCCGATAGTCCACAGATTACAGGATGCCTCCAGATATGAATCGGAAACTACTACTGGTCTTCCAGGGAATGATCAAAGCGTAGACTGTTAGAGACATTACTCTCGTGGAGGAAAGTGCGCATGGTGACTGTTGAATTCAATCCCGATGCAATTTCTGTGTTTCATCAACACTTTGAAGGTCCACAGATTACAGAATGCCTCCAGATGTGCATCGGAAGCTACTACTTTTCTTCCAGGGAACGATCAAAGCGTAGACGTTTGAGACATTGCTCCCATGGAGGAATGTGCACATGGTGACTGTTCTATTCAAACCCGAGGCAATTTCTGTGTTTCATCAACACTCTGATAGTCCACAGATTACAGAATACCTCCAGATGTGCATCGGAAACTACTACTGGTCTTCCAGGGAACGATCAAAGCGTAGACTGTTTGAGACATTACTACAATAAAGGAAAGTGCGCATGGTGACTGTTGTATTCAATCCCGATGCAATTTCTGTGTTTCATCAACAGTCTGATAGTCCACAGATTACAGAATGCCTCCAGATGTGCATCGGAAACTACTACTGGTCTTCCAGGGAACGATCAAAGCGTAGACACTTAGAGACATTACTCCCATGGAAAAAAGTGTGCAAGGTGACTGTTGTATTCAATCCCGATGCAATTTCTGTGTTTCATCAACACTCTGATACTCCACAGATTACAGAATGCCTCCAGATGTGCATCGGAAGCTACTACTGGTCTTCCTGGGAACATTCAAAGCGTAGACTCTTTGAGACATTACTTTCATGGAGGAATGTGCACATGGTGACTTTTGAATTCAATCCCGATGCAATTTCTGTGTTTCATCAACACTCTGATAGTCCACAGATTACAGAATGCCTCCAGATGTGCATCGGAAACTACTACTAAACTTCCAGGGAACGATCAGAGCGTAGACAGTTTGAGACATTAGTCTTATAAAGGAAATTGCGCATGGTGACTGTTGTATTCAATCCCGATGCAATTTCTGTGTTTCATCAACAGTCTGATAGTATACAGATTACTGAATGCTTCCAGAAGTGCATCGGAAACTACTACTGGTCTTCCAGGGAACGATCAAATCGTAGACTGTTAGAGACATTACTCCCGCGGAGGAAAGTGCGCATAGTGACTGTTGTATTCAATCCCGATGCAATTTCTGTGTTTCATCAACACTCTGATACTCCACAGATTACAGAATGCCACCAGATGTGCATCGGAAACTACTACTGGTCTTCCTGGGAACGATCAAAGCGTAGACTCTTTGAGACATTACACCCATGGAGGAAACTGCGCATGGTAACTGTTGTATAATTTCCCGACGCAATTTTAGTGTTTCATGAACGCTCTGATAGTCCACAGATTGCAGAATGCCTCCACATGTGCATCGGAAGCTACTACTGGTCTTCCAGGGAACGATCAAAGCGTAGACGGTTAGAGACATTACTCGCATGGAGGAGGGTGCGCATGGTGACTGTTGTATTTAATCCCGATGAAATTTCTGTGATTCATCAACACTCTGATAGTCCACAGATTACAGAATGCCTCCAGATGTGCATCGGAAACTAACACTGGTCTTACAGGAAACGATCAAAGCGTAGACTGTTGGAGACATTACGCCCATGGAGGAAAGTGCGCATGGTGACTGTTGTATTCAATCCCGATGCAATTTCTGTGTTTCATCAACACTCTGATAGTCCACAGATTACAGAATGCCTCCAGATGTGCATGGGAAACTACTATTGGCCTTCCAGGGAACGATCAAAGCTTAGACTCTTAGAGACATTACTCCCATGGAGGAAAGTGCGCATGGTGACTGTTGTATTCAATCCCGATGCAATTTCTGTGATTCATCAACACTTTGAAGGTCAACAGATTACAGAATGCCTCCAGATGTGCATCGGAAACTACTACTGGTCTTCCAGGGAACGATCAAAGCGTAGACTGTTTGAGACATTACTCCCGTGGAGGAAAGTGCGCATGGTGACTGTTGTATTCAATCCCGAGGCAATTTCTGTGTTTCATCAACACTTTGAAGGTCAACAGATTACAGAATGCCTCCAGATTTGAATCGGAAACTACTACTGGTCTTCCAGGGCACGATCAAAGCGTACACTGTTTGAGACATTGCTCCCATGGAGGAAAGTGCACATGGTGACTGTTGTATTCAATCCCAATGCAATTTCTGTGTTTCATCAACACTCTGATAGTCCACAGATTGCAAAATGCCTCCAGATGTGCATCGGAAACTACTACTGGTCTTCCAGGGAACGATCAAAGCGTAGACTGTTAGAGACATTACTCCCATGGAGGAAAGTGCGCATGGTGAATGTTGTATTCAATCCCGATGCAATTTCTGTGTTTCATCAACACTCTGATAGTCCACAGATTACAGAATGCCTCCAGATGTGCATCGGAAACTACTATTGGCCTTCCAGGGAACGATCAAAGCGTAGACTCTTAGAGACATTACTCCCATGGAGGAAAGTGCGCATGGTGACTGTTGTATTCAATCCCGATGCAATGTACGTGTTTCATCAACTCTCTGATACTCCACAGATTACAGAATGCCTCCAGATGTTCATCGGAAACTACTACTGGTCTTCCAGGGAACGATCAAAGCGTAGACTCTTTGAGACATTACACCCATGGAGGAAACTGCGCATGGTAACTGTTGTATCCTTTAACGACGCAATTTTAGTGTTTCATCAACTCTCTGATTGTCCACAGATTACAGAATGCCTCCACATGTGCATCGGAAACTAACACTGGTCTTACAGGAAACGATCAAAGCGTAGACTGTTTCAGACATAACTAACATGGAGGAAAGTGCGCATGGTGACTGTTGTATTCAATCCCGATCCAATTTCCGTGTTTCATCAACACTTTGAAGGTCAACAGATTACAGAATGCCTCCAGATGTGCATCGGAAACTACTACTGGTCTTCCAGGGCACGATCAAAGCGTAGACTGTTTGAGACATTGCTGCCATGGAGGAAAGTGCACATGGTGACTGTTGTATTCAATCCCGATGCAATTTCTGTGATTCATCAACACTCTGATAGTCCACAGATTACAGAATGCCTCCAGATGTGCATCGGAAACTAACACTGGTCTTACAGGAAACGATCAAAGCGTAGACTGTTGGAGACATTACGCCCATGGAGGAAAGTGCGCATGGTGACTGTTGTATTCAATCCCGATGCAAATTCTGTGTTTCATCAACACTCTGATAGTCCACAGATTACAGAATGCCTCCAGATGTGCATCGGAAACTACTATTGGCCTTCCAGGGAACGATCAAAGCGTAGACTCTTAGAGACATTACTCCCATGGAGGAAAGTGCGCATGGTGACTGTTGTATTCAATCCCGATGCAATTTCTGTGATTCATCAACACTTTGAAGGTCAACAGATTACAGAATGCCTCCAGATGTGCATCGGAAACTACTACTGGTCTTCCAGGGAACGATCAAAGCGTAGACTGTTTGAGACATTACTCCCGTGGAGGAAAGTGCGCATGGTGACTGTTGTATTCAATCCCGAGGCAATTTCTGTGTTTCATCAACACTTTGAAGGTCAACAGATTACAGAATGCCTCCAGATTTGAATCGGAAACTACTACTGGTCTTCCAGGGCACGATCAAAGCGTACACTGTTTGAGACATTGCTCCCATGGAGGAAAGTGCACATGGTGACTGTTGTATTCAATCCCAATGCAATTTCTGTGTTTCATCAACACTCTGATAGTCCACAGATTACAAAATGCCTCCAGATGTGCATCGGAAACTACTACTGGTCTTCCAGGGAACGATCAAAGCGTAGACTGTTAGAGACATTACTCCCATGGAGGAAAGTGCGCATGGTGACTGTTGTATTCAATCCCGATGCAATTTCTGTGTTTCATCAACACTCTGATAGTCCACAGATTACAGAATGCCTCCAGATGTGCATCGGAAACTACTATTGGCCTTCCAGGGAACGATCAAAGCGTAGACTCTTAGAGACATTACTCCCATGGAGGAAAGTGCACATGGTGACTGTTGTATTCAATCCCGATGCAATTTCTGTGTTTCATCAACTCTCTGATACTCCACAGATTACAGAATGCCTCCAGATGTGCATCGGAAACTACTACTGGTCTTCCAGGGAACGATCAAAGCGTAGACTCTTTGAGACATTACACCCATGGAGGAAACTGAGCATGGTAACTGTTGTATCCTTTAACGACGCAATTTTAGTGTTTCATCAACTCTCTGATTGTCCACAGATTACAGAATGCCTCCACATGTGCATCGTAAACTAACACTGGTCTTACAGGAAACGATCAAAGCGTAGACTGTTTCAGACATAACTAACATGGAGGAAAGTGCGCATGGTGACTGATGTATTCAATCCCGATGCAATTTCCGTGTTTCATCAACACTTTGAAGGTCAACAGATTACAGAATGCCTCCAGATGTGCATCGGAAACTACTACTGGTCTTCCAGGGCACGATCAAAGCGTAGACTGTTTGAGACATTGCTGCCATGGAGGAAAGTGTACATGGTGACTGTTGTATTCAATCCCGATGCAATTTCTGTGTTTCATCAACACTCTGATAGTCCACAGATTACAGAATGCCTCCAGATGTGCATCGGAAACTACTACTGCTCTTCCAGGGAACGATCAAATCGTATACTGTTAGAGACATTACTCCCATGGAGGAAAGTGCGCATAGTGACTGTTGTATTCAATCCCGATGCAATTTCTGTGTTTCATCAACACTCTGATAGTCCACAGATTACAGAATGCCTCCAGATGTGCATCGGAAACTAACACTGGTCATCCAGAGAACGATCAAAGCGTAGACTGTTTGAGACATTACTAACATGGAGGAAAGTGCGGATGGTGACTGTTGTATTCAATCCCGATGCAATTTCTGTGTTTCATTAACACTCTGATAGTCCACAGATTACAGGATGTCTCCAGATATGCAACGGAAACTACTACTGGTCTTCCAGGGAATGATCAAAGCGTAGACTGTTAGAGACATTACTCCCATGGAGGAATGTGCGCATGGTGACTGTAGAATTCAATCCCGATGCAATTTTTGTGTTTCATCAACACTCTGATACTCCACAGATTACACAATGCCTCCAGATGTGCAGCGGAAACTACTACTGGTCTTCCAGGGAACGATCAAAGCGTAGGCTGTTTGAGACATTAGTCCCATGGAGGAAGGTGCGCATGGTGACTGTTGTATTCAATCCCGATGCAATTTCTGTGTTTCATCATACTCTGATACTCCACAGATTACAGAATGTTTCCAGATGTGCATCGAAAAATACTACTGGTCTTTCAGGGAACGATTAAAGCCTAGGCTGTTTGAGACATTACTCCCATGGAGGAGAGTGCGCATGGTGACTGTTGTATTCAATCCCGATTCCATTTCTCTGTTTCATCAACACTCCAAAAGTCCACAGATTACAGAATGCCTCCAGAGGTGCATCGGAAACTACTACTAAACTTCCAGGGAACGATCAAAGCGTAGACTGTTTAAGACATTAGTCTTATGGAGGAAAGTGCGCATGGTGACTGTTGTATTCAATCCCGATGCAATTTTAGTGTTTCATCAACACTCTGATAGTCCACAGATTACAAAATGCCTCCAGATGTGCATCGGATACTACTATTGTTCTTCCAGGGAACGATCAAAGCGTTGACCGTTTGAGACATAACTAACATGGAGGAAAGTGCGCATGGTGACTGTTGTATTCAATCCCGATGCAATTTCTGTGTTTCATCAACACTTTGAAGGTCCTCACATTACAAAATGCCTCCACATGTGCATCGGAAACTAACACTGGTCTTACAGGAAACGATCAAAGCGTAGACTGTTTCAGACATTACTAACATGGAGGAAAGTGCGCATGGTGACTGTTGTATTCAATCCCGATGCAATTTCCGTGTTTCATCAACACTTTGAAGGTCAACAGATTACAGAATGCCTCCAGATGTGCATCGGAAACTACTACTGGTCTTCCAGGGCACGATCAAAGCGTAAACTGTTTGTGACATTGCTGGCATGGAGGGAAGTGCACATGGTGACTGTTGTATTCAATCCCGATGCAATTTCTGTGTTTCATCAACACTCTGATAGTCCACAGATTACAGAATGCCTCCAGATGTGCATCGGAAACTACTACTGGTCTTCCAGGGAACGATCAAAGCGTAGACTGTTAGAGACATTACTCCCATGGAGGAAAGTGCGCATGGTGAATGTTGTATTCAATCCCGATGCAATTTCTGTGTTTCATCAACACTCTGATAGTCCACAGATTACAGAATAGCTCCAGATGTGCATCGGAAACTACTATTGGCCTTCCAGGGAACGATCAAAGCGTAGACTCTTAGAGACATTACTCCCATGGAGGAAAGTGCGCATGGTGACTGTTGTATTCAATCCCGATGCAATGTACGTGTTTCATCAACTCTCTGATACTCCACAGATTACAGAATGCCTCCAGATGTTCATCGGAAACTACTACTGGTCTTCCAGGGAACGATCAAAGCGTAGACTCTTTGAGACATTACACCCATGGAGGAAACTGCGCATGGTAACTGTTGTATCCTTTAACGACGCAATTTTAGTGTTTCATCAACTCTCTGATTGTCCACAGATTACAGAATGCCTCCACATGTGCATCGGAAACTAACACTGGTCTTACAGGAAACGATCAAAGCGTAGACTGTTTCAGACATAACTAACATGGAGGAAAGTGCGCATGGTGACTGTTGTATTCAATCCCGATCCAATTTCCGTGTTTCATCAACACTTTGAAGGTCAACAGATTACAGAATGCCTCCAGATGTGCATCGGAAACTACTACTGGTCTTCCAGGGCACGATCAAAGCGTAGACTGTTTGAGACATTGCTGCCATGGAGGAAAGTGCACATGGTGACTGTTGTATTCAATCCCGATGCAATTTCTGTGATTCATCAACACTCTGATAGTCCACAGATTACAGAATGCCTCCAGATGTGCATCGGAAACTAACACTGGTCTTACAGGAAACGATCAAAGCGTAGACTGTTGGAGACATTACGCCCATGGAGGAAAGTGCGCATGGTGACTGTTGTATTCAATCCCGATGCAAATTCTGTGTTTCATCAACACTCTGATAGTCCACAGATTACAGAATGCCTCCAGATGTGCATCGGAAACTACTATTGGCCTTCCAGGGAACGATCAAAGCGTAGACTCTTAGAGACATTACTCCCATGGAGGAAAGTGCGCATGGTGACTGTTGTATTCAATCCCGATGCAATTTCTGTGATTCATCAACACTTTGAAGGTCAACAGATTACAGAATGCCTCCAGATGTGCATCGGAAACTACTACTGGTCTTCCAGGGAACGATCAAAGCGTAGACTGTTTGAGACATTACTCCCGTGGAGGAAAGTGCGCATGGTGACTGTTGTATTCAATCCCGAGGCAATTTCTGTGTTTCATCAACACTTTGAAGGTCAACAGATTACAGAATGCCTCCAGATTTGAATCGGAAACTACTACTGGTCTTCCAGGGCACGATCAAAGCGTACACTGTTTGAGACATTGCTCCCATGGAGGAAAGTGCACATGGTGACTGTTGTATTCAATCCCAATGCACTTTCTGTGTTTCATCAACACTCTGATAGTCCACAGATTACAAAATGCCTCCAGATGTGCATCGGAAACTACTACTGGTCTTCCAGGGAACGATCAAAGCGTAGACTGTTAGAGACATTACTCCCATGGAGGAAAGTGCGCATGGTGACTGTTGTATTCAATCCCGATGCAATTTCTGTGTTTCATCAACACTCTGATAGTCCACAGATTACAGAATGCCTCCAGATGTGCATCGGAAACTACTATTGGCCTTCCAGGGAACGATCAAAGCGTAGACTCTTAGAGACATTACTCCCATGGAGGAAAGTGCACATGGTGACTGTTGTATTCAATCCCGATGCAATTTCTGTGTTTCATCAACTCTCTGATACTCCACAGATTACAGAATGCCTCCAGATGTGCATCGGAAACTACTACTGGTCTTCCAGGGAACGATCAAAGCGTAGACTCTTTGAGACATTACACCCATGGAGGAAACTGAGCATGGTAACTGTTGTATCCTTTAACGACGCAATTTTAGTGTTTCATCAACTCTCTGATTGTCCACAGATTACAGAATGCCTCCACATGTGCATCGTAAACTAACACTGGTCTTACAGGAAACGATCAAAGCGTAGACTGTTTCAGACATAACTAACATGGAGGAAAGTGCGCATGGTGACTGATGTATTCAATCCCGATGCAATTTCCGTGTTTCATCAACACTTTGAAGGTCAACAGATTACAGAATGCCTCCAGATGTGCATCGGAAACTACTACTGGTCTTCCAGGGCACGATCAAAGCGTAGACTGTTTGAGACATTGCTGCCATGGAGGAAAGTGTACATGGTGACTGTTGTATTCAATCCCGATGCAATTTCTGTGTTTCATCAACACTCTGATAGTCCACAGATTACAGAATGCCTCCAGATGTGCATCGGAAACTACTACTGCTCTTCCAGGGAACGATCAAATCGTATACTGTTAGAGACATTACTCCCATGGAGGAAAGTGCGCATAGTGACTGTTGTATTCAATCCCGATGCAATTTCTGTGTTTCATCAACACTCTGATAGTCCACAGATTACAGAATGCCTCCAGATGTGCATCGGAAACTAACACTGGTCATCCAGAGAACGATCAAAGCGTAGACTGTTTGAGACATTACTAACATGGAGGAAAGTGCGGATGGTGACTGTTGTATTCAATCCCGATGCAATTTCTGTGTTTCATTAACACTCTGATAGTCCACAGATTACAGGATGTCTCCAGATATGCAACGGAAACTACTACTGGTCTTCCAGGGAATGATCAAAGCGTAGACTGTTAGAGACATTACTCCCATGGAGGAATGTGCGCATGGTGACTGTAGAATTCAATCCCGATGCAATTTTTGTGTTTCATCAACACTCTGATACTCCACAGATTACACAATGCCTCCAGATGTGCAGCGGAAACTACTACTGGTCTTCCAGGGAACGATCAAAGCGTAGGCTGTTTGAGACATTAGTCCCATGGAGGAAGGTGCGCATGGTGACTGTTGTATTCAATCCCGATGCAATTTCTGTGTTTCATCATACTCTGATACTCCACAGATTACAGAATGTTTCCAGATGTGCATCGAAAAATACTACTGGTCTTTCAGGGAACGATTAAAGCCTAGGCTGTTTGAGACATTACTCCCATGGAGGAGAGTGCGCATGGTGACTGTTGTATTCAATCCCGATTCCATTTCTCTGTTTCATCAACACTCCAAAAGTCCACAGATTACAGAATGCCTCCAGAGGTGCATCGGAAACTACTACTAAACTTCCAGGGAACGATCAAAGCGTAGACTGTTTAAGACATTAGTCTTATGGAGGAAAGTGCGCATGGTGACTGTTGTATTCAATCCCGATGCAATTTTAGTGTTTCATCAACACTCTGATAGTCCACAGATTACAAAATGCCTCCAGATGTGCATCGGATACTACTATTGTTCTTCCAGGGAACGATCAAAGCGTTGACCGTTTGAGACATAACTAACATGGAGGAAAGTGCGCATGGTGACTGTTGTATTCAATCCCGATGCAATTTCTGTGTTTCATCAACACTTTGAAGGTCCTCAGATTACAAAATGCCTCCACATGTGCATCGGAAACTAACACTGGTCTTACAGGAAACGATCAAAGCGTAGACTGTTTCAGACATTACTAACATGGAGGAAAGTGCGCATGGTGACTGTTGTATTCAATCCCGATGCAATTTCCGTGTTTCATCAACACTTTGAAGGTCAACAGATTACAGAATGCCTCCAGATGTGCATCGGAAACTACTACTGGTCTTCCAGGGCACGATCAAAGCGTAAACTGTTTGTGACATTGCTGGCATGGAGGGAAGTGCACATGGTGACTGTTGTATTCAATCCCGATGCAATTTCTGTGTTTCATCAACACTCTGATAGTCCACAGATTACAGAATGCCTCCAGATGTGCATCGGAAACTACTACTGGTCTTCCAGGGAACGATCAAAGCGTAGACTGTTAGAGACATTACTCCCATGGAGGAAAGTGCGCATGGTGACTGTTGTATTCAATCCCGATGCAATTTCTGTGTTTCATCAACACTCTGATAGTCCACAGATTACAGAATGCCTCCAGATGTGCATCGGAAACTACTTCTGGTCTTCCAGGGAACGATCAAAGCGTAGACTCTTAGAGACATTACTCCCATGGAGGAAAGTGCGCATGGTGACTGTTTTATTCAATCCCGATGCAATTTCTGTGTTTCATCAACTCTCTGATACTCCACAGATTACAGAATGCCTCCAGATGTGCATCGGAAACTACTACTGGTCTTCCTGGGAACGATCAAATCGTAGACTCTTTGAGACATTACACCCATGGAGGAAACTGCGCATGGTAACTGTTGTATCCTTTAACGCCGCAATTTTAGTGTTTCATCAACTCTCTGATTGTCCACAGATTACAGAATGCCTCCACATGTGCATCGGAAACTAACACTGGTCTTACAGGAAACGATCAAAGCGTAGACTGTTTGAGACATTACTAACATGGAGGAAAGTGCGGATGGTGACTGTTGTATTCAATCCCGATGCAATTTCTGTGTTTCATCAACACTCTGATAGTCCACAGATTACAGAATGCCTCCAGATGTGCATCGGAAACTAACACTGGTCTTCCAGGGAACGATCAAAACGTAGACTGTTTGAGACATTACTAACATGGTGAAAAGTGCAGATGGTGACTGTTGTATTCAATCCCGATGCAATTTCTGTGTTTCATCAATACTCTGATAGTCCACAGATTACAGAATGCCTCCAGATGTGCATCGGAAACTACTTGTGGACTTCCAGGGAACGATCAAAGCGTAGACTGTTAGAGACATTACTCTTATGGACGAAAGTGAGCATGGTGACTGTTGTATTCAATCCCTATGCAATTTTAGTGTTTCATCAACACTCTGACAGTCCACAGATTACAGAATGCCTCCAGATGTGCATCGGAAACTACTATTGGTCTTCCAGGGAACGATCAAAGCGTAGACTGTTATTGACATTACTCCCATGGAGGAAAGTGCGCATGGTGACTGTTGTATTGAATCCCTATGCATTTTCTGTGTTTCGTCAACACTCTGATAGTCCACAGATTACAGAATACCTCCAGATGTGCATCGGAAACTAACACTGGACTTCCAGGGAACGATCAAATCGTAGATCGTTTGAGACATTACTAACATGGAGGTAAGTGAGGATGTTGACTGTTGTATTCAATCCCGATACAATTTCTGTGTTTCATCAACACTTTGAAGGTCCATGGATTACAGAATGGCTCCAGATGTGCGTCGGAAACTACTACTGGTCTTCCAGGGAATGATCAAAGCGTAGACTCTTAGAGACATTACTCCCATGGAAGAAAGTTGGCATGGTGACTGTTGTATTCAATCCCGATGCAATTTCTGTGTTTCATCAACACTCTGATACTCCACAGATTACAGAATGCCTCCAGATGTGCATCGGAAACTGCTACTGGTCTTCCTGGGAACGATCAAAGCGTAGACACTTTGAGACATTACTCCCATGGAGGAAAGTGCGCATGGTGACTGTTGTATTCAATCCCGATGAAATTTCTGTGTTTCATCAAAAGTCTGATAGTCCACAGATTACTGAATGCTTCCAGAGTAGCATCGGAAACAACTACTGGTCTTCCAGGGAACGATCAAAGCGTAGACTGTTTGAGACATTACTCCCATAAAGGAAAGTGCGCATGGTGACTGTTGTATTCAATCCCGATGCAATTTCTGTGTTTCATGAACACTTTGAATGTCAACAGTTTACAGAATGCCTCCAGATCTGCATCGGAAACTACTACTGGACTTCCAGGGAACGATCAAATCGTAGACCGTTTGAGACATTACACCCATGGAGGAAACTGCGCATGGTAACTGTTGTATCCTTTCCCGACGCAATTTTAGTGTTTCATCAACACTCTGATAGTCCACAGTTACAGAATATCTCCAGAAGTGCATCAGAAACTACTACTGGTTTCCAGGGAACGATCAAAGCGTAGACGGTTAGATACATTACTCGAATGGAGGAAAGTGCGCATGGTGACTGTTGCATTTAATCCCTATGAAATTGCTGTGTTTCATCAACACTCTGATAGTCCACAGATTACAGAATGCGTCCAGATGTGCATCGGAAACTAACACTGGTCTTACAGGGAACGATCAAAGCCTAGACGGTTTGAGACATTACTAACATGAAGGAAAGTGCGCATGGTGACTGTTGTATTCAATCCCGATGCAATTTCTGTGTTTCGTCAACATGCAGATAGTCCACACATTACAGGATGCCTCCAGATATGCATCGGAAACTACTACTGGTCTTCCATTGAATGATCAAAGCGTAGACTGTTAGAGACATTACTCTCATGGAGGAAAGTATGCATGGTGACTGTTTTATTCAATCCCGATGCAATTTCTGTGTTTCAATAACACTCAGATAGTCCACTGATTACAGAATGCATCCAGATGTGCATCGGAATCTATTACTGGTCTTCCAGGGAACGGTCAAAGCGTAGACTGTTTGGGACATTACTCCCATATAGGAAAGTGCGCATGGTGACAGTTGTATTCAATCCCGATGCAAATTCTGTGTTTCATCAACACTCTGATAGTCCACAGATTGCAGAATGCCTCCAGATGTGCATCGGAAACTACTACTGGTCTTCCAGGGAACGATCAAAGCGTAGACTGTTTGAGACAATACTCCCATGGAGGAAAGTGCGCATGGTGATTGTTGTATTGAATCCCGATGCAATTTTAGTGTTTCATCAACACTTTGAAGGTCAACAGATTACAGAATGCCTCCAGATGTGCATCGGAAACTACTATTGGTCTTCCAGGGCACGATCAAAACGTAGACTGTTTGAGACATTGCTCCCATGGAGGAAAGTGCACATGGTGACTGTTGTATTCAATCCCGATGCAATTTCTGTGTTTCATCAACACTCTGATAGTCCACAGATTATAGAATGCCTCCAGATGTGCATCGGAAACTACTTCTGGTCTTCCAGGTAACGATCAAAGCGTAGACTGTTTGAAACATTTCTCCCATGGAGGAAAGTGCGCAAGGTGATTGTTGTATTCAATCCCGTTGCAATTCGTGTGTTTCATCAACAGTCTGATAGTCCACGATTTACAGAATGCCTCCAGATGTGCATCGGACTACTACTACTTGACTTCCAGGGAACGATCAAAGCGTAGACTGTTCGAGACTTTACTCTTATGGAGGAAAGTGCGCATGGTGACTGTTGTATTCAATCCCGAGGCAATTTCTGTGTTTCATCAACACTCCGATAGTCCACAGATTACAGAATGCCTCCAGATGTGCATCGGAAACTACTATTGGTCTTCCAGGGAACGATCAAAGCTTAGACTGTTAGAGACACTACTCCCATGGAGGAAAATGCGCATGGTGACTTTTGTATTCAATCCCGATGCAATTTCTGTGTTTCATCAACACTCTGATAGTCCACAAATTACAGAATGCCTCCAGATGTGCATCGGAAACTACTTCTGGTCTTCCGGGGAACGATCAAAGCGTAGGCTGTTTGAGACACTATTACCATGGAGGAAAGTGCGCATGGTGACTGTTGTATTCAATCCTGATACAATTTCTGTGTTTCATCAACACTCTGATAGTCCACAAATTACAGAATGCCTCCGGATGGGTATCAGAAACTATCACAGGTATTCCAGGGAACGATCAAAGTGTAAACTATTTGAGACATTACTCCCATGGAGGAAAGTGCGCATGGTGACTGTTGTATTCAGTCCCGATGCAATTTCTGTGTTTCATCAACTCTCTGATACTCCACAGATTACAGAATGCCTCCAGATGTGCATCGGAAACTACTTCTGGTATCCAGGGAACGATCAAAGCGTAGACCGTTTGAGACATTACCAACATGGAGGAAAGTGCGGATGTTGACTGTTGTATTCAATCCCGATGCAATTTCTGTGTTTCATCAACACTTTCAAGGTCCACAGATTACAGAATGCCTCCAGATGTGCGTCGGAAACTACTACTGGTCTTCCAGGGAACGATCAAAGCGTAGACTGTTTGAGTCATTGCTTCCAAGGAGGAAAGTGCACATGGTGGCTGTTGTGTTCAATCGCGATGCAATTTCTGTGTTTCATCAACACTCTGATAGTCCACAGATTATAGAATGCCTCCAGATGTGCATCGGAAACTACTTCTGGTCTTCCAGGTAACGATCAAAGCGTAGACTGTTTGAAACATTTCTCCCATGGAGGAAAGTGCGCAAGGTGATTGTTGTATTCAATCCCGTTGCAATTCGTGTGTTTCATCAACAGTCTGATAGTCCACGATTTTCAGAATGCCTCCAGATGTGCATCGGAAACTACTACTTGACTTCCAGGGAACGATCAAAGCGTAGACTGTTCGAGACATTACTCTTATGGAGGAAAGTGCGCATGGAGACTGTTGTATTCAATCCCGAGGCAATTTCTGTGTTTCATGAACACTCCGATAATCCACAGATTACAGAATGCCTCCAGATGTGCATCGGAAACTACTATTGGTCTTCCAGGGAACGATCAAAGCTTAGACTGTTAGAGACACTACTCCCATGGAGGAAAGTGCGCATGGTGACTGTTGTATTCAATCCCGATGCAATTTCTGTGTTTCATCAACACTCTGATAGTCCACAAATTACAGAATGCCTCCAGATGTGCATCGGAAACTACTTCTGGTCTTCCAGGGAACGATCAAAGCGTAGGCTGTTTGAGACACTACTCCCATGGAGGAAAGTGCGCATGGTGACTGTTGTATTCAATCCTGATACAATTTCTGTGTTTCTGCAACTCTCTGATAGTCCACAAATAACAGAATGCCTCCGGATGTGTATCAGAAACTACCACAGGTATTCCAGGGAACGATCAAAGTGTAAACTATTTGAGACATTACTCCCATGGAGGAAAGTGCGCATGGTGACTGTTGTATTCAGTCTCGATGCAATTTCTGTGTTTCATCAACTCTCTGATACTCCACAGATTACAGAATGATTCCAGATGTGCATCGGAAACTACTTCAGGTCTTCCAGGGAACGATCAAAGCGTAGACCGTTTGACACATTACTAACATGGAGGAAAGTGCGGATGTTGACTGTTGTATTTAATCCCGATGCAATTTCTGTGTTTCATCAACACTCTGATAGTCCACAGATTACAGAATGCCTCCAGATGTGCGTCGGAAACTGCTACTGGTCTTCAGGGAACGATCAAAGCGTAGACTGTTTGAGTCATTGCTTATAAGGAGGAAAGTGCACATGGTGGCTGTTGTGTTCAATCGCGATGCAATTTCTGTGTTTCATCAACACTCTGATAGTCCACAGATTACAGAATGCCTCCAGATGTGCATCGGAAACTACTACTGGACTTCCAGGGAACGATCAAATCGTAGACTGTTTGAGACATTACACCCATGGAGGAAACTGCGCATGGTAACTGTTGTATCCTTTCCCGACGCAATTTTAGTGTTTCATCAACACTCTGATAGTCCACAATTACAGAATGCCTCCAGATGTGCATCGGAAACTATTACTGGTCTTCCAGGGAACGGTCAAAGCGTAGACTGTTTGAGACATTACTCCCATATAGGAAAGTGCCATGGTGACTGTTGTATTCAATCCCGATGCAAATTCTGTGTTTCATCAACACTCTGATAGTCCACAGATTACAGAATGCCTCCAGATGTGCATCGGAAACTACTACTGGTCTTCCAGGGAACGATCAAAGCGTAGACTGTTTGAGACATTACTCCCATGGAGGAATGTGCGCATGGTGATTGTTGTATTGAATCCCGATGCAATTTTAGTGTTTCATCAACACTTTGAAGGTCAACAGATTACAGAATGCCTCCAGATGTGCATCGGAAACTACTATTGGTCTTCCAGGGCACGATCAAAACGTAGACTGTTTGAGACATTGCTCCCATGGAGGAAAGTGCACATGGTGACTGTTGTATTCAATCCCGATGCAATGTCTGTGTTTCATCAACACTCTGATAGTCCACAGAATATAGAATGCCTCCAGATGTGCTTTGGAAACTACATCTGGTCTTCCAGGTAACGATCAAAGCGTAGACTGTTTGAAACATTTCTCCCATGGAGGAAAGTGCGCAAGGTGATTGTTGTATTCAATCCCGTTGCAATTCGTGTGTTTCATCAACAGTCTGATAGTCCACGATTTACAGAATGCCTCCAGATGTGCAATGGAAACTACTACTTGACTTCCAGGGAACGATCAAAGCGTAGACTGTTTGAGACATTACTCTTATGGAGGAGAGTGCGCATGGTGACTGCTGTATTCAATCCCGAGGCAATTTGTGTGTTTCATCAACACTCCGATAGTCCACAGATTACAGAATGCCTCCAGATGTGCATCGGAAACTACTATTGGTCTTCCAGGGAACGATCAAATCTTAGACTGTTAGAGACACTACTCCCATGGAGGAAAAAGCACATGGTGACTGTTGTATTCAATCCCGATGCAATTTCTGTGTTTCATCAACACTCTGATAGTCCACAAATTACAGAATGCCTCCAGATGTGCATCGGAAACTACTTCTGGTCTTCCAGGGAACGATCAAAGCGTAGGCTGTTTGAGACACTACTCCCATGGAGGAAAGTGCGCATGGTGACTGTTGTATTAAATCCTGATACAATTTCTGTGTTTCATCAACACTCTGATAATCCACAAATTACAGAATGCCTCCGGATGTGTATCAGAAACTGCCACAGGTATTCCAGGGAACGATCAAAGTGTAAACAATTTGAGACATTACTCCCATGGAGGAAAGTGCGCATGGTGACTGTTGTATTCAGTCCCGATGCAATTTCTGTGTTTCATCAACTCTCTGATACTCCACAGATTACAGAATGCCTCCAGATGTGCATCGGAAACTACTTCTGGTCTTCCAGGGAACGATCAAAACGTAGACCGTTTGACACATTACTAACATGGAGGAAAGTGCGGATGTTGACTGTTGTATTCAATCCCGATACAATTTCTGTGTTTCATCAACACTTTCAAGGTCCACAGATTACAGAATGCCTCCAGATGTGCGTCGGAAACTACTACTGGTCTTCCAGGGAACGATCAAAGCGTAGACTGTTTGAGTCATTGCTTCCAAGGAGGAAAGTGCACATTGTGGCTGTTGTGTTCAATCGCGATGCAATTTCTGTGTTTCATCAACACTCTGATAGTCCACAGATTATAGAATGCCTCCAGATGTGCATCGGAAACTACTTCTGGTCTTCCAGGTAACGATCAAAGCGTAGACTGTTTGAAACATTTCTCCCATGGAGGAAAGTGCGCAAGGTGATTGTTGTATTCAATCCCGTTGCAATTCGTGTGTTTCATCAACAGTCTGATAGTCCACGATTTACAGAATGCCTCCAGATGTGCATCGGAAACTACTACTTGACTTCCAGGGAACGATCAAAGCGTAGACTGTTCGAGACATTACTCTTATGGAGGAAAGTGCGCATGGAGACTGTTGTATTCAATCCCGAGGCAATTTCTGTGTTTCATGAACACTCCGATAGTCCACAGATTACAGAATGAGTCCAGATGTGCATCGGAAACTACTATTGGTCTTCCAGGGAACGATCAAAGCTTAGACTGTTAGAGACACTACTCCCATGGAGGAAAGTGCGCATGGTGACTGTTGTATTCAATCCCGATGCAATTTCTGTGTTTCATCAACACTCTGATAGTCCACAAATTACGGAATGCCTCCAGATGTGCATCGGAAACTACTTCTGGTCTTCCAGGGAACGATCAAAGCGTAGGCTGTTTGAGACACTACTCCCATGGAGGAAAGTGCGCATGGTGACTGTTGTATTCAATCCTGATACAATTTCTGTGTTTCTGCAACACTCTGATAGTCCACAAATAACAGAATGCCTCCGGATGTGTATCAGAAACTACCACAGGTATTCCAGGGAACGATCAAAGTGTAAACTATTTGAGACATTACTCCCATGGAGGAAAGTGCGCATGGTGACTGTTGTATTCAGTCTCGATGCAATTTCTGTGTTTCATCAACTCTCTGATACTCCACAGATTACAGAATGATTCCAGATGTGCATCGGAAACTACTTCTGGTCTTCCAGGGAACGATCAAAGCGTAGACCGTTTGACACATTACTAACATGGAGGAAAGTGCGGATGTTGACTATTGTATTTAATCCCGATGCAATTTCTGTGTTTCATCAACACTCTGATAGTCCACAGATTACAGAATGCCTCCAGATGTGCGTCGGAAACTGCTACTGGTCTTTAGGGAACGATCAAAGCTTAGACTGTTTGAGTCATTGCTTCCAAGGAGGAAAGTGCACATGGTGGCTGTTGTGTTCAATCGCGATGCAATTTCTGTGTTTCATCAACACTCTGATAGTCCACAGATTACAGAATGCCTCCAGATGTGCATCGGAAACTACTACTGGACTTCCAGGGAACGATCAAATCGTAGACTGTTTGAGACATTACACCCATGGAGGAAACTGCGCATGGTAACTGTTGTATCCTTTCCCGACGCAATTTTAGTGTTTCATCAACACTCTGATAGTCCACAATTACAGAATGCCTCCAGATGTGCATCGGAAACTATTACTGGTCTTCCAGGGAACGGTCAAAGCGTAGACTGTTTGAGACATTACTTCCATATAGGAAAGTGCCATGGTGACTGTTGTATTCAATCCCGATGCAAATTCTTTGTTTCATCAACACTCTGATAGTCCACAGATTACAGAATGCCTCCAGATGTGCATCGGAAACTACTACTGGTCTTCCAGGGAACGATCAAAGCGTAGACTGTTTGAGACATTACTCCCATAAAGGAAAGTGCGCATGGTGACTGTTGCATTCAATCCCGATGCAATTTCTGTGTTTCATCAACAGTCCGATAGTCCACAGATTACAGAATGCCTCCAGAGTTGCATCGGAAGCAACTACTGGTCTTCCAGGGAACGATCAAAGCGTAGACTGTTTGAGACATTACTCCCATGGAGGAAAGTGCGCATGGTGATTGTTGTATTGAGTCCCGATGCAATTTTAGTGTTTCATCAACACTTTGAAGGTCAACAGATTACAGAATGCCTCCAGATGTGCATCGGAAACTACTATTGGTCTTCCAGGGCACGATCAAAACGTAGACTGTTTGAGACATTGCTCCCATGGAGGAAAGTGCACATGGTGACTGTTGTATTCAATCCCGATGCAATGTCTGTGTTTCATCAACATTCTGATAGTCCACAGATTATAGAATGCCTCCAGATGTGCTTTGGAAACTACTTCTGGTCTTCCAGGTAACGATCAAAGCGTAGACTGTTTGAAACATTTCTCCCATGGAGGAAAGTGCGCAAGGTGATTGTTGTATTCAATCCCGTTGCAATTCGTGTGTTTCATCAACAGTCTGATAGTCCACGATTTACAGAATGCCTCCAGATGTGCAATGGAAACTACTACTTGACTTCCAGGGAACGATCAAAGCGTAGACTGTTCTAGACATTACTCTTATGGAGGAGAGTGCGCATGGTGACTGCTGTATTCAATCCCGAGGCAATTTGTGTGTTTCATCAACACTCCGATAGTCCACAGATTACAGAATGCCTCCAGATGTGCATCGGAAACTACTATTGGTCTTCCAGGGAACGATCAAATCTTAGACTGTTAGAGACACTACTCCCATGGAGGAAAAAGCACATGGTGACTGTTGTATTCAATCCCGATGCAATTTCTGTGTTTCATCAACACTCTGATAGTCCACAAATTACAGAATGCCTCCAAATGTGCATCGGAAACTACTTCTGGTCTTCCAGGGAACGATCAAACCGTAGGCTGTTTGAGACACTACTCCCATGGAGGAAAGTGCGCATGGTGACTGTTGTATTCAATCCTGATACAATTTCTGTGTTTCATCAACACTCTGATAATCCACAAATTACAGAATGCCTCCGGATGTGTATCAGAAACTGCCACAGGTATTCCAGGGAACGATCAAAGTGTAAACTATTTGAGACATTACTCCCATGGAGGAAACTGCGCATGGTGACTGTTGTATTCAGTCCCGATGCAATTTCTGTGTTTCATCAACTCTCTGATACTCCACAGATTACAGAATGCCTCCAGATGTGCATCGGAAACTACTTCTGGTCTTCCAGGGAACGATCAAAACGTAGACCGTTTGACACATTACTAACATGGAGGAAAGTGCGGATGTTGACTTTTGTATTCAATCCCGATACAATTTCTGTGTTTCATCAACACTTTCAAGGTCCACAGATTACAGAATGCCTCCAGATGTGCGTCGGCAACTACTACTGGTCTTCCAGGGAACGATCAAAGCGTAGACTGTTTGAGTCATTGCTTCCAAGGAGGAAAGTGCACATGGTGGCAGTTGTGTTCAATCGCGATGCAATTTCTGTGTTTCATCAACACTCTGATAGTCCACAGATTACAGAATGCCTCCAGATGTGCGTCGGAAACTACTTCTGGTCTTCCAGGGAACGATCAAAACGTAGACCGTTTGACACATTACTAACATGGAGGAAAGTGCGGATGTTGACTTTTGTATTCAATCCCGATACAATTTCTGTGTTTCATCAACACTTTCAAGGTCCACAGATTACAGAATGCCTCCAGATGTGCGTCGGCAACTACTACTGGTCTTCCAGGGAACGATCAAAGCGTAGACTGTTTGAGTCATTGCTTCCAAGGAGGAAAGTGCACATGGTGGCTGTTGTGTTCAATCGCGATGCAATTTCTGTGTTTCATCAACACTCTGATAGTCCACAGATTACAGAATGCCTCCAGATGTGCATCGGAAACTACTACTGGACTTCCAGGGAACGATCAAATCGTAGACTGTTTGAGACATTACACCCATGGAGGAAACTGCGCATGGTAACTGTTGTATCCTTTCCCGACGCAATTTTAGTGTTTCATCAACACTCTGATAGTCCACAATTACAGAATGCCTCCAGATGTGCATCGGAAACTATTACTGGTCTTCCAGGGAACGGTCAAAGCGTAGACTGTTTGAGACATTACTCCCATATAGGAAAGTGCGCTTGGTGACTGTTGTATTCAATCCCGATGCAAATTCTGTGTTTCATCAACACTCTGATAGTCCACAGATTACAGAATGCCTCCAGATGTGCATCGGAAACTACTACTGGTCTTCCAGGGAACGATCAAAGCGTAGACTGTTTGAGACATTACTCCCATAAAGAAAGTGCGCATGGTGACTGTTGCATTCAATCCCGATGCAATTTCTGTGTTCCATCAACAGTCTGATAGTCCACAGATTACAGAATGCCTCCAGAGTTGCATCGGAAGCAACTACTGGTCTTCCAGGGAACGATCAAAGCGTAGACTGTTTGAGACATTACTCCCATGGAGGAAAGTGCGCATGGTGATTGTTGTATTGAATCCCGATGCAATTTTAGTGTTTCATCAACACTTTGAAGGTCAACAGATTACAGAATGCCTCCAGATGTGCATCGGAAACTACTATTGGTCTTCCAGGGCACGATCAAAACGTAGACTGTTTGAGACATTGCTCCCATGGAGGAAAGTGCACATGGTGACTGTTGTATTCAATCCCGATGCAATTTCTGTGTTTCATCAACACTCTGATAGTCCACAGATTATAGAATGCCTCCAGATGTGCATCGGAAACTACTTCTGGTCTTCCAGGTAACGATCAAAGCGTAGACTGTTTGAAACATTTCTCCCATGGAGGAAAGTGCGCAAGGTGATTGTTGTATTCAATCCCGTTGCAATTCGTGTGTTTCATCAACAGTCTGATAGTCCACGATTTACAGAATGCCTCCAGATGTGCATCGGAAACTACTACTTGACTTCCAGGGAACGATCAAAGCGTAGACTGTTCGAGACATTACTCTTATGGAGGAAAGTGCGCATGGTGACTGTTGTATTCAATCCCGATGCAATTTCTGTGTTTCATCAACACTCTGATAGTCCACAAATTACAGAATGCCTCCAGATGTGCATCGGAATCTACTTCTGGTCTTCCAGGGAACGATCAAAGCGTAGTCTGTTTGAGACACTACTCCCATGGAGGAAAGTGCGCATGGTGACTGTTGTATTCAATCCTGATGCAATTTCTGTGTTTCATCAACACTTTCAAGGTCCACAGATTACAGAATGCCTCCAGATGTGCGTCGGAAACTACTACTGGTCTTCCAGGGAACGATCAAAGCGTAGACTGTTTGAGTCATTGCTTCCAAGGAGGAAAGTACACATGATGGCTGTTGTGTTCAATCGCGATGCAATTTCTGTGTTTCATCAACACTCTGATAGTCCACAGATTACAGAATGCCTCCATATGTGCATCGGAAACTGCTACTGGACTTCCAGGGAACGATCAAATCGTAGACTGTTTGAGACATTACTCCCATGGAGGAAACTGCGCATGGTAACTGTTTTATCCTTTCCCGACGCAATTTTAGTGTTTCATCAACATTCTGATAGTCCACAATTACAGAATGCCTCCAGATGTGCATCGGAAACTACTACTGGTCATTCAGGGAACGATCAAAGCCTCTACTGTTTGAGACATTTCTAACATGAAGGAAAGTGCGGATGGTGACTGTTGTATGCAATTCCGATGCAATTTCTGTGTTTCGTCAACATGCAGATAGTTCACACATTACAGGATGCCTCCAGATATGCATCTGAAACTACTACTGGTCTTCCAGGGAATGATCAAATCGTAGACTGTTAGAGACATTAGTCTCATGGAGGAAAGTGCGCATGGTGACTGTTGTATTCAATCCCGATGCAATTTCTGTGTTTCATCAACACTCAGATAGTCCACTGATTACAGAATGCCTCCAGATGTGCATCGCAAACTATTACTGGTCTTCCAGGGAACGATCAAATCGTAGACTGTTTGAGACATTACTCCCATATAGGAAAGTGCTCATGGTGACTGTTGTATTCAATCCCGATGCAAATTCTGTGTTTCATCAACACTCTGATAGTCCACAAATTACAGAATGCCTCCAGATGTGCATCGGAAACTACTTCTGGTCTTCCAGGGAACTATCAAAGCGTAGACCGTTTGAGACATTACTAACATGGAGGAAAGTGCGGATGTTGACTCTTGTATTCAATCCCGATGCAATTTCTGTGTTTCATCAACACTTTCAAGGTCCACAGATTACAGAATGCCTCCAGATGTGCGTCGGAAACTACTACTGGTCTTCCAGGGAACGATCAAAGCGTAGACTGTTTGAGTCATTGCTTCCAAGGAGGAAAGTGCACATGGTGGCTGTTGTGTTCAATCGCGATGCAATTTCTGTGTTTCATCAACACTCTGATAGTCCACAGATAACAGAATGCCTCCAGATGTGCATCGGAAACTACTACTGGACTTCCAGGGAACGATCAAATCGTAGACTGTTTGAGACATTACACCCATGGAGGAAACTGCGCATGGTAACTGTTGTATCCTTTCCCGACGCAATTTTAGTGTTTCATCAACACTCTGATAGTCCACAATTACAGAATGCCTCCAGATGTGCATCGGAAACTATTACTGGTCTTCCAGGGAACGGTCAAAGCGTAGACTGTTTGAGACATTACTCCCATATAGGAAAGTGCGCTTGGTGACTGTTGTATTCAATCCCGATGCAAATTCTGTGTTTCATCAACACTCTGATAGTCCACAGATTACAGAATGCCTCCAGATGTGAATCGGAAACTACTACTGGTCTTCCAGGGAACGATCAAAGCGTAGACTGTTTGAGACATTACTCCCATAAAGGAAAGTGCGCATGGTGACTGTTGCATTCAATCCCGATGCAATTTCTGTGTTCCATCAACAGTCTGATAGTCCACAGATTACAGAATGCCTCCAGAGTTGAATCGGAAGCAACTACTGGTCTTCCAGGGAACGATCAAAGCGTAGACTGTTTGAGACATTACTCCCATGGAGGAAAGTGCGCATGGTGATTGTTGTATTGAATCCCGATGCAATTTTAGTGTTTCATCAACACTTTGAAGGTCAACAGATTACAGAATGCCTCCAGATGTGCATCGGAAACTACTATTGGTCTTCCAGGGCACGATCAAAACGTAGACTGTTTGAGACATTGCTCCCATGGAGGAAAGTGCACATGGTGACTGTTGTATTCAATCCCGATGCAATTTCTGTGTTTCATCAACACTCTGATAGTCCACAGATTATAGAATGCCTCCAGATGTGCATCGGAAACTACTTCTGGTCTTCCAGGTAACGATCAAAGCGTAGACTGTTTGAAACATTTCTCCCATGGAGGAAAGTGCGCAAGGTGATTGTTGTATTCAATCCCGTTGCAATTCGTGTGTTTCATCAACAGTCTGATAGTCCACGATTTACAGAATGCCTCCAGATGTGCATCGGAAACTACTACTTGACTTCCAGGGAACGATCAAAGCGTAGACTGTTCGAGACATTACTCTTATGGAGGAAAGTGCGCATGGTGACTGTTGTATTCAATCCCGAGTCAATTTCTGTGTTTCATCAACACTCCGATAGTCCACAGATTACAGAATGCCTCCAGATGTGCATCGGAAACTACTATTCGTCTTCCAGGGAACGATCAAATCTTAGACTGTTAGAGACACTACTCCCATGGAGGAAAGTGCGCATGGTGACTGTTGTATTCAATCCCGATGCAATTTCTGTGTTTCATCAACACTCTGATAGTCCACAAATTACAGAATGCCTCCAGATGTGCATCGGAAACTACTTCTGGTCTTCCAGGGAACGATCAAAGCGTAGGCTGTTTGAGACACTACTCCCATGGAGGAAAGTGCGCATGGTGACTGTTGTATTCAATCCTGATGCAATTTCTGTGTTTCATCAACACTTTCAAGGTCCACAGATTACAGAATGCCTCCAGATGTGCGTCGGAAACTACTACTGGTCTTCCAGGGAACGATCAAAGCGTAGACTGTTTGAGTCATTGCTTCCAAGGAGGAAAGTACACATGGTGGCTGTTGTGTTCAATCGCGATGCAATTTCTGTGTTTCATCAACACTCTGATAGTCCACAGATTACAGAATGCCTCCATATGTGCATCGGAAACTGCTACTGGACTTCCAGGGAACGATAAAATCGTAGACTGTTTGAGACATTACTCCCATGGAGGAAACTGCGCATGGTAACTGTTTTATCCTTTCCCGACGCAATTTTAGTGTTTCATCAACACTCTGATAGTCCACAATTACAGAATGCCTCCAGATGTGCATCGGAAACTACTACTGGTCATTCAGGGAACGATCAAAGCCTCTACTGTTTGAGACATTTCTAACATGAAGGAAAGTGCGGATGGTGACTGTTGTATGCAATTCCAATGCAATTTCTGTGTTTCGTCAACATGCAGATAGTTCACACATTACAGGATGCCTCCAGATATGCATCTGAAACTACTACTGGTCTTCCAGGGAATGATCAAAGCGTAGACTGTTAGAGACATTAGTCTCATGGAGGAAAGTGCGCATGGTGACTGTTGTATTCAATCCCGATGCAATTTCTGTGTTTCATCAACACTCAGATAGTCCACTGATTACAGAATGCCTCCAGATGTGCATCGCAAACTATTACTGGTCTTCCAGGGAACGATCAAATCGTAGACTGTTTGAGACATTACTCCCATATAGGAAAGTGCTCATGGTGACTGTTGTATTCAATCCCGAGGCAATTTCTGTGTTTCATCAACACTCCGATAGTCCACAGATTACAGAATGCCTCCAGATGTGCATCGGAAACTACTATTGGTCTTCCAGGGAACCATCAAATCTTAGACTGTTAGAGACACTACTCCCATGGAGGAAAGTGCGCATGGTGACTGTTGTATTCAATCCCGATGCAATTTCTGTGTTTCATCAACACTCTGATAGTCCACAAATTACAGAATGCCTCCAGATGTGCATCGGAAACTACTTCTGGTCTTCCAGGGAACGATCAAAGCGTAGTCTGTTTGAGACACTACTCCCATGGAGGAAAGTGCGCATGGTGACTGTTGTATTCAATCCTGATGCAATTTCTGTGTTTCATCAACACTTTCAAGGTCCACAGATTACAGAATGCCTCCAGATGTGCGTCGGAAACTACTACTGGTCTTCCAGGGAACGATCAAAGCGTAGACTGTTTGAGTCATTGCTTCCAAGGAGGAAAGTACACATGATGGCTGTTGTGTTCAATCGCGATGCAATTTCTGTGTTTCATCAACACTCTGATAGTCCACAGATTACAGAATGCCTCCATATGTGCATCGGAAACTGCTACTGGACTTCCAGGGAACGATCAAATCGTAGACTGTTTGAGACATTACTCCCATGGAGGAAACTGCGCATGGTAACTGTTTTATCCTTTCCCGACGCAATTTTAGTGTTTCATCAACACTCTGATAGTCCACAATTACAGAATGCCTCCAGATAAAGCTACTACTGGTCTTCCAGGGAATGATCAAAGCGTAGACTGTTAGAGACATTAGTCTCATGGAGGAAAGTGCGCATGGTGACTGTTGTATTCAATCCCGATGCAATTTCTGTGTTTCATCAACACTCAGATAGTCCACTGATTACAGAATGCCTCCAGATGTGCATCGCAAACTATTACTGGTCTTCCAGGGAACGATCAAATCGTAGACTGTTTGAGACATTACTCCCATATAGGAAAGTGCTCATGGAGACTGTTGTATTCAATCCCGATGCAAATTCTGTGTTTCATCAACACTCTGATAGTCCACAAATTACAGAATGCCTCCAGATATGCATCGGAAACTACTTCTGGTCTTCCAGGGAACGATCAAAGCGTAGGCTGTTTGAGACACTACTCCCATGGAGTAAAGTGTGCATGGTGACTGTTGTATTCAATCCTGATACAATTTCTGTGTTTCATCAACACTCTGATAGTCCACAAATTACAGATTGCCTCCGGATGTGTATCAGAAACTACCACTGGTATTCCAGGGAACGATCAAAGTGTAAACTATTTGAGACATTACTCCCATGGAGGAAAGTGCGCATGGTGACTGTTGTATTCAATCCCGATGCAATTTCTGTGTTTCATCAACTCTCTGATACTCCACAGATTACAGAATGCCTCCAGATGTGCATCGGAAACTACTTCTGGTCTTCCAGGGAACTATCAAAGCGTAGACCGTTTGAGACATTACTAACATGGAGGAAAGTGCGGATGTTGACTCTTGTATTCAATCCCGATGCAATTTCTGTGTTTCATCAACACTTTCAAGGTCCACAGATTACAGAATGCCTCCAGATGTGCGTCGGAAACTACTACTGGTCTTCCAGGGAACGATCAAAGCGTAGACTGTTTGAGTCATTGCTTCCAAGGAGGAAAGTGAACATGGTGGCTGTTGTGTTCAATCGCGATGCAATTTCTGTGTTTCATCAACACTCTGATAGTCCACAGATAACAGAATGCCTCCAGATGTGCATCGGAAACTACTACTGGACTTCCAGGGAACGATCAAATCGTAGACTGTTTGAGACATTACACCCATGGAGGAAACTGCGCATGGTAACTGTTGTATCCTTTCCCGACGCAATTTTAGTGTTTCATCAACACTCTGATAGTCCACAATTACAGAATGCCTCCAGATGTGCATCGGAAACTATTACTGGTCTTCCAGGGAACGGTCAAAGCGTAGACTGTTTGAGACATTACTCCCATATAGGAAAGTGCGCTTGGTGACTGTTGTATTCAATCCCGATGCAAATTCTGTGTTTCATCAACACTCTGATAGTCCACAGATTACAGAATGCCTCCAGATGTGCATCGGAAACTACTACTGGTCTTCCAGGGAACGATCAAAGCGTAGACTGTTTGAGACATTACTCCCATAAAGGAAAGTGCGCATGGTGACTGTTGCATTCAATCCCGATGCAATTTCTGTGTTCCATCAACAGTCTGATAGTCCACAGATTACAGAATGCCTCCAGAGTTGAATCGGAAGCAACTACTGGTCTTCCAGGGAACGATCAAAGCGTAGACTGTTTGAGACATTACTCCCATGGAGGAAAGTGCGCATGGTGATTGTTGTATTGAATCCCGATGCAATTTTAGTGTTTCATCAACACTTTGAAGGTCAACAGATTACAGAATGCCTCCAGATGTGCATCGGAAACTACTATTGGTCTTCCAGGGCACGATCAAAACGTAGACTGTTTGAGACATTGCTCCCATGGAGGAAAGTGCACATGGTGACTGTTGTATTCAATCCCGATGCAATTTCTGTGTTTCATCAACACTCTGATAGTCCACAGATTATAGAATGCCTCCAGATGTGCATCGGAAACTACTTCTGGTCTTCCAGGTAACGATCAAAGCGTAGACTGTTTGAAACATTTCTCCCATGGAGGAAAGTGCGCAAGGTGATTGTTGTATTCAATCCCGTTGCAATTCGTGTGTTTCATCAACAGTCTGATAGTCCACGATTTACAGAATGCCTCCAGATGTGCATCGGAAACTACTACTTGACTTCCAGGGAACGATCAAAGCGTAGACTGTTCGAGACATTACTCTTATGGAGGAAAGTGCGCATGGTGACTGTTGTATTCAATCCCGAGGCAATTTCTGTGTTTCATCAACACTCCGATAGTCCACAGATTACAGAATGCCTCCAGATGTGCATCGGAAACTACTATTGGTCTTCCAGGGAACGATCAAATCTTAGACTGTTAGAGACACTACTCCCATGGAGGAAAGTGCGCATGGTGACTGTTGTATTCAATCCCGATGCAATTTCTGTGTTTCATCAACACTCTGATAGTCCACAAATTACAGAATGCCTCCAGATGTGCATCGGAAACTACTTCTGGTCTTCCAGGGAACGATCAAAGCGTAGGCTGTTTGAGACACTACTCCCATGGAGGAAAGTGCGCATGGTGACTGTTGTATTCAATCCTGATGCAATTTCTGTGTTTCATCAACACTTTCAAGGTCCACAGATTACAGAATGCCTCCAGATGTGCGTCGGAAACTACTACTGGTCTTCCAGGGAACGATCAAAGCGTAGACTGTTTGAGTCATTGCTTCCAAGGAGGAAAGTACACATGGTGGCTGTTGTGTTCAATCGCGATGCAATTTCTGTGTTTCATCAACACTCTGATAGTCCACAGATTACAGAATGCCTCCATATGTGCATCGGAAACTGCTACTGGACTTCCAGGGAACGATCAAATCGTAGACTGTTTGAGACATTACTCCCATGGAGGAAACTGCGCATGGTAACTGTTTTATCCTTTCCCGACGCAATTTTAGTGTTTCATCAACACTCTGATAGTCCACAATTACAGAATGCCTCCAGATGTGCATCGGAAACTACTACTGGTCATTCAGGGAACGATCAAAGCCTCTACTGTTTGAGACATTTCTAACATGAAGGAAAGTGCGGATGGTGACTGTTGTATGCAATTCCGATGCAATTTCTGTGTTTCGTCAACATGCAGATAGTTCACACATTACAGGATGCCTCCAGATATGTATCTGAAACTACTACTGGTCTTCCAGGGAATGATCAAAGCGTAGACTGTTAGAGACATTAGTCTCATGGAGGAAAGTGCGCATGGTGACTGTTGTATTCAATCCCGATGCAATTTCTGTGTTTCATCAACACTCAGATAGTCCACTGATTACAGAATGCCTCCAGATGTGCATCGCAAACTATTACTGGTCATTCAGGGAACGATCAAAGCCTCTACTGTTTGAGACATTTCTAACATGAAGGAAAGTGCGGATGGTGACTGTTGTATTCAATCCCGATGCAAATTCTGTGTTTCATCAACACTCTGATAGTCCACAAATTACAGAATGCCTCCAGATATGCATCGGAAACTACCACTGGTATTCCAGGGAACGATCAAAGTGTAAACTATTTGAGACATTACTCCCATGGAGGAAAGTGCGCATGGTGACTGTTGTATTCAATCCCGATGCAATTTCTGTGTTTCATCAACTCTCTGATACTCCACAGATTACAGAATGCCTCCAGATGTGCATCGGAAACTACTTCTGGTCTTCCAGGGAACTATCAAAGCGTAGACCGTTTGAGACATTACTAACATGGAGGAAAGTGCGGATGTTGACTCTTGTATTCAATCCCGATGCAATTTCTGTGTTTCATCAACACTTTCAAGGTCCACAGATTACAGAATGCCTCCAGATGTGCATCGGAAACTACTTCTGGTCTTCCAGGGAACTATCAAAGCGTAGACCGTTTGAGACATTACTAACATGGAGGAAAGTGCGGATGTTGACTCTTGTATTCAATCCCGATGCAATTTCTGTGTTTCATCAACACTTTCAAGGTCCACAGATTACAGAATGCTTCCAGATGTTCGTTGGAAACTACTACTGGTCCTCCAGGGAACGATCAAAGCGTAGACTAAGTCACTGCTTCCAAGGAGGAAAGTGCACATGGTGGCTGTTGTATTCAATCGCGATGCAATTTCTGTGTTTCATCAACACTCTGATAGTCCACAGATTACAGAATACCTCTAGATGTGCATCGGAAAATAATACTGGTCTTCAAGAGAACGAACAAAGCGTAGACTGTTTGAGACATTACTCCTATGGAGGAAAGTGCGCATGGTGACCGTTGTATTCAATCCCTATGCAATTTCTGTGTTTCATCAACACTCAGATAGTCTACAGACTACAGAATGCCTCCTGATGTGCATCGGAATCTACTACTGGTCTTCCATGGAACGATCAAAGCGTTAACTGTTTGAGACACTACTCCCATGGAGGAAAGTGCGCATGGTGTATGTTGTATTGCAACCCGATGCAATTTTAGTGTTTCATCAACACTCTGATAGTCCACAGATTACATAATGCCTCCAGATGTGCATCGGAAACTAACACTGGTCTTCCAGGGAACGATCAAAGCGTAGACCGTTTGAGACATTATTAACATGGAGGGAAGTGCGCATGGTGACTGTTTCATTCAATCCCGATGCAATTTCTGTGTTTCATGTACACTTTGAAGGTCCACAGATTACAGAATGCCTCCAGATGTTCATCGGAAACTACTACTGGTCTTCCAGGGAACGATCAAAGCGTAGACTGTTTCAGACATTACTAACATGGAGGAAAGTGCGCATGGTGACTGTTGTATTCAATCCCGATGCAATTTCTGTGTTTCGTCAACACATTGAAGGCCAACAGATTACAGAATGCCTCCAGATATGCATCGGAAGCTACTACTGGTCTTCCAGGGCACGATCAAAACGTAGACTGTTTGAGACATTGCTCCCATGGAGGAAAGTGCACATGGTGACTGTTATATTCAATCCCGATGCAATTTCTGTGTTTCATCAACACTCTGATAGTCCACAGATTACAGAATGCCTCCAGATGTGCATCGGATACTACTTCTGGTCTTCCTGGGAACGATCAAAGCGTAGACTGTTTGAGACATTTCTCCCATGGAGGAAAGTGCGCACAGTGATTGTTGTATTCAATCCCGTTGCAATTCCTGTGTTTCATCAACAGTGTGATAGTCCACGATTTACAGAATGCCTCCAGATGTGCATCGGAAACTACTACTTGACTTCCAGGGAACGATCAAAGCGTAGACAGGTCGAGACATTACTCTTATGGAGGAAAGTGCGCATGGTGACTGCTGTATTCAATCCCGATGCAATTTCTGTGTTTCATCAACTCTCTGATACTCCACAGATTACAGAATAACTCCAGATGTGCATCGGAAACTACTACTTGACTTCCAGGGAACGATCAAAGCGTAGACAGTTCGAGACATTACTCTTATGGAGGAAAGTGCGCATGGTGACTGTTGTATTCAATCCCGATGCAATTTCTGTGTTTCATCAACACTCTGATAGTCCACAAATTACAGAATGCCTCCAGATGTGCATCGGAAACTACTTCTGGTCTTCCAGGGAACGATCAAAGCGTAGTCTGTTTGAGACACTACTCCCATGGAGGAAAGTGCGCATGGTGACTGTTGTATTCAATCCTGATGCAATTTCTGTGTTTCATCAACACTTTCAAGGTCCACAGATTACAGAATGCCTCCAGATGTGCGTCGGAAACTACTACTGGTCTTCCAGGGAACGATCAAAGCGTAGACTGTTTGAGTCATTGCTTCCAAGGAGGAAAGTACACATGATGGCTGTTGTGTTCAATCGCGATGCAATTTCTGTGTTTCATCAACACTCTGATAGTCCACAGATTACAGAATGCCTCCATATGTGCATCGGAAACTGCTACTGGACTTCCAGGGAACGATCAAATCGTAGACTGTTTGAGACATTACTCCCATGGAGGAAACTGCGCATGGTAACTGTTTTATCCTTTCCCGACGCAATTTTAGTGTTTCATCAACACTCTGATAGTCCACAATTACAGAATGCCTCCAGATAAAACTACTACTGGTCTTCCAGGGAATGATCAAAGCGTAGACTGTTAGAGACATTAGTCTCATGGAGGAAAGTGCGCATGGTGACTGTTGTATTCAATCCCGATGCAATTTCTGTGTTTCATCAACACTCAGATAGTCCACTGATTACAGAATGCCTCCAGATGTGCATCGCAAACTATTACTGGTCTTCCAGGGAACGATCAAATCGTAGACTGTTTGAGACATTACTCCCATATAGGAAAGTGCTCATGGAGACTGTTGTATTCAATCCCGATGCAAATTCTGTGTTTCATCAACACTCTGATAGTCCACAAATTACAGAATGCCTCCAGATATGCATCGGAAACTACTTCTGGTCTTCCAGGGAACGATCAAAGCGTAGGCTGTTTGAGACACTACTCCCATGGAGTAAAATGTGCATGGTGACTGTTGTATTCAATCCTGATACAATTTCTGTGTTTCATCAACACTCTGATAGTCCACAAATTACAGATTGCCTCCGGATGTGTATCAGAAACTACCACTGGTATTCCAGGGAACGATCAAAGTGTAAACTATTTGAGACATTACTCCCATGGAGGAAAGTGCGCATGGTGACTGTTGTATTCAATCCCGATGCAATTTCTGTGTTTCATCAACTCTCTGATACTCCACAGATTACAGAATGCCTCCAGATGTGCATCGGAAACTACTTCTGGTCTTCCAGGGAACTATCAAAGCGTAGACCGTTTGAGACATTACTAACATGGAGGAAAGTGCGGATGTTGACTCTTGTATTCAATCCCGATGCAATTTCTGTGTTTCATCAACACTTTCAAGGTCCACAGATTACAGAATGCCTCCAGATGTGCGTCGGAAACTACTACTGGTCTTCCAGGGAACGATCAAAGCGTAGACTGTTTGAGTCATTGCTTCCAAGGAGGAAAGTGAACATGGTGGCTGTTGTGTTCAATCGCGATGCAATTTCTGTGTTTCATCAACACTCTGATAGTCCACAGATAACAGAATGCCTCCAGATGTGCATCGGAAACTACTACTGGACTTCCAGGGAACGATCAAATCGTAGACTGTTTGAGACATTACACCCATGGAGGAAACTGCGCATGGTAACTGTTGTATCCTTTCCCGACGCAATTTTAGTGTTTCATCAACACTCTGATAGTCCACAATTACAGAATGCCTCCAGATGTGCATCGGAAACTATTACTGGTCTTCCAGGGAACGGTCAAAGCGTAGACTGTTTGAGACATTACTCCCATATAGGAAAGTGCGCTTGGTGACTGTTGTATTCAATCCCGATGCAAATTCTGTGTTTCATCAACACTCTGATAGTCCACAGATTACAGAATGCCTCCAGATGTGCATCGGAAACTACTACTGGTCTTCCAGGGAACGATCAAAGCGTAGACTGTTTGAGACATTACTCCCATAAAGGAAAGTGCGCATGGTGACTGTTGCATTCAATCCCGATGCAATTTCTGTGTTCCATCAACAGTCTGATAGTCCACAGATTACAGAATGCCTCCAGAGTTGAATCGGAAGCAACTACTGGTCTTCCAGGGAACGATCAAAGCGTAGACTGTTTGAGACATTACTCCCATGGAGGAAAGTGCGCATGGTGATTGTTGTATTGAATCCCGATGCAATTTTAGTGTTTCATCAACACTTTGAAGGTCAACAGATTACAGAATGCCTCCAGATGTGCATCGGAAACTACTATTGGTCTTCCAGGGCACGATCAAAACGTAGACTGTTTGAGACATTGCTCCCATGGAGGAAAGTGCACATGGTGACTGTTGTATTCAATCCCGATGCAATTTCTGTGTTTCATCAACACTCTGATAGTCCACAGATTATAGAATGCCTCCAGATGTGCATCGGAAACTACTTCTGGTCTTCCAGGTAACGATCAAAGCGTAGACTGTTTGAAACATTTCTCCCATGGAGGAAAGTGCGCAAGGTGATTGTTGTATTCAATCCCGTTGCAATTCGTGTGTTTCATCAACAGTCTGATAGTCCACGATTTACAGAATGCCTCCAGATGTGCATCGGAAACTACTACTTGACTTCCAGGGAACGATCAAAGCGTAGACTGTTCGAGACATTACTCTTATGGAGGAAAGTGCGCATGGTGACTGTTGTATTCAATCCCGAGTCAATTTCTGTGTTTCATCAACACTCCGATAGTCCACAGATTACAGAATGCCTCCAGATGTGCATCGGAAACTACTATTGGTCTTCCAGGGAACGATCAAATCTTAGACTGTTAGAGACACTACTCCCATGGAGGAAAGTGCGCATGGTGACTGTTGTATTCAATCCCGATGCAATTTCTGTGTTTCATCAACACTCTGATAGTCCACAAATTACAGAATGCCTCCAGATGTGCATCGGAAACTACTTCTGGTCTTCCAGGGAACGATCAAAGCGTAGGCTGTTTGAGACACTACTCCCATGGAGGAAAGTGCGCATGGTGACTGTTGTATTCAATCCTGATGCAATTTCTGTGTTTCATCAACACTTTCAAGGTCCACAGATTACAGAATGCCTCCAGATGTGCGTCGGAAACTACTACTGGTCTTCCAGGGAACGATCAAAGCGTAGACTGTTTGAGTCATTGCTTCCAAGGAGGAAAGTACACATGGTGGCTGTTGTGTTCAATAGCGATGCAATTTCTGTGTTTCATCAACACTCTGATAGTCCACAGATTACAGAATGCCTCCATATGTGCATCGGAAACTGCTACTGGACTTCCAGGGAACGATCAAATCGTAGACTGTTTGAGACATTACTCCCATGGAGGAAACTGCGCATGGTAACTGTTTTATCCTTTCCCGACGCAATTTTAGTGTTTCATCAACACTCTGATAGTCCACAATTACAGAATGCCTCCAGATGTGCATCGGAAACTACTACTGGTCATTCAGGGAACGATCAAAGCCTCTACTGTTTGAGACATTTCTAACATGAAGGAAAGTGCGGATGGTGACTGTTGTATGCAATTCCAATGCAATTTCTGTGTTTCGTCAACATGCAGATAGTTCACACATTACAGGATGCCTCCAGATATGCATCTGAAACTACTACTGGTCTTCCAGGGAATGATCAAAGCGTAGACTGTTAGAGACATTACTCCCATGGAGGAAAGTGCGCATGGTGACTGTTGTATTCAATCCCGATGCAATTTCTGTGTTTCATCAACACTCAGATAGTCCACTGATTACAGAATGCCTCCAGATGTGCATCGCAAACTATTACTGGTCTTCCAGGGAACGATCAAATCGTAGACTGTTTGAGACATTACTCCCATATAGGAAAGTGCTCATGGTGACTGTTGTATTCAATCCCGAGGCAATTTCTGTGTTTCATCAACACTCCGATAGTCCACAGATTACAGAATGCCTCCAGATGTGCATCGGAAACTACTATTGGTCTTCCAGGGAACCATCAAATCTTAGACTGTTAGAGACACTACTCCCATGGAGGAAAGTGCGCATGGTGACTGTTGTATTCAATCCCGATGCAATTTCTGTGTTTCATCAACACTCTGATAGTCCACAAATTACAGAATGCCTCCAGATGTGCATCGGAAACTACTTCTGGTCTTCCAGGGAACGATCAAAGCGTAGTCTGTTTGAGACACTACTCCCATGGAGGAAAGTGCGCATGGTGACTGTTGTATTCAATCCTGATGCAATTTCTGTGTTTCATCAACACTTTCAAGGTCCACAGATTACAGAATGCCTCCAGATGTGCGTCGGAAACTACTACTGGTCTTCCAGGGAACGATCAAAGCGTAGACTGTTTGAGTCATTGCTTCCAAGGAGGAAAGTACACATGATGGCTGTTGTGTTCAATCGCGATGCAATTTCTGTGTTTCATCAACACTCTGATAGTCCACAGATTACAGAATGCCTCCATATGTGCATCGGAAACTGCTACTGGACTTCCAGGGAACGATCAAATCGTAGACTGTTTGAGACATTACTCCCATGGAGGAAACTGCGCATGGTAACTGTTTTATCCTTTCCCGACGCAATTTTAGTGTTTCATCAACACTCTGATAGTCCACAATTACAGAATGCCTCCAGATAAAACTACTACTGGTCTTCCAGGGAATGATCAAAGCGTAGACTGTTAGAGACATTAGTCTCATGGAGGAAAGTGCGCATGGTGACTGTTGTATTCAATCCCGATGCAATTTCTGTGTTTCATCAACACTCAGATAGTCCACTGATTACAGAATGCCTCCAGATGTGCATCGCAAACTATTACTGGTCTTCCAGGGAACGATCAAATCGTAGACTGTTTGAGACATTACTCCCATATAGGAAAGTGCTCATGGAGACTGTTGTATTCAATCCCGATGCAAATTCTGTGTTTCATCAACACTCTGATAGTCCACAAATTACAGAATGCCTCCAGATATGCATCGGAAACTACTTCTGGTCTTCCAGGGAACGATCAAAGCGTAGGCTGTTTGAGACACTACTCCCATGGAGTAAAGTGTGCATGGTGACTGTTGTATTCAATCCTGATACAATTTCTGTGTTTCATCAACACTCTGATAGTCCACAAATTACAGATTGCCTCCGGATGTGTATCAGAAACTACCACTGGTATTCCAGGGAACGATCAAAGTGTAAACTATTTGAGACATTACTCCCATGGAGGAAAGTGCGCATGGTGACTGTTGTATTCAATCCCGATGCAATTTCTGTGTTTCATCAACTCTCTGATACTCCACAGATTACAGAATGCCTCCAGATGTGCATCGGAAACTACTTCTGGTCTTCCAGGGAACTATCAAAGCGTAGACCGTTTGAGACATTACTAACATGGAGGAAAGTGCGGATGTTGACTCTTGTATTCAATCCCGATGCAATTTCTGTGTTTCATCAACACTTTCAAGGTCCACAGATTACAGAATGCCTCCAGATGTGCGTCGGAAACTACTACTGGTCTTCCAGGGAACGATCAAAGCGTAGACTGTTTGAGTCATTGCTTCCAAGGAGGAAAGTGAACATGGTGGCTGTTGTGTTCAATCGCGATGCAATTTCTGTGTTTCATCAACACTCTGATAGTCCACAGATAACAGAATGCCTCCAGATGTGCATCGGAAACTACTACTGGACTTCCAGGGAACGATCAAATCGTAGACTGTTTGAGACATTACACCCATGGAGGAAACTGCGCATGGTAACTGTTGTATCCTTTCCCGACGCAATTTTAGTGTTTCATCAACACTCTGATAGTCCACAATTACAGAATGCCTCCAGATGTGCATCGGAAACTATTACTGGTCTTCCAGGGAACGGTCAAAGCGTAGACTGTTTGAGACATTACTCCCATATAGGAAAGTGCGCTTGGTGACTGTTGTATTCAATCCCGATGCAAATTCTGTGTTTCATCAACACTCTGATAGTCCACAGATTACAGAATGACTCCAGATGTGCATCGGAAACTACTACTGGTCTTCCAGGGAACGATCAAAGCGTAGACTCTTTGAGACATTACTCCCATAAAGGAAAGTGCGCATGGTGACTGTTGCATTCAATCCCGATGCAATTTCTGTGTTCCATCAACAGTCTGATAGTCCACAGATTACAGAATGCCTCCAGAGTTGAATCGGAAGCAACTACTGGTCTTCCAGGGAACGATCAAAGCGTAGACTGTTTGAGACATTACTCCCATGGAGGAAAGTGCGCATGGTGATTGTTGTATTGAATCCCGATGCAATTTTAGTGTTTCATCAACACTTTGAAGGTCAACAGATTACAGAATGCCTCCAGATGTGCATCGGAAACTACTATTGGTCTTCCAGGGCACGATCAAAACGTAGACTGTTTGAGACATTGCTCCCATGGAGGAAAGTGCACATGGTGACTGTTGTATTCAATCCCGATGCAATTTCTGTGTTTCATCAACACTCTGATAGTCCACAGATTATAGAATGCCTCCAGATGTGCATCGGAAACTACTTCTGGTCTTCCAGGTAACGATCAAAGCGTAGACTGTTTGAAACATTTCTCCCATGGAGGAAAGTGCGCAAGGTGATTGTTGTATTCAATCCCGTTGCAATTCGTGTGTTTCATCAACAGTCTGATAGTCCACGATTTACAGAATGCCTCCAGATGTGCATCGGAAACTACTACTTGACTTCCAGGGAACGATCAAAGCGTAGACTGTTCGAGACATTACTCTTATGGAGGAAAGTGCGCATGGTGACTGTTGTATTCAATCCCGAGGCAATTTCTGTGTTTCATCAACACTCCGATAGTCCACAGATTACAGAATGCCTCCAGATGTGCATCGGAAACTACTATTGGTCTTCCAGGGAACGATCAAATCTTAGACTGTTAGAGACACTACTCCCATGGAGGAAAGTGCGCATGGTGACTGTTGTATTCAATCCCGATGCAATTTCTGTGTTTCATCAACACTCTGATAGTCCACAAATTACAGAATGCCTCCAGATGTGCATCGGAAACTACTTCTGGTCTTCCAGGGAACGATCAAAGCGTAGGCTGTTTGAGACACTACTCCCATGGAGGAAAGTGCGCATGGTGACTGTTGTATTCAATCCTGATGCAATTTCTGTGTTTCATCAACACTTTCAAGGTCCACAGATTACAGAATGCCTCCAGATGTGCGTCGGAAACTACTACTGGTCTTCCAGGGAACGATCAAAGCGTAGACTGTTTGAGTCATTGCTTCCAAGGAGGAAAGTACACATGGTGGCTGTTGTGTTCAATCGCGATGCAATTTCTGTGTTTCATCAACACTCTGATAGTCCACAGATTACAGAATGCCTCCATATGTGCATCGGAAACTGCTACTGGACTTCCAGGGAACGATCAAATCGTAGACTGTTTGAGACATTACTCCCATGGAGGAAACTGCGCATGGTAACTGTTTTATCCTTTCCCGACGCAATTTTAGTGTTTCATCAACACTCTGATAGTCCACAATTACAGAATGCCTCCAGATGTGCATCGGAAACTACTACTGGTCATTCAGGGAACGATCAAAGCCTCTACTGTTTGAGACATTTCTAACATGAAGGAAAGTGCGGATGGTGACTGTTGTATGCAATTCCGATGCAATTTCTGTGTTTCGTCAACATGCAGATAGTTCACACATTACAGGATGCCTCCAGATATGTATCTGAAACTACTACTGGTCTTCCAGGGAATGATCAAAGCGTAGACTGTTAGAGACATTAGTCTCATGGAGGAAAGTGCGCATGGTGACTGTTGTATTCAATCCCGATGCAATTTCTGTGTTTCATCAACACTCAGATAGTCCACTGATTACAGAATGCCTCCAGATGTGCATCGCAAACTATTACTGGTCTTCCAGGGAACGATCAAATCGTAGACTGTTTGAGACATTACTCCCATATAGGAAAGTGCTCATGGTGACTGTTGTATTCAATCCCGATGCAAATTCTGTGTTTCATCAACACTCTGATAGTCCACAAATTACAGAATGCCTCCAGATATGCATCGGAAACTACTTCTGGTCTTCCAGGGAACGATCAAAGCGTAGGCTGTTTGAGACACTACTCCCATGGAGTAAAGTGTGCATGGTGACTGTTGTATTCAATCCTGATACAATTTCTGTGTTTCATCAACACTCTGATAGTCCACAAATTACAGAATGCCTCCGGATGTGTATCAGAAACTACCACTGGTATTCCAGGGAACGATCAAAGTGTAAACTATTTGAGACATTACTCCCATGGAGGAAAGTGCGCATGGTGACTGTTGTATTCAATCCCGATGCAATTTCTGTGTTTCATCAACTCTCTGATACTCCACAGATTACAGAATGCCTCCAGATGTGCATCGGAAACTACTTCTGGTCTTCCAGGGAACTATCAAAGCGTAGACCGTTTGAGACATTACTAACATGGAGGAAAGTGCGGATGTTGACTCTTGTATTCAATCCCGATGCAATTTCTGTGTTTCATCAACACTTTCAAGGTCCACAGATTACAGAATGCCTCCAGATGTGCATCGGAAACTACTTCTGGTCTTCCAGGGAACTATCAAAGCGTAGACCGTTTGAGACATTACTAACATGGAGGAAAGTGCGGATGTTGACTCTTGTATTCAATCCCGATGCAATTTCTGTGTTTCATCAACACTTTCAAGGTCCACAGATTACAGAATGCTTCCAGATGTTCGTTGGAAACTACTACTGGTCCTCCAGGGAACGATCAAAGCGTAGACTAAGTCACTGCTTCCAAGGAGGAAAGTGCACATGGTGGCTGTTGTATTCAATCGCGATGCAATTTCTGTGTTTCATCAACACTCTGATAGTCCACAGATTACAGAATACCTCTAGATGTGCATCGGAAAATAATACTGGTCTTCAAGAGAACGAACAAAGCGTAGACTGTTTGAGACATTACTCCTATGGAGGAAAGTGCGCATGGTGACCGTTGTATTCAATCCCTATGCAATTTCTGTGTTTCATCAACACTCAGATAGTCTACAGACTACAGAATGCCTCCTGATGTGCATCGGAATCTACTACTGGTCTTCCATGGAACGATCAAAGCGTTAACTGTTTGAGACACTACTCCCATGGAGGAAAGTGCGCATGGTGTATGTTGTATTGCAACCCGATGCAATTTTAGTGTTTCATCAACACTCTGATAGTCCACAGATTACATAATGCCTCCAGATGTGCATCGGAAACTAACACTGGTCTTCCAGGGAACGATCAAAGCGTAGACCGTTTGAGACATTATTAACATGGAGGGAAGTGCGCATGGTGACTGTTTCATTCAATCCCGATGCAATTTCTGTGTTTCATGTACACTTTGAAGGTCCACAGATTACAGAATGCCTCCAGATGTTCATCGGAAACTACTACTGGTCTTCCAGGGAACGATCAAAGCGTAGACTGTTTCAGACATTACTAACATGGAGGAAAGTGCGCATGGTGACTGTTGTATTCAATCCCGATGCAATTTCTGTGTTTCGTCAACACATTGAAGGCCAACAGATTACAGAATGCCTCCAGATATGCATCGGAAGCTACTACTGGTCTTCCAGGGCACGATCAAAACGTAGACTGTTTGAGACATTGCTCCCATGGAGGAAAGTGCACATGGTGACTGTTATATTCAATCCCGATGCAATTTCTGTGTTTCATCAACACTCTGATAGTCCACAGATTACAGAATGCCTCCAGATGTGCATCGGATACTACTTCTGGTCTTCCTGGGAACGATCAAAGCGTAGACTGTTTGAGACATTTCTCCCATGGAGGAAAGTGCGCACAGTGATTGTTGTATTCAATCCCGTTGCAATTCCTGTGTTTCATCAACAGTGTGATAGTCCACGATTTACAGAATGCCTCCAGATGTGCATCGGAAACTACTACTTGACTTCCAGGGAACGATCAAAGCGTAGACAGGTCGAGACATTACTCTTATGGAGGAAAGTGCGCATGGTGACTGCTGTATTCAATCCCGATGCAATTTCTGTGTTTCATCAACTCTCTGATACTCCACAGATTACAGAATAACTCCAGATGTGCATCGGAAACTACTACTTGACTTCCAGGGAACGATCAAAGCGTAGACAGTTCGAGACATTACTCTTATGGAGGAAAGTGCGCATGGTGACTGTTGTATTCAATCCCGATGCAATTTCTGTGTTTCATCAACACTCTGATAGTCCACAAATTACAGAATGCCTCCAGATGTGCATCGGAAACGACTTCTGGTCTTCCAGGGAACGATCAAAGCGTAAGCTCTTTGAGACACTACTCCCATGGAGGAAAGTGCGCATGGTGACTGTTGTATTCAATCCTGATGCAATTTCTGTGTTTCATCAACACTCTGATAGTCCACAAATTACAGAATGCCTCCGGATGTGTATCAGAAACTACCACTGGTATTCCAGGAAACGATCAAAGTGTAAACTATTTGAGACATTACTCCCATGGAGGAAAGTGCGCATGGTGACTGCTGTATTCAATCCCGATGCAATTTCTGTGTTTCATCAACACTCTGATAGTCCACAAATTACAGAATGCCTCCGGATGTGTATCAGAAACTACCACTGGTATTCCTGGGAACGATCAAATTGTAAACTATTTGAGACATTACTCCCATGGAGGTAAGTGAGCATGGTGACTGTTGTATTCAATCGCTACGCATTTTCTGTGTTTCATCAACACTCTGATAGGCCACAGATTACAGAATACCTCCAGATGTGCATCGGAAACTAACACTGGTCTTCCTGGGAACGATCAAAGCGTAGACCGTTTGAGACATTACTAACATGGAGGAAAGTTTCGATGTTGACTGTTGTATTCAGTCCCGATGCAATTTCTGTGTTTCATCAACACTCTAATAGTCCACAGATTACAGAATGCCACCAGATGTGCATCGGAGACTACTTCTGGTCTTCCAGGGAACGATCAAAGCGTAGGCTGTTTGAGACACTACTCCCATGGAGGAAAGTGCGCATGGTGACTGTTGTATTCAATCCTGATGCAATTTCTGTGTTTCATCAACACGCTGATGGTCCACGAATTACAGAATGCCTCCGGATGTGTATCAGAAACTACCACTGGTATTCCAGGGAACGATCAAAGTGTAAACTATTTGAGACATTAATCCCATGGAGGAAAGTGCAAATGGTGACTGTTGTATTCAATCGCTATGCATTTTCTGTGTTTCATCAACACTCTGATAGTCCACAGATTACAGAATACCTCCAGATGTGCATCGGAAACTAACACTGGTCTTCCTGGGAACGATCAAAGCGTAGACCGTTTGAGACATTACTAACATGGAAGAAAGTGCAGATGTTGACTGTTGTATTCAATCACGATGCAATTTCTGTGTTTCATCAACACTCTGATATTCCACAAATTACAGAATGCCTCCAGATGTGCATCGGAAACTACTTCTGGTCTTCCAGGGAACGATCAAAGCGTGGACTGTTTGAGACATTACTCCCATGGAGGGAAGTGCGCACAGTGACTGTTGTATTCAATCCCGATGCAATTTCTGTGTTTCATCAACACTCTGATAGTCCACAAATTACAGAATGCCTACAGATGTGCATCGGAAACTACTACTTGACTTCCAGGGAACGATCAAAGCGTAGACTGTTCGAGACATTACTCTTATGGAGGAAAGTGCGCATGGTGACTGTTGTATTCAATCGGTATGCATTTTCTGTGTTTTATCAACACTCTGATAGTCCACAGATTACAGAACGCTTCCAGATGTGCATCGGAAACTACTATTGGTCTTCCAGGGAACTATCATTGCGTAGACTGTTAGAGACATTAGTCCCATGGAGGAAAGTGCGCATGGTGACTGTTGTATTCAATCGGTATGCATTTTCTGTGTTTCATCAACACTCTGATAGTCCACAGATTACAGAATACCTCCAGATGTGCATCGGAAACTAACACTGGTATTCCAGGGAACGATCAAAGCGTAGACCGTTTGAGACATTACTAACATGGAGGAAAGTGCGGATGTTGACTGTTGTAGTCAATCCCGATGAAATTTCTGTGTTTCATCAACACTTTCAAGGTCCACAGATTACAGAATGCCTCCAGATGTTCGTTGGAAACTACTAATGGTCTTCCAGGGAACGATCAAAGCGTAGACTGTTTAAGTCACTGCTTCCAAGGAGGAAAGTGCACATGGTGGCTGTTGTATTCAATCGCGATGCAATTTCTGTGTTTCATCAACACTCTGATAGTCCACAGATTACAGAATACCTCTAGATGTGCATCGGAAAATACTACTGGTCTTCAAGGGAACGAACAAAGCGTAGACTCTTTGAGACATTACTCCTATGGAGGAAAGTGCGCATGGTGACCGTTGTATTCATTCCCGATGCAATTTCTGTGTTTCATCAACACTCAGATAGTCTACAGATTACATAATGCCTCCAGATGTGCATCGGAAACTAACACTGGTCTTCCAGGGAACGATCAAAGCGTAGACAGTTTGAGACATTATTAACATGGAGGGAAGTGCGCATGGTGACTGTTTCATTCAATCCCGATTCAATTTCTGTGTTTCATGTACACTTTGAAGGTCCACAGATTACAGAATGCCTCCAGATGTTCATCGGAAACTACTACTGGTCTTCCAGGGAACGATCAAAGCGTAGACAGTTTCAGACATTACTAGCATGGAGGAAAGTGCGCATGGTGACTGTTGTATTCAATCCCGATGCAATTTCTGTGTTTCGTCAACACATTGAAGGCCAACAGATTACAGAATGCCTCCAGATATGCATCGGAAACTACTACTGGTCTTCCAGGGCACGATCAAAGCGTAGACTGTTTGAGACATTGCTCCCATGGAGGAAAGTGCACATGGTGACTGTTATATTCAATCCCGATGCAATTTCTGTGTTTCATCAACACTCTGATAGTCCACAGATTACAGAATGCCTCCAGATGTGCATCGGAAACTACTTCTGGTCTTCCTGGGAACGATCAAAGCGTAGACAGTTTGAGACATTTCTCCCATGGAGGAAAGTGCGCATGGTGATTGTTGTATTCAATCCCGTTGCAATTCCTGTGTTTCATCAACAGTGTGATAGTCCACGATTTACAGAATGCCTCCAGATGTGCATCGGAAACTACTACTTGACTCCTAGGGAACGATCAAAGCGTAGACAGGTCGAGATATTACTCTTATGGAGGAAAGTGCGCATGGTGACTGCTGTATTCAATCCCGATGCAATTTCTGTGTTTCATCAACTCTCTGATACTCCACAGATTACAGAATGCCTCCAGATGTGCATCGGAAACTACTACTTGACTTCCAGGGAACGATCAAAGCGTAGACAGTTCGAGACATTACTCTTATGGAGGAAAGTGCGCGTGGTGACTGTTGTATTCGATCCCGATGCAATTTCTGTGTTTCATCAACACTCTGATAGTCCACAAATTACAGAATGCCTCCAGATGTGCATCGGAAACTACTTGTGGTCTTCCAGGGAACGATCAAAGCGTAAGCTGTTTGAGACACTACTCCCATGGAGGAAAGTGCGCATGGTGACTGTTGTATTCAATCCTGATGCTATTTCTGTGTTTCATCAACACTCTGATAGTCCACAAATTATAGAATGCCTCCGGATGTGTATCAGAAACTACCACTGGTATTCCAGGAAACGATCAAAGTGTAAACTATTTGAGACATTACTCCCATGGAGGAAAGTGCGCATGGTGACTGCTGTATTCAATCCCGATGCAATTTCTGTGTTTCATCAACACTCTGATAGTCCACAAATTACAGAATGCCTCCGGATGTGTATCAGAAACTACCACTGGTATTCCAGGGAACGATCAAAGTGTAAACTATTTGGGACATTACTCCCATGGAGGAAAGTGAGCATGGTGACTGTTGTATTCAATCGCTACGCATTTTCTGTGTTTCATCAACACTCTGAGAGTCCACAGATTACAGAATGCCTCCAGATGTGCATCGGAAACTACTATTGGTCTTCCAGGGAACGATCAAAGCGTAGACTGTTAGAGACATTACTCCCATGGAGGAAAGTGCGGATGGTGACTGTTGTATTCAATCCCGATGCAATTTCTGTGTTTCATCAACACTCTGATAGTCCACAAATTACAGAATGCCTCCCGATGTGCATCGGAAACTACTTCTGGTCTTCCAGGGAACGATCAAATCGTAGGCTGTTTGAGACACTACTCCCATGGAGGAAAGTGCGCATGGTGACTGTTGTATTCAATCCTGATGCAATTTCTGTGTTTCATCAACACTCTGATGGTCCACAAATTACAGAATGCCTCCGGATGTGTATCAGAAACTACCACTGGTATTCCAGGGAACGATCAAAGTGTAAACTATTTGAGACATCAATCCCAAGGAGGATAGTGCAAATGGTGACTGTTGTATTCAATCGCTATGCATTTTCTGTGTTTCATCAACACTCTGATAGTCCACAGATTACAGAATACCTCCAGATGTGCATCGGAAACTAACACTGGTCTTCCTGGGAACGATCAAAGCGTAGACCGTTTGAGACATTACTAACATGGAAGAAAGTGCAGATGTTGACTGTTGTATTCAATCACGATGCAATTTCTGTGTTTCATCAACACTCTGATATTCCACAAATTACAGAATGCCTCCAGATGTGCATCGGAAACTACTTCTGGTCTTCCAGGGAACGATCAAAGCGTGGACTGTTTGAGACATTACTCCCATGGAGGGAAGTGCGCACAGTGACTGTTGTATTCAATCCCGATGCAATTTCTGTGTTTCATCAACACTCTGATAGTCCACAAATTACAGAATGCCTCCAGATGTGCATCGAAACTACTTCTGGTCTTCCAGGGAACGATCAAAGCGTAGACTGTTTGAGACATTTCTCCCATGGAGGAAAGTGCGCACGGTGACTGTTGTATTCAATCCCGATGCAATTCCAGTGTTTCATCAACAGTCTGACAGTCCACGATTTACAGAATGCCTACAGATGTGCATCGGAAACTACTACTTGACTTCCAGGGAAAGATCAAAGCGTAGACTGTTCGAGACATTACTCTTATGGAGGAAAGTGCGCATGGTGACTGTTGTATTCAATCGGTATGCATTTTCTGTGTTTTATCAACACTCTGATAGTCCACAGATTACAGAATGCCTCCAGATGTGCATCGGAAACTGCTATTGGTCTTCCAGGGAACGATCAAATCGTAGACTGTTAGAGACATTACTCCCATGGAGGAAAGTCCGCATGGTGACTGTTGTATTCAATCGTTATGCATTTTCTGTGTTTCATCAACACTCTGATAGTCCACAGATTACAGAATACCTCCAGATGTGCATCGGAAACTAACACTGGTCTTCCAGGGAACGATCAAAGCGTAGACCGTTTGAGACATAACTAACATGGAGGGAAGTGCGCATGGTGACTGTTTCATTCAATCCCGATGCAATTTCTGTGTTTCATGTACACTTTGAAGGTCCACAGATTACAGAATGCCTCCAGATGTTCATCGGAAACTACTACTGGTCTTCCAGGGAACGATCAAAGCGTAGACAGTTTCAGACATTACTAGCATGGAGGAAAGTGCGCATGGTGACTGTTGTATTCAATCCCGATGCAATTTCTGTGTTTCGTCAACACATTGAAGGCCAACAGATTACAGAATGCCTCCAGATATGCATCGGAAACTACTACTGGTCTTCCAGGGCACGATCAAAACGTAGAATGTTTGAGACATTGCTCCCATGGAGGAAAGTGCACATGGTGACTGTTATATTCAATCCCGATGCAATTTCTGTGTTTCATCAACACTCTGATAGTCCACAGATTACAGAATGCCTCCAGATGTGCATCGGAAACTACTTCTGGTCTTCCTGGGAACGATCAAAGCGTAGACAGTTTGAGACATTTCTCCCATGGAGGAAAGTGCGCACGGTGATTGTTGTATTCAATCCCGTTGCAATTCCTGTGTTTCATCAACAGTGTGATAGTCCACGATTTACAGAATGCCTCCAGATGTGCATCGGAAACTACTACTTGACTCCTAGGGAACGATCAAAGCGTAGACAGGTCGAGACATTACTCTTATGGAGGAAAGTGCGCATGGTGACTGCTGTATTCAATCCCGATGCAATTTCTGTGTTTCATCAACTCTCTGATACTCCACAGATTACAGAATGCCTCCAGATGTGCATCGGAAACTACTACTTGACTTCCAGGGAACGATCAAAGCGTAGACAGTTCGAGACATTACTCTTATGAAGGAAAGTGCGCATGGTGACTGTTGTATTCGATCCCGATGCAATTTCTGTGTTTCATCAACACTCTGATAGTCCACAAATTACAGAATGCCTCCAGATGTGCATCGGAAACTACTTCTGGTCTTCCAGAGAACGATCAAAGCGTAAGCTGTTTGAGACACTACTCCCATGGAGGAAAGTGCGCATGGTGACTGTTGTATTCAATCCTGATGCAATTTCTGTGTTTCATCAACACTCTGATAGTCCACAAATTATAGAATGCCTCCGGATGTGTATCAGAAACTACCACTGGTATTCCAGGAAACGATCAAAGTGTAAACTATTTGAGACATTACTCCCATGGAGGAAAGTGCGCATGGTGACTGCTGTATTCAATCCCGATGCAATTTCTGTGTTTCATCAACACTCTGATAGTCCACAAATTACAGAATGCCTCCGGATGTGTATCAGAAACTACCACTGGTATTCCAGGGAACGATCAAAGTGTAAACTATTTGGGACATTACTCCCATGGAGGAAAGTGAGCATGGTGACTGTTGTATTCAATCGCTACGCATTTTCTGTGTTTCATCAACACTCTGATAGTCCACAGATTACAGAATGCCTCCAGATGTGCATCGGAAACTACTATTGGTCTTCCAGGGAACGATCAAAGCGTAGACTGTTAGAGACATTACTCCCATGGAGGAAAGTGCGGATGGTGACTGTTGTATTCAATCCCGATGCAATTTCTGTGTTTCATCAACACTCTGATAGTCCACAAATTACAGAATGCCTCCCGATGTGCATCGGAAACTACTTCTGGTCTTCCAGGGAACGATCAAAGCGTAGGCTGTTTGAGACACTACTCCCATGGAGGAAAGTGCGCATGGTGACTGTTGTATTCAATCCTCATGCAATTTCTGTGTTTCATCAACACTCTGATGGTCCACAAATTACAGAATGCCTCCGGATGTGTATCAGAAACTACCACTGGTATTCCAGGGAACGATCAAAGTGTAAACTATTTGAGACATTAATCCCATGGAGGAAAGTGCAAATGGTGACTGTTGTATTCAATCGCTATGCATTTTCTGTGTTTCATCAACACTCTGATAGTCCACAGATTACAGAATACCTCCAGATGTGCATCGGAAACTAACACTGGTCTTCCTGGGAACGATCAAAGCGTAGACCGTTTGAGACATTACTAACATGGAAGAAAGTGCAGATGTTGACTGTTGTATTCAATCACGATGCAATTTCTGTGTTTCATCAACACTCTGATATTCCACAAATTACAGAATGCCTCCAGATGTGCATCGGAAACTACTTCTGGTCTTCCAGGGAACGATCAAAGCGTGGACTGTTTGAGACATTACTCCCATGGAGGGAAGTGCGCACAGTGACTGTTGTATTCAATCCCGATGCAATTTCTGTGTTTCATCAACACTCTGATAGTCCACAAATTACAGAATGCCTCCAGATGTGCATCGAAACTACTTCTGGTCTTCCAGGGAACGATCAAAGCGTAGACTGTTTGAGACATTTCTCCCATGGAGGAAAGTGCGCACGGTGACTGTTGTATTCAATCCCGATGCAATTCCAGTGTTTCATCAACAGTCTGATAGTCCACGATTTACAGAATGCCTACAGATGTGCATCGGAAACTACTACTTGACTTCCAGGGATAGATCAAAGCGTAGACTGTTCGAGACATTACTCTTATGGAGGAAAGTGCGCATGGTGACTGTTGTATTCAATCGGTATGCATTTTATGTGTTTTATCAACACTCTGATAGTCCACAGATTACAGAATGCCTCCAGATGTGCATCGGAAACTGCTATTGGTCTTCCAGGGAACGATCAAATCGTAGACTGTTAGAGACATTACTCCCATGGAGGAAAGTCCGCATGGTGACTGTTGTATTCAATCGTTATGCATTTTCTGTGTTTCATCAACACTCTGATAGTCCACAGATTACAGAATACCTCCAGATGTGCATCGGAAACTAACACTGGTCTTCCAGGGAACGATCAAAGCGTAGACCGTTTGAGACATAACTAACATGGAGGAAAGTGCGGATGTTGACTGTTGTATTCAATCCCGATGCAATTTCTGTGTTTCATCAACACTTTGAAGGTCCACAGATTACAGAATGCCTCCAGATGTGCGTCGGAAACTACTACTGGTCTTCCAGGGAACGATCAAAGCGTAGACTGTTTGAGTCATTTCCTCTAAGGAGGAAAGTGCACATGGTGACTGTTGTATTCAATCGCGATGCAATTTCTGTGTTTCATCAACACTCTGATTGTCCAAAGATTACAGAATACCTCCAGATGTGCATCGGAAACTACTACTGGTCTTCAAGGGAACGAACAAAGCGTAGACTGTTTGAGACATTACTCCTATGGAGGAAAGTGCGCATGGTGAACGTCGTATTCAATCCCGATGCAATTTCTGTGTTTCATCAACACTCAGATAGTCTACATACTACAGAATGCCTCCAGATGTGCATCGAAAACTACTACTGGTCTTCCAGGGAACGATCAAAGCGTTAACTGTTTGAGACACTACTCCTATGGAGGAAAGTGCGCATGGTGTATGTTGTATTCAATCCCGATGCAATTTCTGTGATTCATCAACACTTTGAAGGTCCACAGATTACAGAATGCCTAAAGATGAGCATCGGAAACTACTACTGGTCTTCCAGGGAACGATCAATGCGTAGGCTGTTTGAGAATTACTAACATGGAGGAAAGTGCGCATGGTGACTGTTGTATTCAATCCCGATGCAATTTCTGTGTTTCATCAACACACAGATATACCACAGATTACAGAATGCATCCAGATGTGCATCGGAAACTAACACTGGTCTTCAAGGGAACGATCAAAGTGTAGACTGTTTGAGACATTACTAACATGGAGGAAAGTGCGGATATTGACTGTTGTATTCAATCCCGATGCAATTTCTGTGTTTCATCAACACTCTGATAGTATACGAATTACAGAATGCCTCCAGATGTGCATCGGATACTACTTCTGGTCTTCCAGGGAACGATCAAAGCGTGGACTGTTTGAGACATTACTCCCATGGAGGAAAGTGCACATGGTGGCTGTTGTATTCAATCGCGATGCAATTTCTGTGTTTCATCAACACTCTGATAGTCCACAGATTACAGAATACCTCTAGATGTGCATCGGAAACTACTACTGGTCTTCAAGGGAACGAACAAAGCGTAGACTGTTTGAGACATTACTCCTATGGAGGAAAGTGCGCATGGTGACCGTTGTATTCAATCCCGATGCAATTTCTGTGTTTCATCAACACTCAGATAGTCTGCAGACTACAGAATGCCTCCTGATGTGCATCGGAATCTACTACTGGTCTTCCAGGGAACGATCAAAGCGTATATTGTTTGAGACATTACTCCCATGGATGAAAGTGCGCACAGTGACTGTTGTTTTCAATCCCGATGCAATTTTAGTGTTTCATCAACACTCTGATAGTCCACAGATTACATAATGCCTCCAGATGTGCATCGGAAACTAACACTGGTCTTCCAGTGAACGATCAAAGCGTAGACCGTTTGAGACATTATTAACATGGAGGGAAGTGCGCATGGTGACTTTTTCATTCAATCCCGATGCAATTTCTGTGTTTCATCTACACTTTGAGGGTCCACAGATTACAGAATGCCTCCAGATGTGCATCGGAAACTACTACTGGTTTCCAGGGAACGATCAAAGCGTGGACTGTTTCAGACATTACTAACATGGAGGAAAGTGCGCATGGTGACTGTTGTATTAAATCCTGATGCAATTTATGTGTTTCGTCAACACATTGAAGGTCAACAGATTACCGAATGCCTCCAAATGTGCATCGGAAACTACTACTGGTCTTCCAGGGCACGATCAAAACGTAGACTGTTTGAGACATTGCTCCCATGGAGGAAAGTGCACATGGTGACTGGTGTATTCAATCCCGATGCAATTTCTGTGTTTCATCAAAACTCTGACAGTCCACAAATTACAGAATGCCTCCAGATGTGCATCGAAACTACTGCTGGTCTTCCAGGGAACGATCAAAGCGTAGGCTGTTTGAGACACTACTCCCATGGAGGAAAGTGCGCATGGCGACTGTTGTATTCAATCCCGATGCAATTCCTGTGTTTCATCAACTCTCTGATACTCCACAGATTACAGAATGCCTCCAGATGTGCATCGGAAACTACTTCTGGTCTTCCAGGGAACGATCAAAGCGTAGACTCTTTGAGACATTTCTCCCATGGAGGAAAGTGCGCACGGTGATTGTTGTATTCAATCCCGATGCAATTCCTGTGTTTCATCAACAGTCTGATATTCCACGATTTACAGAATGCCTACAGATGTGCATCCGAAACTACTACTTGACTTCCAGGGAACGATCAAAGCGTAGACTGTTCGAGACATTACTCTTATGGAGGAAAGTGCGCATGGTGACTGTTGTATTCAATCGGTAAGCATTTTCTGTGTTTCATCAACACTCTGATAGTCCACAGATTACAGAATACCTCCAGATGTGCATCGGAAACTAACACTGGTCTTCCAGGGAACGATCAAAGCGTAAACCGTTTGAGACATTACTAACATGGAGGAAAGTGCGGATGTTGACTGTTGTATTCAATCCCGATGCAATTTCTGTGTTTCATCAACACTTTGATGCTGCACAGATTACAGAATGCCTCCAGATGTGCGTCGGAAACTACTACTGGTCTTCCAGGGAACGATCAAAGCGTAGACTGTTTGAGTCATTTCCTCCAAGGAGGAAAGTGCACATGGTGACTGTTGTATTCAATCGCGATGCAATTTCTGCGTTTCATCAACACTCTGATAGTCCAAAGATTACAGAATACCTCCAGATGTGCATCGGAAATTACTACTGGTCTTCAAGGGAACGAACAAAGCGTAGACTGTTTGAGACATTACTCCTATGGAGGAAAGTGCGCATGGTGACCGTCGTATTCAATCCCGATGCAATTTCTGTGTTTCATCAACACTCAGATAGTCTACAGACTACAGAATGCCTCCAGATGTGCATCGGAAACTACTACTGGTCTTCCAGGGAACGATCAAAGCGTTAACTGTTTGAGACACTAGTCCTATGGCGGAAAGTGCGCATGGTGTATGTTGTATTCAATCCCGATGCAATTTCTGTGTTTCATCAACACTTTGAAGGTCCACAGATTACAGAATGCCTCCAGATGTGCATCGGAAAATACTACTGGTCTTCCAGGGAAAGATCAATGCGTAGACTGTTTGAGAATTACTAACATGGAGGAAAGTGCGCATGGTGACTGTTGTATTCAATCCCGATGCAATTTCTGTGTTTCATCAACACACTGATATACCACAGATTACAGAATGCTTCCAGATGTGCATCGGAAACTAACACTGGTCTTCCAGGGAACGATCAAAGTGTAGACTGTTTGAGACATTACTAACATGGAGGAAAGTGCGGATATTGACTGTTGTATTCAATCCCGATGCAATTTCTGTGTTTCATCAACACTCTGATAGTATGCGAATTACAGAATGCCTCCAGATGTGCATCGGAAACTACTACTAGACTTCTAGGGAACAATCAAAGCGTAGACTGTTTGAGACATTACTCTTATGGAAGAAAGTGCGCATGGTTACTGTTGTATTCAATCCCGATGCAATTTCTGTGTTTCATCAACACACAGATATACCACAGATTGCAGAATGCTTCCAGATGTGCATCCGAAACTAACACTGGTCTTCCAGGGAACGATCAAAGTGTAGACTGTTTGAGACATTACTCTTATGGAAGAAAGTGCGCATGGTTACTGTTGTATTCAATCCCGATGCAATTCCTGTGTTTCATCAACTCTCTGATACTCCACAGATTACAGAATGCCTCCAGATGTGCATCGGAAACTACTTCTGGTCTTCCAGGGAACGATCAAAGCGTAGACTGTTTGAGACATTACTCTTATGGAAGAAAGTGCGCATGGTTACTGTTGTATTCAACCCCGATGCAATTTCTGTGTTTCATCAACACTCTGATAGTATACGAATTACAGAATGCCTCCAGATGAGCATCGGAAACTACTTCTGGTCTTCCAGGGAACGATCAAAGCGTGGACTGTTTGAGACATTACTCCCATGGAGGAAAGTGCACATGGTGGCTGTTGTATTCAATCGCGATGCAATTTCTGTGTTTCATCAACACTCTGATAGTCCACAGATTACAGAATACCTCAAGATGTGCATCGGAAACTAACACTGGTCTTCCAGTGAACGATCAAAGCGTAGACCGTTTGAGACATTATTAACATGGAGGGAAGTGCGCATGGTGACTGTTTCATTCACTCCCGATGCAATTTCTGTGTTTCATCTACACTTTGAAGGTCCACAGATTACAGAATGCCTCGAGATGTGCATCGGAAACTACTACTGGTCTTCCAGTAAACGATCAAAGCGTAGACTGTTTCAGACATTACTAACATTCACGAAAGTGCGCATGGTGACTGTTGTATTCAATCACGATGCAATTTCTGTGTTTCGTCAACACATTGAAGGTCAACAGATTACAGAATGGATCCAGCTGTGCATCGGAAACTACTACTGGTCTTCCAGGGCACGATCAAAACGTAGACTGTTTGAGACATTGCTCCCATGGAGGAAAGTGCACATGGTGACTGTTGTATTCAATCCCGATGCAATTTCTGTGTTTCATCAACACTGTGATAGTCCACAGATTACAGAATGCCTCCAGATGTGCTTCGGAAACTACTTCTGGTCTTCCAGGGAACGATCAAAGCGTAGACTGTTTGAGACATTTCTCCCATGGAGGAAAGTGCGCACAGTGATTGTTGTATTCAATCCCGTTGCAATTCCTGTGTTTCATCAACAGTGTGATAGTCCACGATTTACAGAATGCCTCCAGATGTGCATCGGAAACTACTACTTGACTTCCAGGGAACGATCAAAGCGTAGACAGTTCGAGACATTACTCTTATGGAGGAAAGTGCGCATGGTGACTTTTGTATTCAATCCCGATGCAATTTCTGTGTTTCATCAACACTCTGATAGTCCACAAATTACAGAATGCCTCCAGATGTGCATCAGAAACTACTACTGGTATTCCAGGGAACGATCAAAGCGTAAACTCTTTGAGACATTACTCCCATGGAGGAAAGTGCGCATGGCGACTGTTGTATTCAATCCCGATGCAATTTCTGTGTTTCATCAACACTCTGATACTCCACAGATTACAGAATGCCTCCAGATGTGCATCGGAAACTACTTCTGGTCTTCCAGGGAACGATCAAAGCGTAGGCTGTTTGAGACACTACTCCCATGGAGGAAAGTGCGCATGGTGACTGTTGTATTCAATCCTGATGCAATTTCTGTGTTTCATCAACACTCTGATAGTCCACAAATTACAGAATGCCTCCGGATGTGTATCAGAAACTACCACTGGTATTCCAGGGAACGATCAAAGTGTAAACTATTTGAGACATTACTCCCATGGAGGAAAGTGCGCATGGTGACCGCTGCATTCAATCCCGATGCAATTTCTGTGTTTCATCAACTCTCTGATACTCCACAGATTACAGAGTGCCTCCAGATGTGCATCGGAAACTACTTCTGGTCTTCCAGGGAACGATCAAAGCGTAGACTGTTTGAGACGTTTCTCCCATGGAGGAAAGTGCGCACGGTGATTGTTGTATTCAATCCCGATGCAATTCCTGTGTTTCATCAACAGGCTGATAGTCCACAATTTACAGAATGCCTCCAGATGTGCATCGGAAACTACTACTTGACTTCCAGGGAACGATCAAAGCGTAGACTGTTCGAGACGTTACTCTTATGGAGGAAAGTGCGCATGGTGACTGTTGTATTCATTCCCGATGCAATTTTAGTGTTTCATCAACACTCTGATAGTCCACAGATTACGGAATGCCTCCAGATGTGCATCGGTAACTACTATTGGTCTTCCAGGGAACGATCAAAGCGTAGACTGTTAGAGACATTACTCCCATGGAGGAAAGTGCGGATGGTGACTGTTGTATTCAATCCCGATGCAATTTCTGTGTTTCATCAACACTCTAATAGTCCACAAATTACAGAATGCCTCCGGATGTGTATCAGAAACTACCACTGGTATTCCAGGGAACGATCAAAGTGTAAACTATTTGAGACATTACTCCCATGGAGGAAAGTGAGCATGGTGACTGTTGTATTCAATCGCTACGCATTTTCTGTGTTTCATCAACACTCTGATAGTCCACAGATTACAGAATACCTCCAGATGTGCATCGGAAACTAACACTGGTCTTCCAGGGAACGATCAAAGCGTAGACCGTTTGAGACATTACTAACATGGAGGAAAGTTTGGATGTTGACTGTTGTATTCAGTCCCGATGCAATTTCTGTGTTTCATCCTCATTCTGATAGTCCACAGATTACAGAATGCCACCAGATGTGGATAGGAAACTACTTCTGGTCTTCCAGGGAACGATCAAAGCGTAGACTGTTTGACACATTTCTCCCATGGAGGAAAGTGCGCACGGTGATTGTTGTATTCAATCCCGATGCAATTCCTGTGTTTCATCAACAGTCTGATAGTCCACGATTTACAGAATGCCTCCAGATGTGCATCGGAAACTACTACTTGACTTCCAGTGAACGATCAAAGCGTAGACTGTTCGAGACGTTACTCTTATGGAGGAAAGTGCGCATGGTGACTGTTGTATTCATTCCCGATGCAATTTTTGTGTTTCATCAACACTCTGATAGTCCACAGATTACAGAATGCCTCCAGATGTGCATCGGAAACTACTATTGGTCTTCCAGGGAACGATCAAAGCGTAGACTGTTAGAGACATTACTCCAATGGAGGAAAGTGCGCACGGTGACTGTTGTATTCAATCCCGATGCAATTTCTCTGTTTCATCAACACTCTGATAGTCCACAGATTACAGAATACCTCCAGATGTGCATCGGAAACTAACACTGGTCTTCCAGGGAACGATCAAAGCGTAGACCGTTTGAAACATTACTAACATGGAAGAAAGTGCGGATGTTGACTGTGGTATTCAATCCCGATGCAATTTCTGTGTTTCATCAACACTTTCAAGGTCCACAGATTACAGAATGCTTCCAGATGTTCGTTGGAAACTACTACTGGTCTTCCAGGGAACGATCAAAGCGTAAGCTCTTTGAGACACTACTCCCATGGAGGAAAGTGCGCATGGTGACTGTTGTATTCAATCCTGATGCAATTTCTGTGTTTCATCAACACTCTGATAGTCCACAAATTACAGAATGCCTCCAGATGTGTATCAGAAACTACCACTGGTATTCCTGGAAACGATCAAAGTGTAAACTATTTGAGACAATACTCCCATGGAGGAAAGTGCGCATGGTGACTGCTGTATTCAATCCCGATGCAATTTCTGTGTTTCATCAACACTCTGATAGTCCACAAATTACAGAATGCCTCCGGATGTGTATCAGAAACTACCACTGGTATTCCAGGGAACGATCAAAGTGTAAACTATTTGAGACATTACTCCCATGGAGGAAAGTGAGCATGGTGACTGTTGTATTCAATCGCTACGCATTTTCTGTGTTTCATCAACACTCTGATATTCCACAGATTACAGAATACCTCCAGATGTGCATCGGAAACTAACACTGGTCTTCCAGGGAACGATCAAAGCGTAGACCGTTTGAGACATTACTAACATGGAGGAAAGTTTGGATGTTGACTGTTGTATTCAGTCCCGATGCAATTTCTGTGTTTCATCAACACTCTGATAGTCCACAGATTACAGAATGCCACCAGATGTGCATCGCAAAACTACTTCTGGTCTTCCAGGGGACGATCAAAGCGTAGACTGTTTGAGACATTTCTCCCATGGAGGAAAGTGCGCATTGTGATTGTTGTATTCAATCCCGATGCAATTCCTGTGTTTCATCAACAGTCTGATAGTCCACGTTTTACAGAATGCCTCCAGATGTGCATCGGAAAATACTACTTGACTTCCAGGGAACGATCAAAACGTAGACTGTTCGAGACGTTACTCTTATGGAGGAAAGTGCGCATGGTGACTGTTGTATTCATTCCCGATGCAATTTTCGTGTTTCATCAACACTCTGATAGTCCACAGATTACAGAATGCCTCCAGATGTGCATCGGAAACTACTATTGATCTTCCAGGGAACGATCAAAGCGTAGACTGTTAGAGACATTACTCCCATGGAGGAAAGTGCGGATGGTGACTGTTGTATTCAATCCCGATGCAATTTCTGTGTTTCATCAACACTCTGATAGTCCACAAATTACAGAATGTCTCCCGATGTGCATCGGAAACTACTTCTGGTCTTCCAGGTAACGATCAAAGCGTGGACTGTTTGAGACATTACTCCCATGGAGGAAAGTGCGCAAGGTGATTGTTGTATTCAATCCCGATGCAATTCCTGTGTTTTATCAACAGTCTGATAGTCCACGATTTACAGAATGCCTACAGATGTGCATCGGAAACTACTACTTGACTTCCAGGTAACGATCAAAGCGTAGACAGTTCGAGACATTACTCTTATGGAGGAAAGTGCGCATGGTGACTGTTGTATTCAATCGGTATGCATTTTCTGTGTTTTATCAACACTCTGATAGTCCACAGATTACAGAATGCCTCCAGATGTGCATCGTAAACTACTATTGGTCTTCCAGGGAACTATCATTGCGTAGACTGTTAGAGACATTACTCCCATGGAGGAAAGTGCGCATGGTGACTGTTGTATTCAATCGGTATGCATTTTCTGTGTTTCATCAACACTCTGATAGTCCACAGATTACAGAATACCTCCAGATGTGCATCGGAAACTAACACTGGTATTCCAGGGAACGATCAAAGCGTAGACCGTTTGAGACATTACTAACATGGAGGAAAGTGCGGATGTTGACTGTTGTATTCAATCCCGATGAAATTTCTGTGTTTCATCAACACTTTCAAGGTCCACAGATTACAGAATGCCTCCAGATGTTCGTTGGAAACTACTAATGGTCTTCCAGGGAACGATCAAAGCGTAGACTGTTTAAGTCACTGCTTCCAAGGAGGAAAGTGCACATGGTGGCTGTTGTATTCAATCGCGATGCAATTTCTGTGTTTCATCAACACTCTGATAGTCCACAGATTACAGAATACCTCTAGATGTGCATCGGAAAATACTACTGGCCTTCAAGGGAACGAACAAAGCGTAGACTGTTTGAGACATTACTCCGATGGAGGAAAGTGCGCATGTTGACCGTTGTATTCATTCCCGATGCAATTTCTGTGTTTCATCAACACTCAGATAGTCTACAGACTACAGAATGCCTCCTGATATGCATCGGAATCTACTACTGGTCTTCCATAAAACGATCAAAGCGTTAACTGTTTGAGACACTACTCCCATGGAGGAAAGTGCGCATGGTGTATGTTGTATTGCATCCGGATGCAATTTTAGTGTTTCATCAACACTCTGATAGTCCACAGATTACATAATGCCTCCAGATGTGCATCGGAAACTAACACTGGTCTTCCAGGGAACGATCAAAGCGTAGACCGTTTGAGACATTATTAACATGGAGGGAAGTGCGCATGGTGACTGTTTAATTCAATCCCGATGCAATTTCTGTGTTTCATGTACACTTTGAAGGTCCACAGATTACAGAATGCCTCCAGATGTTCATCGGAAACTACTACTGGTCTTCCAGGGAACGATCAAAGCGTAGACAGTTTCAGACATTACTAACATGGAGGAAAGTGCGCATGGTGACTGTTGTATTCAATCCCGATGCAATTTCTGTGTTTCGTCAACACATTGAAGGCCAACAGATTACAGAATGCCTCCAGATATGCATCGGAAACTACTACTGGTCTTCCAGGGCACGATGAAACGTAGACTGTTTGAGACATTGCTCCCATTGAGGAAAGTGCACATGGTGACTGTTATATTCAATCCCGATGCAATTTCTGTGTTTCATCAACACTCTGATAGTCCACAGATTACAGAATGCCTCCAGATGTGCATCGGAAACTACTTCTGGTCTTCCTGGGAACGATCAAAGCGTAGACAGTTTGAGACATTTCTCCCATAGAGGAAAGTGCGCACGGTAATTGTTGTATTCAATCCCGTTGCAATTCCTGTGTTTCATCAACAGTGTGATAGTCCACGATTTACAGAATGCCTCCAGATGTGCATCGGAAACTACTACTTGACTCCTAGGGAACGATCAAAGCGTAGACAGGTCGAGACATTACTCTTATGGAGGAAAGTGCGCATGGTGACTGCTGTATTCAATCCCGATGCAATTTCTGTGTTTCATCAACTCTCTGATACTCCACAGATTACAGAATGCCTCCAGATGTGCATCGGAAACTACTACTTGACTTCCAGGGAACGATCAAAGCGTAGACAGTTCGAGACATTACTCTTATGGAGGAAAGTGCGCATGGTGACTGTTGTATTCGATCACGATGCAATTTCTGTGTTTCATCAACACTCTGATAGTCCACAAATTACAGAATGCCTCCAGATGTGCATCGGAAACTACTTCTGGTCTTCCAGGGAACGATCAAAGCGTGGACTGTTTGAGACATTACTCCCATGGAGGAAAGTGCGCACAGTGACTGTTGTATTCAATCCCGATGCAATTCCAGTGTTTCATCAACAGTCTGATAGTCCACGATTTACAGAATGCCTACAGATGTGCATCGGAAACTACTACTTGACTTCCAGGGAACGATCAAAGCGTAGGCTCTTTGAGACATTACTCTTATGGAGGAAAGTGCGCATGGTGACTGTTGTATTCAATCGGTATGCATTTTCTGTGTTTTATCATCACTCTGATAGTCCACAGATTACAGAATGCCTCCAGATGTGCATCGGAAACTACTATTGGTCTTCCAGGGAACGATCAAATCGTAGACTGTTAGAGACATTACTAACATGGAGGAAAGTGCGCATGGTGACTGTTGTATTCAATCGGTATGCATTTTCTGTGTTTCATCAACACTCTGATAGTCCACAGATTACAGAATACCTCCAGATGTGCATCGGAAACTAACACTGGTCTTCCAGGGAACGATCAAAGCGTAGACCGTTTGAGACATTACTAACATGGAGGAAAGTGCGGATGTTGACTGTTGTATTCAATCCCGATGCAATTTCTGTGTTTCATCAACACTTTGAAGGGCCACAGATTACAGAATGCCTCCAGATGTGCGTCGGAAACTACTACTGGTCTTCCAGGGAACGATCAAAGCGTAGACTGTTTGAGTCATTTCCTCTAAGGAGGAAAGTGCACATGGTGACTGTTGCATTCAATCGCGATGCAATTTCTGTGTTTCATCAACACTCTGATTGTCCAAAGATTACAGAATACCTCCAGATGTGCATCGGAAACTACTACTGGTCTTCAAGGGAACGAACAAAGCGTAGACTGTTTGAGACATTACTCCTATGGAGGAAAGTGCGCATGGTGACCGTCGTATTCAATCCCGATGCAATTTCTGTGTTTCATCAACACTCAGATAGTCCACAGACTACAGAATGCCTCCAGATGTGCATCGGAAACTACTACTGGTCTTCCAGGGAACGATCAAAGCGTTAACTGTTTGAGACACTACTCCTATGGAGGAAAGTGCGCATGGTGTATGTTGTATTCAATCCCGATGCAATTTCTGTGTTTCATCAACACTTTGAAGGTCCACAGATTACAGAATGCCTAAAGATGAGCATCGGAAACTACTACTGGTCTTCCAGGGAACGATCAATGCGTAGACTGTTTGACAATTACTAACATGGAGGAAAGTGCGCATGGTGACTGTTGTATTCAATCCCGATGCAATTTCTGTGCTTCATCAACACACAGATATACCACAGATTACAGAATGCTTCCAGATGTGCATCGGAAACTAACACTGGTCTTCAAGGGAACGATCAAAGTGTAGACTGTTTGAGACATTACTAACATGGAGGAAAGTGCGGATATTGACTGTTGTATTCAATCCCGATGCAATTTCTGTGTTTCATCAACACTCTGATAGTATACGAATTACAGAATGCCTCCAGATGAGCATCGGATACTACTTCTGGTCTTCCAGGGAACGATCAAAGCGTGGACTGTTTGAGACATTACTCCCATGGAGGAAAGTGCACATGGTGGCTGTTGTATTCAATCGCGATGCAATTTCTGTGTTTCATCAACACTCTAATAGTCCACAGATTACAGAATAGCTCTAGATGTGCATCGGAAACTACTACTGGTCTTCAAGGGAACGAACATAGCGTAGACTGTTTGAGACATTACTCCTATGGAGGAAAGTGCGCATGGTGACTGTTGTATTCAATCCCGATGCAATTTCTGTGTTTCATCAACACTCAGATAGTCTGCAGACTACAGAATGCCTCCTGATGTGCATCGGAATCTACTACTGGTCTTCCAGGGAACGATCAAAGCGTATATTGTTTGAGACATTACTCCCATGGATGAAAGTGCGCACAGTGACTGTTGTTTTCAATCCCGATGCAATTTTAGTGTTTCATCAACACTCTGATAGTCCACAGATTACATAATGCCTCCAGATGTGCATCGGAAACTAACACTGGTCTTCCAGTGAACGATCAAAGCGTAGACCGTTTGTGACATTATTAACATGGAGGGAAGTGCGCATGGTGACTTTTTCATTCAATCCCGATGCAATTTCTGTGTTTCATCTACACTTTGAGTGTCCACAGATTACAGAATGCCTCCAGATGTGCATCGGAAACTACTACTGGTTTCCAGGGAACGATCAAAGCGTAGACTGTTTCAGACATTGCTAACATGGAGGAAAGTGCGCATGGTGACTGTTGTATTAAATCCTGATGCAATTTCTGTGTTTCGTCAACACATTGAAGGTCAACAGATTACAGAATGCCTCCAGATGTGCATCGGAAACTACTACTGGTCTTCCAGGGCACGATCAAAACGTAGACTGTTTGAGACACTACTCCCATGGAGGAAAGAGCGCATGGCGACTGTTGTATTCAATCCCGATGCTATTCCTGTGTTTCATCAACACTCTGATAGTCCACATATTACAGAATGCCTCCGGATGTGCATCAGAAACTACCAATGGTATTCCTGGGAACGATCAAAGTGTAAACTATTTGACACATTACTCCCATGGAGGAAAGTGAGCATGGTGACTGTTGTATTCAATCCCGATGCAATTTCTGTGTTTCATCAACTCTCTGATACTCCACAGATTACAGAATGCCTCCAGATGTGCATCGGAAACTACTTCTGGTCTTCCAGGGAACGATCAAAGCGTAGACTCTTTGAGACATTTCTCCCATGGAGGAAAGTGCGCACGGTGATTGTTGTATTCAATCCCGATGCAATTCCTGTGTTTCATCAACAGTCTGATATTCCACGATTTACAGAATGCCTACAGTTGTGCATCCGAAACTACTACTTGACTTCCAGGGAACGATCAAAGCGTAGACTGTTCCAGACATTACTCTTATGGAGGAAAGTGCGCATGGTGACTGTTGTATTCAATCGGTATGCATTTTCTGTGTTTCATCAACACTCTGATAGTCCACAGATTACAGAATACCTCCAGATGTGCATCGGAAACTAACACTGGTCTTCCAGGGAACGATCAAAGCGTAGACCGTTTGAGACATTACTAACATGGAGGAAAGTGCGGATGTTGACTGTTGTATTCAATCCCGATGCAATTTCTGTGTTTCATCAACACTTTGAAGCTCCACAGATTACAGAATGCCTCCAGATGTGCATCGGAAACTACTACTGGTCTTCCAGGGAACGATCAAAGCGTAGACTGTTTGAGTCATTCCCTCCAAGGAGGAAAGTGCACATGGTGACTGTTGTATTCAATCGCGATGCAATTTCTGTGTTTCATCAACACTCTGATAGTCCAAAGATTACATAATACCTCCAGATGTGCATCGGAAACTACTACTGGTCTTCAAGGGAACGAACAAAGCGTAGACTGTTTGAGACATTACTCCTATGGAGGAAAGTGCGCATGGTGACCGTCGTATTCAATCCCGATGCAATTCCTGTGTTTCATCAACACTCAGATAGTCTACAGACTACAGAATGCCTCCAGATGTGCATCGGAAACTACTACTGGTCTTCCAGGGAACGATCAAAGCGTTAACTGTTTGAGACACTACTCCTATGGCCGAAAGTGCGCATGGTGTATGTTGTATTCAATCCCGATGCAATTTCTGTGTTTCATGAACACTTTGAAGGTCCACAGATTACAGAATGCCTCCAGATGTGCATCGGAAACTACTACTGGTCTTCCAGGGAAAGATCAATGCGTAAACTGTTTGAGAATTACTAACATGGAGGAAAGTGCGCATGGTTACTGTTGTATTCAATCCCGATGCAATTTCTGTGTTTCATCAACACACAGATATACCACAGATTACAGAATGCTTCCAGATGTGCATCGGAAACTAACACTGGTCTTCCAGGGAACGATCAAAGTGTAGACTGTTTGAGACATTACTAACATGGAGGAAAGTCCGGATATTGACTGTTGTATTCAATCCCGATGCAATTTCTGTGTTTCATCAACACTCTGATAGTATACGAATTACAGAATGCCTATAGATGTGCATCGGAAACTACTACTAGACTTCTAGGGAACAATCAAAGCATAGACTGTTTGAGACATTACTCTTATGGAAGAAAGTGCGCATGGTTACTGTTGTATTCAATCCCGATGCAATTTCTGTGTTTCATCAACACACAGATATACCACAGATTGCAGAATGCTTCCAGATGTGCATCGGAACCTAGCACTGGTCTTCCAGGGAACGATCAAAGTGTAGACTGTTTGAGACATTACTAACATGGAGGAAAGTGCGGATATTGACTGTTGCATTCAACCCCGATGCAATTTCTGTGTTTCATCAACACTCTGATAGTATACGAATTACAGAATGCCTCCAGATGTGCATCGGAAACTACTTCTGGTCTTCCAGGGAACGATCAAAGCGTGGACTGTTTGAGACATTACTCCCATGGAGGAAAGTGCACATGGTGGCTGTTGTATTCAATCGCGATGCAATTTCTGTGTTTCATCAACACTCTGATAGTCCACAGATTACAGAATACCTCAAGATGTGCATCGGAAACTACTACTGGTCTTCAAGGGAACGATCAAAGCGTTAACTGTTTGAGACACTTCTCCCATGGAGGAAAGTGCGCATGGTGTATGTTGTATTGAATCCCGATGCAATTTTAGTGTTTCATCAACACTCTGATAGTCCACAGATTACATAATGCCTCCAGATGTGCATCGGAAACTAACACTGGTCTTCCAGTGAACGATCAAAGCGTAGACCGTTTGAGACATTATTAACATGGAGGGAAGTGCGCATGGTGACTGTTTCATTCACTCCCGATGCAATTTCTGTGTTTCATCTACACTTTGAAGGTCCACAGATTACAGAATGCCTCGAGATGTGCATCGGAAACTACTACTGGTCTTCCAGTAAACGATCAAAGCGTAGACTGTTTCAGACATTACTAACATGGAGGAAAGTGCGCATGGTGACTGTTGTATTCAATCCCGATGCAATTTCTGTGTTTCGTCAACACATTGAAGGTCAACAGATTACAGAATGGCTCCAGATGTGCATCGGAAACTACTACTGGTCTTCCAGGGCACGATCAAACCGTAGACTGTTTGAGACATTGCTCCCATGGAGGAAAGTGCACATGGTGACTGTTGTATTCAATCCCGATGCAATTTCTGTGTTTCATCAACACTGTGATAGTCCACAGATTACAGAATGCCTCCAGATGTGCATCGGAAACTACTTCTGGTCTTCCAGGGAACGATCAAAGCGTAGACTGTTTGAGACATTTCTCCCATGGAGGAAAGTGCGCACAGTGATTGTTGTATTCAATCCCGTTGCAATTCCTGTGTTTCATCAACAGTGTGATAGTCAACGATTTACAGAATGCCTCCAGATGTGCATCGGAAACTACTACTTGACTTCCAGGGAACGATCAAAGCGTAGACAGTTCGAGACATTACTCTTATGGAGGAAAGTGCGCATGGTGACTGTTGTATTCAATCCCGATGCAATTTCTGTGTTTCATCAACACTCTGATAGTCCACAAATTACAGAATGCCTCCAGATGTGCATCGGAAACTACTTCTGGTCTTCCAGGGAACGATCAAAGCGTATGCTATTTGAGACACTACTCCCATGGAGGAAAGTGCGCATGGTGACTGTTGTATTCAATCCTGATGCAATTTCTGTGTTTCATCAGCACTCTGATAGTCCACAAATTACAGAATGCCTCCAGATGTGTATCAGAAACTACCACTGGTATTCCAGGGAACGATCAAAGTGTAAACTATTAGAGACATTACTCCCATGGAGGAAAGTGCGCATGGTGACTGCTGCATTCAATCCCGATGCAATTTCTGTGTTTCATCAACTCTCTGACACTCCACAGATTACAGAGTGCCTCCAGATGTGCATCGGAAACTACTTCTGGTCTTCCAGGGAACGATCAAAGCGTAGACTGTTTGAGACATTTCTCCCATGGAGGAAAGTGCAGATGGTGACTGTTGTATTCAATCGCGATGCAATTTCTGTGTTTCATCAACACTCTGATAGTCCAAAGATTACAGAATACCTCCAGATGTGCATCGGAAACTACTACTGGTCTTCAAGGGAAAGAACAAAGCGTAGACTGTTTGAGACATTACTCCTATGGAGGAAAGTGCGCATGGTGACCGTCGTATTCAATCCCCATGCAATTTCTGTGTTTCATCAACACTCAGATAGTCTACAGACTACAGAATGCCTCCAGAAGTGCATCGGAAACTACTATTGGTCTTCCAGGGAACGATCAAAGCGTAGACTGTTAGAGACATTACTCCCATTGGGGTAAGTGCGCATGGTGACTGTTATATTCAATCCCGATGCTATTTCTGTGTTTCATCTACTCTCTGATAGACCACAGATTACAGAATGACTCCAGATGCGCATCGGAAACTACTACTAGACTTCTAGGGAACAATAAAAGCGTAGACTGTTTGAGACATTACTCTTATGGAAGAAAGTGCGCATGGTTACTGTTGTATTCAATCCGGATGCAATTTCTGTGTTTCATTAATACTCTGATAGTCCACAGATTACAGAATGCCTCCAGATGTGCATCGGAATCTACTTCTGGTCTTCCAGGGAACTGTCAAAGCGTAGACTGTTAGAGACATTACTCCTGTGGAGTAAAGTGCGCATGGTGACTCTTATATTCAATCCCTATGCATGTTCTGTGTTTCATCAACACTCTGATAGTCCACAGATTACAGAATACCTCCAGATGTGCATCGGAAACTAACACAGGTCTTCCAGGGAACGATCAAAGCGTAGACCGTTTGAGACATTACTCCCATGGAGGAAAGTGCGCAAGGTGACTGTTGTATTCAATCACGATGCAATTTCTGTGTTTCATCAACAATTTGAAGGTCCACAGATTACAGAATGCCTCCAGATGTGCGTCGAAAACTACTACTGGTCTTCCAGGGAACGATCAAAGCGTAGACTGTTTGAGTCATTTCCTCCAAGGAGGGAAGTGCACATGGTGACTGTTGTATTCAATCGCGATGCAATTTCTGTGTTTCATCAACACTCTGATAGGCTTCAGACTACAGAATGCCTCCAGATGTGCATCGGAAACTACTATTGGTCTTCCAGGGAATGATCAAAGCGTAGACTGTTAGAGACATTACTCTCATGGAGGAAAGTGCGCATGGTGACTGTTGTATTCAATCCCGATGCAATATCTTTGTTTCATCAACACTCTGATAGTCCACAGATTACAGAATGCCTCCAGATGTGCATCGGTAACTATTACTGGTCTTCCAAGGAACGATCAAAGCGTAGACTGTTAGAGACATTACTCTTATGGAAGAAAGTGCGCATGGTTACTGTTGTATTCAATCCCGGTCCAATTTTAGTGTTTCATCAACACTCTGATAGTCCACAGATTACAGAATGCCTATAGATGTGCATCGGAAACTACTACTGGTCTTCCTGCTAGCGATCAAAGCGTAGACTGTTTGAGACATTACTGCCATGGAGGAAAGTGCGCACGGTGACTGTTGTTTTCAATCCCGATGCAATTTCTGTGTTTCATCAACAGTGTGATAGTCCACAGATTACAGATGATTCCAGATGTGCATCGAAAACTACTAATGGACTTCCAGGGAAAGATCAAAGCGTAGACTGTTAGAGACATTACTCCCATGGAGGAAAGTGCGCATGGTGACTGTTGTATTCGATCCCGATGCAATTTCTGTGTTTCATCAACACTCTGATAGTCCACAGATTACAGAATGCCTCCAGATGTGCATCGGAAACTAACACTGGTCTTCCAGGGAACGATCAAAGCGTAGACTGTTTGAGAATTACTAAAATGGAGGAAAGTGCGCATGGTGACTGTTGTATTCAATCCCGATGCAATTTCTGTGTTTCATCAACACACAGATATACCACAGATTACAGAATGCTTCCACATGTGCATCGGAAACTACTATTGGTCTTCCAGGGAACGATCAAAGCGTAGACTGTTAGAGACATTACTCCCATTGGGGTAAGTGCGCAAGGTGACTGTTGTACTCAATCGCGATGCAATTTCTGTGTTTCATCAACAGTCTGATATTTCACGGATTACAGAATGCCTCCAGATGTGCATCGGAAACTACTACTGGACTTCCAGGGAACGATCAAAGCGTAGACTGTTTGAGACATTACTGTTATGGAGGAAAGTGCGCATGGTGACTGTTGTATTCAATCCCAATGCAATTTTAGTGTTTCATCAACACTCTGATAGTCCACAGATTACAGAATGCCTCCAGATGTGCATCGGAAACTACTATTGGTCTTCCAGGGAACGATCAAAGCGTAGACTGTTAGAGACATTACTCCCATGGAGGAAAGTGCGCACGGTGACTGTTGTATTCAATCCCGATGCGTTTTCTGTGTTTCATCAACACTCTGATAGTCCACAGATTACAGAATACCTAAAGATGTGCATCGGAAACAACTACTGGTCTTCCAGGGAACGATCAAAGTGTAAACTATTTGAGTCATAACTCCCATGGAGGAAAGTGCGCATGGTGACTGTTGTATTCAATCCCGATGCAATTTCACTGTTTCATCAACTCTCTGATACTCCACAGATTGCAGAATACCTCCAGATGTGCATCGGAAACTAACACTCTTCTTCCAGTGAACGATCAAAGCGTGGAAGTTTTTAGATATTACTAACATGGAGGAAAGTGCGGATGTTGACTGTTGTATTCAATCCCGATGCAATTTCTGTGTTTCATCAACACTTTGAAGGTCCACAGATTACAGATTGCCTCCAGATGTGCATCGGAAACTACTTCTGGTCTTCCAGGGAACGACAAAGCGTAGACTGTTTGAGACATTACTCCCATGGAGGAAAGTGCGCATGGTGACTGTTGAATTCAATCCCGATGCAATTTCTGTGTTTCATCAACTGTCTGATAGTCCACGGATTACAGAATGCCTCCAGATGTGCATCAGAAACTACTACTGGACTTCCAGGGAACGATCAAAGCGTAGACTGTTTGAGGCATTACTCTTATGGAGGAAAGTGCGCATGGTGACTGTAGTATTCAATCCCTATGCAATTTTAGTGTTTCATCAACACTCTGATAGTCCACTGTTTAGAGAATGCCTCCAGATGTGCATCGGAAACTACTATTGGTCTTCCAGATAACGATCAAAACTTAGACTGTTAGAGACATTACTCCCATGGAGGAAAGTGCACATGGTGACTGTTGTATTCAATCCCGATAAATGTTCTGTGTTTCATCAACACACTGATAGTCCACAGATTACAGAATACCTCCAGATGTGCATCGGAAACTAACACTGGTCTGCCACGGAATGATAAAAGCGTAGACTGTTTCAGACATTACTAACATGGAGGAATGTGCGCATGGTGACTGTTGTATTCAATCTCGATGCAATTTCTGTGTTTCATCAACAGTCTGATAGTCCACGGATTACAGAATGCCTCCAGATGTGCATCGGAAACTACTACTGGTCTTCCAGGGAACGATCAATGCGTAGACTGTTTGAGACATCACTCTTATTGAGGAAAGTGCGCATGGTGACTGTTGTATTCAATCCCAATGCAATTTTAGTGTTTCATCAACACCCTGATGGTCCACAGATTACAGAATGCCTCCAGATGTGCATCGGAAACTACTATTGGTCTTCCAGGGAATGATCAAAGCGTAGACTGTTATAGACATTACTCTCATGGAGGAAAGTGCGCATGGTGACTGTTGTATTCCACCCCGATGCAATATCTTTGTTTCATCAACACTCTGATAGTCCACAGATTACAGAATGCCTCCAGATGTGCATCGGAAACTAACACTGGTCTTCCAGGGAACGATGAAAGCGTAGACTGTTCGAGACAATACTCCCATGGAGGAAAGTGCGCATGGTGACTGTTGTATTCAATCCCAATGCAATTTCTGTGTTTCATCAACACACAGATATACCACAGATTACAGAATGCTTCCAGATGTGCATCGGAAACTACTATTGGTATTCCAGGGAACGATCAAAGCGTAGACTGTTAGAGACATTACTCCCATTGGGGTAAGTGCGCATAGTGACTGTTATATTCAATCCCGATGCTATTTCTGTGTTTCATCTACTCTCTGATAGTCCACAGATTACAGAATGACTCCAGATGTGCATCGGAAACAACTACTAGACTTCTAGGGAACAATAAAAGCGTAGACTGTTTGAGACAGTACTCTTATGGAAAAAAGTGCGCATGGTTACTGTTGTATACAATCCCGGTCCAATTTTAGTGTTTCATCAACACTCTGATAGTCCACAGATTACAGAATGCCTATAGATGTGCATCGGAAACTACTACTGGTCTTCCTGCTAACGATCAAAGCGTAGACTGTTAGAGACATTACTGTCATGGAAGAAATTGCGCACGGTGACTGTTGTATTCAATCCCGATGCAATTTCTATGTTTCATCAACATTGTGATAGTCCACAGATTACAGATGATTCCAGATGTGCATCGAAAACTACTAATGGACTTCCAGGGAAAGATCAAAGCGTAGACTGTTAGAGACATTACTCCCATGGAGGAAAGTGCGCATGGTGACTGTTGTATTCGATCCCAATGCAATTTCTGTGTTTCATCAACACTCTGATAGTCCACAGATTACAGAATGCCTCCAGATGTGCATCGGAAACTAACACTGGTCTTCCAGGGAAGATCAAAGCGTAGTCTGTTTGAGAATTACTAACATGGAGGAAAGTGCACATGGTGACTGTTGTATTCAATCCCGATGCAATTTCTGTGTTTCATCAACACACAGATATGCCACAGATTACAGAATGCTTCCAGATGTGCATCGGAAACTACTATTGGTCTTCCAGGGAACGATCAAAGCGTAGACTGTTAGAGACATTACTCCCATTGGGGTAAGTGCGCATGGTGACTGTTATATTCAATCCCGATGCTATTTCTGTGTTTCATCTACTCTCTGATAGTCCACAGATTACAGAATGACTCCAGATGTGCATCGGAAACAACTACTAGACTCCTACGGAACAATCAAAGCGTAGACTGTTTGAGACATTACTCTTATGGAAGAAAGTGCGCATGGTTACTGTTGTATTCAATCCCGGTCCAATTTTAGTGTTGCATCAACACTCTGATAGTCCACAGATTACAGAATGCTTCCAGATGTGCATCGGAAACTACTATTGGTCTTCCAGGGAACGATCAAAGTGTAGACTGTTAGAGACATTACTCCTGTGGAGTAAAGTGCGCATGGTGACTGTTGTATTCAATCCCTATGCATTTTCTGTGTTTCATCAACACTCTGATAGTCCACAGATTACAGAATACCTCCAGATGTGCATCGGAAACTAACACAGGTCTTCCAGGGAACGATCAAAGCGTAGACCGTTTGAGACATTACTCCCATGGAGGAAAGTGCGCAAGGTGACTGTTGTATTCAATCCCGATGCAATTTCTGTGTTTCATCAACACCCTGATAGTTCACAGATAACAGAATGCCTCCAGATGTGCATCAGAAACTACTACTGGTCTTCCTGGGAACGATCAAAGCGTAGACTGTTTGAGACATTACTCCCATGGAGGAAAGTGCACATGGTGACTGTTGTATTCAATCTCGATGCAATTTCTGTGTTTCATTAACACTCTGATAGTCCACAGATTACAGAATGCCTCCAGATGTGCGTCGGAATCTACTTCTGGTCTTCCAGGGAACTGTCAAAGCGTAGACTGTTTGAGACATTACCGCCATTGGGGTAAGTGCGCATGGTGACTGTTATATTCAATTCCGATGCTATTTCTGTGTTTCATCAACACTCTGATACTCCACAGATTAAAGAATGCCTCCAGATGTGCATCGGAAACTACTACTGGTCTTCCAGGGAACGATCAAAGCGTAGTCTGTTTGAGACATTACGGACATGGAGGAAAGTGCGCATGGTGACTGTTGTATTCAACCCCAATGCAGTTTTGGTGTTTCATCAACACTCTGATAGTCCACAGATTACAGAATGCCTCCAGATGTGCATCGGAAACTACTATTGCTCTTCCGGGGAACGATCAAAGCGTAGAATGCTAGAGACATTACTTTCATGGAGGAAAATGCACATGTTGACTGTTCTATTCAATCCCGATGCAATTTCTGTGTTTCATCAACACTCTGATAGTCCACAGATTACAGAATACCTCCAGATGTGCATCGGAAACTAACACTGGTCTTCCAGTGAACGATCAAAGCGTAGACTGTATCAGACATTACTAACATGGAGGAAAGTGCGCATGGTGTCTGTTGTATTCTACCAGGATGCAATTTCTGTGTTTCATCAACAGTCTGATAGTCCACGGATTACAGAATGCCTCCAGATGTGCATCGGAAACTACTACTGGTCTTCCAGGGAACGATCAATGCGTAGACTGTTTGAGACATCACTCTTATTGAGGAAAGTGCGCATGGTGACTGTTGTATTCAATCCCAATGCAATTTTAGTGTTTCATCAACACCCTGATAGTCCACAGATTACAGAATGCCTCCAGATGTGCATCGGAAACTACTATTGGTCTTCCAGGGAATGATCAAAGCGTAGACTGTTAGAGACATTACTCTCATGGAGGAAAGTGCGCATGGTGACTGTTGTATTCAATCCCGATGCAATATCTTTGTTTCATCAACACTCTGATAGTCCACAGATTACAGAATGCCTCTAGATGTGCATCGGAAACTAACACTGGTCTTCCAGGGAACGATGAAAGCGTAGACTGTTTGAGACATTACTCCCATGGAGGAAAGTGCGCAAGGTGACTGTTGTATTCAATCCCGATGCAATTTCTGTGTTTCATCAACACACAGATATACCACAGATTACAGAATGCTTCCAGATGTGCATCGGAAACTACTATTGGTCTTCCAGGGAACGATCAAAGCGTAGACTGTTAGATACATTACTCCCATTGGGGTAAGTGCGCATGGTGACTGTTATATTCAATCCCGATGCTATTTCTGTGTTTCATCTACTCTCTGATAGTCCACAGATTACAGAATGACTCCAGATGTGCATCGGAAACAACTACTAGACTTCTAGGGAACAATCAAACCGTAGACTGTTTGAGACATTACTCTTATGGAAGAAAGTGCGCATGGTTACTGTTGTATTCAATCCCGGTCCAGTTTTAGTGTTTCATCAACAATCTGATAGTCCACAGATTACAGAATGCCTATGGATGTGCATCGGAAACTAACACTGGTCTTCCAGGGAACGATCAAAGCGTAGACTGTTTGAGAATTACTAACATGGAGGAAAGTGCGCATGGTGACTGTTATATTCAATCCCGATGCTATTTCTGTGTTTCATCTACTCTCTGATAGTCCGCAGATTACAGAATGACTCCAGATGTGCATCGGAAACAACTACTAGACTTCTAGGGAACAATCAAAGCGTAGACTGTTTGAGACATTACTCTTATGGAAGAAAGTGCGCATGGTTACTGTTGTATTCAATCCCGGTCCAATTTTAGTGTTTCATCAACACTCTGATAGTCCACAGATTACAGAATGCTTCCAGATGTGCATCGGAAACTACTATTGGTCTTCCAGGGAACGATCAAAGCGTAGACTGTTAGAGACATTACTCCTGTGGAGTAAAGTGCGCATGGTGACTGTTGTATTCAATCCCTATGCATTTTCTGTGTTTCATCAACACTCTGATAGTCCACAGATTACAGAATACCTCCAGATGTGCATCAGAAACTACTACTGGTCTTCCTGGGAACGATCAAAGCGTAGACTGTTTGAGACATTACTCTCATGGAGGAAAGTGCACATGGTGACTGTTGTATTCAATCTCGATGCAATTTCTGTGTTTCATTAACACTCTGATAGTCCACAGACTACAGAATGCCTCCAGATGTGCATCGGAATCTACTTCTGGTCTTCCAGGGAACTGTCAAAGCGTAGACTGTTTGAGACATTACTGCCATTGGGGTAAGTGCGCATGGTGACTGTTATATTCAATTCCGATGCTATTTCTGTGTTTCATCAACACTCTGATACTCCACAGAATACAGAATGCCTCCAGATGTGCATCGGAAGCTACTACTGGTCTTCCAGGGAACGATCAAAGCGTAGTCTGTTTGAGACATTACGGACATGGAGGAAAGTGCGCATGGTGACTGTTGTATTCAATCCCGATGCAATTTCTGTGTTTCGTCAACAATCTGATAGTTCACAGATAACAGGATGCCTCCAGATGTGCATCAGAAACTACTACTGGTATTCCAGGGAACGATCAAAGCGTAAACTCTTTGAGACATTACTCCCATGGAGGAAAGTGCGCATGGTGACTGTTGTATTCAATCCCGATGCAATTTCTGTGTTTCATCAACATTCTGATACTCCACAGATTACAGAATGCCTCCAGATGTGCATCGGAAACTACTACTGGTCTTCCTGGGAACGATCAAAGCGTAGAATGTTTGAGACATTACTCCCATGGAGAAAAGTGCACATGGTGACTGTTGTATTCAATCCCGATGCAATTTCTGTGTTTCATCAACACTCTGATAGTCCACAGATTACAGAATGCCTCCAGATGTGCATCGGAAACTACTACTGGTCTTCCAGGGAACGATCAAAGCGTAGACTGTTCGAGACATTACTGTCATGGAGGGAAGTGCGCGCGGTGACTGTTGTATTCAATCCCGATGCAATTTCTGTGTTTCATCAACAATCTGATAGTTCACAGATAACAGGATGCCTCCAGATGTGCATCAGAAACTACTACTGGTATTCCAGGTAACGATCAAAGCGTAAACTCATTGAGACATTACTCCCATGGAGGAAAGTGCGCATGGTGACTGTTGTATTCAATCCCGATGCAATTTCTGTGTTTCATCAACATTCTGATACTCCACAGATTACAGAATGCCTCCAGATGTGCATCGGAAACTACTACTGGACTTCCAGGGAACGATCAAAGCGTAGACTGTTTGAGACATTACTCTTATGGAGGAAAGTGCGCATGGTGACTGTTGTATTCAACCCCAATGCAGTTTTGGTGTTTCATCAACACTCTGATAGTCCACAGATTACAGAATGCCTCCAGATGTGCATCGGAAACTACTACTGGTCTTCCAGGGAACGATCAATGCGTAGACTGTTTGAGACATCACTCTTATTGAGGAAAGTGCGCATGGTGACTGTTGTATTCAATCCCAATGCAATTTTAGTGTTTCATCAACACCCTGATAGTCCACAGTTTACAGAATGCCTCCAGATGTGCATCGGAAACTACTATTGGTATTCCAGGGAACGATCAAAGCGTAGACTGTTAGAGACATTACTCCCATTGGGGTAAGTGCACATGGTGACTGTTATATTCAATCCCGATGCTATTTCTGTGTTTCATCTACTCTCTGATAGTCCACAGATTACAGAATGACTCCAGATGTGCATCGGAAACAACTACTAGACTTCTAGGGAACAATCAAAGCGTAGACTGTTTGAGACATTACTCTTATGGAAGAAAGTGCGCATGGTTACTGTTGTATTCAATCCCGGTCCAATTTTAGTGTTTCATCAACAATCTGATAGTCCACAGATTACAGAATGCCTATAGATGTGCATCGGAAACTACTACTGGTCTTCCTGCTAACGATCAAAGCGTAGACTGTTAGAGACATTACTCCCATGGAGGAAAGTGCGCACGGTGACTGTTGTATTCAATCCCGGTCCAATTTTAGTGTTTCATCAACACTCTGATAGTCCACAGATTACAGAATGCTTCCAGATGTGCATCGGAAACTACTATTGGTCTTCCAGGGAACGATCAAAGCGTAGACTGTTAGAGACATTACTCCCATTGGGGTAAGTGCGCATGGTGACTGTTGTATTCAATCCCTATGCATTTTCTGTGTTTCATCAACACTCTGATAGTCCACAGATTACAGAATACCTCCAGATGTGCATCAGAAACTACTACTGGTCTTCCTGGGAACGATCAAAGCGTAGACTGTTTGAGACATTACTCTCATGGAGGAAAGTGCACATGGTGACTGTTGTATTCAATCTCGATGCAATTTCTGTGTTTCATTAACACTCTGATAGTCCACAGACTACAGAATGCCTCCAGATGTGCATCGGAATCTACTTCTGGTCTTCCAGGGAACTGTCAAAGCGTAGACTGTTTGAGACATTACTGCCATTGGGGTAAGTGCGCATGGTGACTGTTATATTCAATTCCGATGCTATTTCTGTGTTTCATCAACACTCTGATACTCCACAGATTACAGAATGCCTCCAGATGTGCATCGGAAGCTACTACTGGTCTTCCAGGGAACGATCAAAGCGTAGTCTGTTTGAGACATTACGGACATGGAGGAAAGTGCGCATGGTGACTGTTGTATTCAATCCCGATGCAATTTCTGTGTTTCGTCAACAATCTGATAGTTCACAGATAACAGGATGCCTCCAGATGTGCATCAGAAACTACTACTGGTATTCCAGGGAACGATCAAAGCGTAAACTCTTTGAGACATTACTCCCATGGAGGAAAGTGCGCATGGTGACTGTTGTATTCAATCCCGATGCAATTTCTGTGTTTCATCAACATTCTGATACTCCACAGATTACAGAATGCCTCCAGATGTGCATCGGAAACTACTACTGGTCTTCCTGGGAACGATCAAAGCGTAGAATGTTTGAGACATTACTCCCATGGAGAAAAGTGCACATGGTGACTGTTGTATTCAATCCCGATGCAATTTCTGTGTTTCATCAACACTCTGATAGTCCACAGATTACAGAATGCCTCCAGATGTGCATCGGAAACTACTACTGGTCTTCCAGGGAAAGATCAAAGCGTAAACACTTTGAGACATTACTCCCATGGAGGAAAGTGCGCAAGGTGACTGTTGTATTCAATCCCGATGCAATTTCTGTGTTTCATCAACACTCTGATAGTTCACAGATAACAGAATGCCTCCCGATGTGCATCAGAAACTACTACTGGTCTTCCTGGGAACGATCAAAGCGTAGACTGTTTGAGACATTACTCCCATGGAGGAAAGAGCACATGGTGACTGTTGTATTCAATCTCGATGCAATTTCTGTGTTTCATTAACACTCTGATAGTCCACAGATTACAGAATGCCTCCAGATGTGCATCGGAATCTACTTCTGGTCTTCCAGGGAACTGCCAAAGCGTAGACTGTTTGAGACATTACTGCCATTGGGGTAAGTGCGCATGGTGACTGTTATATTCAATTCCGATGCTATTTCTGTGTTTCAACTACTCTCTGATAGTCCACAGATTACAGAATGCCTCCAGATGTGCATCGGAAACTACTACTTTTCTTCCAGGGAACGATCAAAGCGTAGACCGTTTGAGACATTACTCCCATGGAGGAAAGTGCGTATGGTAACTGTTGTATTCAATCCCGATGCAATTTTTGTGTTTCATCAACACTCTGATACTCCACAGATTACAGAATGCCTCCAGATGTGCATCGGAAACTACTACTGGTCTTCCAGGGAACGATCAAATCGTAGTCTGTTTGAGACATTACGGACATGGAGGAAAGTGCGCATGGTGACTGTTGTATTCAATCCCGATGCAATTTCTGTGTTTCATCAACAATCTGATAGTTCACAGATAACAGAATGCCTCCAGATGTGCATCAGAATCTACTACTGGTATTCCAGGGAAAGATCAAAGCGTAAACACTTTGAGACATTACTCCCATGGAGGAAAGTGCGCATGGTGACTGTTGTATTCAATCCCGATGCAATTTCTGTGTTTCATCAACATTCTGATACTCCACAGATTACAGAATGCCTCCAGATGTGCATCGGAAACTACTACTGGTCTTCCTGGGAACGATCAAAGCGTAGAATGTTTGAGACATTACTCCCATGGAGAAAAGTGCACTTGGTGACTGTTGTATTCAATCCCGATGCAATTTCTGTGTTTCATCAACACTCTGATAGTCCACAGATTACAGAATGCCTCCAGATGTGCATCGGAATCTACTTCTGGTCTTCCAGGAACTATCAAAGCGTAGACAGTTAGAGACATTTTCCCCATTAGGGTAAGTGCGCATGGTGACTGTTATATTCAATCCCGATGCTATTTCTGTGTTTCATCTACTCTCTGATAGTCCACAGATTACAGAATGACTCCAGATGTGCATCGGAAACTACTACTGGTATTCCAGGGAACGATCTAAGCGTAGACTGTTCGAGACATTACTGTCATGGAGGGAAGTGCGCGCGGTGACTGTTGTATTCAATCCCGATGCAATTTCTATGTTTCATCAACACTCTGATAGTCCACAGATTACAGATTGCCTCCAGATGTGCATCGGAAACTACTATTGCTCTTCCGGGGAACGATCAAAGCGTAGAATGCTAGAGACATTACTCTCATGGAGGAAAATGCACATGTTGACTGTTGTATTCAATCCCGATGCAATTTCTGTGTTTCATCAACACTCTGATAGTCCACAGATTACAGAATACCTCCAGATGTGCATCGGAAACTAACACTGGTCTTCCAGTGAACGATCAAAGCGTAGACTGTATCAGACATTACTAACATGGAGGAAAGTGCGCATGGTGACTGTTGTATTCAATCCCGATGCAATATCTTTGTTTCATCAACACTCTGATAGTCCACAGATTACAGAATGCCTCCAGATGTGCATCGTAATCTAACACTGGTCTTCCAGGGAACGATGAAAGCGTACACTGTTTGAGACATTACTCCCATGGAGGAAAGTGCGCATGGTGACTGTTGTATTCAATCCCAATGCAATTTCTGTGTTTCATCAACACACAGATATACCACAGATTACAGAATGCTTCCAGATGTGCATCGGAAACTTCTATTGGTCTTCCAGGGAATGATCAAAGCGTAGACTGTTAGAGACATTACTCTCATGGAGGAAAGTGCGCATGGTGACTGTTCTATTCAATCCCGATGCAATATCTTTGTTTCATCAACACTCTGATAGTCCACAGATTACAGAATGACTCCAGATGTGCATCGAAAACAACTACTAGACTTCTAGGGAACAATCAAAGCGTAGACTGTTTGAGACATTACTCTTATGGAAGAAAGTGCGCATGGTTACTGTTGTATTCAATCCCGGTCCAATTTTAGTGTTTCATCAACAATCTGATAGTCCACAGATTACAGAATGCCTATAGATGTGCATCGGAAACTAACACTGGTCTTCCAGGGAACGATCAAAGCGTAGACTGTTTGAGAATTACTAACATGGAGGAAAGTGCGCATGGTGACTGTTGTATTCAATCCCGATGCAATTTCTGTGTTTCATCAACACACAGATATACCACAGATTACAGAATGCTTCCAGATGTGCATCGGAAACTACTATTGGTCTTCCAGGGAACGATCAAAGCGTAGACTGTTAGAGACATTACTCCTGTGGAGTAAAGTGCGCATGGTGACTGTTGTATTCAATCCCTATGCATTTTCTGTGTGTCATCAACACTCTGATAGTCCACAGATTACAGAATACCTCCAGATGTGCATCGGAAACTAACACAGGTCTTCCAGGGAACGATCAAAGCGTAGACCGTTTGAGACATTACTCCCATGGAGGAAAGTGCGCAAGGTGACTGTTGTATTCAATCCCGATGCAATTTCTGTGTTTCATCAACACTCTGATAGTTCACAGATAACAGAATGCCTCCAGATGTGCATCAGAAACTACTACTGGTCTTCCTGGGAACGATCAAAGCGTAGACTGTTTGAGACATTACTCCCATGGAGGAAAGTGCACATGGTGACTGTTGTATTCAACCTCGACGCAATTTCTGTGTTTCATTAACACTCTGATAGTCCACAGATTACAGAATGCCTCCAGATGTTCATCGGAATCTACTTCTGGTCTTCCAGGGAACGATCAAAGCGTAGTCTGTTTGAGACATTACGGACATGGAGGAAAGTGCGCATGGTGACTGTTGTATTCAATCCCGATGCAATTTCTGTGTTTCATCAACAATCTGATAGTTCACAGATAACAGAATGCCTCCAGATGTGCATAAGAAGCTACTACTGGTATTCCAGGGAACGATCAAAGCGTAAACTCTTTGAGACATTACTCCCATGGAGGAAAGTGCGCATGGTGACTGTTGTATTCAATCCCGATGCAATTTCTGTGCTTCATCAACATTCTGATACTCCACAGATTACAGAATGCCTCCAGATGTGCATCGGAAACTACTACTGGTCTTCCTGGGAACGATCAAAGCGTAGAATGTTTGAGACATTACTCCCATGGAGAAAAGTGCACATGGTGACTGTTGTATTCAATCCCGATGCAATTTCTGTGTTTCATCAACACTCTGATAGTCCACAGATTACAGAATGCCTCCAGATGTGCATCGGAATCTACTTCTGGTCTTCCAGGAACTATCAAAGCGTAGACAGTTAGAGACATTACTCCCATTGGGGTAAGTGCGCATGGTGACTGTTATATTCAATCCCGATGCTATTTCTGTGTTTCATCTACTCTCTGATAGTCCACAGATTACAGAATGACTCCAGATGTGCATCGGAAACTACTACTGGTCTTCCAGGGAACGATCAAAGCGTAGACTGTTCGAGACATTACTGTCATGGAGGGAAGTGCGCGCGGTGACTGTTGTATTCAATCCCGATGCAATTTCTGTGTTTCATCAACAGTCTGATAGTCCACGGATTACAGAATGCCTCCAGATGTGCATCGGAAACTACTACTGGACTTCCAGGGAACGATCAAAGCGTAGACTGTTTGAGACATTACTCCCATGGAGGAAAGTGCGCATGGTGACTGTTGTATTTAACCCCAATGCAGTTTTGGTGTTTCATCAACACTCTGATAGTCCACAGATTACAGAATGCCTCCAGATGTGCATCGGAAACTACTATTGCTCTTCCGGGGAACGATCAAAGCGTAGACTGCTAGAGACATTACTCTCATGGAGGAAAATGAACATGTTGACTGTTGTATTCAATCCCGATGCAATTTCTGTGTTTCATCAACACTCTGATAGTCCACAGATTACAGAATACCTCCAGATGTGCATCGGAAACTAACACTGGTCTTCCAGGGAACGATCAAAGCGTAGACTGTATCAGACATTACTAACATGGAGGAAAGTGCGCATGGTGTCTGTTGTATTCTACCAGGATGCAATTTCTGTGTTTCATCAACAGTGTGATAGTCCACAGATTACAGAATGCCTCCAGATGTGCATCGGAAACTACTACTGGTCTTCCAGGGAACGATCAATGCGTAGACTGTTTGAGACATCACTCTTATTGAGGAAAGTGTGCATGGTGACTGTTGTATTCAATCCCAATGCAATTTTAGTGTTTCATCAACACCCTGATAGTCCACAGATTACAGAATGCCTCCAGATGTGCATCGGAAACTACTATTGGTCTTCCAGGGAATGATCAAATCGTAGACTGTTAGAGACATTACTCTCATGGAGGAAAGTGCGCATGGTGACTGTTGTATTCAATCCCGATGCAATTTCTGTGTTTCATCAACAGTCTGATAGTCCACGGATTACAGAATGCCTCCAGATGTGCATCGGAAACTACTACTGGTCTTCCAGGGAACGATCAAATCGTAGGCAGTTTGAGACATTAATCCCATGGAGGAAGGTGTGCATGGTGAATGTTGTATTCAATCCCGATGCAATTCCTGTGTTTCATCAATACTCTGTTACTCCACAGATTTCAGAATGCCTCCAGATGTGCATCGGAAACTACTACTGGTCCTCCAGGGAACTATTAAAGCGTAGACTGTTTGAGACATTACTCCCATGGAAGAAAGTGCGCATGGTAACTGTTGTATTCAATCCCAATGCAATTTCTGTGTTTCATCAACACTCTGATAGTCCACAGATTACAGAATGCCTATAGATGTGCATCGGAAACTACTACTGGTCTTCCTGCTAACGATCAAAGCGTAGACTGTTTGAGACATTACTCCCATGGAGGAAAGTGCACATGGTGACTGTTTCATTCAATCCCGATGCAATTTCTGTGTTTCATCAACGGTCTGATAGTCCACAGATTACAGAATACCTCCAGATGTGCATCGGAAACTACTACTGGTCTTCCAGGGAACGATCAAAGCGTAGTCTGTTTGAGACATTACGGACATGGAGGAAAGTGCGCATGGTGACTGTTGTATTCAATCCCGATGCAATTTCTGTGTTTCATCAACAATCTGATAGTTCACAGATAACAGAATGCCTCCAGATGTGCATCAGAAGCTACTACTGGTATTCCAGGGAACGATCAAAGCGTAAACTCTTTGAGACATTACTCCCATGGAGGAAAGTGCGCATGGTGACTGTTGTATTCAATCCTGATGCAATTTCTGTGTTTCATCAACATTCTGATACTCCACAGATTACAGAATGCCTTCAGATGTGCATCGGAAACTACTACTGGTCTTCCAGGGAACGATCAAAGCGTAGAATGTTTGAGACATTACTCCCATGGAGAAAAGTGCACATGGTGACTGTTGTATTCAATCCCGATGCAATTTCTGTGTTTCATCAACACTCTGATAGTCCGCAGATTACAGAATGCCTCCAGATGTGCATCGGAATCTACTTCTGGTCTTCCAGGAACTATCAAAGCGTAGACAGTTAGAGACATTATTCCCATTGGGGTAAGTGCGGATGGTGACTGTTATATTCAATCCCGATGCTATTTCTGTGTTTCATCTACTCTCTGATAGTCCACAGATTACAGAATGACTCCAGATGTGCATCGGAAACTACTACTGGTCTTCCAGGGAACGATCAAAGCGTAGACTGTTCGAGACATTACTGTCATGGAGGAAAATGCACATGTTGACTGTTGTATTCAAACCCGATGCAATTTCTGTGTTTCATCAACACTCTGATAGTCCACAGATAACAGAATACCTCCAGATGTGCATCGGAAACTAACACTGGTCTTCCAGTGAACGATCAAAGCGTAGACTGTATCTGACATTACTAACATGGAGGAAAGTGCGCATGGTGTCTGTTGTATTCTACCAGGATGCAATTTCTGTGTTTCATCAACAGTCTGATAGTCCACGGATTACAGAATGCCTCCAGATGTGCATCGGAAACTACTACTGGTCTTCCAGGGAACGATCAATGCGTAGACTGTTTGAGACATCACTCTTATTGAGGAAAGTGCGCATGGTGACTGTTGTATTCAATCCCAATGCAATTTTAGTGTTTCATCAACACCCTGATAGTCCACAGATTACAGAATGCCTCCAGATGTGCATCGGAAACTACTATTGGTCTTCCAGGGAATGATCAAAGCGTAGACTGTTACAGACATTACTCTCATGGAGGAAAGTGCGCATGGTGACTGTTGTATAAAATCCCGATGCAATATCTTTGTTTCATCAACACTCTGATAGTCCACAGATTACAGAATGCCTCCAGATGTGCATCGGAAACTAACACTGGTCTTCCAGGGAACGATGAAAGCGTAGACTGTTTGAGACATTACTCCCATGGAGGAAAGTGCGCATGGTGACTGTTGTATTCAATCCCAATGCAATTTCTGTGTTTCATCGACACACAGATATACCACAGATTACAGAATGCTTCCAGATGTGCATCGGAAACTACTATTGGTATTCCAGGGAACGATCAAAGCGTAGACTGTTAGAGACATTACTCCCATTGGGGTAAGTGCACATGGTGACTGTTATATTCAATCCCGATGCTATTTCCGTGTTTCATCTACTCTCTGATAGTCCACAGATTACAGAATGACTCCAGATGTGCATCGGAAACAACTACTAGACTTCTAGGGAACAATCAAAGCGTAGACTGTTAGAGACATTACTCCTGTGGAGTAAAGTGCGCATGGTGACTGTTGTATTCAATCCCTATGCATTTTCTGTGTTTCATCAACACTCTGATAGTCCACAGATTACAGAATACCTCCAGATGTGCATCGGAAACTAACACAGGTCTTCCAGGGAACGATCAAAGCGTAGACTGTTTGAGACATTACTCCCATGGAGGAAAGTGCGCAAGGTGACTGTTGTATTCAATCCCGATGCAATTTCTGTGTTTCATCAACACTCTGATAGTTCACAGATAACAGAATGCCTCCCGATGTGCATCAGGAAACTACTACTGGCCTTCCTGGGAACGATCAAAGCGTAGACTGTTTGAGACATTACTCCCATGGAGGAAAGTGCACATGGTGACTGTTGTATTCAATCTCGATGCAATTTCTGTGTTTCATTAACACTCTGATAGTCCACAGATTACAGAATGCCTCCAGATGTACATCGGAAACTACTACTTTTCTTCCAGGGAACGATCAAAGCGTAGACCGTTTGAGACATTACTCCCATGGAGGAAAGTGCGTATGGTAACTGTTGTATTCAATCCCGATGCAATTTTTGTGTTTCATCAACACTCTGATACTCCACAGATTACAGAATGCCTCCAGATGTGCATCGGAAACTACTACTGGTCTTCCAGGGAACGATCAAAGCGTAGTCTGTTTGAGACATTACGGACATGGAGGAAAGTGCGCATGGTGACTGTTGTATTCAATCCCGATGCAATTTCTGTGTTTCATCAACAATCTGATAGTTCACAGATAACAGAATGCCTCCAGATGTGCATCAGAAGCTACTACTGGTATTCCAGGGAACGATCAAAGCGTAAACTCTTTGAGACATTACTCCCATGGAGGAAAGTGCGCATGGTGACTGTTGTATTCAATCCCGATGCAATTTCTGTGTTTCATCAACATTCTGATACTCCACAGATTACAGAATGCCTCCAGATGTGCATCGGAAACTACTACTGGTCTTCCTGGGAACGATCAAAGCGTAGAATGTTTGAGACATTACTCCCATGGAGAAAAGTGCACATGGTGACTGTTGTATTCAATCCCGATGCAATTTCTGTGTTTCATCAACACTCTGATAGTCCACAGATTACAGAATGCCTCCAGATGTGCATCGGAATCTACTTCTGGTCTTCCAGGAACTATCAAAGCGTAGACAGTTAGAGACATTACTCCCATTGGGGTAAGTGCGCATGGTGACTGTTATATTCAATCCCGATGCTATTTCTGTGTTTCATCTACTCTCTGATAGTCCACAGATTACAGAATGACTCCAGATGTGCATCGGAAACTACTACTGGTCTTCCAGGGAACGATCAAAGCGTAGACTGTTCGAGACATTACTGTCATGGAGGGAAGTGCGCGCGGTGACTGTTGTATTCAATCCCGATGCAATTTCTGTGTTTCATCAACAGTCTGATAGTCCACGGATTACAGAATGCCTCCAGATGTGCATCGGAAACTACTACTGGACTTCCAGGGAACGATCAAAGCGTAGACTGTTTGAGACATTACTCCCATGGAGGAAAGTGCGCATGGTGACTGTTGTATTTAACCCCAATGCAGTTTTGGTTTTTCATCAACACTCTGATAGTCCACAGATTACAGAATGCCTCCAGATGTGCATCGGAATCTACTATTGCTCTTCCGGGGGACGATCAAAGCGTAGACTGCTAGAGACATTACTCTCATGGAGGAAAATGCACATGTTGACTGTTGTATTCAATCCCGATGCAATTTCTGTGTTTCATCAACACTCTGATAGTCCACAGATTACAGAATACCTCCAGATGTGCATCGGAAACTAACACTGGTCTTCCAGGGAACGATCAAAGCGTAGACTGTATCAGACATTACTAACATGGAGGAAAGTGCGCATGGTGTCTGTTGTATTCTACCAGGATGCAATTTCTGTGTTTCATCAACAGTCTGATAGTCCACGGATTACAGAATGCCTCCAGATGTGCATCGGAAACTACTACTGGTCTTCCAGGGAACGATCAATGCGTAGACTGTTTGAGACATCACTCTTATTGAGGAAAGTGTGCATGGTGACTGTTGTATTCAATCCCAATGCAATTTTAGTGTTTCATCAACACCCTGATAGTCCACAGATTACAGAATGCCTCCAGATGTGCATCGGAAACTACTATTGGTCTTCCAGGGAATGATCAAATCGTAGACTGTTAGAGACATTACTCTCATGGAGGAAAGTGCGCATGGTGACTGTTGTATTCAATCCCGATGCAATTTCTGTGTTTCATCAACAGTCTGATAGTCCACGGATTACAGAATGCCTCCAGATGTGCATCGGAAACTACTACTGGTCTTCCAGGGAACGATCAAATCGTAGGCAGTTTTAGACATTAATCCCATGGAGGAAGGTGTGCATGGTGAATGTTGTATTCAATCCCGATGCAATTTCTGTGTTTCATCAATACTCTGATACTCCACAGATTTCAGAATGCCTCCAGATGTGCATCGGAAACCACTACTGGTCCTCCAGGGAACTATTAAAGCGTAGACTGTTTGAGACATTACTCCCATGGAAGAAAGTGCGCATGGTAACTGTTGTATTCAATCCCAATGCAATTTCTGTGTTTCATCAACACTCTGATAGTCCACAGATTACAGAATGCCTATAGATGTGCATCGGAAACTACTACTGGTCTTCCTGCTAACGATCAAAGCGTAGACTGTTTGAGACATTACTCCCATGGAGGAAAGTGCACATGGTGACTGTTTCATTCAATCCCGATGCAATTTCTGTGTTTCATCAACGCTCTGATAGTCCACAGATTACAGAATGCCTCCAGATGTGCATCAGAAAATACTACTGGTCTTCCAGGGAACGATCAAAGCGTAGACTGTTTGAGACATTACTCCCATGGAGGAAAGTGCGCACGGTGACTGTTGTATTCAATCCCGATGCAATTTCTGTGTTTCATCAACAGTCTGATAGTCCACAGATTACAGATGCCTCCAGATGTGCATCGAAAACTACTAATGGACTTCCAGGGAACGATCAAAGCGTAGACTGTTAGAGACATTATTCCCATGGAGGAAAGTGCGCATGGTGACTGTTGTATTCGATCCCGATGCAATTTCTGTGTTTCATCAACACTCTGATAGTCCACAAGTTACAGAATGCCTCCAGATGTGCATCGGAAACTAACACTGGTCTTCCAGGGAACGATCAAAGCGTAGACTGTTTGAGAATTACTAACATGGAGGAAAGTGCGCATGGTGACTGTTGTATTCAATCCCGATGCAATTTCTGTGTTTCATCAACACACAGATATACCACAGATTACAGAATGCTTCCAGATGTGCATCGGAAACTACTATTGGTCTTCCAGGGAACGATCAAAGCGTAGACTGTTAGAGACATTACTCCCATTGGGGTAAGTGCGCATGGTGACTGTTATATTAAATCCCGATGCTATTTCTGTGTTTCATCTAGTCTCTGATAGTCCACAGATTACAGAATGACTCCAGATGTGCAATGGAAACTACTACTAGACTTCTAGGGAACAATCAAAGCGTAGACTGTTTGAGACATTACTCTTATGGAAGAAAGTGCGCATGGTTACTGTTGTATTCAATCCCGGTCCAATTTTAGTGTTTCATCAACACTCTGATAGTCCACAGATTACAGAATGCTTCCAGATGTGCATCGGAAACTACTATTTTTCTTCCAGGGAACGATCAAAGCGTAGACTGTTAGAGACATTACTCCTGTGGAGTAAAGTGCGCATGGTGACTGTTGTATTCAATCCCTATGCATTTTCTGTGTTTCATCAACACTCTGATAGTCCACAGATTACAGAATGCCTCCAGATGTGCATCGGAATCTACTTCTTGTCTTCCAGGGAACTGTCAAAGCGTAGACTGTTTGAGACATTACTGCCATTGGGGTAAGTGCGCATGGTGACTGTTATATTCAATTCCGATGCTATTTCTGTGTTTCAACTACTCTCTGATAGTCCACAGATTACAGAATGCCTCCAGATGTGCATCGGAAACTACTACTTTTCTTCCAGGGAACGATCAAAGCGTAGACCGTTTGAGACATTACTCCCATGGAGGAAAGTGCGTATGGTAACTGTTGTATTCAATCCCGATGCAATTTTAGTGTTTCATCAACACTTTGAATGTCCAAAGATTACAGAATGCCTCCAGATGTGCATCGGAAACAACTACTGGTCTTCCAGGGAACGATCAAAGCGTAGACTGTTTGAGACATTACGCACATGGAGGAAAGTGCGCATGGTGACTGTTGTATTCAATCCCGATGCAATTTCTGTGTTTCATCAACAATCTGATAGTTCACAGATAACAGAATGCCTCCAGATGCGCATCAGAAACTACTACTGGTATTCCAGGGAACGATCAAAGCGTAGAATGTTTGAGACATTACTCCCATGGAGAAAAGTGCACATGGTGACTGTTGTATTCAATCCCGATGCAATATCTGTGTTTCATCAACACTCTGATAGTCCACAGATTACAGAATGCCTCCAGATGTGCATCGGAATCTACTTCTGGTCTTCCAGGAACTATCAAAGCGTAGACAGTTAGAGCCATTACTCCCATTGGGGTAAGTGCGCATGGTGACTGTTATATTCAATCCCGATGCTATTTCTGTGTTCCATCTACTCTCTGATAGTCCACAGATTACAGAATGACTCCAGATGTGCATCGGGAACTACTACTGGTCTTCCAGGGAACGATCAAAGCGTAGACTGTTCGAGACATTACTGTCATGGAGGGAAGTGCGCGCGGTGACTGTTGTATTCAATCCCGATGCAATTTCTGTGTTTCATCAACAGTCTGATATCTCACGGATTACAGAATGCCTCCAGTTGTGCATCGGAAACTACTACTGGACTTCCAGGGAACGATCAAAGCGTAGACTGTTTGAGACAATACTGTTATGGAGGAAAGTGCGCATGGTGACTGTTGTATTCAATCCCAATGCAATTTTAGTGTTTCAACAACACTCTGATAGTCCACATATTACAGAATGCCTCCAGATGTGCATCGGAAACTACTACTAGACTTCTAGGTAACAATCAAAGCGTAGACTGTTTGAGACATTACTCTTATGGAAGAAAGTGCGCATGGTTACTGTTGTATTCAATCCCGGTCCAATTTTAGTGTTTCATCAACACTCTGATAGTCCACAGATTACAGAATGCTTCCCGATGTGCATCGGAAACTACTATTGGTCTTCCAGGGAACGATCAAAGCGTAGACTGTTAGAGACATTACTCCTGTGGAGTAAAGTGCGCATGGTGACTGTTGTATTCAATCCCTATGCATTCTCTGTGTTTCATCAACACTCTGATAGTCCACAGATTACAGAATACCTCCAGATGTGCATCGGAAACTAACACAGGTCTTCCAGGGAACGATCAAAGCGTAGACCGTTTGAGACATTACTCCCATGGATGAAAGTGCGCAAGGTGACTGTTGTATTCAATCCCGATGCAATTTCTGTGTTTCATCAACACTCTGATAGTCCACAGATTACAGAATGCCTCCAGATGTGCATCGGAAACTACTATTGGTCTTCCAGGGAATGATCAAAGCGTAGACTGTTACAGACATTACTCTCATGGAGGAAAGTGCGCATGGTGACTGTTGTATAAAATCCCGATGCAATATCTTTGTTTCATCAACACTCTGATAGTCCACAGATTACAGAATGCCTCCAGATGTGCATCGGAAACTAACACTGGTCTTCCAGGGAACGATGAAAGCGTAGACTGTTTGAGACATTACTCCCATGGAGGAAAGTGCGCATGGTGACTGTTGTATTCAATCCCAATGCAATTTCTGTGTTTCATCGACACACAGATATACCACAGATTACAGAATGCTTCCAGATGTGCATCGGAAACTACTATTGGTATTCCAGGGAACGATCAAAGCGTAGACTGTTAGAGACATTACTCCCATTGGGGTAAGTGCACATGGTGACCGTTATATTCAATCCCGATGGTATTTCTGTGTTTCATCTACTCTCTGATAGTCCACAGATTACAGAATGACTCCAGATGTGCATCGGAAACAACTACTAGACTTCTAGGGAACAATCAAAGCGTAGACTGTTAGAGACATTACTCCTGTGGAGTAAAGTGCGCATGGTGACTGTTGTATTCAATCCCTATGCATTTTCTGTGTTTCATCAACACTCTGATAGTCCACAGATTACAGAATACCTCCAGATGTGCATCGGAAACTAACACAGGTCTTCCAGGGAACGATCAAAGCGTAGACTGTTTGAGACATTACTCCCATGGAGGAAAGTGCGCAAGGTGACTGTTGTATTCAATCCCGATGCAATTTCTGTGTTTCATCAACACTCTGATAGTTCACAGATAACAGAATGCCTCCCGATGTGCATCAGAAACTACTACTGGTCTTCCTGGGAACGATCAAAGCGTAGACTGTTTGAGACATTACTCCCATGGAGGAAAGTGCACATGGTGACTGTTGTATTCAATCTCGATGCAATTTCTGTGTTTCATTAACACTCTGATGGTCCACAGATTACAGAATGCCTCCAGATGTGCATCGGAAACTACTACTTTTCTTCCAGGGAACGATCAAAGCGTAGACCGTTTGAGACATTACTCCCATGGAGGAAAGTGCGTATGGTAACTGTTTTATTCAATCCCGATGCAATTTTTGTGTTTCATCAACACTCTGATACTCCACAGATTACAGAATGCCTCCAGATGTGCATCGGAAACTACTACTGGTCTTCCAGGGAACGATCAAAGCGTAGTCTGTTTGAGACCTTACGGACATGGAGGAAAGTGCGCATGGTGACTGTTGTATTCAATCCCGATGCAATTTCTGTGTTTCATCAACAATCTGATAGTTCACAGATAACAGAATGCCTCCAGATGCGCATCAGAAACTACTACTGGTATTCCAGGGAACGATCAAAGCGTAGAATGTTTGAGACATTACTCCCATGGAGAAAAGTGCACATGGTGACTGTTGTATTCAATCCCGATGCAATATCTGTGTTTCATCAACACTCTGATAGTCCACAGATTACAGAATGCCTCCAGATGTGCATCGGAATCTACTTCTGGTCTTCCAGGAACTATCAAAGCGTAGACAGTTAGAGCCATTACTCCCATTGGGGTAAGTGCGCATGGTGACTGTTATATTCAATCCCGATGCTATTTCTGTGTTCCATCTACTCTCTGATAGTCCACAGATTACAGAATGACTCCAGATGTGCATCGGGAACTACTACTGGTCTTCCAGGGAACGATCAAAGCGTAGACTGTTCGAGACATTACTGTCATGGAGGGAAGTGCGCGCGGTGACTGTTGTATTCAATCCCGATGCAATTTCTGTGTTTCATCAACAGTCTGATATCTCACGGATTACAGAATGCCTCCAGTTGTGCATCGGAAACTACTACTGGACTTCCAGGGAACGATCAAAGCGTAGACTGTTTGAGACAATACTGTTATGGAGGAAAGTGCGCATGGTGACTGTTGTATTCAATCCCAATGCAATTTTAGTGTTTCATCAACACTCTGATAGTCCACATATTACAGAATGCCTCCAGATGTGCATCGGAAACTACTACTAGACTTCTAGGTAACAATCAAAGCGTAGACTGGTTGAGACATTACTCTTATGGAAGAAAGTGCGCATGGTTACTGTTGTATTCAATCCCGGTCCAATTTTAGTGTTTCATCAACACTCTGATAGTCCACAGATTACAGAATGCTTCCCGATGTGCATCGGAAACTACTATTGGTCTTCCAGGGAACGATCAAAGCGTAGACTGTTAGAGACATTACTCCTGTGGAGTAAAATGCGCATGGTGACTGTTGTATTCAATCCCTACGCATTCTCTGTGTTTCATCAACACTCTGATAGTCCACAGATTACAGAATACCTCCAGATGTGCATCGGAAACTAACACAGGTCTTCCAGGGAACGATCAAAGCGTAGACCGTTTGAGACATTACTCCCATGGATGAAAGTGCGCAAGGTGACTGTTGTATTCAATCCCGATGCAATTTCTGTGTTTCATCAACACTCTGATAGTTCACAGATAACTGAATGCCTCCAGATGTGCATCAGAAACTACTACTGGTCTTCCTGGGAACGATCAAAGCGTAGACTGTTTGAGACATTACTCCCATGGAGGAAAGTGCACATGGTGACTGTTGTATTCAATCCCGATGCAATTTCTGTGTTTCATTAACACTCTGATAGTCCACAGATTACAGAATGCCTCCAGATGTGCATCGGAATCAACTTCTGGTCTTCCAGGGAACTGTCAAAAACGTAGACTGTTTGAGACATTACCGCCATTGGGGTAAGTGCGCATGGTGACTGTTATATTCAATTCCGATGCTATTTCTGTGTTTCAACTACTCTCTGATAGTCCACAGATTACAGAATGCCTCCAGATGTGCATCGGAAACTACTACTTTTCTTCCAGGGAACGATCAAAGCGTAGACCGTTTGAGACATTACTCCCATGGAGGAAAGTGCGTATGGTAACTGTTGTATTCAATCCCGATGCAATTTTTGTGTTTCATCAACACTCTGATACTCCACAGATTACTGAATGCCTCCAGATGTGCATCGGAAACTACTACTGGTCTTCCAGGGAACGATCAAAGCGTAGACTGTTTGATACATTACGCACATGGAGGAAAGTGCGCATGGTGACTGTTGTATTCAATCCCGATGCAATTTCTGTGTTTCATCAACAATCTGATAGTTCACAGATAACAGAATGCCTCCAGATGTGCATCAGAAACTACTACTGGTCTTCCAGGGAACGATCAAAGCGTAGACTGTTTGAGACATTACGCACATGGAGGAAAGTGCGCATGGTGACTGTTGTATTCAATCCCCATGCAATTTCTTTGTTTCATCAACAGTCTGATATTTCACGGATTACAGAATGCCTCCAGTTGTGCATCGGAAACTACTACTGGACTTCCAGGGAACGATCAAAGCGTAGACTGTTTGAGACAATACTGTTATGGAGGAAAGTGCGCATGGTGACTGTTGTATTCAATCCCAATGCAATTTTAGTGTTTCATCAACACTCTGATAGTCCACAGATTACAGAATGCCTCCAGATGTGCATCGGAGACTACTATTGGTCTTCCAGGGAACGATCAAAGCGTAGACTGTTAGAGACTTTACTCCCATGGAGGAAAGTGCGCATGATGACTGTTGTATTCAATCCCGATGCAATTTCTTTGTTTCATCAACAGTCTGATATTTCACGGATTACAGAATGCCTCCAGTTGTGCATCGGAAACTACTACTGGTCTTCCAGGGAACGATCAAAGCGTAGACTGTTTGAGACATTACGCACATGGAGGAAAGTGCGCATGGTGACTGTTGTATTCAATCCCGATGCAATTTCTCTGTTTCATCAACAGTCTGATATTTCACGGATTACAGAATGCCTCCAGTTGTGCATCGGAAACTAGTACTGGTCTTCCAGGGAACGATCAAAGCGTAGACTGTTTGATACATTACGCACATGGAGGAAAGTGCGCATGGTGACTGTTGTATTCAATCCCGATGCAATTTCTGTGTTTCATCAACAATCTGATAGTTCACAGATAACAGAATGCCTCCAGATGTGCATCAGAAACTACTACTGGTCTTCCAGGGAACGATCAAAGCGTAGACTGTTTGAGACATTACGCACATGGAGGAAAGTGCGCATGGTGACTGTTGTATTCAATCCCGATGCAATTTCTTTGTTTCATCAACAGTCTGATATTTCACGGATTACAGAATGCCTCCAGTTGTGCATCGGAAACTACTATTGGTCTTCCAGGGAACGATCAAAGCGTAGACTGTTTGAGACATTACTCCTATGGAGCAAAGTGCGCATGGTGACTGTTGTATTCAATCCCGATGCAATTTCTGTGTTTCATCAACACTCTGATAGACCACAGATTACAGAATGCCTCCAGATGTGCATCGGAAACAACTTCTGGTTTTCCAGGGAACGATCAAAGCGTAGGCTGTTAGAGTCACTACTCCCATGGAGGAAAGTGCGCATGGTGATAGTTGTATTCAATCCGGATGAAATTTCTGTGTTTCATCAACACTCTGATAGTCCACAGATTACAGAATACCTCCAGGTGTGCATCAGAAACTACCACTGATATTCCAGGGAACGATCAAAGTGTAAACTATTTGAGTCATAACTCCCATGGAGAAAAGTGCGCATGGTGACTGTTGTATTCAATCCCGATGCAATTTCACTGTTTCATCAACTCTCTGATACTCCACAGATTACAGAATGCCACCAGATGTGCATCGGAAACTACTACTGGTCTTCCAGGGAACGATCAAAGCGTAGACTGTTTGAGACATTACTCCCATGGAGGAAAGTGCGCACGGTGACTGTTGTATTCAATCCCGATGCAATTTCTGGGTTTCATCAACAGTCTGATAGTCCACAGATTACAGAATGCCTCCAGATGTGCATCGGAAACTAACACTGGTCTGCCAGGTAATGATCAAAGCGTAGACTGTTTCAGACATTACTAACATGGAGGAATGTGCGCATGGTGACTGTTGTATTCAATCCCGATGCAATTTCTGTGTTTCATCAACAGTCTGATAGTCCACGGATTACAGAATGCCTCCAGATGTGCATCGGAAACTACTACTGGACTTCCAGGGAACGATCAAATCGTAGACTGTTTGAGACATTACTCTCATGGAGGAAAGTGCGCATGGAGACTGTTGTATTCAACCCCAATGCAGTTTTGGTGTTTCATCAACACTCTGATAGTCCACAGATTACAGAATGCCTCCAGATGTGCATCGGAAACTACTATTGCTCTTCCGGGGAACGATCAAAGCGTAGACTGCTAGAGACATTACTCTCATGGAGGAAAATGCACATGTTGACTTTTGTATTCAATCCCGATGCATTTTCTGAGTTTCATCAACACTCTGATAGTCCACAGATTACAGAATACCTCCAGATGTGCATCGGAAACTAACACAGGTCTTCCAGGGAACGATCAAAGCGTAGACTGTATCAGACATTACTAACATGGAGGAAAGTGCGCATGGTGTCTGTTGTATTCTACCAGGATGCAATTTCTGTGTTTCATCAACAGTCTGATAGTCCACGGATTACAGAATGCCTCCAGATGTGCATCGGAAACTACTACTGATCTTCCAGGGAACGATCAATGCGTAGACTGTTTGAGACATTACTCTTATTGAGGAAAGTGCGCATGGTGACTGTTGTATTCAATCCCAATGCAATTTTAGTGTTTCATCAACACCCTGATAGTCCACAGATTACAGAATGCCTCCAGATGTGCATCGGAAACTACTATTGGTCTTCCAGGGAATGATCAAAGCGTAGACTGTTAGAGACATTACTCTCATGGAGGAAAGTGCGCATGGTGACTGTTGTATTCAATCCCGATGCAATATCTTTGTTTCATCAACACTCTGATAGTCCACAGATTAGAGAATGCCTCCAGATGTGCATCGGTAACTATTACTGGTCTTCCAGGGAACGATCAAAGCGTAGACTGTTTCAGACATTACTAACATGGAGGAATGTGCGCATGGTGACTGTTGTATTCAATCCCGATGCAATTTCTGTGTTTCATCAACAGTCTGATAGTCCACGGATTACAGAATGCCTCCAGATGTGCATCGGAAACTACTACTGGTCTTCCAGGGAACGATCAAAGCGTAGACTGTTTGAGACATTACTCTTATGGAGGAAAGTGCGCATGGTGACTGTTGTATTCAACCCCAATGCAGTTTTGGTGTTTCATCAACACTCTGATAGTCCACAGATTACAGAATGCCTCCAGATGTGCATCGGAAACTACTACTGTTCTTCCAGCGAACGATCAATGCGTAGACTGTTTGAGACATTACTCTTATTGAGGAAAGTGCGCATGGTGACTGTTGTATTCAATCCCAATGCAATTTTAGTGTTTCATCAACACCCTGATAGTCCACAGATTACAGAATGCCTCCAGATGTGCATCGGAAACTACTATTGGTCTTCCAGGGAACGATCAAAGCTTAGACTGTTAGAGACATTACTCCCATGGAGGAATGTGCACATGGTGACTGTTGTATTCAATCCCGATGCATTTTCTGTGTTTCATCAACACTCTGATAGTCCACAGATTACAAAATACCTCCAGATGTGCATCGGAAACTAACACTGGTCTTCCAGGGAACGATCACAGCGTAGACTGTTTCAGACATTACTGACATGGAGGAAAGTGCGCATGGTGACTGTTGTATTCAATCCCGATGCAATTTCTGTGTTTCATAAACACTCTGATAGTCCACAGATTACAGAATGCCTCCAGATGTTCATCGGAATCTACTATTGGTCTTCCAGGGAACGATCAAAGCTTAGACTGTTAGAGACATTACTCCCATGGAGGAAAGTGCACATGGTGACTGTTGTATTCAATCCCGATGCACTTTCTGTGTTTCATCAACACTCTGATAGAACACACATTACAGAATACCTCCAGATGTGCATAGGAAACTAACACTGGTCTTCCAGGGAATGATCAGAGCGTAGACTGTTAGAGACATTACTCTAATGCATGGAAGTGCGAATGGTGACTGTTGTATTCATTCCCCATGCAATGTTAGTCTTTCATCAACACTCTGATAATCCACAGATTACAGAATGCCTCCAGGTGTGCATCGGAAACTACTATTGGTCGTCCAGGGAACGATCAAAGCGTAGACGGTTAGAGACATTACTAACATGAAGGACAGTGCGGATGGTGACTGTTGTATTCAATACCGATGCAATTTCTGTGTTTCGTCAACACTCAGATAGTATACAGATTACAGAATGCCTCCAGATCTGCATCGGAAACTACTACTGGTCTTCCATGGAACGATCAAAGCGCAGACTGTTTGAGACATTACACCCATAAAGGAAAGTGCGCACGGTGACTGTTGTATTCAATCCCGATGCAATTTCTGTGTTTCATCAACAGTCTGATAGTCCACGGATTACAGAATGCCTCCAGATGTGCATTGGAAACTACTACTGGACTTCCAGGGAACGAGCAAAGCGTAGACTGTTTGAGACATTACTAACATGGAGGAATGTGCGCATGGTGACTGTTGTATTCAATCCCGATGCAATTTCTGTGTTTCATCAACAGTCTGATAGTCCACGGATTACAGAATGCCTCCAGATGTGCATCGGAAACTACTACTGGTCTTCCAGGGAACGATCAAAGCGTAGACTGTTTGAGACATTACTCTTATGGAGGAAAGTGCGCATGGTGACTGTTGTATTCAACCCCAATGCAGTTTTGGTGTTTCATCAACACTCTGATAGTCCACAGATTACAGAATGCCTCCAGATGTGCATCGGAAACTACTACTGTTCTTCCAGCGAACGATCAATGCGTAGACTGTTTGAGACATTACTCTTATTGAGGAAAGTGCGCATGGTGACTGTTGTATTCAATCCCAATGCAATTTTAGTGTTTCATCAACACCCTGATAGTCCACAGATTACAGAATGCCTCCAGATGTGCATCGGAAACTACTATTGGTCTTCCAGGGAACGAGCAAAGCGTAGACTGTTTGAGACATTACTCTTATGAAGGAAAGTTCGCATGGTGACTGTTGTATTCAATCCCGATGCAATTTTAGTGTTTCATCAACACTCTGATAGTCCACAGATTACAGAATGCCTCCAGATGTGCATCGGAAACTACTATTGGTCTTCCAGGGAACGATCAAAGCTTAGACTGTTAGAGACATTACTCCCATGGAGGAATGTGCACATGGTGACTGTTGTATTCAATCCCGATGCATTTTCTGTGTTTCATCAACACTCTGATAGTCCACAGATTACAAAATACCTCCAGATGTGCATCGGAAACTAACACTGGTCTTCCAGGGAACGATCATAGCGTAGACTGTTTCAGACATTACTGACATGGAGGAAAGTGCGCATGGTGACTGTTGTATTCAATCCCGATGCAATTTCTGTGTTTCATAAACACTCTGATAGTCCACAGATTACAGAATGCCTCCAGATGTTCATCGGAATCTACTATTGGTCTTCCAGGGAACGATCAAAGCTTAGACTGTTAGAGACATTACTCCCATGGAGGAAAGTGCACATGGTGACTGTTGTATTCAATCCCGATGCACTTTCTGTGTTTCATCAACACTCTGATAGAACACACATTACAGAATACCTCCAGATGTGCATAGGAAACTAACACTGGTCTTCCAGGGAATGATCAGAGCGTAGACTGTTAGAGACATTACTCTAATGCATGGAAGTGCGAATGGTGACTGTTGTATTCATTCCCCATGCAATGTTAGTCTTTCATCAACACTCTGATAATCCACAGATTACAGAATGCCTCCAGGTGTGCATCGGAAACTACTATTGGTCGTCCAGGGAACGATCAAAGCGTAGCCGGTTAGAGACATTACTAACATGAAGGACAGTGCGGATGGTGACTGTTGTATTCAATACCGATGCAATTTCTGTGTTTCGTCAACACTCAGATAGTATACAGATTACAGGATGCCTCCAGATATGCATCGGAAACTACTACTGGTCTTCCAGGGAACTATCAAAGCGTAGACTGTTTGAGACATTATTCCCATGGAGGAAAGTGAGCATGGTGACTGTTGCATTCAATCCCGATGCTATTTCTGTGTTTCATAAACACTCTGATAGTCCACAGATTACAGAATGCCTCCAGATCTGCATCGGAAACTACTACTGGTCTTCCATGGAACGATCAAAGCGCAGACTGTTTGAGACATTACACCCATAAAGGAAAGTGCGCACGGTGACTGTTGTATTCAATCCCGATGCAATTTCTGTGTTTCATCAACAGTCTGATAGTCCACGGATTACAGAATGCCTCCAGATGTGCATTGGAAACTACTACTGGACTTCCAGGGAACGAGCAAAGCGTAGACTGTTTGAGACATTACTCTTATAGAGGAAAGTGCGCATGGTGACTGTTGTATTCAATCGCGATGCATTTTTAGTGCTTCATCAACACTCTGATAGTCCACAGACTACAGAATGCCTCCAGACGTGCATCGGAAACTACTACTGGTCTTCCAGGGAACGATCAAAGCGTAGAGGGTTAGAGAATTACTAACATGAAGGAAAGTGCGCATGGTGACTGTTGTATTCAATCCCGATGCTATTTCTGTGTTTCATCTACACTCTGATAGTCCACAGATTACAGAATGCCTCCAGATCTGCATCGGAAACTACTACTGGTCTTCCATGGAACGATCAAAGGGTAGACTGTTTGAGATATTACTCCCATGGAGGAAAGTGCGCGCGTTGACGGTTGTATTCAATCCCGATGCAATTTCTGTGTTTCATCAACAGTCTGATAGTCCACGGATTACAGAATGCTTCCAGATGTGCATCGGAAACTACTACTGGGCTTCCAGGGAACGATAAAAAGCGTAGACTGTTTGAGACATTACTAAAATGCAGGGAAGTGCGCATGGTGACTGTTGTATTTAATCCCGATGCAATTTTAGTGTTTCATCAACACTCTGATAGTCCACAGATTACAGAATGCCTCCAGATGTGAATCGGTAACTATTACTGGTCTTCCAGGGAACGGTCAAAACGTAGACTGTTTGAGACATTATTCCCATGGAGGAAAGTGCTCATGGTGACTGTTGTATTCAATCCCGATGCAATTTCTGTGTTTCGTCAACACTCAGATAGTATACAGATTACAGGATGCCTCCAGATATGCATCGGAAACTACTACTGGTCTTCCAGGGGATGATCAAAGCGTAGACTCTTAGAGACATTACTCTCATGGAGGAAAGTGCGCATGGTGACTGTTGTATTCAATCCCGATGCAATTTCTTTGTTTCATCAACACTCTGATAGTCCACAGATTACAAAATCCCTCCAGATGTGCATCGGAAACAACTACTGGTCTTCCAGGGAACGATCAAAGCGTAGGCTGTTTGAGACACTAATCCCATGGAGGAAGATGCGCATGGTGAATGTTGTATTCAATCCCGATGCAATTTCTGTGTTTCATCAACTCTCTGATACTCCACAGATTACAAAATCCCTCCAGATGTGCATCGGAAACTAATACTGGTCTTCCAGGGAACGATCAAAGCGTAGAATGTTAGAGACATTACTCTCATGGTGGAAAGTACGCATGGTGACTGTTGTATTCAATCCCGATGCAATTTCTGTGTTTCATCAACACTCTGATACTCCACAGATTACAAAATCCCTCCAGATGTGCATCGGAAACAACTACTGGTCTTCCAGGGAACGATCAAAGCGTAGGCTGTTTGAGACATTAATCCCATGGAGGAAGGTGCGCATGGTGAATGTTGTATTCAATCTCGATGCAATTTCTGTGTTTCATCAACTCTCTGATACTCCACAGATTACAGAATGCCTCCAGATGTGCATCGGAAGTACTACTGGTCTTCCAGGGAACGATTAAAGCGTGGACTGTTTGAGACATTACTCCCATGGAGGAAAGTGCGCATGGTGACTGTTGTAATACATCCCGATGTAATTTCTGTGTTTCATCAACACTCTGATACTCCACAGATTACAGAATGCCTCCAGATGTGCATCGGAAACTACTACTGGACTTCCTGGGAACGATCAAAGCGTAGACTGTTAGAGACATTACTCCCATGGAGGAAAGTGCACATGGTGACTGTTGTATTCAATCCCAATGCCATTTCTGTGTTTCATCAACACTCTGAAAGTCCACAGATTACAGAATGCCTCCAGATGTGCATCGGTAACTACTTCTGGTCTTTCAGGGAACGATCAAAGCGTAGACTGTTTGAGACATTACTCCCATGGAGGAAAGTGCGCATGGTGACTGTTTATTCGATCCCGATACAATTTCTGTGTTTCATCAACACTCTGATAGTATACAGATTACAGAATGCCTCCAGATGTGCATCGGAAACTAACACTGGTCTTCCAGGGAACGATCAAAGCGTAGACCGTTTGAGACATTACAAAGGTGGAGGGAAGTGCGCATGGTGACTGTTGCATTCAATCCCGATGTAATTTCTGTGTTTCTTCAACACTTTGAAGGTCCACAGATTACAGAATGCCTACAGATGTGCATCGGAAACTACTACTGGTGTTCCAGGGAACGATCAAATCTTAGACTGTTTGAGACATTGCTCCCGAGGAGGAAAGTGCACATGGTGACTGTTGTATTCAAGCCCGATGCAATTTCTGTGTTTCGTCAACACTCTGATACTCCACAGATTACAGAATGCCTCCAGATGTGCATCGGAAACTACTACTGGTATTCCATGGAACAATCAAAGCGTAAACTCTTTGAGACATTACTCCCATTGAAGAAAGTGCGCATGGTGACTGTGGTATTCAATCCCGATGCAATTTCTGTCTTTCATCAACACTCTGATACTCCACAGATTACAGAATGCCTCCATATGAGCATCGGAAACTACTACTGGTCTTCCAGGGAACGATCAAAGCGTAGACTGTTTGAGACATTACTCTTATGGAGGAAAGTGCGCATGGTGACTGTTGTATTCAATCCCGATGCAATTTTATTGTTTCATCAACACTCTGATAGTCCACAGATTACTGAAGTCCTCCAGATGTGCATCGGAAACTACTATTGGTCTTCCAGGGAATGATCAAAGCGTAGACTGTTTGAGACATTACTCTTATGGAGGAAAGTGCGTATGGTGACTGTTGTATTCAAACCCGATGCAATTTTAGTGTTTCATCAACACTCTGATAGTCCACAGATTACAAAATGCTTCCAGATGTGCATCGGGAACTACTACTGGTCTTCCAGGGAACGATCAAAGCGTAGACGGTTAGAGACATTACTAACATGAAGGAAAGTGCGGATGGTGACTGTTGTATTCAATCCCGATGCAATTTCTGTGTTTCGTCAACACTCAGATAGTATACAGATTACAGGATGCCTCCAGATATGCATCGGAAGTACTACTGGTCTTCCAGGGAACGACTAAAGCGTAGACTGTTTGAGACATTACTCCAATGGAGGAAAGTGCGGATGTTGACTGTTGTATTCATTCCCGATGCAATTTCTGTGTTTCATCAACACTCTGATACTCCACAGATTACAGAATGAATCCAGATGTGCATCGGAAACTACTACTGGACTTCCTGGGAACGATCAAAGCATAGACTGTTTGAGACATTACTCCCATGGAGGAAAGTGCACATGGTGACTGTTGTATTCAATCCCAATGACATTTCTGTGTTTCATCAACACTCTGAAAGTCCACAGATTACAAAATGCCCTCAGATGTGCATCGGAAACTACTTCTGGTCTTCCAGGGAACAATCAAAGCGTAGACAGTTTGAGACATTACTCCCATGGAGGAAAGTGCGCATGGTGACTGTTGTATTCAATCCCGATGCAATTTCTGTGTTTCCTCAACAGTTTGAAGGTCCACAGATTACAGAATGCCTACAGATGTGCATCGGAAACTACTACTGGTGTTCCAGGGAACGATCAAAGCTTAGACTGTTTGAGACATTGCTCCCAAGGAGGAGAGTGCACATGGTGACTGTTGTATTCAAGCCCGATGCAATTTCTGTGTTTCATCAACACTCTGATACTCCACAGATTACAGAATGCCTCCAGATGTGCATCAGAAACTACTACTGGTATTCCATGGAACCATCAAAGCGTAAACTCTTTGATACATTACTCCCATTGAAGAAAGTGCGCATGGTGACTGTTGTATTCAATCCCGATGCAATTTCTGTCTTTCATCAACACTCTGATACTCCACAGATTACAGAATGCCTCCATATGAGCATCGGAAACTACTGCTGGTCTTCCTGGGAACGATCAAAGCTTAGACTGTTAGAGACATTACTCCCATGGAGGAAAGTGCACATGGTGACTGTTGAATTCAATCCCGATGCATTTTCTGTTTTTCATCAACACTCTGATAGTCCACAAATTATAGAATACCTCCAGATGTGCATCGGAAACTAACACTGGTCTTCCAGGGAACGATCAAAGCGTAGACTGTTTCAGACATTACTAACATGGAGGAAAGTGGGCATGGTGACCGTTGTATTCAATCCCGATGCAATTCCTGTGTTTCATCAACAATCTGATAGTCCACTTATTACAGAATGCCTCCAGATGTGCATCGGAAACTACTACTGGACTTCCAGGGAACGATCAAAGCGTAGACTGTTTGAGACATTACTCTTATGGAGGAAAGTGCGCATGGTGACTGTTGTATTCAATCCCGATGCAATTTCTTTGTTTCATCAACACTCTGATAGTCCACAGATTACAAAATCCCTCCAGATGTGCATCGGAAACAACTACTGGTCTTCCAGGGAACGATCAAAGCGTAGGCTGTTTGAGACACTAATCCCATGGAGGAAGATGCGCATGGTGAATGTTGTATTCAATCCCGATGCAATTTCTGTGTTTCATCAACTCTCTGATACTCCACAGATTACAAAATCCCTCCAGATGTGCATCGGAAACTACTACTGGTCTTCCAGGGAACGATCAAAGCGTAGAATGTTAGAGACATTACTCTCATGGTGGAAAGTACGCATGGTGACTGTTGTATTCAATCCCGATGCAATTTCTGTGTTTCATCAACACTCTGATACTCCACAGATTACAAAATCCCTCCAGATGTGCATCGGAAACAACTACTGGTCTTCCAGGGAACGATCAAAGCGTAGGCTGTTTGAGACATTAATCCCATGGAGGAAGGTGCGCATGGTGAATGTTGTATTCAATCTCGATGCAATTTCTGTGTTTCATCAACTCTCTGATACTCCACAGATTACAGAATGCCTCCAGATGTGCATCGGAAGTACTACTGGTCTTCCAGGGAACGATTAAAGCGTGGACTGTTTGAGACATTACTCCCATGGAGGAAAGTGCGCATGGTGACTGTTGTAATACATCCCGATGTAATTTCTGTGTTTCATCAACACTCTGATACTCCACAGATTACAGAATGCCTCCAGATGTGCATCGGAAACTACTACTGGACTTCCTGGGAACGATCAAAGCGTAGACTGTTAGAGACATTACTCCCATGGAGGAAAGTGCACATGGTGACTGTTGTATTCAATCCCAATGCCATTTCTGTGTTTCATCAACACTCTGAAAGTCCACAGATTACAGAATGCCTCCAGATGTGCATCGGTAACTACTTCTGGTCTTTCAGGGAACGATCAAAGCGTAGACTGTTTGAGACATTACTCCCATGGAGGAAAGTGCGCATGGTGACTGTTTATTCGATCCCGATACAATTTCTGTGTTTCATCAACACTCTGATAGTATACAGATTACAGAATGCCTCCAGATGTGCATCGGAAACTAACACTGGTCTTCCAGGGAACGATCAAAGCGTAGACCGTTTGAGACATTACAAAGGTGGAGGGAAGTGCGCATGGTGACTGTTGCATTCAATCCCGATGTAATTTCTGTGTTTCTTCAACACTTTGAAGGTCCACAGATTACAGAATGCCTACAGATGTGCATCGGAAACTACTACTGGTGTTCCAGGGAACGATCAAATCTTAGACTGTTTGAGACATTGCTCCCGAGGAGGAAAGTGCACATGGTGACTGTTGTATTCAAGCCCGATGCAATTTCTGTGTTTCGTCAACACTCTGATACTCCACAGATTACAGAATGCCTCCAGATGTGCATCGGAAACTACTACTGGTATTCCATGGAACAATCAAAGCGTAAACTCTTTGAGACATTACTCCCATTGAAGAAAGTGCGCATGGTGACTGTGGTATTCAATCCCGATGCAATTTCTGTCTTTCATCAACACTCTGATACTCCACAGATTACAGAATGCCTCCATATGAGCATCGGAAACTACTACTGGTCTTCCAGGGAACGATCAAAGCGTAGACTGTTTGAGACATTACTCTTATGGAGGAAAGTGCGCATGGTGACTGTTGTATTCAATCCCGATGCAATTTTATTGTTTCATCAACACTCTGATAGTCCACAGATTACTGAAGTCCTCCAGATGTGCATCGGAAACTACTATTGGTCTTCCAGGGAATGATCAAAGCGTAGACTGTTTGAGACATTACTCTTATGGAGGAAAGTGCGTATGGTGACTGTTGTATTCAAACCCGATGCAATTTTAGTGTTTCATCAACACTCTGATAGTCCACAGATTACAAAATGCTTCCAGATGTGCATCGGGAACTACTACTGGTCTTCCAGGGAACGATCAAAGCGTAGACGGTTAGAGACATTACTAACATGAAGGAAAGTGCGGATGGTGACTGTTGTATTCAATCCCGATGCAATTTCTGTGTTTCGTCAACACTCAGATAGTATACAGATTACAGGATGCCTCCAGATATGCATCGGAAGTACTACTGGTCTTCCAGGGAACGACTAAAGCGTAGACTCTTTGAGACATTACTCCAATGGAGGAAAGTGCGGATGTTGACTGTTGTATTCATTCCCGATGCAATTTCTGTGTTTCATCAACACTCTGATACTCCACAGATTACAGAATGAATCCAGATGTGCATCGGAAACTACTACTGGACTTCCTGGGAACGATCAAAGCATAGACTGTTTGAGACATTACTCCCATGGAGGAAAGTGCACATGGTGACTGTTGTATTCAATCCCAATGACATTTCTGTGTTTCATCAACACTCTGAAAGTCCACAGATTACAAAATGCCCTCAGATGTGCATCGGAAACTACTTCTGGTCTTCCAGGGAACAATCAAAGCGTAGACAGTTTGAGACATTACTCCCATGGAGGAAAGTGCGCATGGTGACTGTTGTATTCAATCCCGATGCAATTTCTGTGTTTCCTCAACAGTTTGAAGGTCCACAGATTACAGAATGCCTACAGATGTGCATCGGAAACTACTACTGGTGTTCCAGGGAACGATCAAAGCTTAGACTGTTTGAGACATTGCTCCCAAGGAGGAGAGTGCACATGGTGACTGTTGTATTCAAGCCCGATGCAATTTCTGTGTTTCATCAACACTCTGATACTCCACAGATTACAGAATGCCTCCAGATGTGCATCAGAAACTACTACTGGTATTCCATGGAACCATCAAAGCGTAAACTCTTTGATACATTACTCCCATTGAAGAAAGTGCGCATGGTGACTGTTGTATTCAATCCCGATGCAATTTCTGTCTTTCATCAACACTCTGATACTCCACAGATTACAGAATGCCTCCATATGAGCATCGGAAACTACTGCTGGTCTTCCTGGGAACGATCAAAGCTTAGACTGTTAGAGACATTACTCCCATGGAGGAAAGTGCACATGGTGACTGTTGAATTCAATCCCGATGCATTTTCTGTTTTTCATCAACACTCTGATAGTCCACAAATTATAGAATACCTCCAGATGTGCATCGGAAACTAACACTGGTCTTCCAGGGAACGATCAAAGCGTAGACTGTTTCAGACATTACTAACATGGAGGAAAGTGGGCATGGTGACCGTTGTATTCAATCCCGATGCAATTCCTGTGTTTCATCAACAATCTGATAGTCCACTTATTACAGAATGCCTCCAGATGTGCATCGGAAACTACTACTGGACTTCCAGGGAACGATCAAAGCGTAGACTGTCTGACACATTAACCCCATGGAGGAAAGTGCGCATGGTGACTGTTGTATTCAATCCCGATGCAATTTTAGTGTGTCATCAACACTCTGATAGTCCACAGATTACAGAAGTCCTCCAGATGTGCATCGGAAACTACTATTGGTCTTGAAGGGAATGATCAAGGCGTAGACTGTTTGAGACATTACTCTTATGGAGGAAAGTGCGTATGGTGACTGTTGTTTTCAATCCTGATGCAATTTTAGTGTTTCATCCACACTCTGATAGTCCACAGATTACAGAATGCTTCCAGATGTGCATCGGGAACTACTACTGGTCTTCCAGGGAACGATCAAAGCGTAGACGGTTAGAGACATTACTAACATGAAGGAAAGTGCGGATGGTGACTGTTGTATTCAATCCCGATGCAATTTCTGTGTTTCGCCAACACTCAGATAGTATACAGATTACAGGATGCCTCCAGATATGCTTCGGAAGTACTACTGGTCTTCCAAGGAACGATTAAAGCGTAGACTGTTTGAGACATTACTCCAATGGAGGAAAGTGCGGATGTTGACTGTTGTATTCATTCCCGATGCAATTTCTGTGTTTCATCAACACTCTGATACTCCACAGATTACAGAATGAATCCAGATGTGCATCGGAAACTAACACTGGACTTCCTGGGAACGATCAAAGCGTAGACTGTTTGAGACATTACTCCCATGGAGGAAAGTGCACATGGTTAGTGTTGGGTTCAATCCCAATGACATTTCTGTGTTTCATCAACACTCTGAAAGTCCACAGATTACAAAATGCCTCCAGATGTGCATCGGAAACTACTTCTGGTCTTCCAGGGAACAATCAAAGCGTAGACTGTTTGAGACATTACTCCCATGGAGGAAAGTGCGCATGGTGACTGTTGTATTCAATCCCGATGCAATTTCTGTGTTTCATCAACACTCTGATAGTCCACAGATTACAGAATTCATCCAGATGTGCATCGGAAAATACTACTGGTCTTCCAGGGAAGGATCAAATCGTAGACTGTTTGAGACACTACTCCCATGGAGGAAAGTGCGCACGGTGACTGTTGTATTCAATCCCGATGCAATTTCTGTGTTTCATCAACACTCTGATAATCCACAGATTACAGTATGCTTCCAGATGTTCATCGGAAACGACTATTGGCCTTCCAGGGAACGATCAAAGCGTAGACTGTTAGAGACATTACTCCCATGGAGGAAAGTGCGCATGGTGACTGTTGTATTAAATCCCGATACAATTTCTGTGTTTCATCAACACTCTGATACTCCACAGATTACAGAATGCCTTCAGATGTGCATCGGAAACTAACACTGGTCTTCCAGGGAACGATCAAAGCGTAGACCGTTTGAGACATTACTAAGATGGAGGGAAGTGCGCATGGTGACTGTTGCATTCAATCCCGATGCAATTTCTGTGTTTCTTCAACACTTTGAAGGTCCACAGATTACAGAATGTCTACAGATGTGCATCGGAAACTACTACCTGTCTTCCAGGGAACGATCAAAGCTTAGACTGTTTGTGACATTACTCCCATGGAGGAAAGTGCACATGGTGACTGTTGTATTCAAGCCCGATGCAATTTCTGTGTTTCATCACCACTCTGATAGTCCACAGATAACAGAATGCCTCCAGATGTGCATCGGAAACTACTACTGGTCTTCCAGGGAACGATCAAAGCGTAGACTGTTTGAGACATTACTCCCAATGAAGGAAAGTGCGCATGGTGACTGTTGTATTCGATCCCGATACAATTTCTGTGTTTCATCAAAACTCTGATAGTATACAGATTACAGAATGCCTCCAGATGCGCATCAACTACTACTACTTGTATTCCTTATAACGATCAAAGCGTAAACTCTTTGAGACATTACTCCCATGGAAGAAAGTGCGCATGGTGACTGTTGTATTCAATCCCGATACAATTTCTGTCTTTCATCAACACTCTGATACTCCACAGACTACAGAATGCCTCCATATGAGCATCGGAAACTACTACTGGTCTTCCGGGGAACGATCAAAGCTTAGACTGTTAGAGACATTACTCCCATGGAGGAAAGTGCACATGGTGACTGTTGTATTCAATCGCGATGCATTTTCTGTTTTTCATCAACACTCTGATAGTCCACAGATTATAGAATACCTCCAGATGTGCATCGGAAACTAACACTGGTCTTCCAGGGATCGATCTAAGCGTAGACTGCTTCAGACATTACTAACATGAAGGAAAGTGCGGATGGTGACTGTTGTATTCAATCCCGATGCAATTTCTGTGTTTCGTCAACACTCAGATAGTATACAGATTACAGGATGCCTCCAGATATGCATCGGAAGTACTACTGGTCTTCCAGGGAACGACTAAAGCGTAGACTGTTTGAGACATTACTCCAATGGAGGAAAGTGCGGATGTTGACTGTTGTATTCATTCCCGATGCAATTTCTGTGTTTCATCAACACTCTGATACTCCACAGATTACAGAATGAATCCAGATGTGCATCGGAAACTACTACTGGACTTCCTGGGAACGATCAAAGCATAGACTGTTTGAGACATTACTCCCATGGAGGAAAGTGCACATGGTGACTGTTGTATTCAATCCCAATGACATTTCTGTGTTTCATCAACACTCTGAAAGTCCACAGATTACAAAATGCCCTCAGATGTGCATCGGAAACTACTTCTGGTCTTCCAGGGAACAATCAAAGCGTAGACAGTTTGAGACATTACTCCCATGGAGGAAAGTGCGCATGGTGACTGTTGTATTCAATCCCGATGCAATTTCTGTGTTTCCTCAACAGTTTGAAGGTCCACAGATTACAGAATGCCTACAGATGTGCATCGGAAACTACTACTGGTGTTCCAGGGAACGATCAAAGCTTAGACTGTTTGAGACATTGCTCCCAAGGAGGAGAGTGCACATGGTGACTGTTGTATTCAAGCCCGATGCAATTTCTGTGTTTCATCAACACTCTGATACTCCACAGATTACAGAATGCCTCCAGATGTGCATCAGAAACTACTACTGGTATTCCATGGAACCATCAAAGCGTAAACTCTTTGATACATTACTCCCATTGAAGAAAGTGCGCATGGTGACTGTTGTATTCAATCCCGATGCAATTTCTGTCTTTCATCAACACTCTGATACTCCACAGATTACAGAATGCCTCCATATGAGCATCGGAAACTACTGCTGGTCTTCCTGGGAACGATCAAAGCTTAGACTGTTAGAGACATTACTCCCATGGAGGAAAGTGCACATGGTGACTGTTGAATTCAATCCCGATGCATTTTCTGTTTTTCATCAACACTCTGATAGTCCACAAATTATAGAATACCTCCAGATGTGCATCGGAAACTAACACTGGTCTTCCAGGGAACGATCAAAGCGTAGACTGTTTCAGACATTACTAACATGGAGGAAAGTGGGCATGGTGACCGTTGTATTCAATCCCGATGCAATTCCTGTGTTTCATCAACAATCTGATAGTCCACTTATTACAGAATGCCTCCAGATGTGCATCGGAAACTACTACTGGACTTCCAGGGAACGATCAAAGCGTAGACTGTTTGAGACATTACTCTTATGGAGGAAAGTGCGCATGGTGACTGTTGTATTCAATCCCGATGCAATTTTAGTGTGTCATCAACACTCTGATAGTCCACAGATTACAGAAGTCCTCCAGAAGTGCATCGGAAACTACTATTGGTCTTGAAGGGAATGATCAAGGCGTAGACTGTTTGAGACATTACTCTTATGGAGGAAAGTGCGTATGGTGACTGTTGTATTCAATCCTGATGCAATTTTAGTGTTTCATCCACACTCTGATAGTCCACAGATTACAGAATGCTTCCAGATGTGCATCGGGAACTACTACTGGTCTTCCAGGGAACGATCAAAGCGTAGACGGTTAGAGACATTACTAACATGAAGGAAAGTGCGGATGGTGACTGTTGTATTCAATCCCGATGCAATTTCTGTGTTTCGCCAACACTCAGATAGTATACAGATTACAGGATGCCTCCAGATATGCTTCGGAAGTACTACTGGTCTTCCAAGGAACGATTAAAGCGTAGACTGTTTGAGACATTACTCCAATGGAGGAAAGTGCGGATGTTGACTGTTGTATTCATTCCCGATGCTATTTCTGTGTTTCATCAACACTCTGATACTCCACAGATTACAGAATGAATCCAGATGTGCATCGGAAACTAACACTGGACTTCCTGGGAACGATCAAAGCGTAGACTGTTTGAGACATTACTCCCATGGAGGAAAGTGCACATGGTTAGTGTTGGGTTCAATCCCAATGACATTTCTGTGTTTCATCAACACTCTGAAAGTCCACAGATTACAAAATGCCTCCAGATGTGCATCGGAAACTACTTCTGGTCTTCCAGGGAACAATCAAAGCGTAGACTGTTTGAGACATTACTCCCATGGAGGAAAGTGCGCATGGTGACTGTTGTATTCAATCCCGATGCAATTTCTGTGTTTCATCAACACTCTGATAGTCCACAGATTACAGAATTCATCCAGATGTGCATCGGAAAATACTACTGGTCTTCCAGGGAAGGATCAAATCGTAGACTGTTTGAGACACTACTCCCATGGAGGAAAGTGCGCACGGTGACTGTTGTATTCAATCCCGATGCAATTTCTGTGTTTCATCAACACTCTGATAATCCACAGATTACAGTATGCTTCCAGATGTTCATCGGAAACGACTATTGGCCTTCCAGGGAACGATCAAAGCGTAGACTGTTAGAGACATTACTCCCATGGAGGAAAGTGCGCATGGTGACTGTTGTATTAAATCCCGATACAATTTCTGTGTTTCATCAACACTCTGATACTCCACAGATTACAGAATGCCTTCAGATGTGCATCGGAAACTAACACTGGTCTTCCAGGGAACGATCAAAGCGTAGACCGTTTGAGACATTACTAAGATGGAGGGAAGTGCGCATGGTGACTGTTGCATTCAATCCCGATGCAATTTCTGTGTTTCTTCAACACTTTGAAGGTCCACAGATTACAGAATGTCTACAGATGTGCATCGGAAACTACTACCTGTCTTCCAGGGAACGATCAAAGCTTAGACTGTTTGTGACATTACTCCCATGGAGGAAAGTGCACATGGTGACTGTTGTATTCAAGCCCGATGCAATTTCTGTGTTTCATCACCACTCTGATAGTCCACAGATAACAGAATGCCTCCAGATGTGCATCGGAAACTACTACTGGTCTTCCAGGGAACGATCAAAGCGTAGACTGTTTGAGACATTACTCCCAATGAAGGAAAGTGCGCATGGTGACTGTTGTATTCGATCCCGATACAATTTCTGTGTTTCATCAAAACTCTGATAGTATACAGATTACAGAATGCCTCCAGATGCGCATCAACTACTACTACTTGTATTCCTTATAACGATCAAAGCGTAAACTCTTTGAGACATTACTCCCATGGAAGAAAGTGCGCATGGTGACTGTTGTATTCAATCCCGATACAATTTCTGTCTTTCATCAACACTCTGATACTCCACAGACTACAGAATGCCTCCATATGAGCATCGGAAACTACTACTGGTCTTCCGGGGAACGATCAAAGCTTAGACTGTTAGAGACATTACTCCCATGGAGGAAAGTGCACATGGTGACTGTTGTATTCAATCGCGATGCATTTTCTGTTTTTCATCAACACTCTGATAGTCCACAGATTATAGAATACCTCCAGATGTGCATCGGAAACTAACACTGGTCTTCCAGGGATCGATCTAAGCGTAGACTGCTTCAGACATTACTAACATGGAGGAAAGTGCGCATGGTGACCGTTGTATTCAATGCCGATGCAATTCCTGTGTTTCATCAACAGTCTGATAGTCCACGGATTACAGAATGCCTCCAGATGTGCATCGGAAACTACTACTGGACTTCCAGGGAACGATCAAAGCGTAGACTGTTTGAGACATTACTCTTATGGAGGAAAGTGCGCATGGTGACTGTTGTATTCAATCCCGATGCAAATTTAGTGTTTCATCAACACTCTGATAGTCCACAGATTACAGAATGCCTCCATATGTGCATCATAAACTACTACTGGTCATCAAGGGAAGGATCAAAGCGTAGACGGTTAGAGACATTACTAACATGAAGGAAAGTGCGGATGGTGACTGTTGTATTCAATCCCGATGCAGTTTCTGTGTTTCGTCAACACTCAGATAGTATACAGATAACAGGATGCCTCCAGATATGCATCGGAAGTACTACTGGTCCTCCAGGGAACGATTAAACCGTAGACTGTTTGAGACATTACTCCAATGGAGGAAAGTGCGCATGGTGACTGTTGTATTCATTCCCGATGCAATTTCTGTGTTTCATCAACACTCTGATACTCCACAGATTACAGAATGCCTCCAGATGTGCATCGGAAACTACTACTGGACTTCCTGGGAACGATCAAATCGCAGACTGTTTGAGACATTACTCCCATGGACGAAAGTGCACATGGTGACTGTTGTATTCAATCCCAATGCCATTTCTGTGTTTCATTAACACTCTGAAAGTCCACAGATTACAAAATGCCTCCAGATGTGCATCGGTAACTACTTCTGGTCTTCCAGGGAACAATCAAAGCGTAGACTGTTTGAGACATTACTCCCATGGAGGAAACTGCGCATAGTGACTGTTGTATTCAATCCCGATGCAATTTCTGTGTTTCATCAACACTCTCATAGTCCACAGAATACAGAATGATTCCAGATGTGCATCGGAAAATACTACTGGTCTTCCAGGGAACGATCAAATCGTAGACTGTTTGAGACATTACTCCCATGGAGGAAAGAGCGCTCGGTGACTGTTGTATTCAATCCCGATGCATTTTCTGTGTTTCATCAACACTCTGATAGTCCACAGATTACATAATGCCTCCAGATGTGCATCGGAAACTAACACTGGTCTTCCAGGGAACGTTCAAAGCGTGGACCGTTTGTGACATTACTAAGATGGAGGGGAGTGCGCATGGTGTCTGTTGCATTCAATCCCGATGCAATTTCTGTGTTTCTTCAACACTTTGAAGGTCCACAGATTACAGAATGCCTACAGATGTGCATCGGAAACTACTACTGGTCTTCCAGGGAACGATCAAATCTTAGACTGTTTGTGACATTACTCCCATGGAGGAAAGTGCACATGGTGACTGTTGTATTCAAGCCCGTTGCAATTTCTGTGTTTCATCAACTCTCTGATAGTCCACAGATAATAGAATGCCTCCAGATGTGCATCGGAAACTACTACTGGTCTTCCAGGGAACGATCAAAGCGTAGACTGTTTGAGACATTACTCCCATGTAGGAAAGTGCGCATGGTGACTGTTGTATTCGATCCCGATACAATATCTGTGTTTCATCAACACTCTGATAGTATACAGATTACAGAATGACTCCAGATGTGCATCGGAAACAAACACTGGTCTTCCAGGGAACGATCAAAGCGTAGACCGTTTGAGACATTACTAAGGTGGAGGGAAGTGCGCATGGTGACTGTTGCATTCAATCCCGATGCAATTTCTGTGTTTCTTCAACACTTTGAAGGTCCACAGATTACAGAATGCCTACAGATGTGCATCGGAAACTACTACTGGTCTTCCGGGGAACGATCAAAGCTTAGACTGTTTGAGACATTGCTCCCATTGATTAAAGTGCACATGGTGACTGTTGTATTCAAGCCTGATGCAATTTCTGTGTTTCATCAACACTTTGAAGGTCCACAGATTACAGAATGCCTCCAGATGTGCATCAGAAACTACTACTGGTAATCCATGGAACGATCAAAGCGTAAACTCTTTGAGACATTACTCCCATGGAAGAAAGTGCGCATGGTGACTGTTGTATTCAATCCCGATACAATATCTGTCTTTCATCAACACTCTGATACTCCACAGATTACAGAATGCCTCCATATGAGCATCGGAAACTACTACAGGTCTTCCTGGGAACGATCAAAGCTTAGACTGTTAGAGACATTACTCCCATGGAGGAAAGTGCACATGGTGACTGTTGTATTCAATCCCGATGCAATTTTCTGTTGTTCATCAACACTCTGATAATCCACAGGTTATAGAATACCTCCAGATGTGCATCGGAAACTAACACTGGTCTTCCAGGGAACGATCAAAGCGTAGACTGCTTCAGACATTACTAAAATGGAGGGAAGTGCGCATGGTGACTGTTGTATTCAATCCCGAAGCAATTTTAGTGTTTCATCAACACTCTGATAGTCCACAGGTTACAGACTGCCTCCAGATGTGCATCGGAAACTACTATTGGTCTTCCAGGGAATGATAAAAGCGTAGACTGTTTGAGACATTACTCTTATGGAGGAAAGTGCTTATGGTGACTGTTGTATTCAATCCCGATGCAATTTTAGTGTTTCATCAACACTCTGATAGTCCACAGATTACAGAATGCCTCCAGATGTGCATCGGAAACTACTACTGGTCATCCAGGGAACGATCAAAGCGTAGACGGTTAGAGACATTACTCCCATGGAGGAAAGTGCGCATGGTTACGGTTGTATTCAATCCCGATGCAATTTCTGTGTTTCATCAACACTCTGATAGTCCACAGATTACAGAATGCCCCCAGATGTGCATCGGAAACTAACACTGGTCTTCGAGGGAACGATCAAAGCGTAGACCGTTTGAGACATTACTAAGACGGAGGGAAGTGCGCATGGTGACTGTTGCATTCAATCCCGATGCAATTTCTGTGTTTCATCAACACTCAGATACTCCACAGATAACATAATGCCTCCAGATGTGCATCGGAAACTACTACTGGTCTTCCAGGGAACGATCAAAGCGTAGACTGTTTGAGACATTACTCTTATGGAGGAAAGTGCGCATGGTGACTGTTATATTGAATACCGATGCATTGTCTGTGTTTCCTCAACACTCTCATAGTCCACAGATTACAGAATACCTCCAGATGTGCATCGGAAACTAACACTGGTCTTCCAGGGAACGATCAAAGCGTAGACTGTTTCAGGCATTACTAACATGGAGGAAAGTGCGCATGGTGACTGTTGTATTCTATCCCGATCCAATTTCTGTGTTTCATCAACAGTCTGATAGTCCACAGATAACAGAATGCCTCCAGATGTGCATCGGAAACTACTACTGGTCTTCCAGGGAACCATCAAAGCGTAGACTGTTTGAGACATTACTAACATGGAGAAAAGTGCGCATGGTGACTTTTGTATTCAATCCCGATGCAATTCCTGTGTTTCATCAACACTCCGATAGTCCACGGATTAAAGAATACCTTCAGATGTGCATCGGAAACTACTACTTGTCTTTCAGGGAACGATCAAAGCATAGACTCTTAGAGACATTACTCTCATGGAGGGAAGTGCGCTTGGTGACTGTTGTATTCAATCCCGATGCAATTTTAGTGTTTCATCAACACTCTGATAGTCCACAGATTACAGAATGCCTCCAGATGTGCATCGGAAACTACTACTGGTCTTCCAGGGGACGATCAAAGCGTAGACGGTTAGAGACATTACTCTCGTGGATTAAAGTGCGCATGATGACTGTTGTATTCAATCCCGATGCTATTTCTGTGTTTCATCTACACTCTGATAGTCCACAGATTACAGAATGCCTCCAGATGTGCATCGGAAACTACTATTGGTCTTCCAGGGGACGATCAAAGCGTAGACTGTTAGAGACATTACTTACATGGAGGAAGGTGCGCATGGTGACTGTTGTATTCAATCGCGATGCAATTTCTGTGTTTCATCAACACTCTGATAGTCCACAGATTACAGAATGATTCCAGATGTGCATCGGAAAATACTACTGGTCTTCCAGGGAAGGATCAAATCGTAGACTGTTTGAGACATTACTCCCATGGAGGAAAGTGCGCACGGTGACTGTTGTAGTCAATCACGATGCAATTTCTGTGTTTCATCAACACTCTGATATTCCACAGATTACATAATGCCTCCAGATGTGCATCGGAAACGACTATTGGCCTTCCAGGGAACGATCAAAGCGTAGACTGTTAGAGACATTACTCCCATGGAGGAAAGTGCGCATGTTGACTGTTGTATTAAATCCCGATACAATTTCTGTGTTTCATCAACACTCTGATAGTCCACAGATTACAGAATGCCTCCAGATGTGCATCGGTAACTACTACTGATCTTCCAGGGAACGATCAAATCTTAGACTGTTTGTGACATTACTCCCATGGAGGAAAGTGCAAATGGTGACTGTTGTATTCAAGCCCGTTGCAATTTCTGTGTTTCATCAACTCTCTGATAGTCCACAGATAACAGAATGCCTCCAGATGTGCATCGGAAACTACTACTGGTCTTCCTGGGAACGATCAACGCGTAGACTGTTAGAGACATTACTCCCATGGAGGAAAGTGCGCATGGTGACTGTTGTATTCAATCCCGATGCAATATCTGTGTTTCATCAACACTCTGATAGTTCACATATTACAGAATGCCTCCAGATGTGCATCAGAAACTATTACTGGTATTCCAGGGAACGATCAAAGCGTAAACTCTTTGAGACTTTACTCCCATGGAGGAAAGTGCGCATGGTGACTGTTGTATTCAATCCCGATGCAATTTCTGTGTTTCATCTACACTCTAACAGTCCACAGATTACAGAATGCCTCCAGATGTGCATCGGAAACTACTACTGGTCTTCCAGGGAACGATCAAAGCGTAGACTGTTTGAGACATAACTCCCATGGAGGAAAGTGCGCACGGTGACTGTTGTATTGAATCCCGATACACTTTCTGTGTTTCATCAACAGTCTGATAGTCCACGCATTACAGAATGCCTCCATATGTGCATCGGAAACTACTACTTGTCTTCCAGGGAACGATCAAAGCATAGACTGTTTGAGACATTACTCTCATGGATTAAAGTGGGCATGTGACTGTTGTATTCAATCCCGATGCAATTTTTCTGTTTCATCAACACTCTGATAGTCCACAGGTTTCAGAATGCCTCCAGATGTGCGTCGGTAACTACTACTGGTCTTCCAGCGAACGATCAAAGCGTAGACTGTTTGAGACATTACTCCCATGGAGGAAAGTGCGCATGGTGACTGTTGTATTCAATCCCGATGCAATTTCTGTGTTTCATCAACATTTTGATAGTCCACAGATTACAGAATGATTCCAGATGTGCATCGGAAAATACTACTGGTCTTCCAGGGAACGATCAAATCGTAGACTGTTTGAGACATTACACTCATGGAGGAAAGTGCGCACGGTGACTGTTGTAGTCAATCCCGATGGAATTTCTGTGTTTCATCAACACTCTGATATTCCACAGATTATATAATGCCTCCAGATGTGCATCGGAAACGACTATTGGCCTTCCAGGGAACGATCAAAGCGTAGACTCCTAGAGACATTACTCCCATGGAGGAAAGTGCGCATGTTGACTGTTGTATTAAATCCAGATACAATTTCTGTGTTTCATCAACACTCTGATAGTCCACAGATTACAGAATGACTCCAGATGTGCATCGGAAACTAACACTGGTCTTCCAGGGACCGTTCAAAGCGTGGACTGTTTGTGACATTACTAAGATGGAGGGAAGTGCGCATGGTGTCTGTTGCATTCAATCCCGATGCAATTTCTGTGTTTCTTCAACACTTTGAAGGTCCACGGATTACAGAATGCCTACAGATGTGCATCGGAAACTACTACTGGTCTTCCAGGGAACGATCAAATCTTAGACTGTTTGTGACATTACTCCCATGGAGGAAAGTGCACATAGTGACTGTTGTATTCAAGCCCGTGGCAATTTCTGTGTTTCATCAACTCTCTGATAGTCCACAGATAACAGAATGCCTCCAGATGTGCATCGGAAACTACTACTGGTCTTCCAGGGAACGATCAAAGCGTAGACTGTTTGAGACATTACTCCCTTGGAGGAAAGTGCGCATGGTGACTGTTGTATTCGATTTCCGATACAATATCTGTGTTTCATCAACACTCTGATAGTATACAGATTACAGAATGCCTCCAGATGTGCATCGGAAACTAACACTGGTCTTCCAGGGAACGATCAAAGCGTAGACCGTTTGAGACATTACTAAGGTGGAGGGAAGTGCGCATGGTGACTGTTGCATTCAATCCCGATGCAATTTCTGTGTTTCTTCAACACTTTGAATGTCCACAGATTACAGAATGCCTACAGATGTGCATCGGAAACTATTACTGGTCTTCCAGGGAACGATCAAAGCTTAGACTGTTTGAGACATTGCTCCCATGGAATAAAGTGCACATGGTGACTCTTGTATTCAAGCCTGATGCAATTTCTGTGTTTCATCAACACTCTGATACTCCACAGATTACAGAATGCCTCCAGATGTGCATCAGAAACTACTACTGGTAATCCATGGAACGATCAAAGCGTAAACTCTTTGAGACATTACTCCCATGGAAGAAAGTGCGCATGGTGACTGTTGTATTCAATCCCGATACAATTTCTGTCTTTCATCAACACTCTGATACTCCACAGATTACAGAATGCCTCCATATGAGCATCGGAAACTACTACTGGTCTTCCTGGGAACGATCAAAGCTTAGACTGTTAGAGACATTACTCCCATGGAGGAAAGTGCACATAATGAGTGTTGTATTCAATCCCGATGCAATTTTCTGTTGTTCATCAACACTCTGATAATCCACAGGTTATAGAATACCTCCAGATGTGCATCGGAAACTAACACTGGTCTTCCAGGGAACGATCAAAGCGTAGACTGTTTGAGACATTACTCTTATGGAGGAAAGTGCGCATGGTGACTGTTGTATTGAATACCGATGCATTTTCTGTGTTTCATCAACACTCTCATAGTCCACAGATAACAGAATACCTCCAGATGTGCATCGGAAACTAACACTGGTCTTCCAGGGAACGATCAAAGCGTAGACTGTTTCAGGCATTACTAACATGGACGAAAGTGCGCATGGTGACTGTTGTATTCTATCCCGATGCAATTTCTGTGTTTCATCAACAGTCTGATTGTCCACAGATAACAGAATGCCTGAAGATGTGCATCGGAAACTACTACTGGTCTTCCAGGGAACCATCAAAGTGTAGACTGTTTGAGACATTACTAACATGGAGAAAAGTGCGCATGGTGACTTTTGTATTCAATCCCGATGCAATTCCTGCGTTTCATCAACACTCTGATAGTCCACGGATTAAAGAATGCCTCCAGATGTGCATCGGAAACTACTACTTGTCTTTCAGGGAACGATCAAAGCATAGACTGTTTGAGACATTACTCTTATGGAGGAATTTGCACATGGTGACTGTTGTATTCAATCCCGATGCAATTTTAGTGTTTCATCAACACTCTGATAGTCCACAGATTACAGAATGACTCCAGACGTGCATCGGAAACTACTATTGGTGTTCCAGGGAATGATCAAAGCGTAGACTCTTAGAGACATTACTCTCATGGAGGGAAGTGCGCATGGTGACTGTTGTATTCAATCCCGATGCAATCTTAGTGTTTTATCAACACTCTGATAGTCCACAGATTACAGAATGCCTCCAGATGTGCATCGGAAACTACTACTGGTCTTCCAGGGGACGATCAAAGCGTAGACGGTTAGAGACATTTCTCTCGTGGATTAAAGTGCGTATGGTGACTGTTGTATTCAATCCCGATGCTATTTCTGTGTTTCATCTACACTCTGATAGTCCACAGATTACAGAATGCTTCCGGATGTGCATCGGAAACTACTATTGGTCTTCCAGGGAACGATCAAAGCGTAGACTGTTAGAGACATTACTTACATGGAGGAAGGTGCGCATGGTGACTGTTGTATTCAATCCCTATGCAATTTTAGTGTTTCATCAACACTCTGATAGTCCACAGATTACAGAATGCCTCCAGATGTGCATCGGAAACTACTACTGGTCATCCAGGGAACGATCAAAGCGTAGACGGTTATTGACATTACTCCCATGGAGGAAAGTGCGCGTGGTTACGGTTGTATTCAATCCCGATGCAATTTCTCTGTTTCATCAACACTCTGATAGTCCACAGATTACAGAATGCCTCCAGTAGTGCACCGGAAAATACTACTGGTCTTCCAGGGAACGATCAAATCGTAGACTGTTTGAGACATTACTCCCATGGAGGAAAGTGCGCACAGTGACTCTTGTATTCAATCCCGATGCAATTTCTGTGTTTCATCAACACTCTGATAGTCCACAGATTACAGAATGCCTCCAGATGTGCATCGGAAACGACTATTGGCCTTCCAGGGAACGATCAAAGCGTAGACTGTTAGAGACATTACTCCCATGGAGGTAAGTGCGCATGGTGACTGTTGTATTAAATCCCGATACAATTTCTGTGTTTCATCAACACTCTGATAGTCCACAGATTACAGAATGCCTCCAGATGTGCATCGGAAACTAACACTGGCCTTCCAGGGAACGATCAAAGCGTAGACTGTTAGAGACATTACTCCCATGGAGGTAAGTGCGCATGGTGACTGTTGTATTAAATCCCGATACAATTTCTGTGTTTCATCAACACTCTGATAGTCCACAGATAACATAATGCCTCCAGATGTTCATCGGAAACTACTACTGGTCTTCCAGGGAACGATCAAAGCGTAGACTGTTTGAGACATTACTAACATGGAGAAAAGTGCGCATGGTGACTTTTGTATTCAATTCCGATGCAATTCCTGTGTTTCATCAACACTCTGATAGTCCACGGATTACAGAATGCCTCCACATGTGCATCGGAAACTACTACTGGACTTCCAGGGAACGATCAAAGCGTAGACTGCTTGAGACATTACTCTTATGGAGGAAAGTGCGCATGGTGACTGTTGTATTGAATACCGATGCATTTTCTGTGTTTCATCAACACTCTCATAGTCCACAGATAACAGAATACCTCCAGATGTGCATCGGAAACTAACACTGGTTTTCCAGGGAACGATCAAAGCGTAGACTGTTTCAGGAATTACTAACATGGACGAAAGTGCGCATGGTGACTGTTGTATTCTATCCCGATGCAATTTCTGTGTTTCATCAACAGTCTGATAGTCCACAGATAACAGAATGCCTGAAGATGTGCATCGGAAACTACTACTTGTCTTCCAGGGAACCATCAAAGTGTAGACTGTTTGAGACATTACTAACATGGAGAAAAGTGCGCATGGTGACTTTTGTATTCAATCCCGATGCAATTCCTGCGTTTCATCAACACTCTGATAGTCCACGGATTAAAGAATGCCTCCAGATGTGCATCGGAAACTACTACTTGTCTTTCAGGGAACGATCAAAGCATAGACTGTTTGAGACATTACTCTTATGGAGGAATTTGCACATGGTGACTGTTGTATTCAATCCCGATGCAATTTTAGTGTTTCATCAACACTCTGATAGTCCACAGATTACAGAATGACTCCAGATGTGCATCGGAAACTACTATTGGTGTTCCAGGGAATGATCAAAGCGTAGACTCTTAGAGACATTACTCTCATGGAGGGAAGTGCGCATGGTGACTGTTGTATTCAATCCCGATGGAATTTTAGTGTTTTATCAACACTCTGATAGTCCACAGATTACAGAATGCCTCCAGATGTGCATCGGAAACTACTACTGGTCTTCCAGGGGACGATCAAAGCGTAGACGGTTAGAGACATTTCTCTCGTGGATTAAAGTGCGCATGGTGACTGTTGTATTCAATCCCGATGCTATATCTGTGTTTCATCTACACTCTGATAGTCCACAGATTACAGAATGCCTCCGGATGTGCATCGGAAACTACTATTGGTCTTCCAGGGAACGATCAAAGCGTAGACTGTTAGAGACATTACTTACATGGAGGAAGGTGCGCATGGTGACTGTTATATTCAATCGCGATGCATTTTCTGTGTTTCATCAACACTCTGATAGTCCACAGAATACAGAATACCTCCAGATGTGCATCGGAAGGTAACACTTTTCTTCCACTGAACGATCAAAGCGTAGACTGTTTCAGACATTATTCCCATGGAGGAAAGTGCGCATGGTGACCGTTGTATTCACCCCGATGCAATTTCTGTGTTTCATCAACACTCTGATAGTTCACATATTACAGAATGCCTCCAGATGAGCCCCGAAAACTATTACTGGTCTTCCTGGGAACGATCAACGCGTAGACTGTTAGAGACATTACTCCCATGGAGGAAAGTGCGCACGGTGACTGTTGTATTGAATCCCGATACACTTTCTGTGTTTCATCAACAGTCTGATAGTCCACGCATTAAAGAATGCCTCCAGATGTGCATCGGAAACTACTACTGGTCTTCCAGGGAAAGATCAAAGCTTAGACTGTTTGAGACTATACTCTTATTGAGGAAAGTGCGCATGGTGACCGTTGTATTCAATCCCAATGCAATTTCTGTGTTTCATCAACACTGTTATAGCCAACAGATTACAGAATGCCTCCAGATGTGCATCGGAAACTACTATTGGTCTTCCAGAGAACGATCAAAGCATATACTGTTAGAGACATTACTCCCATGGAGGAAAGTGCGCACGGTGACTGTTGTATTGAATTCCGATACACTTTCTGTGTTTCATTAACAGTCTGATAGTCCACGGATTACAGAATGCCTCCAGATGTGCATCGGAAACTACTACTTGTCTTCCAGGGAACGATCAAAGCATAGACTGTTTGAGACATTACTCTCATGGATTAAAGTGGGCATGTGATTGTTGTATTCAATCCCGATGCTATTTCTTTGTTTCATCAACACTCTGATAGTCCACAGATTACAGAATGCCTCCAGATGTGCATCGGAAAATACTACTGTTCTTCCAGGGAACGATCAAAGCGTAGACTGTTTGAGACACTACTCCCATGGAGGAAAGTGTGCACGTTGACTGTTGAATTCAATCCCGATGCAATTTCTGTGTTTCATCAACAGTGTGATCATCCACAGATTACAGATGCCTCCAGATGTGCATCGGAAACTACTACTGGACTTCCAGGGAACGAACAAGGCGTAGACTGTTTGAGACATTACGCTTATGGAGGAAAGTGCGTATGGTGACTGTTGCATTCGATCCCGATGCAATTTCTGTGTTTCATCAACACTCTGATAGTCCACAGTTTACAGAATGCCTCCAGATGTGCATCGGAAACTAACACTCGTCTTCCAGGGAACGATCAAAGCGTAGACCGTTTGAGACATTACTAACATGGAGGGAAGTGCGCATGGTGACTGTTTCATTCAATCCCGATGCAATTTCTGTGTTTCATCCACACTTTGAAGGTCCACAGATTACAGAATGCCTCCAGATGTGCATCGGAAACTACTACTGGTCTTCCAGGGAACGATCAAAGCGTAGACTGTTTGACACATTACTCCCATAAAGGAAAGTGCGCATGGTGACTGTTGAATTCAATCCCGATGCTATTACTGAAATTCATCAAGACTCTGATAGTTCACATGTTTCAGAATGCCTCCAGATGTGCATCAGAAACTACTACTGGTATTCCAGGGAACGATCAAAGCGTAAACTCTGTGAGACATTACTACCATGGAGGAAAGTGCGCATGGTGACTGTTGTATTCCTATCCCGATGCAATTTCTGTGTTTCATCAACACTCTGATACTCCACAGATTACAGAATGCCTAAAGATAAGCATCGGAAACTACTACTGGTCTTCCAGGGAACTATGAAAGCGTAGACTGTTTGAGACATTACTCCCATGGAGGAAAGTACGCATGGTGACTGTTGTATTCAATCCCGATGCAATTTCTGTGTTTCATCAACACTCTGATACTCCACAGATTACAGAATGCCTCCAGATGTGCATCGGAAACTGCTACTGGTCTTCCAGGGAACGATTAAAGCGTAGACTGATTGAGACATTACTCCCATGGAGGAAAGTGCGCACGGTGACTGTTGTGATCAATCCCGATGCAATATCTGTGTTTCATCAACAGTCTGATAGTCCACAGATTACAGATTACTCCAGATGTGGATCGGAAACTACTATTGGACTTCCAGGGAACGATCAAAGCGTAGACTGTTTGAGACATTACTCTTATGGAGGAAAGTTTGATTGGTGACTGGTGTATTCAATCTTGTTGCAATTTTAGTGTTTCATCAACACTCTGATAGTCCACAGATTACAGAATGCCTCCAGATGTGCGTCGGATACTACTATTGGCCTTCCAGGGAACGATCAAAGCGTAGACTGTTAGAGACGTTACTCCCATGGATGAAAGTGCGCATGGTGACTGTTGTATTCAATCCCGATGCAATTTCTGTGTTTCATCAACAGTCTGATAGTCCACAGAATGCAGATGCCTCCAGATGTGCATCGGAAACTACTACTGGACTTCCAGGGAACGATCAAAGCGTAGACTGTTTGAGACATAACGCTTATGGAGGAAAGTGCGTATGGTGACTGTTGTATTCAATCCCGATGCAATTTTAGTCTTTCATCAACACTCTGATAGTCCACAGATTGCAGAATGCCTAAAGATGTGCATCGGAAACAACTATTGGCCTTCCAGGGAAAGATCAAAGCGTAGACTGTTAGAGACATTACTCCCATGGAGGAAAGTGCGCATGGTGACTGTTGCATTCGATCCCGATGCAATTTCTGTGTTTAATCAACACTCTGATAGTCCACAGATTACAGAATGCCTCCAGATGTGCATCGGAAACTAACACTCGTCTTCCAGGGAACGATCAAAGCGTAGACCGTTTGAGACATTACTAACATGGAGGGAAGTGCGCATGGTGACTGTTTCATTCAATCCCGATGCAATTTCGGTGTTTCATCTACACTTTGAAGGTCCACAGATTACAGAATGCCTCCAGATGTGCATCGGAAACTACTACTGGTCTTCCAGGGAATGATCAAAGCGTAGACTGTTTGAGACATTACTCCCATGGAGAAAAGTGCGCACGGTGACTGTTGCATTGAATCCCGATACACTTTCTGTGTTTCATCAACAGTCTGATAGTCCACGCATTAAAGAATGCCTCCAGATGTGCATCGGAAACTACTACTGGTCTTCCAGGGAAAGATCAAAGCTTAGACTGTTTGAGACTATACTCTTATTGAGGAAAGTGCGCATGGTGACCGTTGTATTCAATCCCAATGCAATTTCTGTGTTTCATCAACACTGTTATAGCCAACAGATTACAGAATGCCTCCAGATGTGCATCGGAAACTACTATTGGTCTTCCAGAGAACGATCAAAGCATATATTTTTTGAGACATTACTCCCATGGAGGAAAGTGCGCACGGTGACTGTTGTATTGAATCCCGATACACTTTCTGTGTTTCATCAACAGTCTGATAGTCCACGCATTACAGAATGCCTCCAGATGTGCATCGGAAACTACTACTTGTCTTCCAGGGAACGATCAAAGCATAGACTGTTTGAGACATTACTCTCATGGATTAAAGTGGGCATGTGACTGTTGTATTCAATCCCGATGCTATTTCCTTGTTTCATCAACACTCTGATAGTCCACAGGTTACAGAATGCCTCCAGATGTGCGTCGGTAACTAATACTGGTCTTCCAGCGAACGATCAAAGCGTAGACTGTTTGAGACATTACTCCCATGGAGGAAAGTACGCATGGTGCCTGTTGTATTCAATCCCGATGCAATTTCTGTGTTTCATCAACACTCTGATAGTACACAGAAAGAGAATGCCTCCAGATGTGCATCGGAAACTACTACTGGACTTCCAGGGAACGATCAAAGCGTAGACTGTTTGAGACATTACTCCCATGGAGGAAAGTGTGCACGTTGACTGTTGAATTCAATCCCGATGCAATTTCTGTGTTTCATCAACAGTGTGATCGTCCACAGATTACAGATGCCTCCAGATGTGCATCGGAAACTACTACTGGACTTCCAGGGAACGATCAAAGCGTAGACTGTTTGAGACATTACTCTTATGGAGGAAAGTGCGATTGGTGACTGTTGCATTCAATCTTGTTGCAATTTTAGTGTTTCATCAACACTCTGATAGTCCACAGATTACAGAATGCCTCCAGATGTGCATCGGAAACTACTATTGGCCTTCCAGGGAACGATCAAAGCGTAGTCTGTTAGAGACATTACTCCCATGGATGAAAGTGCGCATGGTGAGTGTTGTATTCCAATCCCGATGCAATTTCTGTGTTTCATCAACACTCTGATACTCCACAGATTACAGAATGCCTAAAGATAAGCATCGGAAACTACTACTGGTCTTCCAGGGAACTATGAAAGCGTAGACTGTTTGAGACATTACTCCCATGGAGGAAAGTACGCATGGTGACTGTTGTATTCAATCCCGATGCAATTTCTGTGTTTCATCAACACTCTGATACTCCACAGATTACAGAATGCCTCCAGATGTGCATCGGAAACTGCTACTGGTCTTCCAGGGAACGATTAAAGCGTAGACTGATTGAGACATTACTCCCATGGAGGAAAGTGCGCACGGTGACTGTTGTGATCAATCCCGATGCAATATCTGTGTTTCATCAACAGTCTGATAGTCCACAGATTACAGATTACTCCAGATGTGGATCGGAAACTACTATTGGACTTCCAGGGAACGATCAAAGCGTAGACTGTTTGAGACATTACTCTTATGGAGGAAAGTTTGATTGGTGACTGGTGTATTCAATCTTGTTGCAATTTTAGTGTTTCATCAACACTCTGATAGTCCACAGATTACAGAATGCCTCCAGATGTGCGTCGGATACTACTATTGGCCTTCCAGGGAACGATCAAAGCGTAGACTGTTAGAGACGTTACTCCCATGGATGAAAGTGCGCATGGTGACTGTTGTATTCAATCCCGATGCAATTTCTGTGTTTCATTAACACTCTGATAGTCAGCAGATTACAGAATGCCTCCAGATGTGCATCGGAAAATAACACTGGTCTTCCAGGGAACGATCAAAGCGTAGACTGTTTGAGACATTACTCCCATGGAGGAAAGTGCGCACGTTGACTGTTGTATTCAATCCCGATGCAATTTCTGTGTTTCATCAACAGTCTGATAGTCCACAGAATGCAGATGCCTCCAGATGTGCATCGGAAACTACTACTGGACTTCCAGGGAACGATCAAAGCGTAGACTGTTTGAGACATAACGCTTATGGAGGAAAGTGCGTATGGTGACTGTTGTATTCAATCCCGATGCAATTTTAGTCTTTCATCAACACTCTGATAGTCCACAGATTGCAGAATGCCTAAAGATGTGCATCGGAAACAACTATTGGCCTTCCAGGGAAAGATCAAAGCGTAGACTGTTAGAGACATTACTCCCATGGAGGAAAGTGCGCATGGTGACTGTTGCATTCGATCCCGATGCAATTTCTGTGTTTAATCAACACTCTGATAGTCCACAGATTACAGAATGCCTCCAGATGTGCATCGGAAACTAACACTCGTCTTCCAGGGAACGATCAAAGTGTAGACCGTTTGAGACATTACTAACATGGAGGGAAGTGCGCATGGTGACTGTTTCATTCAATCCCGATGCAATTTCGGTGTTTCATCTACACTTTGAAGGTCCACAGATTACAGAATGCCTCCAGATGTGCATCGGAAACTACTACTGGTCTTCCAGGGAATGATCAAAGCGTAGACTGTTTGAAACATTACTCCCATGGAGAAAAGTGCGCACGGTGACTGTTGCATTGAATCCCGATACACTTTCTGTGTTTCATCAACAGTCTGATAGTCCACGCATTAAAGAATGCCTCCAGATGTGCATCGGAAACTACTACTGGTCTTCCAGGGAAAGATCAAAGCTTAGACTGTTTGAGACTATACTCTTATTGAGGAAAGTGCGCATGGTGACCGTTGTATTCAATCCCAATGCAATTTCTGTGTTTCATCAACACTGTTATAGCCAACAGATTACAGAATGCCTCCAGATGTGCATCGGAAACTACTATTGGTCTTCCAGAGAACGATCAAAGCATATATTTTTTGAGACATTACTCCCATGGAGGAAAGTGCGCACGGTGACTGTTGTATTGAATCCCGATACACTTTCTGTGTTTCATCAACAGTCTGATAGTCCACGCATTACAGAATGCCTCCAGATGTGCATCGGAAACTACTACTTGTCTTCCAGGGAACGATCAAAGCATAGACTGTTTGAGACATTACTCTCATGGATTAAAGTGGGCATGTGACTGTTGTATTCAATCCCGATGCTATTTCCTTGTTTCATCAACACTCCGATAGTCCACAGGTTACAGAATGCCTCCAGATGTGCGTCGGTAACTAATACTGGTCTTCCAGCGAACGATCAAAGCGTAGACTGTTTGAGACATTACTCCCATGGAGGAAAGTACGCATGGTGCCTGTTGTATTCAATCCCGATGCAATTTCTGTGTTTCATCAACACTCTGATAGTCCACAGATTACAGAATGCCTCCAGATGTGCATCGGAAACTACTACTGGACTTCCAGGGAACGATCAAAGCGTAGACTGTTTGAGACATTACTCCCATGGAGGAAAGTGTGCACGTTGACTGTTGAATTCAATCCCGATGCAATTTCTGTGTTTCATCAACAGTGTGATCGTCCACAGATTACAGATGCCTCCAGATGTGCATCGGAAACTACTACTGGACTTCCAGGGAACGATCAAAGCGTAGACTGTTTGAGACATTACTCTTATGGAGGAAAGTGCGATTGGTGACTGTTGCATTCAATCTTGTTGCAATTTTAGTGTTTAATCAACACTCTGATAGTCCACAGATTACAGAATGCCTCCAGATGTGCATCGGAAACTACTATTGGCCTTCCAGGGAACGATCAAAGCGTAGTCTGTTAGAGACATTACTCCCATGGATGAAAGTGCGCATGGTGACTGTTGTATTCAATCCCGATGCAATTTCTGGGTTTCATCAACACTCTGATAGTCCACAGATTACAGAATGCCTCCATATGTTCATCGGAAACTACTACTGGACTTCCAGGGAACGATCAAAGCGTAGACTGTTTGAGACATTACTCCCATGGAGGAAAGTGTGCACGTTGACTGTTGAATTCAATCCCGATGCAATTTCTGTGTTTCATCAACAGTGTGATCGTCCACAGATTACAGATGCCTCCAGATGTGCATCGGAAACTACTACTGGACTTCCAGGGAACGATCAAAGCGTAGACTGTTTGAGACATTACGCTTATGGAGGAAAGTGCGTATGGTGACTGTTGCATTCGATCCCGATGCAATTTCTGTGTTTCATCAACACTCTGATAGTTCACATGTTTCAGAAGCCTCCAGATGTGCATCAGAAACTACTACTGGTATTCCAGGGAACTATGAAAGCGTAGACTGTTTGAGACATGACTCCCATGGGGGAAAGTGCACATGGTGACTGTTGTATTCAATCCCGAAGCTATTTCTGTGTTTCATCTACACTCTGATAGTCCACAGATTACAGAATGCCTCCAGATGTGCATCGGAAACTACTACTGGTCTTCCAGGGAACGATCAAAGTGTAGACTGTTAGAGCCATTACTCCCATGGGGGAAAGTGCGCATGGTGACTGTTGTATTCAATCCCGATGCAATTTCTGTGTTTCATCAACACTCTGATAGACCACAGATTACAGAATGCCTCCAGATGTGCATCGGAAACTAACACTGTTCTTCCAGGGAACGATCAAAGCGTAGACTGTTTGAGATTATACTGACATGGAGGAAAGTGCGGATGGTGACTGTTGTATTGAATCCCGATACACTTTCTGTGTATCATCAACAGTCTGATAGTCCACGCATTACAGAATGCCTCCAGATGTGCATCGGAAACTACTATTGGTCTTCCAGGGAACGATCAAAGCGTAGACTGTTAGAGACATTACTCCCATGGAGGAAAGTGCGCATGGTGACTGTTGTATTCAATTCCAAAGCATTTTCTGTGTTTCATCAACACTCTGATAGTCCACAGATTACAGAATACCTCCAGATGTGCATCGGAAACTAACACTGGTCTTCCAGGGAACGATAAAAGCGTAGACTGTGTCAGACATTACTAACATGGAGGAAAGTGCGCATGGTGACTGTTGTATTGAATCCCGATGCAATTTCTGTGTTTCATCAACACTTTGAAGGTCCACAGATTACAGAATGCCTCCAGATGTGCATCGGAAACTACAACAGGTCTTCCAGGGAACGATCAAAGCGTAGACTGTTTGAGACATTGCTCCAATGGAGGAAAGTGCACATTGTGACTGTTGTATTCAATCCCGATGCAAAATTCTGTGTTTCATCAACACTCTGATAGTCCACATATTACAGAATGCCTCCAGATGTGCATCGGAAACTACTACTGGTCTTCCAGGGAACGATCAAAGTGTAGACTGTTTGAGACATTACTCCCATAAAGAAAAGTGCGCATGGTGACTGTTGTATTCAATCCCGATGCAATTTCCGTGTTTCATCAACAGTCTCATAGTGCACAGATTACAGAATGCCTCCAGATGTGCATCGGAAACTACTACTGGTCTTCCAGGGAACGATCAAAGTGTAGACTGTTAGAGCCATTACTCCCGTGGGGGAAAGTGCGCATGGTGACTGTTGTATTCAATCCCGATGCAATTTCTGTGTTTCATCAACACTCGGATAGTCCACAGATTACAGAATGCCTCCAGATGTGCATCGGAAACTAACACTGTTCTTCCAGGGAACGATCAAAGCGTAGACTGTTTGAGATTATACTGACATGGAGGAAAGTGCGGATGGTGACTGTTGTATTCAATCCCGATGCAATTTCTGTATTTCATCAACACTCTGATAGTCCACAGATTGCAGAATGCCTAAAGATGCGCATCGGAAACAACTATTGGCCTTCCAGGGAAAGATCAAAGCGTAGACTGTTAGAGACATTACTCCCATGGAGGAAAGTGCGCATGGTGACTGTTGCATTCGATCCCGATGCAATTTCTGTGTTTAATCAACACTCTGATAGTCCACAGATTACAGAATGCCTCCAGATGTGCATCGGAAACTAACACTCGTCTTCCAGGGAACGATCAAAGCGTAGACTGTTTGAGACAGTACTCCCATGGAGGAAAGTGCGCACGGTGACTGTTGTGATCAATCCCGATGCAATTTCTGTGTTTCATCAACAGTCTGCTAGTCCACAGATTACAGATTACTCCAGATGTGCATCGGAAACTACTACTGGACTTCCAGGGAACGATCAAAGCGTAGACTGTTTGAGACATTACTCTTATGGAGGAAAGTGCGATTGGTGACTGTTGCATTCAATCTTGTTGCAATTTTAGTGTTTCATCAACACTCTGATAGTCCACAGATTACAGAATGCCTCCAGATGTGCATCGGAAACTACTATTGGCCTTCCAGGGAACGATCAAAGCGTAGTCTGTTAGAGACATTACTCCCATGGATGAAAGTACGCATGGTGACTGTTGTATTCAATCCCGATGCAATTTCTGTGTTTCATCAACACTCTGATAGTCCACAGATTACAGAATGCCTCCAGATGTGCATCGGAAACTACTACTGGACTTCCAGGGAACGATCAAAGCGTAGACTGTTTGAGACATTACTCCCATGGAGGAAAGTGTGCACGTTGACTGTTGAATTCAATCCCGATGCAATTTCTGTGTTTCATCAACAGTGTGATCGTCCACAGATTATTGATGCCTCCAGATGTGCATCGGAAACTACTACTGGACTTCCAGGGAACGATCAAAGCGTAGACTGTTTGAGACATTACGCTTATGGAGGAAAGTGCGTATGGTGACTGTTGCATTCGATCCCGATGCAATTTCTGTGTTTCATCAACACTCTGATAGTTCACATGTTTCAGAAAGCCTCCAGATGTGCATCAGAAACTACTACTGGTATTCCAGGGAACTATGAAAGCGTAGACTGTTTGAGACATGACTCCCATGGGGGAAAGTGCGCATGGTGACTGTTGTATTCAATCCCGATGCAATTTCTGTGTTTCATCAACACTCTGATAGTCCACAGATTACAGAATGCCTCCAGATGTGCATCGGAAACTAACACTGTTCTTCCAGGGAACGATCAAAGCGTAGACTGTTTGAGATTATACTGACATGGAGGAAAGTGCGGATGGTGACTGTTGTATTGAATCCCGATACACTTTCTGTGTTTCATCAACAGTCTGATAGTCCACGCATTACAGAATGCCTCCAGATGTGCATCGGAAACTACTACTGGTCTTCCAGGGAAAGATCAAAGCTTAGACTGTTTGAGACATTACTCTTATTGAGGAAAATGCGCGTGGTGACTGTTGTATTCAATCCCAATGCAATTTCTGTGTTTCATCAACACTGTGATAGTCCACAGATTACAGAATACCTCCAGATATGCATCGGAAACTACTATTGGTCTTCCAGGGAACGATCAAAGCGTAGACTGTTAGAGACATTACTCCCATGGAGGAAAGTGCGCATGGTGACTGTTGTATTCAATTCCAAAGCATTTTCTGTGTTTCATCAACACTCTGATAGTCCACAGATTACAGAATACCTCCAGATGTGCATCGGAAACTAACACTGGTCTTCCAGGGAACGATAAAAGCGTAGACTGTGTCAGACATTACTAACATGGAGGAAAGTGCGCATGGTGACTGTTGTATTGAATCCCGATGCAATTTCTGTGTTTCATCAACACTTTGAAGGTCCACAGATTACAGAATGCCTCCAGATGTGCATCGGAAACTACAACAGGTCTTCCAGGGAACGATCAAAGCGTAGACTGTTTGAGACATTGCTCCAATGGAGAAAAGTGCACATTGTGACTGTTGTATTCAATCCCGATGCAAAATTCTGTGTTTCATCAACACTCTGATAGTCCACATATTACAGAATGCCTCCAGATGTGCATCGGAAACTACTACTGGTCTTCCAGGGAACGATCAAAGCGTAGACTGTTTGAGACATTACTCCCATAAAGAAAAGTGCGCATGGTGACTGTTGTATTCAATCCCGATGCAATTTCCGTGTTTCATCAACAGTCTCATAGTGCACAGATTACAGAATGCCTCCAGATGTGCATCGGAAACTACTACTGGTCATGCAGGGAACGATCAAAGTGTAGACTGTTAGAGCCATTACTCCCATGGGGGAAAGTGTGCATGGTGACTGTTGTATTCAATCCCGATGCAATTTCTGTGTTTCATCAACACTCTGATAGTCCACAGATTACAGAATGCCTCCAGATGTGCATCGGAAACTAACACTGTTCTTCCAGGGAACGATCAAAGCGTAGACTGTTTGAGATTATACTGACATGGAGGAAAGTGCGGATGGTGACTGTTGTATTCAATCCCGATGCAATTTCTGTATTTCATCAACACTCTGATAGTCCACAGATTACAGAATGAATCCAGATGTGCATCGGAAACTACTTCTGGTCTTCCAGGGAACAATCAAAGCGTAGGCTGTTTGAGATACTACTCCCATGGAGGAAAGTGCGCATGGTGGTGGTTGTATTCAAACCCGATGCAATTTATGTGTTTCATCAACACTCTGATAGTCCACAAATTACAGAATGCCTCCAGATGTGCATCAGAAACTACCACTGGTATTCCAGGGAACGATCAAAGTGTAAACTATTTGAGACATTACTCCTATGTAGGAAAGTGCGCATAGTCACTGTTGTATTCAATCCCGAGGCAATTTCTGTGTTTCATCAACTCTCTGATACTCCACAGATTACAGAATGCCTCCAGATGTGCTTCGGAAACTACTACTGGTCTTCCAGAGAACGATCAAACTTAGACTGGTTGAGACATTACTCCCATGGAGGAAAGTGCGCAAGGTGACTGTTGTATTCAATCCCGATGCTATTTCTGTGTTTCATCAACAGTCTGATAGTCCACGAATTACAGAATGCCTCCAGATGTGCATCGGAAACTAACACTGGTCTTCCAGGGAACGATCAAAACGTAGACTATTTGAAACATTGCTTCTATGGAGGAATGTGCACATGGTAACTGTTGTATTCAATCCCGATGCTTTTTCTGTGTTTCATCAACACTATGATAGTCCACAGATTACAGAATACCTCCAGATGTGTATCGGAAACTACTACCGGTCTTCAAGGGAACGCACAAAACGTAGACTGTTTGAGACATTACTCCCATGGAGGAAAGTGCGCATGGTGACCGTTGTATTCAATACCGATGCAATTTCTGTGTTTCATCAACACTCAGATAGTCCACAGACTACAGAATGCCTCCAGATGTGCATCGGAAACTACTACTGGTCTTCCAGGAAACAATCAAAGCGTTAACTGTTTGAGACACTACTCCCATGGACGAAAGTGCGCATGGAGTATGTTGTATTGAATCCCGAGGCAATTTCTGTGTTTCATCAACACTTTGAAGGTCCACAGATTACAGAATGCATCCAGATGTGCATCGGAAACTACTACTGGTCTGCCAGGGAACGATCAAAGCGTAGACTGTTTGAGAATTACTAACATGGAGGAAAGTGCGCATGGTGACTGTTGTATTCAATCCCGATGCAATTTCTGTGTTTCATCAACACTCAGATACTCCACAGATTACAGAATGCCTCCAGATGTGTATCGGAAACGACTACTGGTCTTCCAGGGAACTCTCAAAGCGTAGACTGTTAGAGACATTACTCCCATGGAGGAAAGTGCGCATGGTGACTTTTGTATTCAATCCCGATGCATTTTCTGTGTTTCATCAACACTCTGATAGGCCACAGATTACAGAATACCTCCAGATGTGCATCGGAAACTAACACTGGTCTTACAGGGAACGATAAAAGCGTAGACTGTGTCAGACATTACTAACATGGAGGAAAGTGCGCATGGTGACTGTTGTATTGAATCCCGATGCAATTTCTGTGTTTCATCAACACTTTGAAGGTCCACACATTACAGAATGCCTCCAGATGTGCATCGGAAACTACTACTGGTCTTCCAGGGAACGATCAAAGCGTAGACTGTTTGAGACATTGCTCCAATGGAGGGAAGTGCACATGGTGACTGTTCTATTCAATCCCGATGCAAAATTCTGTGTTTCATCAACACTCTGATAGTCCACGGATTACAGAATGCCTCCAGAATTGCATCGGAAACTACTACTGGTCTTCCAGGGAACGATCAAAGCGTAGACTGTTTGAGACATTACTCCCATAAAGAAAAGTGCGCATGGTGACTGTTGTATTCATTCCCGATGCAATTTCTGTGTTTCATCAACAGTCTGATAGTGCACAGATTACAGAATGCCTCCAGATGTGCATCGGAAGCTACTACTGGTCTTCCAGGGAACGATCAAAGTGTAGACTGTTAGAGACATTACTCTTATGGAGGAAAGTGCGCATGGTGACTGTTGTATTCAATCCCGATGCAATTTCTGTGTTTCATCAACACTCTGATAGTCCACAGATTACAGAATGCCTCCAGATGTGCATCGGAAACTACTACTGGACTTCCAGGGAACGATCAAAGCGTAGACTGTTTGAGACATTACTCCCATGGAGGAAAGTGTGCACGTTGACTGTTGAATTCAATCCCGATGCAATTTCTGTGTTTCATCAACAGTGTGATCGTCCACAGATTACTGATGCCTCCAGATGTGCATCGGAAACTACTACTGGACTTCCAGGGAACGATCAAAGCGTAGACTGTTTGAGACATTACGCTTATGGAGGAAAGTGCGTATGGTGACTGTTGCATTCGATCCCGATGCAATTTCTGTGTTTCATCAACACTCTGATAGTTCACATGTTTCAGAAAGCCTCCAGATGTGCATCAGAAACTACTACTGGTATTGCAGGGAACTATGAAAGCGTAGACTGTTTGAGACATGACTCCCATGGGGGAAAGTGCACATGGTGACTGTTGTATTCAATCCCGAAGCTATTTCTGTGTTTCATCTACACTCTGATAGTCCACAGATTACAGAATGCCTCCAGATGTGCATCGGAAACTACTACTGGTCTTCCAGGGAACGATCAAAGTGTAGACTGTTAGAGCCATTACTCCCATGGGGGAAAGTGCGCATGGTGACTGTTGTATTCAATCCCGATGCAATTTCTGTGTTTCATCAACACTCTGATAGTCCACAGATTACAGAATGCCTCCAGATGTGCATCGGAAACTAACACTGTTCTTCCAGGCAACGATCAAAGCGTAGACTGTTTGAGATTATACTGACATGGAGGAAAGTGCGGATGGTGACTGTTGTATTGAATCCCGATACACTTTCTGTGTTTCATCAACAGTCTGATAGTCCACGCATTACAGAATGCCTCCAGATGTGCATCGGAAACTACTACTGGTCTTCCAGGGAAAGATCAATGCTTAGACTGTTTGAGACATTACTCTTATTGAGGAAAATGCGCGTGGTGACTGTTGTATTCAATCCCAATGCTATTTCTGTGTTTCATCAACACTGTGATAGTCCACAGATTACAGAATACCTCCAGATATGCATCGGAAACTACTATTGGTCTTCCAGGGAACGATCAAAGCGTAGACTGTTAGAGACATTACTCCCATGGAGGAAAGTGCGCATGGTGACTGTTGTATTCAATTCCAAAGCATTTTCTGTGTTTCATCAACACTCTGATAGTCCACAGATTACAGAATACCTCCAGATGTGCATCGGAAACTAACACTGGTCTTCCAGGGAACGATAAAAGCGTAGACTGTGTCAGACATTACTAACATGGAGGAAAGTGCGCATGGTGACTGTTGTATTGAATCCCGATGCAATTTCTGTGTTTCATCAACACTTTGAAGGTCCACAGATTACAGAATGCCTCCAGATGTGCATCGGAAACTACAACAGGTCTTCCAGGGAACGATCAAAGCGTAGACTGTTTGAGACATTGCTCCAATGGAGAAAAGTGCACATTGTGACTGTTGTATTCAATCCCGATGCAAAATTCTGTGTTTCATCAACACTCTGATAGTCCACATATTACAGAATGCCTCCAGATGTGCATCGGAAACTACTACTGGTCTTCCAGGGAACGATCAAAGCGTAGACTGTTTGAGACATTGCTCCAATGGAGAAAAGTGCACATTGTGACTGTTGTATTCAATCCCGATGCAAAATTCTGTGTTTCATCAACACTCTGATAGTCCACATATTACAGAATGCCTCCAGATGTGCATCGGAAACTACTACTGGTCTTCCAGGGAACGATCAAAGCGTAGACTGTTTGAGACATTACTCCCATAAAGAAAAGTGCGCATGGTGACTGTTGTATTCAATCCCGATGCAATTTCCGTGTTTCATCAACAGTCTCATAGTGCACAGATTACAGAATGCCTCCAGATGTGCATCGGAAACTACTACTGGTCATCCAGGGAACGATCAAAGTGTAGACTGTTAGAGCCATTACTCCCATGGGGGAAAGTGCGCATGGTGACTGTTGTATTCAATCCCGATGCAATTTCTGTGTTTCATCAACACTCTGATAGTCCACAGATTACAGAATGCCTCCAGATGTGCATCGGAAACTAACACTGTTCTTCCAGGGAACGATCAAAGCGTAGCCTGTTTGAGATTATACTGACATGGAGGAAAGTGCGGATGGTGACTGTTGTATTCAATCCCGATGCAATTTCTGTATTTCATCAACACTCTGATAGTCCACAGATTACAGAATGAATCCAGATGTGCATCGGAAACTACTTCTGGTCTTCCAGGGAACAATCAAAGCGAAGGCTGTTTGAGACACTACTCCCATGGAGGAAAGTGCGCATGGTGGTGGTTGTATTCAAACCCGATGCAATTTATGTGTTTCATCAACACTCTGATAGTCCACAAATTACAGAATGCCTCCAGATGTGCATCAGAAACTACCACTGGTATTCCAGGGAACGATCAAAGTGTAAACTATTTGAGACATTACTCCCATGGAGGAAAGTGCGCATAGTCACTGTTGTATTCAATCCCGAGGCAATTTCTGTGTTTCATCAACTCTCTGATACTCCACAGATTACAGAATGCCTCCAGATGTGCTTCGGAAACTACTACTGGTCTTCCAGAGAACGATCAAACTTAGACTGGTTGAGACATTACTCCCATGGAGGAAAGTGCGCAAGGTGACTGTTGTATTCAATCCCGATGCTATTTCTGTGTTTCATCAACAGTCTGATAGTCCACGAATTACAGAATGCCTCCAGATGTGCATTGGAAACTACTACTGGACTTCCAGGAACGATCAAAGCGTAGACTGTTTGAGACATTACTGTTATGGAGGAAAGTGCGCACGGTGACTGTTGTGTTCAATCCCGATGCAATTTTAGTGTTTCATCAACACTCTGATAGTCCTCAGATTACAGAATGCCTCCAGATGTGCATCGGAAACTACTATTGGTCTTCCAGGGAACGATCAAAGCGTAGACTGTTAGAGACATTACTCCCATGGAGGAAAGTGCGCATGATGACTGTTGTATTCAATCCCTATGCATTTTCTGGGTTTCATCAAGACTCTGATAGTCCACAGATTACAGAATACCTCCAGATGTGCATCGGAAACTAACACTGGTCTTCCAGGGAACGATCAAAACGTAGACTATTTGAAACATTGCTTCTATGGAGGAATGTGCACATGGTAACTGTTGTATTCAATCCCGATGCTTTTTCTGTGTTTCATCAACACTCTGATAGTCCACAGATTACAGAATACCTCCAGATGTGTATCGGAAACTACTACCGGTCTTCAAGGGAACGCACAAAACGTAGACTGTTTGAGACATTACTCCCATGGAGGAAAGTGCGCATGGTGACCGTTGTATTCAATCCCGATGCAATTTCTGTGTTTCATCAACACTCAGATAGTCCACAGACTACAGAATGCCTCCAGATGTGCATCGGAAACTACTACTGGTCTTCCAGTAAACAATCAAAGCGTTAACTGTTTGAGACACTACTCCCATGGACGAAAGTGCGCATGGTGTATGTTGTATTCAATCCCGAGGCAATTTCTGTGTTTCATCAACACTTTGAAGGTCCACAGATTACAGAATGCATCCAGATGTGCATCGGAAACTACTACTGGTCTGCCAGGGAACGATCAAAGCGTAGACTGTTTGAGAATTACTAACATGGAGGAAAGTGCGCATGGTGACTGTTGTATTCAATCCCGATGCAATTTCTGTGTTTCATCAACACTCAGATACTCCACAGATTACAGAATGCCTCCAGATGTGTATCGGAAACGACTACTGGTCTTCCAGGGAACGCTCAAAGCGTAGACTGTTAGAGACATTACTCCCATGGAGGAAAGTGCGCATGGTGACTTTTGTATTCAATCCCGATGCATTTTCTGTGTTTCATCAACACTCTGATAGGCCACAGATTACAGAATACCTCCAGATGTGCATCGGAAACTAACACTGGTCTTACAGGGAACGATAAAAGCGTAGACTGTGTCAGACATTACTAACATGGAGGAAAGTGCGCATGGTGACTGTTGTATTGAATCCCGATGCAATTTCTGTGTTTCATCAACACTTTGAAGGTCCACACATTACAGAATGCCTCCAGATGTGCATCGGAAACTACTACTGGTCTTCCAGGGAACGATCAAAGCGTAGACTGTTTGAGACATTGCTCCAATGGAGGGAAGTGCACTTGTTGACTGTTCTATTCAATCCCGATGCAAAATTCTGTGTTTCATCAACACTCTGATAGTCCACGGATTACAGAATGCCTCCAGAATTGCATCGGAAACTACTACTGGTCTTCCAGGGAACGATCAAAGCGTAGACTGTTTGAGACATTACTCCCATAAAGAAAAGTGCGCATGGTGACTGTTGTATTCATTCCCGATGCAATTTCTGTGTTTCATCAACAGTCTGATAGTGCACAGATTACAGAATGCCTCCAGATGTGCATCGGAAGCTACTACTGGTCTTCCAGGGAACGATCAAAGTATAGACTGTTAGAGACATTACTCTTATGGAGGAAAGTGCGCATGGTGACTGTTGTATTCAATCCCGATGCAATTTCTGTGTTTCATGAACACTCTGATAGTCCACAAATTACAGAATGCCTCCAGATGTGCATCAGAAACTACCACTGGTATTCCAGGGAACGATCGAAGAGTAAATTATTTGAGACATTACTCCCATGGAGGAAAGTGCGCATGGTGACCGTTGTATTCAATCCCGATGCAATTTCTGTGTTTCATCAACACTCTGATACTCCACAGATTACAGAATGCCTCCAGATGTGCATCGGAAACTAACACTGTTCTTCCAGGGAATGATCAAAGCGTAGACTGTTTGAGACAATACTGACATGGAGGAGAGTGCGGATGGAGACTGTTGTATTCAGTCCCGATGCAATTTCTGTATTTCATCAACACTCTGATAGTCCACAGATTACAGAATGAATCCAGATGTGCATCGGAAACTACTTCTGGTCTTCCAGGGAACGATGAAAGCGTAGGCTGTTTGAGACACTACTCCCATGGAGGAAAGTGCGCATGGTGACTGTTGCATTCAAACCCGATGCAATTTCTGTGTTTCATGAACAATCTGATATTCCACAAATTACAGAATGCCTCCAGATGTGCATTAGAAACTACCACTGGTATTCCAGGGAACGATCAAAGTGTAAATTATTTGAGACACTACTCCCATGGAGGAAAGTGCGCATGGTGACCGTTGAATTCAATCCCGAGGCAATCTCTGTGTTTCATCAACTCTCGGATACTCCACAGATTACAGAATGCCTCCAGATGTGCTTCGGAAACTACTGCTGGTCTTCCAGAGAACGATCAAACTTAGACTGTTTGAGACATTACTCCCATGGAGGAAAGTGCGCAAGGTGACTGTTGTATTCAATCCCGATTCAATTTCTGTGTTTCATCAACAGTCTGATAGTCCACGAATTACAGAATGCCTCCAGATGTGCATTGGAAACTACGACTGGACTTCCAGGAACGATCAAAGCGTAGACTGTTTGAGACATTACTCTTATGGAGGAAAGTGCGCATGGTGACTGTTGTATTCAATCCCGATGCAATTTTAGTGTTTCATCAACACTCTGATAGTCCTCAGATTACAGAATGCCTCCAGATGTGCATCGGAAACTACTATTGGTCTTCCAGGGAACGAACAAATCGTAGACTGTTAGAGACATTACTCCCATGGAGGAAAGTGCGCATGATGACTGTTGTATTCAATCCCTATGCATTTTCTGTGTTTCATCAAAACTCTGATAGTCCACAGATTACAGAATACCTCCAGATGTGCATCGGAAACTAACACTGGTCTTCCAGGGAACGACCAAAGCGTAGACTATTTGAGTCATTGCTTCTATGGAGGAAAGTGCACATGGTGACTGTTGTATTCAATACCGATGCTTTTTTTGTGTTTCATTAACACTCTGATAGTCCACAGATTACAGAATACCTCCAGATGTGTATCGGAAACTACTACCGGTCTTCAAGGGAACGAACAAAACGTAGACTGTTTGAGACATTACTCCCATGGAGGAAAGTGCGCATGGTGACCGTTGCATTCAATCCCGATGCAATTTCTGTGTTTCATCAACACTCAGATAGTCCACAGACTACAGAATGCCTCCAGATGTGCATCGGAAACTACTACTGGTCTTCCAGGAAACAATCAAAGCGTTAACTGTTTAGACACTACTCCCATGGACGAAAGTGCGCAAGGTGTATGTTGTATTCAATCCCGAGGCAATATCTGTGTTTCATCAACACTTTGATGGTCCACAGATTACAGAATGCATCTAGATGTGCATCGGAAACTACTACTGGTCTGCCAGGGAACGATCAAAGCGTAGACTGTTTGAGAATTACTAACATGGAGGAAAGTGCGCATGGTGACTGTTGTATTCAATCCCGATGCAATTTCTGTGTTTCATCAACACTCAGATACTCCACAGATTACAGAATGCCTCCAGATGTGTATCGGAAACGACTACTGGTCTTCCAGGGAACGATAAAAGCGTAGACTGTTAGAGACATTACTCCCATGGAGGAAAGTGCGCATGGTGACTGTTGTATTCAATCCCAAAGCATTTTCTGTGTTTCATCAACACTGTGATAGTCCACAGATTACAGAATACCTCCAGATGTGCATCGGAAACTAACACTGGTCTTACAGGGAATGATAAAAGCGGAGACTGAGTCAGACATTACTAACATGGAGGAAAGTGCGCATGGTGACTGTTGTATTGAATCCCGATGCAATTTCTGTGTTTCATCAACTCTTTGAAGGTCCACACATTACAGAATGCCTCCAGATGTGCATCGGAAACTACTACTGGTCTTCCAGGGAACGATCAAAGCGTAGACTGTTTGAGACATTGCTCCAATGGAGGGAAGTGCACATGGTGACTGTTCTATTCAATCCCGATGCAAAATTCTGTGTTTCATCAACACTCTGATAGTCCACAGATTACAGAAGTCCTCCAGATGTGCATCGGAAACTACTACTGGTCTTCCAGGGAACGATCAAAGCGTAGACTGTTTGAGACATTACTCCCATAAAGAAAAGTGCGCATGGTGACTGTTGTATTAAATCCCGAATCAATTTCTGTGTTTCATCAACAGTCTGATAGTGCACAGATTACAGAATGCCTCCAGATGTGCATCGGAAACTACTACTGGTCTTCCAGGGAACGATCAAAGTGTAGACTGTTAGAGACATTACTCCCATGGTGGAAAGTGCGCATGGTGAATGTTGTATTCAATCCCGATGCAATTTCTGTGTTTCATCAACACTCTGATACTCCACAGATTACAGAATGCCTCCAGATGTGCATCGGGAACTAACACTGTTCGTCCAGGGAACGATCAAAGCGTAGACTGTTTGAGACAATACTGACATGGAGGAAAGTGCGGATGGTGTCTGTTGTATTCAATCCCGATGCAATTTCTGTATTTCATCAACACTCTGATAGTCCACAGATTACAGAATGAATCCAGATGTGCATCGGAAACTACTTCTGGTCTTCCAGGGAACGATGAAAGCGTAGGTTGTTTGAGACACTACTCCCATGGAGGAAAGTGCGCATGGTGACTGTTGTATTCAAACCCAATGCAATTTCTGTGTTTCATGAACACTCTGATAGTCCACAAATTACAGAATGCCTCCAGATGTGCATTAGAAACTACCACTGGTATTCCAGGGAACGATCAAAGTGTAAATTATTTGAGACATTACTCCCATGGAGGAAAGTGCGCATGGTGACCGTTGAATTCAATCCCTAGGCAATCTCTGTGTTTCATCAACTCTCGGATACTCCACAGATTACAGAATGCCTCCAGATGTGCTTCGGAAACTACTGCTGGTCTTCCAGAGAACGATCAAACTTAGACTGTTTGAGACATTACTCCCATGGAGGAAAGTGCGCAAGGTGACTGTTGTATTCAATCCCGATTCAATTTCTGTGTTTCATCAACAGTCTGATAGTCCACGAACTACAGAATGCCTCCAGATGTGCATTGGAAACTACGACTGGACTTCCAGGAACGATCAAAGCGTAGACTGTTTGAGACAATACTTTTATGGAGGAAAGTGCGCATGGTGACTGTTGTATTCAATCCCGATGCAATTTTAGTGTTTCATCAACCCTCTGATAGTCCTCAGATTACAGAATGCCTCCAGATGTGCATCGGAAACTACTATTGGTCTTCCAGGGAACGAACAAAGCATAGACTGTTAGAGACATTACTCCCATGGAGGAAAGTGCGCACGATGACTGTTGTATTCAATCCCTGTGCATTTTCTGTGTTTCATCAAAACTCTGATAGTCCACAGATTACAGAATACCTCCAGATGTGCATCGGAAACTACTACTGGTCTTCCAGGGAACGATCAAAGCGTAGACTGTTTGAGACATTGCTCCAATGGAGGGAAGTGCACATGGTGACTGTTCTATTCAATCCCGATGCAAAATTCTGTGTTTCATCAACACTCTGATAGTCCACAGACTACAGAATGCCTCCAGAATTGCATTGGAAACTACTACTGGTCTTCCAGGGAACGATCAAAGCGTAGACTGTTTGAGACATTACTCCCATAAAGAAAAGTGCGCATGGTGACTGTTGTATTCATTCCCGATGCAATTTCTGTGTTTCATCAACAGTCTGATAGTGCACAGATTACAGAATGCCTCCAGATGTGCATCGGAAGCTACTACTGGTCTTCCAGGGAACAATCAAAGTGTAGACTGTTAGAGACATTACTCTTATGGAGGTAAGTGCGCATGGTGACCGTTGTATTCAATCCCGATGCAATTTCTGTGTTTCATCAACACTCTGATACTCCACAGATTACAGAATGCCTCCAGATGTGCATCGGAAACTAACACTGTTCTTCCAGGGAATGATCAAAGCGTAGACTGTTTGAGACAATACTGACATGGAGGAAAGTGCGGATGGTGACTGTTGTATTGAATCCCGATGCAATTTCTGTGTTTCATCAACACTTTGAAGGTCCACACATTACAGAATGCCTCCAGATGTGCATCGGAAACTACTACTGGTCTTCCAGGGAACGATCAAAGCGTAGACTGTTTGAGACATTACTCCCATAAAGAAAAGTGCGCATGGTGACTGTTGTATTAAATCCCGAATCAATTTCTGTGCTTCATCAACAGTCTGATAGTGCACAGATTACAGAATGCCTCCAGATGTGCATCGGAAACTACTACTGGTCTTCCAGGGAACGATGAAAGCGTAGGCTGTTTGAGACACTACTCCCATGGAGGAAAGTGCGCATGGTGACTGTTGTATTCAAACCCAATGCAATTTCTGTGTTTCATGAACACTCTGATTGTCCACAAATTACAGAATGCCTCCAGATGTGCATCGGAAACTAACACTGTTCGTCCAGGGAACGTGCAAAGCGTAGACTGTTTGAGACAATACTGACATGGAGGAAAGTGCGGATGGTGACTGTTGTATTCAATCCCGATGCAATTTCTGTATTTCATCAACGCTCTGATAGTCCACAGATTACAGAATGAATCCAGATGTGCATCGGAAACTACTTCTGGTCTTCCAGGGAACGATGAAAGCGTAGGCTGTTTGAGACACTACTCCCATGGAGGAAAGTGCGCATGGTGACTGTTGTATTCAAACCCAATGCAATTTCTGTGTTTCATGAACACTCTGATGGTCCACAAATTACAGAATGCCTCCAGATGTGCATTAGAAACTACCACTGGTATTCCAGGGAACGATCAAAGTGTACATTATTTGAGACATTACTCCCATGGAGGAAAGTGCGCAAGGTGACTGTTGTATTCAATCCCGATTCAATATCTGTGTTTCATCAACTCTCGGATACTCCACAGATTACAGAATGCCTCCAGATGTGCATTGGAACCTACGACTGGACTTCCAGGAACGATCAAAGCGTAGACTGTTTGAGACATTACTTTTATGGAGGAAAGTGCGCATGGTGACTGTTGTATTCAATCCCGATGCAATTTTAGTGTTTCATCAACCCTCTGATAGTCCTCAGATTACAGAATGCCTCCAGATGTGCATCGGAAACTACTATTGGTCTTCCAGGGAACGAACAAAGCATAGACTGTTAGAGACATTACTCCCATGGAGGAAAGTGCGCACGATGACTGTTGTATTCAATCCCTGTGCATTTTCTGTGTTTCATCAAAACTCTGATAGTCCACAGATTACAGAATACCTCCAGATGTGCATCGGAAACTACTACTGGTCTTCCAGGGAACGATCAAAGCGTAGACTGTTTGAGACATTGCTCCAATGGAGGGAAGTGCACATGGTGACTGTTCTATTCAATCCCGATGCAAAATTCTGTGTTTCATCAACACTCTGATAGTCCACAGACTACAGAATGCCTCCAGAATTGCATCGGAAACTACTACTGGTCTTCCAGGGAACGATCAAAGCGTAGACTGTTTGAGACATTACTCCCATAAAGATAAGTGCGCATGGTGACTGTTGTATTCATTCCCGATGCAATTTCTGTGTTTCATCAACAGTCTGATAGTGCACAGATTACAGAATGCCTCCAGATGTGCATCGGAAACTAACACTGGTCTTCCAGGGAACGATCAAAGCGTAGACTATTTGAGTCATTGCTTCTATGGAGGAAAGTGCACATGGTGACTGTTGTATTCAATCCCGATGCTTTTTTTGTGTTTCATTAACACTCTGATAGTCCACAGATTACAGAATTCCTCCAGATGTGTATCGGAAACTACTACCGGCCTTCAAGGGAACGAACAAAACGTAGACTGTTTGAGACATTACTCCCATGGAGGAAAGTGCGCATGGTGACCGTTGTATTAAATCCCGATGCAATTTCTGTGTTTCATCAACACTCAGATAGTCCACAGACTACAGAATGCCTCCAGATGTGCATCGGAAACTACTACTGGTCTTCCAGGAAACAATCAAAGCGATAACATTTTGAGACACTACTCCCATGGACGAAAGTGCGCATGGTGTATGTTGTATTCAATCCCGAGGCAATATCTGTGTTTCATCAACACTTTGATGGTCCACAGATTACAGAATGCATCTAGATGTGCATCGGAAACTACTACTGGTCTGCCAGGGAACGATCAAATCGTAGACTGTTTGAGAATTACTAACATGGAGGAAAGTGCGCATGGTGACTGTTGTATTCAATCCCGATGCAATTTCTGTGTTTCATCAACACTCAGATACTCCACAGATTACAGAATGCCTCCAGATGTGTATCGGAAACGACTACTGGTCTTCCAGGGAACGATCAAAGCGTAGACTGTTAGAGACATTACTCCCATGGAGGAAAGTGCGCATGGTGACTGTTGTATTCAATCCCAAAGCATTTTCTGTGTTTCATCAACACTGTGATAGTCCACATATTACAGAATACCTCCAGATGTGCATCGGAAACTAACACTGGTCTTACAGGGAACGATAAAAGCGTAGACTGTGTCAGACATTACTAACATGGAGGAAAGTGCGCATGGTGACTGTTGTATTGAATCCCGATGCAATTTCTGTGTTTCATCAACACTTTGAAGGTCCACACATTACAGAATGCCTCCAGATGTGCATCGGAAACTACTACTGGTCTTCCAGGGAACGATCAAAGCGTAGACTGTTTGAGACATTGCTCCAATGGAGGGAAGTGCACATGGTGACTGTTCTATTCAATCCCGATGCAAAATTCTGTGTTTCATCAACACTTTGATAGTCCACAGATTACAGAAGTCCTCCAGATGTGCATCGGAAACTACTACTGGTCTTCCAGGGAACGATCAAAGCGTAGACTGTTTGAGACATTACTCCCATAAAGAAAAGTTCGCATGGTGACTGTTGTATTAAATCCCGAATCAATTTCTGTGTTTCATCAACAGTCTGATAGTGCACAGATTACAGAATGCCTCCAGATGTGCATCGGAAGCTACTACTGGTCTTCCAGGGAACGATCAAAGTGTAGACTGTTAGAGACATTACTCCCATGGAGGAAAGTGCGCATGGTGAATGTTGTATTCTATCCCGATGCAATTTCTGTGTTTCATCAACACTCTGATACTCCACAGATTACAGAATGCCTGCAGATGTGCATCGGAAACTAACACTGTTCGTTCAGGGAACGATCAAAGCGTAGACTGTTTGAGACAATACTGACATGGAGGAAAGTGCGGATGGTGACTGTTGTATTCAATCCCGATGCAATTTCTGTATTTCATCAACACTCTGATAGTCCACAGATTACAGAATGAATCCAGATGTGCATCGGAAACTACTTCTGGTCTTCCAGGGAACGATAAAAGCGTAGGCTGTTTGAGACACTACTCCCATGGAGGAAAGTGCGCATGGTGACTGTTGTATTCAAACCCAATGCAATTTCTGTGTTTCATGAACACTCTGATAGTCCACAAATTACAGAATGCCTCCAGATGTGCATCAGAAACTACCACTGGTCTTCCAGGGAACGATCAAAGTGTAAATTATTTGAGACATTACTCCCATGGAGGAAAGTGCGCATGGTGACCGTTGTATTCAATCCCGAGGTAATTTCTGTGTTTCATCAACTCTCGGATACTCCACAGATTACAGAATGCCTCCAGATGTGCTTTGGAAACTACTGCTGGTCTTCCAGAGAACGATCAAACTTAGACTGTTTGAGACATTACTCCCATGGAGGAAAGTGCGCAAGGTGACTGTTGTATCCAATCCCGATTCAATTTCTGTGTTTCATCAACAGCCTGATAGTCCACGAATTACAGAATGCCTCCAGTTGTGCATTGGAAACTACGACTGGACTTCCAGGAACGATCAAAGCGTAGACTGTTTGAGACATTACTCTTATGGAGGAAAGTGCGCATGGTGACTGTTGTATTCAATCCCGAAGCAATTTTAGTGTTTCATCAACCCTCTGATAGTCCTCAGATTACAGAATGCCTCGATGTGCATCGGAAACTACTATTGGTCTTCCAGGGAACGAACAAAGCGTAGACTGTTAGAGACATTACTCCCAAGGAGGAAAGTGCGCACGATGACTGTTGTATTCAATCCCTATGCATTTTCTGTGTTTCATCAAAACTCTGATATTCCACAGATTACAGAATACATCCAGATGTGCATCGGAAACTAACACTGGTCTTCCAGGGAACGATCAAAGCGTAGACTATTTGAGTCATTGCGTCTATGGAGGAAAGTGCACATGGTGACTGTTGTATTCAATCCCGATGCTTTTTTTGTGTTCCATTAACACTCTGATAGTCCACAGATTACAGAATACCTCCAGATGTGTATCGGAAACTACTACCGGTCTTCAAGGGAACGAACAAAACGTAGACTGTTTGAGACATTACTCCCATGGAGGAAAGTGCGCATGGTGACCGTTGTATTAAATCCCGATGCAATTTCTGTGTTTCATCAACACCCAGATAGTCCACAGACTACAGAATGCCTCTAGATGTGCATCGGAAACTACTACTGGTCTTCCAGGGAACAATCAAAGCGTTAACTGTTTGAGACACTACTCCCATGGACGAAAGTGCGCATGGTGTATGTTGTATTCAATCCCGAGGCAAATTCTGTGTTTCATCAACACTTTGAAGGTCCACAGATTACAGAATGCATCTAGATGTGCATCGGAAACTACTACTGGTCTGCCAGGGAACGATCAAAGCGTAGACTGTTTGAGAATTACTAACATGGAGAAAAGTGCGTATGGTGACTGTTGTATTCAATCCCGATGCAATTTCTGTGTTTCATCAACACTCAGATACTCCACAGATTACGGAATGCCTCCAGTTGTGTATCGGAAACGACTACTGGTCTTCCAGGCAACGACCAAAGCGTAGACTTTTAGAGACATTACTCCCATGGAGGAAAGTGCGCATGGTGACTGTTGTATTCAATCCCAAAGCATTTTCTGTGTTTCATCAACACTGTGATAGTCCACAGATTACAGAATACCTCCAGATGTGCATCGGAAACTAACACTGGTCTTACAGGGAACGATAAAAGCGTAGACTGTGTCAGACATTACTAACATGGAGGAAAGTGCGCATGGTGACTGTTGTATTGAATCCCGATGCAATTTCTGTGTTTCATCAACACTTTGAAGGTCCACACATTACAGAATGACTCCAGATGTGCATCGGAAACTACTACTGGTCTTCCAGGGAACGATCAAAGCGTATACTGTTTGAGACATTGCTCCAATGGAGGGAAGTGCACATGGTGACTGTTCTATTCAATCCCGATGCTAAATTCTGTTTTTCATCAACACTCTGATAGTCCACAGATTACAGATGTCCTCCAGATGTGCATCGGAAACTACTACTGGTCTTCCAGGGAACTATCAAAGCGTAGACTGTTTGAGACATTACTCCCATAAAGAAAAGTGCGCATGGTGACTGTTGTATTCAATCCCGAATCAATTTCTATGTTTCATCAACAGTCTGATAGTGCACAGATTACAGAATGCCTCCAGATGTGCATCGGAAACTACTACTGGTCTTCCTGGGAACGATCAAAGTGTAGACTGTTAGAGACATTACTCCCATGGAGGAAAGTTCGCATGGTGAATGTTGTATTCAATCCCGATGCAATTTCTGTGTTTCATCTACACTCTGATACTCCACAGATTACAGAATGCCTCCAGATGTGCATCGGAAACTAACACTGTTCGTCCAGGGAACGATCAAAGCGTAGACTGTTTGAGACAATACTGACATGGAGGAAAGTGCGGATGGTGACTGTTGTATTCAATCCCGATGCAATTTCTGTATTTCATCAACTCTCTGATAGTCCACAAATTACAGAATGAATCCAGATGTGCATCGGAAACTACTTTTGGTCTTCCAGGGAACGATGAAAGCGTATGCTGTTTGAGACACTACTCCCATGGCGGAAAGTGCGCATGGTGACTCTTGTATTCAAACCCGATGCAATTTCTGTGTTTCATCAACACTCTGATAGTCCACAAATTACAGAATGCCTCCAGATCTGCATCAGAACCTACCAACTGGTATTCCAGGGAACGATCAAAGTGTAAACTATTTGAGACATTACTCCCATGGAGGAAAGTACGCATGGTGACCGTTGTATTCAATCCAGAGGAAATTTCTGTGTTTCATCAACTCTCGGATACTCCACAGACTACAGAATGCCTCCAGATGTGCTTCGGAAACTACTACTGGTCTTCCAGAGAACGATCAAACTTAGACTGTTTGAGACATTACTCCCATGGAGGAAAGTGCGCAAGGTGACTGTTGTATTCAATCCCGATGCAATTTCTGTGTTTCATCAACAGTCTAATAGTCCACGAATTACAGAATGCCTCCAGATGTGCATTGGAAACTACTACTGGACTTCCAGGAACGATCAAAGCGTAGACTGTTTGAGACAATACTCTTATGGAGGAAAGTGCGCATGGTGACTGTTGTATTCAATCCCGATGCAATTTTAGTGTTTCATCAACACTCTGATAGTCCTCAGATTACAGAATGCCACCAGATGTGCATCGGAAACTAATATTGGTCTTCCAGGGAACGATCAAAGCGTAGACTGTTAGAGACATTACTCCTATGGAGGAAAGTGCGCATGATGACTGTTGTATTCAATCCCTATGCATTTTCTGTGTTTCATCAAAACTCTGATAGTTCACAGATTACAGAATACCTCCAGATGAGCATCGGAAACTAACACTGGTCTTCCAGGGAACGATCAAAGCGTAGACTATTTGAGTCATTGCTTCTATGGAGGAAAGTGCACATGGTGACCGTTGTATTCAATCCCGATGCAATTTCTGTGTTTCATCAACACTCAGATAGTCCACAGACTACAGAATGCCTCCAGATGTGCATCGGAACCTACTACTGGTCTTCCAGGGAACAATCAAAACGTTAACTGTTTGAGACACTATTCCCATGGACGAAAGTGCGCATGGTGTATGTTGTATTCAATCCCGAGGCAATTTCTGTGTCTCATCAACACTTTGAAGGTCCACAGATTACAGAATGCATCCAGATGTACATCGGAAACTACTACTGGTCTGCCAGGGAACGATCAAAGCGTAGACTGTTTGAGAATTACTAACATTGAGGAAAGTGCGCATGGTCACTGTTGTATTCAATCCCGATGCAATTTTTGTGTTTCATCAACACTCAGATACTCCACAGATTACAGAATGCCTCCAGATGTGTATCGGAAACGACTACTGGTCTTCCAGAGAACGATCAAATCGTAGACTGTTAGATACATTACTCCCATGGAGGAAAGTGCGCATGGTGACTGTTGTATTCAATCCCCATGCAATTTCTGTGTTTCATCAACACTCTGATAGTCCACAGATTACAGAATTCCTCCAGATGTGCATCGGAAAATACTACTGGTCTTCCAGGGGACGATCAAAGCGTAGACTGTTAGAGACATTACTCCCATGGAGGAAAGTGCGCATAGTGACCGTTGTATTCAATCCCGATGCAATTTCTGTTTTTCATCAACACTCAGATGGTCCACAGACTACAGAATGCCTCCAGATGTGCATCGGAAACGACTACTGGTCTTCCAGGGAACGATCAAAGCGTAGACTGTTAGAGACATTACTCCCATGGAGGGGAGTGCGCATGGTGACTGTTGTATTCAATCCCGATGCAATTTCTGTGTTTCATCAACACTCTGATCGTCCACAGATTACAGAATGCCTAAAGATGTGCGTCGGAAACTAACACTGGTCTTCCAGGGCACGATCAAAACGTAGACTGTTTGAGACATTACGAACATGGAGGAAAGTGTGGATGGTGACTGTTGTAATCAATCCCGATGCAATTTCTGTGTTTCATCAACACTCTGATAGTCCACAGATTACAGAATGCCTCCAGATGGGCATCGGAAACTACTTCTGGTCTTCCAGGGAACGATCAAAGCGAAGGCTGTTTGAGACACAAATCCCATGACGGAAAGTGCGCATGGTGACTGTTGTATCCAACCCGTTGCAATTTTAGTGTTTCATCAACACTCTGATAGTCCACAGATTACAGAATGCCTCCAGATGTGCACCGGAAACTACTATTGGCCTTCCAGGTAACGATCAAAGCGTAGACTGTTAGAGACATTACTCCCATGGAGGAAAGTGCGCATGGTGACAGTTGCATTCGATCCCGATGCAATTTCTGTGTTTCATCAACACTCTGATAGTCCACAGATTACAGAATGCCTCCAGATGTGCATCGGAAACTAACACTGGTCTTCCAGGGAACGATCAAAGCGTAGACCGTTTGACACATTACTAACATGGAGGGAAATGCGCATGGTGACTGTTTCATTCAATCCCGATGCAATTTCTGTGTTTCATCAACACTTTGAAGGTCCACAGATTACAGATTGCCTCCAGATGTGCATTGGAAACTACTATTGGTCTTCCAGGGAAAGATCAAAGCGTAGACTGTTTGAGACATTTCTCCCATGGAGGAAAGTGCACATGGAGACTGTTGTATTCAATCCCGATGCTTTTTCTGTGTTTCATCAACAGGCTGATAGCCTACGAATTACAGAATGCCTCCAGAATTTCATCGGAAACTACTACTGGACTTCCAGGGAACGATCAAAGCGTAGACTGTTAGAGACATTACTCCCATTGACGAAAGTGCGCATGGTGACTGTTGTATTCAATCCCTATGCATTTTCTGTGTTTCATCAACACTCTGATAGTCCACAGATTACAGAATACCTCCAGATGTCCATCGGAAACTATTACTGGCCTTCCAGGGAACGATCAAAATGTAGACTGTTTGAGACATTACTCCCATGGAGGAAAGGGCGCACGGTGACTGTTGCATTCAATCCCGATGCAATTTCTGTGTTTCATCAACACTCAGATAGTCCACAGATTACAGAATACCTCCAGATGTGCATCGGAAACTAACACTGGTCTTCCAGGGAACAATCAAAGCGTTAACTGTTTGAGACACTACTCCCATGGACGAAAGTGCGCATGGTGTATGTTGTATTCAATCGCGAGCCAATTTCTGTGTTTCATCAACACTTTGAAGGTCCACAGATTACAGAATGCATCCAGATGTGCATCGGAAACTACTACTAGTCTGCCAGGGAACGATCAAAGCGTAGACTGTTTGAGAATTACTAACATTGAGGAAAGTGCGCATGGTGACTGTTGTATTCAATCCCGATGCAATTTTTGTGTTTCATCAACACTCAGATACTCCACAGATTACAGAATGCCTCCAGATGTGTATCGGAAACGACTACTGGTCTTCAAGAGAACGATCAAATCGTAGACTGTTAGATACATTACTCCCATGGAGGAAAGTGCGGATGGTGACTGTTGTATTCAATCCCCAAGCAATTTCTGTGTTTCATCAACACTCTGATAGTCCACAGTTTACAGAATGCCTCCAGATGTGCATCGGAAACTAACACTGGTCTTCCAGGGAACGATCAAAACGTAGACTGTTTGAGACATTACTCCCATGGAGGAAAGTGCGCATGGTGACTGTTGCAGTCAATCCCGATGCAATTTCTGTGTTTCATCAACAGTCTGATAGTCTACGAATTACAGAATGCCTCCAGAATTGCATCGGAAACTACTACTGGACTTCCAGGGAACGATCAAAGCGTAGACTGTTAGAGACATTACTCCCATTGACGAAAGTGCGCATGGTGACTGTTGTATTCAATCCCTATGCATTTTCTGTGTTTCATCAACACTCTGGTAGTCCACAGATTACAGAATACCTCCAGATGTGCATCGGAAACTATTACTGGCCTTCCAGGGAACGATTAAAGCGTAGACTGTTTGAGACATTACTCCCATGGAGGAAAGTGCGCACGGTGACTGTTGCATTCAATCCCGAGGCAATTTCTGTGTTTCATCAACAGTCTGATAGTCTTCGAATTACAGAATGCCTCCAGATGTGCATCTGAAACTGCTACTGGACTTCCAGGGAACGATCCAAGCGTAGACTGTTTGAGACATTACTCCCATGAACGAAAGTGCGCATGGTGAATGTTGTATTCAATTCCTATGCATTTTCTGTGTTTCATCAACACTATGATAGTCCACAGATTACAGAATACCTTCAGATGTTCATCGGAAACTAACACTGGTCTTCCAGGGAACGATCAAAGCGTAGACCGTTTGACAATTACTAACATGGAGGAAAGTGCGGATGTTGACTGTTGTATTCAATTCCGATGCAATTTCTGTGTTTCATCAACACTTTGAAGGTCCACAGATTACAGAATGCCTCCAGATGTGCATCGGAAAATACTACTGGTCTTCCAGGGGACGATCAAAGCGTAGACTGATAGAGACATTACTCCCATGGAGGAAAGTGCGGATGTTGACTGTTGTATTCAATTCCGATGCAATTTCTGTGTTTCATCAACACTCTGATCGTCCACAGATTACAGAATGCCTAAAGATGTGCGTCGGAAACTAACACTGGTCTTCCAGGGCACGATCAAAACGTAGACTGTTTGAGACATTACGAACATGGAGGAAAGTGTGGATGGTGACTGTTGTAATCAATCCCGATGCAATTTCTGTGTTTCATCAACACTCTGATAGTCCACAGATTACAGAATGCCTCCAGATGGGCATCGGAAACTACTTCTGGTCTTCCAGGGAACGATCAAAGCGAAGGCTGTTTGAGACACAAATCCCATGACGGAAAGTGCGCATGGTGACTGTTGTATCCAACCCGTTGCAATTTTAGTGTTTCATCAACACTCTGATAGTCCACAGATTACAGAATGCCTCCAGATGTGCACCGGAAACTACTATTGATCTTCCAGGTAACGATCAAAGCGTAGACTGTTAGAGACATTACTCCCATGGAGGAAAGTGCGCATGGTGACAGTTGCATTCGATCCCGATGCAATTTCTGTGTTTCATCAACACTCTGATAGTCCACAGATTACAGAATGCCTCCAGATGTGCATCGGAAACTAACACTGGTCTTCCAGGGAACGATCAAAGCGTAGACCGTTTGACACATTACTAACATGGAGGGAAATGCGCATGGTGACTGTTTCATTCAATCCCGATGCAATTTCTGTGTTTCATCAACACTTTGAAGGTCCACAGATTACAGAATGCCTCCAGATGTGCATTGGAAACTACTATTGGTCTTCCAGGGAAAGATCAAAGCGTAGACTGTTTGAGACATTTCTCCCATGGAGGAAAGTGCACATGGAGACTGTTGTATTCAATCCCGATGCTTTTTCTGTGTTTCATCAACAGGCTGACAGCCTACGAATTACAGAATGCCTCCAGAATTTCATCGGAAACTACTACTGGACTTCCAGGGAACGATCAAAGCGTAGACTGTTAGAGACATTACTCCCATTGACGAAAGTGCGCATGGTGACTGTTGTATTCAATCCCTATGCATTTTCTGTGTTTCATCAACACTCTGATAGTCCACAGATTACAGAATACCTCCAGATGTCCATCGGAAACTATTACTGGCCTTCCAGGGAACGATCAAAATGTAGACTGTTTGAGACATTACTCCCATGGAGGAAAGGGCGCACGGTGACTGTTGCATTCAATCCCGATGCAATTTCTGTGTTTCATCAACACTCAGATAGTCCACAGATTACAGAATACCTCCAGATGTGCATCGGAAACTAACACTGGTCTTCCAGGGAACAATCAAAGCGTTAACTGTTTGAGACACTACTCCCATGGACGAAAGTGCGCATGGTGTATGTTGTATTCAATCGCGAGCCAATTTCTGTGTTTCATCAACACTTTGAAGGTCCACAGATTACAGAATGCATCCAGATGTGCATCGGAAACTACTACTAGTCTGCCAGGGAACGATCAAAGCGTAGACTGTTTGAGAATTACTAACATTGAGGAAAGTGCGCATGGTGACTGTTGTATTCAATCCCGATGCAATTTTTGTGTTTCATCAACACTCAGATACTCCACAGATTACAGAATGCCTCCAGATGTGTATCGGAAACGACTACTGGTCTTCAAGAGAACGATCAAATCGTAGACTGTTAGATACATTACTCCCATGGAGGAAAGTGCGGATGGTGACTGTTGTATTCAATCCCCAAGCAATTTCTGTGTTTCATCAACACTCTGATAGTCCACAGTTTACAGAATGCCTCCAGATGTGCATCGGAAACTAACACTGGTCTTCCAGGGAACGATCAAAACGTAGACTGTTTGAGACATTACTCCCATGGAGGAAAGTGCGCATGGTGACTGTTGCAGTCAATCCCGATGCAATTTCTGTGTTTCATCAACAGTCTGATAGTCTACGAATTACAGAATGCCTCCAGAATTGCATCGGAAACTACTACTGGACTTCCAGGGAACGATCAAAGCGTAGACTGTTAGAGACATTACTCCCATTGACGAAAGTGCGCATGGTGACTGTTGTATTCAATCCCTATGCATTTTCTGTGTTTCATCAACACTCTGGTAGTCCACAGATTACAGAATACCTCCAGATGTGCATCGGAAACTATTACTGGCCTTCCAGGGAACGATTAAAGCGTAGACTGTTTGAGACATTACTCCCATGGAGGAAAGTGCGCACGGTGACTGTTGCATTCAATCCCGAGGCAATTTCTGTGTTTCATCAACAGTCTGATAGTCTTCGAATTACAGAATGCCTCCAGATGTGCATCTGAAACTGCTACTGGACTTCCAGGGAACGATCCAAGCGTAGACTGTTTGAGACATTACTCCCATGAACGAAAGTGCGCATGGTGAATGTTGTATTCAATTCCTATGCATTTTCTGTGTTTCATCAACACTATGATAGTCCACAGATTACAGAATACCTTCAGATGTTCATCGGAAACTAACACTGGTCTTCCAGGGAACGATCAAAGCGTAGACCGTTTGACAATTACTAACATGGAGGAAAGTGCGGATGTTGACTGTTGTATTCAATTCCGATGCAATTTCTGTGTTTCATCAACACTTTGAAGGTCCACAGATTACAGAATGCCTCCAGATGTGCATCGGAAAATACTACTGGTCTTCCAGGGGACGATCAAAGCGTAGACTGATAGAGACATTACTCCCATGGAGGAAAGTGCGGATGTTGACTGTTGTATTCAATTCCGATGCAATTTCTGTGTTTCATCAACACTCTGATAGTCCACAGATTACAGAATGCCTCCAGATGGGCATCGGAAACTACTTCTGGTCTTCCAGGGAACGATCAAAGCGAAGGCTGTTTGAGACACAAATCCCATGACGGAAAGTGCGCATGGTGACTGTTGTATCCAATCCCGTTGCAATTTTAGTGTTTCATCAACACTCTGATAGTCCACAGATTACAGAATGCCTCCAGATGTGCATCGAAAACTACTATTGGCCTTCCAGGTAACGATCAAAGCGTAGACTGTTAGAGACATTACTCCCATGGAGGAAAGTGCGCATGGTGACAGTTGCATTCGATCCCGATGCAATTTCTGTGTTTCATCAACACTCTGATAGTCCACAGATTACAGAATGCCTCCAGATGTGCATCGGAAACTAACACTGGTCTTCCAGGGAACGATCAAAGCGTAGACCGTTTGACACATTACTAACATGGAGGGAAATGCGCATGGTGACTGTTTCATTCAATCCCGATGCAATTTCTGTGTTTCATCAACACTTTGAAGGTCCACAGATTACAGAATGCCTCCAGATGTGCATCGGAAACTACTATTGGTCTTCCAGGGAAAGATCAAAGCGTAGACTGTTTGAGACATTTCTCCCATGGAGGAAAGTGCACATGGAGACTGTTGTATTCAATCCCGATGCTTTTTCTGTGTTTCATCAACACTCTGATAGTCCACAGACTACAGAATGCCTCCAGATGTGCATCGGAAGCTACTACTGGTCTTCCAGGGAACAATCAAAGCGTAGACTGTTTGAGAATTACTAACATTGAGGAAAGTGCGCATGGTGGTTGTTGTATTCAATCCCGATGCAATTTTTGTGTTTCATCAACACTCAGATACTCCACAGATTACACAATGCCTCCAGATGTGTATCGGAAACGACTACTGGTCTTCCAGAGAACGATCAAATCGTAGACTGTTAGATACATTACTCCCATGGGGGAAAATGCGCATGGTGACTGTTGTATTCAATCCCGATGCAATTTCTCTGTTTCATCAACACTCTGATAGTCCACAGATTACAGAATGCCTCCAGATGTGCATCGGAAACTAACACTGGTCTTCCAGGGAACGATCAAAAAGTAGACTGTTTGAGAAATTACTAACATGGAGGAAAGTGTGGATGGTGACTGTTGTATTTAATCCCGATGCAATTTCTGTGTTTCATCAACACACTGATAGTCCACAGATTACAGAATGCCTCCAGATGTGGATCGGAAAGTACTTCTGGTCTTCCAGGGAACGATCAAAGTGTAGACTGTATGAGACATTACTCCCATGGAGGAAAGTGCGCATGGTGACTGTTGCAGTCAATACCGATGCAATTTCTGTGTTTCATCAACAGTCTGATAGTCTACGAATTACAGAATGCCTCCAGATGAGCATCGGAAACTACTACTGGTCTTCCAGGGAACTATGAAGGCGTAGACTGTTTTAGACATTACTCCCATGGAGGAAAGTGCGCACGGTGACTGTTGCATTCAATCCCGATGCAATTTCTGTTTTTCATCAACAGTCTGCTAGTCTACGAATTACAGAATGCCTCCAGATGTGCATCGGAAACTACTCCTGGTCTTCCAGGGAACGATCAAAGCGTAGACTATTAGAGACATTACTCCCATGGAGAAAAGTGCGCATGGTGACTGTTGTATTCAATCCCGATGCAATTTCTGTGTTTCATCAACACTCAGATACTCCACAGATTACAGAATGCCTCCAGATGTGCATCGGAACGACTACTGGTCTTCCAGGGAACGATCAAAGCGTAGACTGTTAGAGACATTACTCCCATGGAGGAAAGTGCGCATGGTGACTGTTGTATTCAATCCCGATGCAATTTCTGTGTTTCATCAACACTCTGATGGTCCACAGATTACAGAATGCCTAATGATGTGCATCGGAAACTAACACTGGTCTTCCAGGGCACGATCGAAACGTAGACTGTTTGAGACATTACGAACATGGAGGAAAGTGTGGATGGTGACTGTTGTATTCAATCCCGATGCAATTTCAGTGTTTCGTCAACACTCTGATAGTCCACAGATTACAGAATGCCTCCACATGTGCATCGGAAACTAACACTGGTCTTCCAGGGAACGATCAAATCGTAGACCGTTTGACACATTACTAACATGGAGGGAAATGTGCATGGTGACTGTTTCATTCAATTCCGATGCAATTTCTGTGTTTCATCAACACTTTGAAGGTCCACAGATTACAGAATGCCTCCAGATGTGCATCGGAAACTAACACTGGTCTTCCAGGGAACGATCAAATCGTAGACCGTTTGACACATTACTACCATGGAGGAAAGTGCGCATGGTGACTTTTGTATTCAATCCCGATGCAATTTCTGTGTTTCATCAACAGTCTGATACTCCACAGATTACAGAATGCCTCCAGATGAGCATCGGACACTACTACTGGTCTTCCAGGGAACTATGAAGGCGTAGACTGTTTGAGACATTACTCCCATGGGGGAAAGCGCACATGGTGACTGTTGTATTCAATCCCGATGCTATTTCTGTGTTTCATCTACACTCTGATAGTCCACAGATTACAGAATGTCTCCAGATGTGCATCGGAAACTACTACTGGTCTTCCAGGGAAGGATCAAAGCGTAGACTGTTTGAGACATTACTCCCATGGAGGAATGTGCGCACGGTGACTGTTGTATTCAATCCCGATGCAATTTCTGTGTTTCATCAACAGTCCGATAGTCCACGGAGTACAGAATGCCTCCAGATGTGCATCGGAAACTACTACTGGACTTCCAGGGAACGATCAAAGCGTAGCCTAGTTAAGACATTACTCTTATGGAGGAAAGTGCGCATTGTGACTGTTGTATTCAATCCCAATGCAATTTTAGTGTTTCATCAACACTCTGATAGTCCACATATTACAGAATGCCTCCAGATGTGCATCGGAAACTACTATTGGTCTTCCAGGGATCGATCAAAGCGTAGACTGTTAGAGACATTACTCCCATGGAGGAAAGTGCGCATGGTGACTGTTGTATTCAATCCCGATGCATTTTCTGTTTTTCATCAACACTCTGATAGTCCACAGATTACTGAATGACTCCAGATGTGCATCTTAAACTAACACTGGTCTTCCAGGGAACGTTTAAAACGTAGACTGTTTGAGACATTACTAACATGGAGGAAAGTTCGGATGGTGACTGTTGTATTCAACCCCGATGCATTTTCTGTGTTTCATCAACAATCTGATAGTCCACAGATTACAGAATGCCTCCAGATGTGCATCGGAAACTACTTCTGGTCTTCCAGGGAACGATCAAAGCGTAGGCTGTTTCAGACACTACTCCGATGGGAGAAAGTGCGCATGGTGACTGTTGTATTCAATTCCGATGCCATTTCTGTGTTTCATCAACTCTCTGATACTCCACAGATTACAGAATGCCTCCAGATGTGCTTCGGAAACTAACACTGGTCTTCCAGGGAACGTTTAAAACGTAGACTGTTTGAGACATTACTCCCATGGAGGAAAGTGCGCATGGTGACTGTTGTATTCAATCCCGATGCAATTTCTGTGTTTCAACAACACTCTGATAGTTCACAGATTACAGAATGCCTCCAGATGTGCATCAGAAACTATTACTGGTATTCCAGGGAACGATCAAAGCGTAAACTCTTTGAGACTTTACTTCCATGGAGGAAAGTGCACATGGTGACTGTTGTATTCAATCCCGATGCTATTTCTGTGTTTCATCTACACTCTGATAGTCCACAGATTACAGAATGCCTCCAGATGTGCGTCGGAAACTACTACTGGTCTTCCAGGGAACGATCAAAGCGTTGACTGTTAGAGACATTACTCCCATGGAGGAAAGTGCGCACGGTGACTGTTGTATTCAATCCCGACGCAATTTCTGTGTTTCATCAACAGTCTGATAGTCCACGGATTACAGAATGCCTCCAGATGTGCATCGGAAACTACTACTGGACTTCCAGGGAACGATCAAAGCGTACACTGTTTGAGACATTACTCTTATGGAGGGATGTGCACATGGTGACTATTGTATTCAATGCCAATGAAATTTTAGTGTTTCATCAACACTCTAATAGTCCACAGGTTACAGAATGACTCCAGATGTGCTTCGGAAACTACTATTGGTCTTCCAAGGAACGATCAAAGCGTAGACTGTTAGAGACATTACTCCTATGGAGGAAAGTGCGCATGGTGACTGTTGTATTCAATCCCGATGCAATTTCTGTGTTTCATCAACACTCTGATAGTCCACAGATTGCAGATGCCTCCAGATGTGCATCGGAAACTACTACTGGACTTCCAGGGAACGATCAAAGCGTAGACTGTTAGAGACATTACTTATATGGAGGAAAGTGCGCATGGTGACAGTTGCAATCCACTCCGATGCAATTTCTGTGTTTCATCAACACTCTGATAGTCAACAGATTACAGAATGCCTCCAGATGTGCATCGGAAACTAACACTGGTCTTCCAGGGAACGATCAAATCGTAGACCGTTTGACACATTACTAACATGGAGGGAAATGTGCATGGTGACTGTTTCATTCAATTCCGATGCAATTTCTGTGTTTCATCAACACTTTGAAGGTCCACAGATTACAGAATGCCTCCAGATGTGCATCGGAAACTACTACTGGTCTTCCAGGGAACGATCAAAGCGTAGACTGTTTGAGACATTGCTCCCATGGAGGAAAGTGCACATGGAGACTGTTGTATTCAATCCAGATGCAATTTCTGTGTTTCATCAACACTCTGATAGTCCACAGATTACAGAATACCTCCAGATTTGCATCGGAAACTACTACTGGGCTTCCAGGGAACCATCAAAGCGTAGACTCTTAGAGATATTACTCCCAAAAAAGGAAAGTGCGCAAGGTGACTGTTGTATTCAATCCCGATGCAATTACTGTGTTTCATCAACACTCTGATAGTCCACAAATTACAGAATGCCTCCAGATGTGCATCGGAAACTACTATTGGTCTTCCAGGGAAGGATCAAAGCGTAAAGTCTTTGACACATTACTACCATGGAGGAAAGTGCGCATGGTGACTTTTGTATTCAATCCCGATGCAATTTCTGTGTTTCATCAACACTCTGATACTCCACAGATTACAGAATGCCTCCAGATGAGCATCGGACACTACTACTGGTCTTCCAGGGAACTATGAAGGTGTAGACTGTTTGAGACATTACTCCCATGGGGGAAAGCGCACATGGTGACTGTTGTATTCAATCCCGATGCTATTTCTGTGTTTCATCTACACTCTGATAGTCCACAGATTACAGAATGTCTCCAGATGTGCATCGGAAACTACTACTGGTCTTCCAGGGAAGGATCAAAGCGTAGACTGTTTGAGACATTACTCCCATGGAGGAATGTGCGCACGGTGACTGTTGTATTCAATCCCGATGCAATTTCTGTGTTTCATCAACAGTCCGATAGTCCACGGAGTACAGAATGCCTCCAGATGTGCATCGGAAACTACTACTGGACTTCCAGGGAACGATCAAAGCATAGCCTAGTTAAGACATTACTCTTATGGAGGAAAGTGCGCATTGTGACTGTTGTATTCAATCCCAATGCAATTTTAGTGTTTCATCAACACTCTGATAGTCCACATATTACAGAATGCCTCCAGATGTGCATCGGAAACTACTATTGGTCTTCCAGGGATCGATCAAAGCGTAGACTGTTAGAGACATTACTCCCATGGAGGAAAGTGCGCATGGTGACTGTTGTATTCAATCCCGATGCATTTTCTGTTTTTCATCAACACTCTGATAGTCCACAGATTACTGAATGACTCCAGATGTGCATCTTAAACTAACACTGGTCTTCCAGGGAACGTTTAAAACGTAGACTGTTTGAGACATTACTAACATGGAGGAAAGTTCGGATGGTGACTGTTGTATTCAATCCCGATGCATTTTCTGTGTTTCATCAACAATCTGATAGTCCACAGATTACAGAATGCCTCCAGATGTGCATCGGAAACTACTTCTGGTCTTCCAGGGAACGATCAAAGCGTAGGCTGTTTCAGACACTACTCCGATGGGAGAAAGTGCGCATGGTGACTGTTGTATTCAATTCCGATGCCATTTCTGTGTTTCATCAACTCTCTGATACTCCACAGATTACAGAATGCCTCCAGATGTGCTTCGGAAACTAACACTGGTCTTCCAGGGAACGTTTAAAACGTAGACTGCTTGAGACATTACTCCCATGGAGGAAAGTGCGCATGGTGACTGTTGTATTCAATCCCGATGCAATTTCTGTGTTTCAACAACACTCTGATAGTTCACAGATTACAGAATGCCTCCAGATGTGCATCAGAAACTATTACTGGTATTCCAGGGAACGATCAAAGCGTAAACTCTTTGAGACTTTACTTCCATGGAGGAAAGTGCACATGGTGACTGTTGTATTCAATCCCGATGCTATTTCTGTGTTTCATCTACACTCTGATAGTCCACAGATTACAGAATGCCTCCAGATGTGCGTCGGAAACTACTACTGGTCTTCCAGGGAACGATCAAAGCGTTGACTGTTAGAGACATTACTCCCATCGAGGAAAGTGCGCACGGTGACTGTTGTATTCAATCCCGACGCAATTTCTGTGTTTCATCAACAGTCTGATAGTCCACGGATTACAGAATGCCTCCAGATGTGCATCGGAAACTACTACTGGACTTCCAGGGAACGATCAAAGCGTACACTGTTTGAGACATTACTCTTATGGAGAGATGTGCACATGGTGACTATTGTATTCAATGCCAATGCAATTTTAGTGTTTCATCAACACTCTAATAGTCCACAGGTTACAGAATGACTCCAGATGTGCTTCGGAAACTACTATTGGTCTTCCAAGGAACGATCAAAGCGTAGACTGTTAGAGACATTACTCCTATGGAGGAAAGTGCGCATGGTAACTGTTGTATTCAATCCCGATGCATTTTCTGTGTTTCATCAACACTCAGATAGTCCTCAGATTACAGAATACCTCCAGATGTGCATCGGAAAGTAACACTGGTCTTCCACTGAACGATCAAAGCGTACACTGTTTCAGACATTACTAACATGGAGGAAAGTGCGCATGGTGACTGTTGTATTCAATCCCGATGCCATTTCTGTGTTTCATCAACACTTTGATAGTCCACAGATTACAGAATGCCTCCAGATGTGCATCGGAAACTACTATAGGTCTTCCAGGGAACGATCAAAGCGTAGACTGATAGAGACATTACTCCTATGGAGGAAAGTGCACATGGTGACTGTTGTATTCAATCCCGATGCAATTTCTGTGTTTCATCAACACTCTGATAGTTCACAGATTACAGAATGCCTCGAGATGTGCATCAGATACTATTACTGGTATTCCAGGGAACGATCAAAGCGTAAACTACTTGAGACATTACTCCCATGGAGGAAAGTGCGCATGGTGGCTGTTGTATTCACCCCGATGCAATTTCTGTGATTCATCAACACTCTGATACTCCACAGATTACAGAATGTCTCCAGATGAGCATCGGAAACTACTACTGGTCTTCCTGGGAACGATCAAAGCGTAGACTGTTAGAGACATTACTCCCATGGAGGAAAGTGCGCACGGTGAGTGTTGTATTCAATCCCGATGCTATTTCTGTGTTTCATCTACACTCTAATAGTCCACAGATTACAGAATGCCTCCAGATGTGCATCGGAAACTACTACTGGTCTTCCAGGGAAAGATCAAAGCGTAGACTGTTAGAGACATTACTCCCATGGAGGAAAGTGCGCATGGTGACTGTTGTATTCAATCCCGATGCATTTTCTGTGTTTCATCAACACTCTGATAGTCCACAGATTATAGAATACCTCCAGATGTGCATCCGAAACTACTTCTGGTCTTCCAGGGAACGATCAAAGCGTAGGCTGTTTGAGACTCTACTCCAATGGAAGAAAGTGCGCATGGTGACTGTTGTATTCAATCCCGATGAAATTTCTTTGTTTCATCAACACTCTGACAGTCCACAAATTACAGAATGCCTCCACATGGGCATCAGAAACTACCACTGGTATTCCAGGGAACGATCAAAGTGTAAACTATTTGAGACATTACTCCCATGGAGGAAAGTGCGCATGGTGACTGTTGTATTCAATCCCGATGCAATTTCTGTGTCTCATCAACTCTCTGATACTCCACAGATTACAGAATGCCTCCAGATGTGCTTCGGAAACTACTACTGGTCTTCCAGAGAACGATCTAACTTAGACTGTTTGAGACATTACTCCCATGGAGGAAAGTGCGCACGGTGACTGTTGTATTCAATCCCGATGCAATTTCTGTGTTTCATCAACAGTATGATAGTCCACGAATTACAGAATGCCCCCAGATGTGCATCGGAATCTACTACTGGACTTCCAGGGAAGGATCAAAGCGTAGACTGTTTGAGACATTACTCCAATAAAGGAAAGTGTGCATGGTGACTGTTGTATCCTTTCCCGATGCAATTTTAGTGTTTCATCAACACTCCGATAGTCCACAGATTACAGAATACCTCCAGATGTGTATCGGAAACTACTACTGGTCTTCAAGGGAACGAACTAAACGTAGACTGTATGAAAAATTACTCCCATGGAGGAAAGTGCGCATGGTGACCGTTGTATTCAATCCCGATGCAATTACTGTGTTTCATCAACACCCAGATAGTCCACAGACTACAGAATGGCTCCAGATGGGCATCGGAAACGACTACTGGTCTGCCAGGGAACAATCAAAGCGTTAACTCTTTGAGACACTACTCCCATGGACGAAAGTGCGCATGGAGTATGTTGTATTCAATCCCGAGGCAATTTCTGTGTTTCATCAACACTTTGAAGGTCCACAGATTACAGATTGCATCCAGATGTGCATCGGAAACTACTACTGGTCTGCCAGGGAACGATCAAAGCGTAGACCGTTTGAGACATTACTAACATGGAGGAAAGTGCGGATGTTGACTGTTGTATTCCATCCCGATGCAATTTCTGAGTTTCATCAACACTTTGAAGGTCCACAGATTACAGAATGCCTCCAGATGTGCATCGGAAACTACTACTGGCCTACCAGGGAACGATGAAAGCGTAGACTGTTCGAGTCATTCCTTCCATGGAGGAAAGTGCACATGGTGACTGTTGTATTCAATCCCGATGCATTTTCTGTGTTTCATCAACACTCTGATAGTCCACAGATTACAGAATGACTCCAGATGTGCATCGGAAACTAACACTGGTCTTCCAGGAAACGTTTAAAACGTAGACTGTTTGTGACATTACTAACATGGAGGAAAGTTCGGATGGTGACTGTTGTATTCAATCCCGATGCATTTTCTGTGTTTCATCAACAATCTGATAGTCCACAGATTACAGAATGCCTCCAGATGTGCATCGGAAACTACTTCTGGTCTTCCAGGGAACGATCAAAGCGTAGGCTGTTTCAGACACTACTCCGATGGAGGAAAGTGTGCATGGTGACTGTTGTATTCAATTCCGATGCCATTTCTGTGTTTCATCAACTATCTGATACTCCACAGATTACAGAATGCCTCCAGATGTGCATCGGAAACTAACACTGGTCTTCCAGGGAACGTTTAAAACGTAGACTGTTTGAGACATTACTCCCATGGAGGAAAGTGCGCATGGTGACTGTTGTATTCAATCCCGATGCAATTTCTGTGTTTCAACAACACTCTGATAGTTCACAGATTACAGAATGCCTCCAGATGTGCATCAGAAACTATTACTGGTATTCCAGGGAACGATCAAAGCGTAAACTCTTTGAGACTTTACTTCCATGGAGGAAAGTGCGCATGGTGACTTTTGTATTCAATCCCGATGCTATTTCTGTGTTTGATCTACACTCTGATAGTCCACAGATTACAGAATGCCTCCAGATGTGCATCGGAAACTACTACTGGTCTTCCAGGGAACGATCAAAGCGTTGACTGTTAGAGACATTACTCCCATGGAGGAAAGTGCGCACGGTGACTGTTGTATTCTATCCCGATGCAATTTCTGTGTCTCATCAACTCTCTGATACTCCACAGATTACAGAATGCCTCCAGATGTGCTTCGGAAACTACTACTGGTCTTCCAGAGAACGATCTAACTTAGACTGTTTGAGACATTACTCCCATGGAGGAAAGTGCGCACGGTGACTGTTGTATTCAATCCCGATGCAATTTCTGTGTTTCATCAACAGTATGATAGTCCACGAATTACAGAATGCCCCCAGATGTGCATCGGAGTCTACTACTGGACTTCCAGGGAAGGATCAAAACGTAGACTGTTTGAGACATTACTCCAATAAAGGAAAGTGTGCATGGTGACTGTTGTATCCTTTCCCGATGCAATTTTAGTGTTTCATCAACACTCCGATAGTCCACAGATTACAGAATACCTCCAGATGTGTATCAAAAACTACTACTGGTCTTCAAGGGAACGAACTAAACGTAGACTGTATGAAAAATTACTCCCATGGAGGAAAGTGCGCATGGTGACCGTTGTATTCAATCCCGATGCAATTACTGTGTTTCATCAACACCCAGATAGTCCACAGACTACAGAATGGCTCCAGATGGGCATCGGAAACGACTACTGGTCTGCCAGGGAACAATCAAAGCGTTGACTGTTTGAGACACTACTCCCATGGACGAAAGTGCGCATGGTGTATGTTGTATTCAATCCCGAGGCAATTTCTGTGTTTCATCAACACTTTGAAGGTCCACAGATTACAGATTGCATCCAGATGTGCATCGGAAACTACTACTGGTCTGCCAGGGAACGATCAAAGCGTAGACCGTTTGAGACATTACTAACATGGAGGAAAGTGCGGATGTTGACTGTTGTATTCCATCCCGATGCAATTTCTGTGTTTCATCAACACTTTGAAGGTCCACAGATTACAGAATGCCTCCAGATGTGCATCGGAAACTACTACTGGCCTACCAGGGAACGATGAAAGCGTAGACTGTTCGAGTCATTCCTTCCATGGAGGAAAGTGCACATGGTAACTGTTGTATTCTATCCCGATGCATTTTCTGTGTTTCATCAACACTCTGATAGTCCACAGATTACAGAATGACTCCAGATGTGCATCGGAAACTAACACTGGTCTTCCAGGGAACGTTTAAAACGTAGACAGTTTGAGACATTACTAACATGGAGGAAAGTTCGGATGGTGACTGTTGTATTCAATCCCGATGCATTTTCTGTGTTTCATCAACAATCTGATAGTCCACAGATTACAGAATGCCTCCAGATGTGCATCGGAAACTACTTCTGGTCTTCCAGGGAACGATCAAAGCGTAGGCTGTTTCAGACACTACTCCGATGGAGGAAAGTGCGCATGGTGACTGTTGTATTCAATTCCGATGCCATTTCTGTGTTTCATCAACTATCTGATACTCCACAGATTACAGAATGCCTCCAGATGTGCATCGGAAACTAACACTGGTCTTCCAGGGAACGTTTAAAACGTAGACTGTTTGAGACATTACTCCCATGGAGGAAAGTGCGCATGGTGACTGTTGTATTCAATCCCGATGCAATTTCTGTGTTTAAACAACACTCTGATAGTTCACAGATTACAGAATGCCTCCAGATGTGCATCAGAAACTATTACTGGTATTCCAGGGAACGATCAAAGCGTAAACTCTTTGAGACTTTACTTCCATGGAGGAAAGTGCGCATGGTGACTGTTGTATTCAATCCCGATGCTATTTCTGTGTTTCATCTACACTCTGATAGTCCACAGATTACAGAATGCCTCTAGATGTGCATCGGAAACTACTACTGGTCTTCCAGGGAACGATCAAAGCGTTGACTGTTAGAGACATTACTCCCATGGAGGAAAGTGCGCACGGTGACTGTTGTATTCAATCCCGACGCAATTTCTGTGTTTCATCAACAGTCTGATAGTCCACGGATTACAGAATGTCTCCAGATGTGCATCGGAAACTACTACTGGACTTCCAGTGAACGATCAAAGCGTACACTGTTTGAGACATTACTCTTATGGAGGGAAGTGCGCATGGTGACTGTTGTATTCAATGCCAATGCAATTTTAATGTTTCATCAACACTCTAATAGTCCACAGGTTACAGAATGACTCCAGATGTGCATCGGAAACTACTATTGGTCGTCCAAGGAACGATCAAAGCGTAGACTGTTAGAGACATTACTCCTATGGAAGAAAGTGCGCATGGTGACTGTTGTATTCAATCCCGATGCATTTTCTGTGTTTCACCAACACTCAGATAGTCCTCAGATTACAGAATACCTCCAGATGTGCATCGGAAAGTAACACTTTTCTTCCACTGAACGATCAAAGCGTACACTGTTTCAGACATTACTAACATGGAGGAAAGTGCGCATGGTGACTGTTGTATTCAATCCCGATGCCATTTCTGTGTTTCATCAACACTTTGATAGTCCACAGATTACAGAATGCCTCCAGATGTGCATCGGAAACTACTATAGGTCTTCCAGGGAACGATCAAAGCGTAGACTGATAGAGACATTACTGCTATGGAGGAAAGTGCGCATGGTGACTGTTGTATTCAATCCCGATGCAATTTCTGTGTTTCATCAACACTCTGATAGTTCACAGATTACAGAATGCCTCGAGATGTGCATCAGATACTATTACTGGTATTCCAGGGAACGATCAAAGCGTAAACTACTTGAGACATTACTCCCATGGAGGAAAGTGCGCATGGTGGCTGTTGTATTCACCCCGATGCAATTTCTGTGATTCATCAACACTCTGATACTCCACAGATTACAGAATGTCTCCAGATGAGCATCGGAAACTACTACTAGTCTTCCTGGGAACGATCAAAGCGTAGACTGTTAGAGACATTACTCCCATGGAGGAAAGTGCGCACGGTGAGTGTTGTATTCAATCCCGATGCTATTTCTGTGTTTCATCTACACTCTAATAGTCGACAGATTACAGAATGCCTCCAGATGTGCATCGGAAACTACTACTGGTCTTCCAGGGAAAGATCAAAGCGTAGACTGTTAGAGACATTACTCCCATGGAGGAAAGTGCCCGTGGTGACTGTTGTATTCAATCCCGATGCATTTTCTGTGTTTCATCAACACTCTGATAGTCCACAGATTACAGAATACCTCCACATGTGCATCCGAAACTACTTCTGGTCTTCCAGGGAACGATCAAAGAGTAGGCTGTTTGAGACTCTACTCCGATGGAAGAAAGTGCGCATGGTGACTGTTGTATTCAATCCCGATGCAATTTCTTTGTTTCATCAACACTCTGACAGTCCACAAATTACAGAAAGCCTCCAGATGTGCATCAGAAACTACCACTGGTATTCCAGGGAACGATCAAAGTGTAAACCATTTGAGACATTACTCCCATGGAGGAAAGTGCGCATGGTGACTGTTGTATTCAATCCCGATGCAATTTCTGTGTCTCATCAACTCTCTGATACTCCACAGATTACAGAATGCCTCCAGATGTGCATCGGAAACTAACACTGGTCTTCCAGGGAACGTTTAAAACGTAGACTGTTTGAGACATTACTCCCATGGAGGAAAGTGCGCATGGTGACTGTTGTATTCAATCCCGATGCAATTTCTGTGTTTCAACAACACTCTGATAGTTCACAGATTACAGAATGCCTCCAGATATGCATCAGAAGCTATTACTGGTATTCCAGGGAACGATCAAAGCGTAAACTCTTTGAGACTTTACTTCCATGGAGGAAAGTGCGCATGGTGACTGTTGTATTCAATCCCGATGCTATTTCTGTGTTTCATCTACACTCTGATAGTCCACAGATTACAGAATGCCTCCAGATGTGCATCGGAAACTACTACTGGACTTCCAGGGAACGATCAAAGCGTACACTGTTTGAGACATTACTCTTATGGAGGGAAGTGCGCATGGTGACTGTTGTATTCAATGCCAATGCAATTTTAGTGTTTCATCAACACTCTAATAGTCCACAGGTTACAGAATGACTCCAGATGTGCATCGGAAACTACTATTGGTCTTCCAAGGAACGATCAAAGCGTAGACTGTTAGAGACATTACTCCTATGGAGGAAAGTGCGCATGGTGACTGTTGTATTCAATCCCGATGCAATTTCTGTGTTTCATCAACACTCTGATAGTTCACAGATTACAGAATGCCTCGAGATGTGCATCAGATACTATTACTGGTATTCCAGGGAACGATCAAAGCGTAAACTACTTGAGACATTACTCCCATGGAGGAAAGTGCGCATGGTGGCTGTTGTATTCACCCCGATGCAATTTCTGTGATTCATCAACACTCTGATACTCCACAGATTACAGAATGTCTCCAGATGAGCATCGGAAACTACTACTGGTCTTCCTGGGAACGATCAAAGCGTAGACTGTTAGAGACATTACTCCCTTGGAGGAAAGTGCGCACGGTGAGTGTTGTATTCAATCCCGATGCTATTTCTGTGTTTCATCTACACTCTAATAGTCCACAGATTACAGAATGCCTCCAGATGTGTATCGGAAACTACTACTGGTCTTCAAGGGAACGAACTAAACGTAGACTGTATGAAAAATTACTCCCATGGAGGAAAGTGCGCATGGTGACCGTTGTATTCAATCCCGAGGCAATTTCTGTGTTTCATCAACACCCAGATAGTCCACAGACTACAGAACGGCTCCAGATGGGCATCGGAAACGACTACTGGTCTGCCAGGGAACAATCAAAGCGTTAACTGTTTGAGACACTACTCCCATGGACGAAAGTGCGCATGGTGTATGTTGTATTCAATCCCGAGGCAATTTCTGTGTTTCATCAACACTTTGAATGTCCACAGATTACAGATTGCATCCAGATGTGCATCGGAAACTACTACTGGTCTGCCAGGGAACGATCAAAGCGTAGACCGTTTGAGACATTACTAACATGGAGAAAGTGCGGATGTTGACTGTTGTATTCCATCCCGTTGCAATTTCTGTGTTTCATCAACACTTTGAAGGTCCACAGATTACAGAATGCCTCCAGATGTGCATCGGAAACTACTACTGGCCTTCCAGGGAACGATCAAAGCGTAGACTGTTCGAGTCATTTCTTCCATGGAGGAAAGTGCACATGGTGACTGTTGTATTCAATCCCGATGCTTTTTCTGTGTTTCATCAACACTCTGATAGTGCACAGACTACAGATTCCCTCCCGATGTGCATCGGAAACTACTACTGGTCTTCAAGGGAACGAACAAAGCGTAGACTGTTTGAGACATTACTCCCATGGAGGAAAGTGCGCATGGTGACCGTTGTATTCAATCCCGATGCAATTTCTGTGTTTCATCAACAGTATGATAGTCCACGAATTACAGAATGCCTCCAGATGTGCATCGGAACCTACTACTGGACTTCCAGGGAACAATCAAAGCGTAGACTGTTTGAGACATTACTCCCATAAAGAAAAGTGCGCATGGTGACTGTTGTATCCAATCCCGATGCAATTTCTGTATTTCATCAACAGTCTGATAGTGCACAGATTACAGAATGCCTCCAGATGTGCATCGGAAACTACTTCTGGTCTTCCAGTGAACGATCAAAGCGTAGGCTGTTTGAGACATTACTCCCATGGAGGAAAGTGCGCATGGTGACTGTTGTATTCAATCCCGATGCAATTTCTGTGTTTCATCAACACTCTGATAGTCCACAAATTACAGAATGCCTCCAGATGTGCATGAGAAACTACCACTGTTATTCCACGGAACGATCAAAGTGCAAACTATTTGAGACATTACTCCAATGGAGGCAAGTGCGCATGGTGACTCTTGTATTCAATCCCGATGCAATTTTTGTGTTTCATCAACTCTCTGATACTCCACAGATTACTGAATGCCTCCAGACGTGCTTCGGAAAATACTACTGGTCTTCCAGAGAACGATCAAACTTAGACTGTTTGAGACATTACTCCCATGGAGGAAAGTGCGCACGGTGACTGTTGTATTCAATCCCGATGCAATTTCTGTGTTTCTTCAACAGTATGATAGTCCACGAATTACAGAATGCCTCCAGATGTGCATCGGAAACTACTACTGGACTTCCAGGGAACGATCAAAGCGTAGACTGTTTGAGACATTACTCCCATAAAGGAAAGTGCGCATGTTGACTGTTGTATCCTTTCCCGATGCAATTTTAGTGTTTCATCAACACTCTGATAGTCCAAAGGTTACAGAATACCTCCAGATGTGTATCGGAAACTGCTACTGGTCTTCAAGGGAACGGACAAAACGTAGACTGTTTGAGACATTACTCCCATGGAGGAAAGTGCGCATGGTGACCGTTGTTTTCAATCCCGATGCAATTTCTGTCTTTCATCAACACTCAGATAGTCCACAGACTACAGAATGCCTCCAGATGTGCATAAGAAACTACTACTGGTCTGCCATGGAACAATCAAAGCGTTAACTGCTTGAGACACTACTCCCATGGACGAAAGTGCGCATGGTGTATGTTGTATTCAATCCCGAGGCAATTTCTGTGTTTCATCAACACTTTGAAGGTCCACAGATTACAGAATGCATCCAGATGTGCATCGGAAACTACTACTGGTCTGCCAGGGAACGATCAAAGCGTACACTGTTTGAGAATTACTAACATGGAGGAAAGTGCGCATGGTGACTGTTGTATTCAATCCCGATGCAATTTCTTTGTTTCATCAACACTCAGATACTATACAGATTACAGAATGCCTCCAGATGTGCATCGGAAACGACGACTGCTCTTCCAGGGAACGATCAAAGCGTAGACTGTTAGAGACATTACTCCCATGGAGGAAAGTGCGCATGGTGACTGTTGTATTCTATCCCGATGCAATTTCTGTGTTTCATCAACACTCTGATAGTCCACAGATTACAGAATGCCTCCAGATGTGCATAAGAAACTAACACTGGTCTTCCAGGGAACGTTTAAAACGTAGACTGTTTGAGACATTACTAACATGGAGGAAAGTTCGGATGGTGACTGTTGTATTCAATCCCGATGCAATTTCTGTGTTTCATCAACAACCTGATAGTCCACAGATTACAGAATGCCTCCAGATGTGCATCAGAAACTACCACTGGTATTCCAGGGAACGATCAAAGTGTAAAACTATTTGAAACATTACTCCCATGGAGGAAAGTGCGCATGGTGACTGTTGTATTCAATCCCGATGCAATTTCTGTGTTTCATCAACTCTCTGATACTGCACAGATTACAGAATGCCTCCAGATGTGCTTCTGAAACTACTACTGGTCTTCCAGGGAACGATCAAAACTTAGACTGTTTGAGAAATTACTCCTATATAGGAAAGTGCGCACGGTGACTGTTGTATTCAATCCCGATTCAATTTCTGTGTTTCATCAACAGTCTGATAGTCCACGAATTACCGAATGCCTCCAGATGTGTATCGGAAATTACTACTGGACTTCCAGGGAACGAACAAAGCGTAGACTGTTTGAGACATTATTCCCATGGAGGAAAGTGCGCAAGGTGAATGTTGTATTCAATCCCGAGGCAATTTCTGTGTTTCATCAACACTTTGAAGGTCCACAGATTACCGAATGCCTCCAGATGTGCATCGGAAACTACTACTGGTCTGCCAGGGAACGATCAAAGCGTAGACTGTTTGAGAATTACTAACATGGAGGAAAGTGCGCATTGTGACTGTTGTATTCAATCCCGATGCAATTTCTGTGTTTCATCAACGCTCAGATACTCCACAGATTACAGAATGCCTCCAGATGTGCATCGGAAACGACTACTGGTCTTCCAGGGAACGATCAAAGCGTAGACTGTGAGAGACATTACTCCAATGGAGGAAAGTGCACATGGTGACTGTTGTATTCAATCCCGATGCAATTTCTGTGTTTCATCAACACTCTGATAGTCCACAGATTACAAAATGCCTCCCGATGTGCATCGGAAACTAACACTGGTCTTCCAGGGAACTATCAAATCGTAGACTGTTTGAGACATTACTAACATTGAAATAAGTGTGGATGGTGACTGTTTCATTCAATCCCGATGCAATTTCTGTGTTTCATCAACACTTTGAAGGTCCACAGATTACAGAATGCCTCCAGATGTGCATCGGAAACTACTACTGGTCTTCCAGGGAACGATCAAAGCGTAGACTGTTTGAGACATTGCTCCAATGGAGGGAAGTGCACATTGTGACTGTTGTATTCAATCCCGATGCAAAATTCTGTGTTTCATCAACTCTCTGATACTCCACAGATTACAGAATGCCTCCAGATGTGCTTCGGAAACTACTACTGGTCTTCCAGAGAACAATCAAACTTAGACTGTTTGAGACATTACTCCCATGGAGGAAAGTGCGCATGGTGACTGTTGTATTCAATCCCGATGCAATTTCTGTGTTTCTTCAACAGTATGATAGTCCACGAATTACAGAATGCCTCCAGATGTGCATCGGAAACTACTACTGGACTTCCGGGGAACGATCAAAGCGTAGACTGTTTGAGACATTACTCCCATAAAGGAAAGTGCGCATGTTGACTGTTGTATCCTTTCCCGATGCAATTTTAGTGTTTCATCAACACTCTGATAGTCCAAAGGTTACAGAATACCTCCAGATGTGTATCGGAAACTGCTACTGGTCTTCAAGGGAACGATCAAAGCGTAGGCTGTTTGAGACACTACTCCGATGGAGGAAAGTGCGCATGGTGACTGTTGTATTCAATTCCGATGCCATTTCTGTGTTTCATCAACACTCGGATACTCCACGGATTACAGAATGCCTCCAGATGTATATCAGAAACTATTACTGGTATTCCAGGGAACGATCAAAGCGTAAACTCTTTGAGACATTACTCCCATGGAGGAAAGTGCGCATGGTGGCTGTTGTATTCACCCCGATGCAATTTCTGTGATTCATCAACACTCTGATACTCCACAGATTACAGAATGCCTCCAGATGAGCATCGGAAACTACTACTGGTCTTCCAGGGAACGTTTAAAACGTAGACTGTTTGAGACATTACTAACATGGAGGAAAGTTCGGATGGTGACTGTTGTATTCAATCCCGATGCAATTTCTGTGTTTCATCAACAATCTGATAGTCCACAGATTACAGAATGACTCCAGATGTGCATCGGAAACTAACACTGGTCTTCCAGGGAACGATCAAAGCGTAGACTGTTTGAGAATTACTAACATGGAGGAAAGTGCGCATGGTGACTGTTGTATTCAATCCCGATGCAATTTCTGTGTTTCATCAACACTCTGATAGTGCACAGACTACAGATTACCTCCCGATGTGCATCGGAAACTACTACTGGTCTTCCAGGGAACGTTTAAAACGTAGACTGTTTGAGACATTACTAACATGGAGGAAAGTTCGGATGGTGACTGTTGTATTCAATCCCGATGCAATTTCTGTGTTTCATCAACAATCTGATAGTCCACAGATTACAGAATGCCTCCAGATGTGCATCGGAAACTACTTCTGGTCTTCCAGGGAACGATCAAAGCGTAGGCTGTTTGAGACACTACTCCGATGGAGGAAAGTGCGCATGGTGACTGTTGTATTCAATTCCGATGCCATTTCTGTGTTTCATCAACTCTCTGATACTCCACAGATTACAGAATGCCTCCAGATGTGCATCGGAAACTAACACTGGTCTTCCAGGGAACGTTTAAAACGTAGACTGTTTGAGACATTACTCCCATGGAGGAAAGTGCGCATGGTGACTGTTGTATTCAATCCCGATGCAATTTCTGTGTTTCATCAACACTCTGATAGTCCAAAGATTACAGAATACCTCCAGATGTGTATCGGAAACTACAACTGGTCTTCAAGGGAACGAACAAATCGTAGACTGTATGAGACATTACTCCCATGGAGGAAAGTGCGCATGGTGACTGTTGTATTCTATCCCGCTGCAATTTCTGTGTTTCATCAACACTCTGATAGTCCACAAATTACAGAATGCCTCCAGATGTGCATGAGAAACTACCACTGTTATTCCACGGAACGATCAAAGTGCAAACTGTTTGAGACATTACTCCAATGGAGGAAAGTGCGCATGGTGACTGTTGTATTCAATCCCGATGCAATTTCTGTCTTTCATCAACACTCAGATAGTCCACAGACTACAGAATGCCTCCAGATGTGCATAAGAAACTACTACTGGTCTGCCATGGAACAATCAAAGCGTTAACTGCTTGAGACACTACTCCCATGGACGAAAGTGCGCATGGTGTATGTTGTATTCAATCCCGAGGCAATTTCTGTGTTTCATCAACACTTTGAAGGTCCACAGATTACAGAATGCATCCAGATGTGCATCGGAAACTACTACTGGTCTGCCAGGGAACGATCAAAGCGTACACTGTTTGAGAATTACTAACATGGAGGAAAGTGCGCATGGTGACTGTTGTATTCAATCCCGATGCAATTTCTTTGTTTCATCAACACTCAGATACTATACAGATTACAGAATGCCTCCAGATGTGCATCGGAAACGACGACTGCTCTTCCAGGGAACGATCAAAGCGTAGACTGTTAGAGACATTACTCCCATGGAGGAAAGTGCGCATGGTGACTGTTGTATTCTATCCCGATGCAATTTCTGTGTTTCATCAACACTCTGATAGTCCACAGATTACAGAATGCCTCCAGATGTGCATAAGAAACTAACACTGGTCTTCCAGGGAACGTTTAAAACGTAGACTGTTTGAGACATTACTAACATGGAGGAAAGTTCGGATGGTGACTGTTGTATTCAATCCCGATGCAATTTCTGTGTTTCATCAACAACCTGATAGTCCACAGATTACAGAATGCCTCCAGATGTGCATCAGAAACTACCACTGGTATTCCAGGGAACGATCAAAGTGTAAAACTATTTGAAACATTACTCCCATGGAGGAAAGTGCGCATGGTGACTGTTGTATTCAATCCCGATGCAATTTCTGTGTTTCATCAACTCTCTGATACTGCACAGATTACAGAATGCCTCCAGATGTGCTTCTGAAACTACTACTGGTCTTCCAGGGAACGATCAAAACTTAGACTGTTTGAGAAATTACTCCTATATAGGAAAGTGCGCACGGTGACTGTTGTATTCAATCCCGATTCAATTTCTGTGTTTCATCAACAGTCTGATAGTCCACGAATTACCGAATGCCTCCAGATGTGTATCGGAAATTACTACTGGACTTCCAGGGAACGAACAAAGCGTAGACTGTTTGAGACATTATTCCCATGGAGGAAAGTGCGCAAGGTGAATGTTGTATTCAATCCCGAGGCAATTTCTGTGTTTCATCAACACTTTGAAGGTCCACAGATTACCGAATGCCTCCAGATGTGCATCGGAAACTACTACTGGTCTGCCAGGGAACGATCAAAGCGTAGACTGTTTGAGAATTACTAACATGGAGGAAAGTGCGCATTGTGACTGTTGTATTCAATCCCGATGCAATTTCTGTGTTTCATCAACGCTCAGATACTCCACAGATTACAGAATGCCTCCAGATGTGCATCGGAAACGACTACTGGTCTTCCAGGGAACGATCAAAGCGTAGACTGTGAGAGACATTACTCCAATGGAGGAAAGTGCACATGGTGACTGTTGTATTCAATCCCGATGCAATTTCTGTGTTTCATCAACACTCTGATAGTCCACAGATTACAAAATGCCTCCCGATGTGCATCGGAAACTAACACTGGTCTTCCAGGGAACTATCAAATCGTAGACTGTTTGAGACATTACTAACATTGAAATAAGTGTGGATGGTGACTGTTTCATTCAATCCCGATGCAATTTCTGTGTTTCATCAACACTTTGAAGGTCCACAGATTACAGAATGCCTCCAGATGTGCATCGGAAACTACTACTGGTCTTCCAGGGAACGATCAAAGCGTAGACTGTTTGAGACATTGCTCCAATGGAGGGAAGTGCACATTGTGACTGTTGTATTCAATCCCGATGCAAAATTCTGTGTTTCATCAACTCTCTGATACTCTACAGATTACAGAATGCCTCCAGATGTGCTTCGGAAACAACTACTGGTCTTCCAGAGAACAATCAAACTTAGACTGTTTGAGACATTACTCCCATGGAGGAAAGTGCGCATGGTGACTGTTGTATTCAATCCCGATGCAATTTCTGTGTTTCTTCAACAGTATGATAGTCCACGAATTACAGAATGCCTCCAGATGTGCATCGGAAACTACTACTGGACTTCCGGGGAACGATCAAAGCGTAGACTGTTTGAGACATTACTCCCATAAAGGAAAGTGCGCATGTTGACTGTTGTATCCTTTCCCGATGCAATTTTAGTGTTTCATCAACACTCTGATAGTCCAAAGGTTACAGAATACCTCCAGATGTGTATCGGAAACTGCTACTGGTCTTCAAGGGAACGATCAAAGCGTAGGCTGTTTGAGACACTACTCCGATGGAGGAAAGTGCGCATGGTGACTGTTGTATTCAATTCCGATGCCATTTCTGTGTTTCATCAACACTCGGATACTCCACGGATTACAGAATGCCTCCAGATGTATATCAGAAACTATTACTGGTATTCCAGGGAACGATCAAAGCGTAAACTCTTTGAGACATTACTCCCATGGAGGAAAGTGCGCATGGTGGCTGTTGTATTCACCCCGATGCAATTTCTGTGATTCATCAACACTCTGATACTCCACAGATTACAGAATGCCTCCAGATGAGCATCGGAAACTACTATTGGTCTTCCAGGGAACGTTTAAAACGTAGACTGTTTGAGACATTACTAACATGGAGGAAAGTTCGGATGGTGACTGTTGTATTCAATCCCGATGCAATTTCTGTGTTTCATCAACAATCTGATAGTCCACAGATTACAGAATGACTCCAGATGTGCATCGGAAACTAACACTGGTCTTCCAGGGAACGATCAAAGCGTAGACTGTTTGAGAATTACTAACATGGAGGAAAGTGCGCATGGTGACTGTTGTATTCAATCGCGATGCAATTTCTGTGTTTCATCAACACTCTGATAGTGCACAGACTACAGATTACCTCCCGATGTGCATCGGAAACTACTACTGGTCTTCCAGGGAACGTTTAAAACGTAGACTGTTTGAGACATTACTAACATGGAGGAAAGTTCTTATGGTGACTGTTGTATTCAATCCCGATGCAATTTCTGTGTTTCATCAACAATCTGATAGTCCACAGATTACAGAATGCCTCCAGATGTGCATCGGAAACTACTTCTGGTCTTCCAGGGAACGATCAAAGCGTAGGCTGTTTGAGACACTACTCCGATGGAGGAAAGTGCGCATGGTGACTGTTGTATTCAATTCCGATGCCATTTCTGTGTTTCATCAACTCTCTGATACTCCACAGATTACAGAATGCCTCCAGATGTGCATGAGAAACTACCACTGTTATTCCACGGAACGATCAAAGTGCAAACTGTTTGAGACATTACTCCAATGGAGGAAAGTGCGCATGGTGACTGTTGTATTCAATCCCGATGCAATTTCTGTGTTTCATCAACTCTCTGATACTCCACAGATTACAGAATGCCTCCAGATGTGCATCGGAAACTACTACTGGACTTCCAGGGAACGATCAAAGGGTAAACTCTTTGAGACTTTACTTCCATGGAGGAAAGTGCGCATTGTGACTGTTGCATTCAATTCCGATTCCATTTCTGTGTTTCATCAACTCTCTGATACTCCACAGATTACAGAATGCCTTCAGATGTGCATCGAAAACTAACACTGGTCTTCCAGGGTACGTTTAAAACGTAGACTGTTGGAGACATTACTCCCATGGAGGAAAGTGCGCATGGTGACTGTTGTATTCAATCCCGATGCAATTTCAGTGTTTCAACAACAATCTGATAGTTCACAGATTACAGAATGCCTCCAGATGTATATCAGAAACTATTACTGGTATTCCAGGGAACGATCAAAGCGTAAACTCTTTGAGACATTACTCCCATGGAGGAAAGTGCGCATGGTGGCTGTTGTATTCACCCCGATGCAATTTCTGTGATTCATCAACACTCTGATACTCCACAGATTACAGAATGCCTCCAGATGAGCATCGGAAACTACTACTGGTCTTCCTGGGAACGATCAAAGCGTAGACTGTTAGAGACATTACTCCCATGGAGGAAAGTGCGCATGGTGACTGTTGTATTCAAACCCGATGCTATTTCTGTGTTTCATCTACACTCTAATAGTCCACAGATTACAGAATGCCTACAGATGTGCATCGGAAACTACTACTGGTCTTCCAGGGAACGATCAAAGCGTAGACTGTTAGAGACATTTCTCCCATGGAGGAAAGTGCGCATGGTGACTGTTGTATTCAATCCCGATGCATTTTCTGTGTTTCATCAACACTCTGATAGTCCACAGATTACAGAATACCTCCAGATGTGCATCGGAAACTAATACTGGTCTTCCAGGGAACGATAAAAGCATAGACTGTGTCAGACACTACTAACATGGAGGGAAGTGCGCATGGTGACTGTTGTATTGAATCCCGATGCAATTTCTGTGTTTCATCAACACTTTGAAGGTCCACAGATTACAGAATGCCTCCAGATGTGCATCGGAAAATACTACTGGTCTTCCAGGGAACGATCAAAGCGTAGACTGTTTGAGACATTGCTCCAATGGAGGGAAATGCACATGGTGACTGTTGTATTCAATCCCGATGCAAAATTCTGTGTTTCATCAACACTCTGATAGTCCACAGTTTACAGAATGCCTCCAGATGTGCATCGGAAACTACTACTGGTCTTCCAGGGAACGATCAAAGCATAGACTGTTTGAGACATTACTCGTATAAAGAAAAGTGCGCATGGTGACTGTTGTATTCAATCCCGATGCAATTTCTGTGTTTCATCAACAGTCTGATAGTGCACAGATTACAGAATGCCTCCAGATGTGCATCGGAAACTACTACTGGTCTTCCAGGGAACGATCAAAGTGTAGACTGTTAGAGACATTACTCCTATGGAGGAAAGTGCGCATGGTGACTGTTGTATTCAATCCCGATGCAATTTCTGTGTTTCATCAACACTCTGATAGTCCTCAGATTACAGATTGCCTCCAGATGTGCATCGGAAACTAACACTGTTCTTCCAGGGAACGATCAAAGCGTAGACCGTTTGAGACAATACTGACATGGAGGAAAGTGCGGATGGTGACTGTTGTATTCAATCCGACTGCAAATTCTGTATTTCATCAACACTCTGATAGTCCACAGATTACAGAATGCCTTCAGATGTGCATCGGAAACTACTTCTGGTCTTCCAGGGAACGATCAAAGCGTAGGCTGTTTGAGACACTACTCCGATGGAAGAAAGTGCGCATGGAACTGTTGTATTCAATCCCGATGCAATTTCTTTGTTTCATCAACACTCTGACAGTCCACAAATTACAGAATGCCTCCAGATGTGCATCAGAAACTACCACTGGTATTCCAGGGAACGATCAAAGTGTAAACTATTTGAGACATTACTCCCATGGAGGAAAGTGCGCATGGTGACTGTTGTATTCAATCCCGATGCAATTTCTGTGTCTCATCAACTCTCTGATACTCCACAGATTACAGAATGCCTCCAATTGTGCTTCGGAAACTACTACTGGTCTTCCAGAGAACGATCAAACATAGACTGTTTGAGACATTACTCCCATGGAGGAAAGTGCGCCCGGTGACTGTTGTATTCAATCCCGATGCAATTTCTGTGTTTCATCAACAGTATGATAGTCCACGAATTACAGAATGCCTCCAAATGGGCATCGGAATCTACTACTGGACTTCCAGGGAACGATCACAGCGTAGACTGTTTGAGACATTACTCCAATAAAGGAAAGTGCGCATGGTGACTGTTGTATCCTTTCCCGATGCAATTTTAGTGTTTCATCAACACTCCGATAGTCCACAGATTACAGAATACCTCCAGATGTGTATCGGAAACTACTACTGGTCTTCAAGGGAACCAACAAAACGTAGACTGTATGAGACATTACTCCCATGGAGGAAAGTGCGCATGGTGACCGTTGTATTCAATCCCGATGCAATTTCTGTGTTTCATCAACACTCAGATAGTCCACAGACTACAGAATGACTCCAGATGGGCATCGGAAACTACTACTGGTCTGCCAGGGAACAATCAAAGCATTAACTGTTTGAGACACTACTCCCATGGACGAAAGTGCGCATGGTGACTGTTGTATTCAATCCCGATGCAATTTCTGTGTCTCATCAACTCTCTGATAGTCCACAGATTACAGAATGCCTCCAGATGTGCATCGGAAACTAACACTGGTCTTCCAGGGAACGTTTAAAACGTAGACTGTTTGAGACATTACTAACATGGAGGAAAGTGTGGATGGTGACTGTTGTATTCAATCCCGATGCAATTTCGGTGTTTCATCAACACTCTGATAGTCCACAAATTACAGAATGCCTCCAGATGTGCATCGGAAACTACTTCTGGTCTTCCAGGTAACGATAAAAGCGAAGGCTGTTTGAGATACTACTCCCATGGAGGAATGTGCGCATGGTGACTGTTGTATTCAATTCCGATGCCATTTCTGTGTTTCATGAAAACTCTGATAGTCCACACATTACAGAATGCCTCCAGATGTGCATCAGAAACTACCACTGGTATTCCAGGGAACGATCAAAGTGTAAAACTATTTGAAACATTACTCCCATGGAGGAAAGTGCGCATGGTGACTGTTGTATTCAATCCCGATGCTTTTTCTGTGTTTCATCAACACTCTGATAGTCCACAAATTACAGAATACCTCCAGATGTGCATCGGAAACTAACACTGGTCTTCCAGGGAACGATCAAAGCGTAGACCGTTTGAGACATTACTAACGTGGAGGAAAGTGCGGATGTTGACTGTTGTATTCCATCCCGATGCAATTTCTGTGTTTCATCAACACTTTGAAGGTCCACAGATTACAGAATGCCTCCAGATGTGCATCGGAAACTACAACTGATCTTCCAGGGAACGATCAAAGCGTAGACTGTTCGAGTCATTCCTTCCATGGAGGAGAGTGCACATGGTGACTGTTGTATTCAATCCCGATGCTTTTTCTGTGTTTCATCAACACTCTGATAGTCCACAGACTACAGAATACCTCCAGATGTGCATCGTAAACTAACACTGGTCTTCCAGGGAACGATCAAAGCGTAGATCGTTTGAGACATTACTAACATGGAGGACAGTACGGATGTAGACTGTTGTATTCCATCCCGATGCAATTTCTGTATTTCATCAACACTCTGATAGTCCACAGATTACAGAATGCCTCCAGATGTGCATCGGAAACTACTTCTGGTCTTCCAGGGAACGATCAAAGCGTAGGCTGTTTGAGACACTACTCTGTTGGAAGAAAGTGCGCATGGTGACTGTTGTATTCAATCCCGATGCAATTTATTTGTTTCATCAACACTCTGACAGTCCACAAATTACAGAATGCCTCCAGATGTGCATCAGAAACTACCACTGGTATTCCAGGGAACGATCAAAGTGTATACTATTTGAGACATTACTCCCATGGAGGAAAGGGCGCATGGTGACTGTTGTATTCAATCCCGATGCAATTTCTGTGTCTCATCAACTCTCTGATACTCCACAGATTACAGAATGCCTCCAGATGTGCTTCGGAAACTACTACTGGTCTTCCAGAGAACGATCAAACATAGACTGTTTGAGACATTACTCCCATGGAGGAAAGTGCGCACGGTGACTGTTGTATTCAATCCCGATGCAATTTCTGTGTTTCATCAACAGTATGATAGTCCACGAATTACAGAATGCCTCCAGATGTGCATCGGAATCTACTACTGGACTTCCAGGGAACGATCAGAGCGTAGACTGTTTGAGACATTACTCCAATAAAGGAAAGTGCGCATGGTGACTGTTGTATCCTTTCCCGATGCAATTTTAGTGTTTCATCAACACTCCGATAGTCCACAGATTACAGAATACCTCCAGATGTGTATCGGAAACTACTACTGGTCTTCAAGGGAACGAACAAAACGTAGACTGTATGAGACATTACTCCCATGGAGGAAAGTGCGCATGGTGACCGTTGTATTCAATCCCGATGCAATTTCTGTGTTTCATCAACACTCAGATAGTCCACAGACTACAGAATGACTCCAGATGGGCATCGGAAACTACTACTGGTCTGCCAGGGAACAATCAAAGCGTTAACTGTTTGAGACACTAATCCCATGGACGGAAGTGCGCATGGTGTATGTTGTATTCAATCCCGAGGCAATTTCTGTGTTTCATCAACACTTTGAAGGTCCACAGATTACAGAATGCATCCAGATGTGCATCGGAAACTACTACTGGTCTGCCAGGGAACGATCAAAGCGTAGACTGTTTGAGAATTAATAACATGGAGGAAAGTGCGCATGGTGACTGTTGTATTCAATGCCGATGCAATTTCTGTGTTTCATCAACACTCAGATACTATACAGATTACAGAATGCTTCCAGATGTGCATCGGAAACGACTACTGCTCTTCCAGGGAGCGATCAAAGCGTAGACTGTTAGAGACATTACTCCCATGGAGGAAAGTGCGCATGGTGACTGTTGTATTCAATCCCGATGCAATTTCTGTGTCTCATCAACACTCTGATAGTCCACAGATTACAGAATGCCTCCAGATGTGCATCGGAAACTAACACTGGTCTTCCAGGGAACGTTTAAAACGTAGACTGTTTGAGACATTACTAACATGGAGGAAAGTGTGGATGGTGACTGTTGTATTCAATCCCGATGCAATTTCTGTGTTTCATCAACACTCTGATAGTCCACAAATTACAGAATGCCTCCAGATGTGCATCGGAAACTACTTCTGGTCTTCCAGGGAACGATCAAAGCGAAGGCTGTTTGAGACACTACTCCCATGGAGGAAAGTGCGCATGGTGACTGTTGTATTCAATTCCGATGACATTTCTGTGTTTCATGAAAACTCTGATAGTCCACAAAATACAGAATGCCTCCAGATGTGCATCAGAAACTACCACTGGTATTCCAGGGAACGATCAAAGTGTAAAACTATTTGAAACATTACTCCCATGGAGGAAAGTGCGCATGGTGACTGTTGTATTCAATCCCGATGCTTTTTCTGTGTATCATCAACACTCTGATAGTCCACAAATTACAGAATACCTCCAGATGTGCATCGGAAACTAACACTGGTCTTCCAGGGAACGATCAAAGCGTAGACCGTTTGAGACATTACTAACATGGAGGAAAGTGCGGATGTTGACTGTTGTATTCCATCCCGATGCAATTTCTGTGTTTCATCAACACTTTGAAGTTCCACAGATTACAGAATGCCTCCAGATGTGCATCGGAAATTACTGCTGGTCTTCCAGGCAACGATCAAAGCGTAGACTGTTCGAGTCATTCCTTCCATGGAGGAAAGTGCACATGGTGACTGTTGTATTCAATCCCGATGCTTTTTCTGTGTTTCATCAACACTCTGATAGTCCACAGACTACAGAATACCTCCAGATGTGCATCGGAAACTACTACTGGTCTTCAAGGGAACGAAAAAACGTAGAGTGTTTGAGACATTACTCCCATGGAGAAAAGTGCGCATGGTGGCCGTTGTATTCAATTCCGATGCCATTTCTGTGTTTCATGAAAACTCTGATAGTCCACAAATTACAGAATGCCTCCAGATGTGCATCAGAAAATACCACTGGTATTCCAGGGAACGATCAAAGTGTAAAACTATTTGAAACATTACTCCCATGGAGGAAAGTGCGCATGGTGACTGTTGTATTCAATCTCGATGCAATTTCTGTGTTTCATCAACTCTCTGATACTCCACAGATTACAGAATGCCTCCAGATGTGCTTCGGAAACTACTACGGGTCTTCCAGGGAACGATCAAAACTTAGACTGTTTGAGACATTACTCCCATATAGGAAAGTGCGCACGGTGACTGTTGTATTCAATCCCGATTCAATTTTAGTGTTTCATCAACACTCTGATAGTCCTGAGATTACAGAATGCATCCAGATGTGCATCGCAAACTATTTTTTCTCTTCCAGGGAACGATCAAAGCGTAGACTGTTAGAGACATTACTCCCATGGAGGAATGTGCATATGGTGACAGTTGTATTCAATCCCTATGCATTTTCTGTGTTTCATCAACACTCTGATTGTCCACAGATAACAGAATACGTCCAGATGTGCATCGGAAACTACTACTGGTCTTCAAGGGAACGAACAAAGCGTAGACTGTTTGAGACATTACTCCCATGGAGGAAAGTGCGCAAGGTGACCGTTGTATTCAATCCCGATGCAATATCTGTGTTTCATCAACACTCAGATAGTTCACAGACTACAGAATGCCTCCAGATGTGCATCGGAAACTACTACTGGTCTTCCAGGGAACAATCAAAGCGTTAACTATTTGAGACACTACTCCCATGGAGGAAAGTGCGCATGGTGTATGTTGTATTCAATCCCGATGCATTTTCTGTGTTTCATGAACACTTTGAAGGTCCACAGGTTACAGAATGCCTCCAGATGTGCATCGGGAACTACTACTGGTGTTCCAGGGAACGATCAAAGCGTACACTGTTTGAGACATTGCTCCCATGGAGGGAAGTGCACATGGTGACTGTTGTATTCAATCCCGATGCAAAATTCTGTGTTTTATCAACACTCTGATAGTCCACAGATTACAGAATGCCTCCAGAAGTGCATCGGAAACTACTACTGGTCTGCCAGGGAACGATCAAAGCGTAGACTGTTTGAGACATTACGCCCATAAAGGAAAGTGCGTATGGTGACTGTTGCATTCAATCCCGATGCAATATCTGTGTTTCATCAACAGTCTGATACTCCACAGATTACAGAATGCCTCCAGATGTGCATCGGAAACTACTACTGGTCTTCCAGGGAACGAACAAAGCGTAGACTGTTTGAGACATTGCATCCATGGAGGAAAGTGCACATGCTGACTGTTGTATTCAATCCCGATGCTTTTTCTGTATTTTATCAACACTCTGATTGTCCACAGATTACAGAATGGATCCAGATGTGCATCGGAAACTACTACTGGTCTTCAAGGGAACGAACAAAGCGTAGACTGTTTGAGACATTACTCCCATGGAGGAAAGTGCGCATGGTGACCGTTGTATTCAATCCCGATGCAATTTCTGTGTTTCATCAACACTCAGATGGTCCACGAATTACAGAATGCCTCCAGATGTGCATCGGAAACTACTACTGGTGTTCCAGGGAACGATCAAAGCGTAGACTGTTTGAGACATTGCTCCCATCGAGGGAAGTGCACATGGTGACTGATGTATTCAATCGCGATGCAAAATTCTGTGTTTCATCAACACTCTGATAGTCCACAGATTACAGAATGCCTCCAGATGTGCATCGGAAACTACTACTGGTCTGCCAGGGAACGATCAAAGCGTAGACTGTTTGAGACATTACGCCCATAAAGGAAAGTGCGTATGGTGACTGTTGTATTCAATCCCGATGCAATATCTGTGTTTCATCAACAGTCTGATACTCCACAGATTACAGAATGCCTCCAGATGTGCATCGGAAACTACTATTGGTCTTCCAGGGAACGATCAAAGCGTTAACTGTTTGAGACACTACGCCCATGGAGGAAAGTGCGCATGGTGTATTTTGTATTTAATCCCGAGGCAATTTCTGTGTTTGATCAACACTTTGAAGGTCCACAGATTACAGAATGCCTCCAGATGTGCATCGGAAACTACTACTGGACTTCCAGGTATCGATCAAAGCGTAGACTGTTTGAGACATTACTCTTATGGAGGAAAGTGCGCATGGTGACTGTTGCATTCAATCCTGATGCAATTTTAGTGTTTTATCAACACTCTGATAGTCCTCAGATTACAGAATACCTCCAGATGTGAATCGGAAACTACTGTTGGTCTTCCAGGGAACGATCAAAGTGTAGACTGTTTGATACATTACTCTTATGGAGGAATGTGCGCATGGTGACTGTTGTGTTCAATCCCGATGCAATTTTAGTGTTTCATCAACACTCTGATATTCCACAGATTACAGAGTACCTCCAGATGTGCATCGGAAACTAACACTGGTCTTCCAGGGAACGATCAAAGCGTAGACTGTTTGAGTCATTGCTTGCATGGAGGATAGTGCACATGGTGACTGCTGTATTCAATCCCGATGCTTTTTCTGTGTTTCATCAACACTTTGATAGTCCACAGATTACAGAATGCCTCCAGATGTGCTTTGGAAACTACGACTGGTCTTCAAGGGAACGAACAAAGCGTAGACTGTTTGAAACTTTACTCCCATGAAGGAATGTGCGCATGGTGACCGTTGTATTCAATCCCGATGCAATTTCTGTGTTTCATCAACACTCAGATAGTCCACAGGCTACAAAATGCTTCCAGATGTGCATCGGAAACTACTACTGGTCTTCCAGAGAACGATCAAAGCGTTAATTGTTTGAGACACTACTCCCATGTGTATGTTGTATTCAATCCCGAGGCAATCCCTGTGTTTCATCAACACTTTGAAGGTTCACAGATTACAGAATGCTTCCAGATGTGCCTCGGAAACTACTACTGGTCTTCCAGGGAACGATCAAAGCGTAGACTGTTTCAGACATTACTAACATGGAGGAAAGTGCACATGGTGACTGTTGTATTCAATCCCGATGCAATTTCTGTGTTTCATGAACACTTTGAAGGTCCACAGGTTACAGAATGCCTCCAGATGTGCATCGGTAACTACTACTGGTGTTCCAGGGAACGATCAAAGCGTAGACTGTTTGAGACATTGCTCCCATGGAGGGAAGTGCACATGGTGACTGTTGTATTCAATCCCGATGCAAAATTCTGTGTTTCATCAACACTCTGATAGTCCACAGATTACAGAATGCCTCCAGAAGTGCATCGGAAACTACTACTGGTCTGCCAGGGAACGATCAAAGCGTAGACTGTTTGAGACATTACGCCCATAAAGGAAAGTGCGTATGGTGACTGTTGTGTTCAATCCCGATGCAATATCTGTGTTTCATCAACAGTCTGATACTCCACAGATTACAGAATGCCTCCAGATGTGCATCGGAAACTACTACTGGTCTTCCAGGGAACGAACAAAGCGTAGACTGTTTGAGTCATTGCTTCTATGGAGGAAAGTGCACATGCTGAACGTTGTATTCAATCCCGATGCAATTTCTGTGTTTCATCAACACTCAGATAGTCCACGAATTACAGAATGCCTCCAGATGTGCATCGGAAACTACTACTGGTGTTCCAGGGAACGATCAAAGCGTAGACTGTTTGAGACATTGCTCCCATGGAGGGAAGTGCACATGGTGACTGTTGTATTCAATCCCGATGCAAAATTCTGTGTTTCATCAACACTCTGATAGTCCACAGATTACAGAATGCCTCCAGATGTGCATCGGAAACTACTACTGGTCTGCCAGGGAACGATCAAAGCGTAGACTATTTGAGACATTACGCCCATAAAGGAAAGTGCGTATGGTGACTGTTGTATTCAATCCCGATGCAATATCTGTGTTTCATCAACAGTCTGATACTCCACAGATTACAGAATGCCTCCAGATGTGCATCGGAAACTACTATTGGTCTTCCAGGGAACGATGAAAGCGTTAACTGTTTGAGGCACTACGCCCATGGAGGAAAGTGCGCATGGTGTATGTTGTATTCAATCCCGAGGCAATTTCGGTGTTTCATCAACACTTTCAAGGTCCACAGATTACAGAATGCCTCCAGATGTGCATCGGAAACTACTACTGGTCTTCCAGGGAACGATCAAAGCGTAGACTGTTTGAGACATTACTCCCATGGAGGAAAGTGCGCATGGTGACTGTTGTATTCAATCCCTATGCAATTTGTGTGTTTCATCACCAGTCTGATAGCCCACGAATTACAGAATGCCTCCAGATGTGCATCGGAAACTACTACTGGACTTCCAGGTATCGATCAAAGCGTAGACTGTTTGAGACATTACTCTTATAGAGGAAAGTGCGCATGGTGACTGTTGCATTAAATCCTGCTGCAATTTTAGTGTTTTATCAACACTCTGATAGTCCTCAGATTACAGAATGCCTCCAGATGTGAATCGGAAACTACTGTTGGTCTTCCAGGGAAGGATCGAAGCGTAGACTGTTAGAGACTTTACTCCCGTAGAGGAATGTGCGCATGGTGACTGTTGTATTCAATCCAGATGCAATTTCTGTGTTTCATCAACACTCTGATAGTCCACAGATTACAGAATGCCTCCAGATGTGCATCGGAAACTAACACTGGTCTTCCAGGGAACGTTTAAATCGTAGACTGTTTGAGACATTACTAACATGGAGGAAAGCGTGGATGGTGACTGTTGCATTCAATCCCGATGCAATTTCTGTGCTTCATCAACACTCAGATAGTCCACTGACTACAGAATGCCTCCAGATGTGCATCGGAAACTACTACTGGTCTTCCAGAGAACGTTCAAAGCGTTAACTGTTTGAGACACTACTCTCATGTGTATGTTGTATTCAATCCCGATGCAATATCTGTGTTTCATCAACGCTTTGAAGGTCCACAGATTACAGAATGCCTCCAGATGTGCATCGGAAACTACTACTCGTCTTCCAGGGAACGATCAAAGCGTAGACTGTTTGAGAATTACTAACATGGAGGAAAGCGCGCTTGGTGACCGTTGTATTCAATCCCGATGCAATTTCTGTGTTTCATCAACGCTCTGATAGTCCACAGATTACAGAATGCCTCGAGATGTGCATCGGAAACTAACACTGGTCTTCCAGGGAAAGATCAAAGCGTAGACTGTTTGAGACAATACTAACATGGAGGAAAGTGCGGATGGTGACTGTTGTATTCAATCCAGATGCAATTTCTGTGGTCCATCAACACTCTGATAGTCCACAGATTACAGAATGCCTAAACATGTGCATCGGAAACTACTACTGGTCTCTCAGGGAAAGATCAAAGCGTAGGCTCTTTGAGACACTACTCCCATGGAGGAAAGTGCGCATGGTGACTGTTGTATTCAATCCCGATGCAATTTCTGTGTTTCATCAACACTCTGATAGTCCACAAATTACTGAATGCCTCCAGATGTGCATCAGAAACTACTACTGGTCTTCCAGGGAACGATCAAAGCGTTAACTGTTTGAGACATTACTCCCATGGAGGAAAGTGCGCATGGAGTATGTTGTATTCAATCCCGAGGCAATTTCTGTGTTTCATCAACACTTTGAAGGTCATCAGATTACAGAATGCCTCCAGAAGTGCATCGGAAACTACTACTGGTCTTCCAGCGAACGATAAAGGCGTAGAATGTTTGAGACATTACTCCCATGGAGGAAAGTTCGCATGGTGACTGTTGTATTCAATCCCGATGCTATTTCTGTGTTTCATCAACAGTCTGACAGTCCACGAATTACAGAATGCCTCCAGATGTGCATCGGAAACTACTACTGGACTTGCAGGGAACGATCAACGCGTAGACTGTTTTATACATTACTCTTATGGACGAATGTGCGCATGGTGACTGTTGTATTGAATCCCGATGCAATTTTAGTGTTTCATCAACACTCTGATAGTCCACAGATTACAGAATGCCTCCATATGTGCATCGGAAACTACTATTGTTCTTCCAGGGAACGATCAAAGCGTAGACTTTTAGAGACATTAATCACATGGAGGAAAGTGCGCATGGTGACTGTTGTATTCAATCCCTACGCATTTTCTGTGTTTCATCAACACTCTGATAGTCCACAGATTACAGAGTACCTCCAGATGTGCATCGGAAACTAACACTGGTCTTCCAGGGAACGATCAAAGCGTAGACTGTTTGAGTCATTGCTTGCATGGAGGATAGTGCACATGGTGACTGCTGTATTCAATCCCGATGCTTTTTCTGTGTTTCATCAACACTCTGATAGTCCACAGATTTCAGAATGCCTTCAGATGTGCATCGGAAACTACTACTGGTCTTCCAGAGAACGATCAAAGCGTTAATTGTTTGAGACACTACTCCCATGTGTATGTTGTATTCAATCCCGAGGCAATCCCTGTGTTTCATCAACACTTTGAAGGTCCACAGATTACAGAATGCTTCCAGATGTGCATCGGAAACTACTACTGGTCTTCCAGGGAACGATCAAAGCGTAGACTGTTTGAGAATTACTAACATGGAAGAAAGTGCGCATGGTGACTGTTGTATTCAATCCCGATGCAATTTCTGTGTTTCATCAACACTCAGATACTCCACAGATTACAGAATGCCTCCAGATGTGCATCGGAAACTACTACTGGTCTTCCAGGGAACGATCAAAGCGTAGACTGTTAGAGACATCACTACCATGGAGGAAAGTGCGCATGGTGACTGTTGTATTCAATCCCTATGCAATCTCTGTGTTTCATCAACACTCTGATAGTCCACAGATTACAGAATGCCTCCTGATGTGCATCGGAAACTAACACTGGTCTTCCAGGGTACGATCATAGCGTAGGCTGTTTGAGACACTACTCCCATGGAGGGAAGTGCGCATGGTGACTGTTGTATTCAATCCCGATGCAATTTCTGTGTTTCGTCAACACTCTGATAGTCCACAACTTACAGAATGCCTCCAGATGTGCATCAGAAACTGCCATTGGTATTCCAGGGAACGATCAAAGTGTAAACCATTTGAGACATTACTCCCATGGAGGAAAGTGCGCATGGTGACTGTTGTATTCAATCCCGATGTAATTTCTGTGTTTCATCAACTCTCAAATACCCCATAGATTACAGAATGCCTCCAGATGTGCATCGGAAACTACTACTGGTCTTCCAGGGAACGATCAAATCGTAGACTCTTTGAGACATTACTCCCATGGAGGAAAGTGCGCACGGTGACTGTAGTATTCAATCCCGATGCAATTTCTGTGTTTCATCAACACTCTGATAGTCCAAGGATTACAGAATGCCTCCAGATGTGCATCGGAAACTACTACTGGTCTTCAAGTGAACGAACAAAGCGTAGACTGTTTGAGACATTACTCCCATATAGGAAAGTGCGCATGGTGACCGTTGTATTCAATCCCGATGCAATTTCTGTGTTTCATCAACACTCACATACTCCACACATTACAGAATCCCTCCAGATGTGCATCGGAAACTGCTACTAGTCTTCCAGGGAACGATCAAAGCTTAGACTGTTTGAGACATTACTCCCATGGAGGAAAGTGCGCACGGCGACTGTTGTATTCAATCCTGATGCAATTTCTGTGTTTCATCAACAGTCTGATAGTCCACGAATTACAGAATGCCTCCAGATGTGCATCGGAAACTACTACTGGACTTCCAGGGAACGTTCAAAGCGTAGACTGTTTGAGACATTACTCATAAGGAGGAAAGTGCGCATGGTTACTGTTGTATTCAATCCCGATGCAATTTTAGTGTTTCATCAACACTCTGATAGTCCACATATTACAGAATGCCTAAAGATGTGCATCGGAAACTACTATTGGTCTTCCAGGGAACGATTAAAGCGTAGACTGTTAGAGACATTACTCCCATGGAGGAAAGTGCGCATGGTGACTGTTGTATTCAATCCCGATGAAATTTCTGTGTTTCATCAACACTTTGAAGGTCCACAGATTACAGAATGCCTCCAGATGTGCATCGGAAACTACTACTGGTCTTCCAGGGAACGATCAAAGCTTAGAGTGTTTGAGTCATTGCTTCCATGCAGGAAAGTGCACATGGTGACAGTTGTATTCAATCCCGATGCAATGTCTGTGTTTCATCAACACTCAGATAGTCCACAGGCTACAGAATGCCTCCAGATGTGCATCGGAAACTACTACTGGTCTTCCAGGGAACGATCAAAGCGTAGACTGTTTGAGAATAACTAACATGGAGGAAGGTGCGCATGGTGACTGTTGTATTCAATCCTGAAGCAATTTCTGTGTTTCATCAACACTCAGATACTCCACAGATTACAGAATGCCTCCAGATGTGCATCGGAAACTACTACTGGTCTTCCAGTGAACGATCAAAGCGTAGACTGTTAGAGACATTACTCCCATGGAGGAAAGTGCGCAAGGTGACTGTTGTATTAAATCCCGATGCAATTTCTGTGTTTCATCAACTCTCTAATACTCAATAGATTACAGAAGGCCTCCAGATGTGCATCGGAAACTACTACTGGTCTTCCAGGGAACGATCAAAACGTAGACTGTTTGAGACATTACTCCCATAAAGGAAAGTGCGCACGGTGACTGTTGTATTCAATCCCGATGCAATTTCTGTGTTTCATCAACAGTCTGATAGTCCACCAATTACAGAATGCCTCCAGATGTGCATCGGAAACTGCTACTGGACTTCCAGGGAACGTTCAAAGCGTAGTCTGTTTGAGACATTACTCATAAGGAGGAAAGTGCGCATGGTTACTGTTGTATACAATCCCGATGCAATTTTAGTGTTTCATCAACACTCTGATCGTCCACAGATTACAGAATGCCTCCAGATGTGCATCGGAAACTACTACTGGTCTTCCAGGGAACGATCAAAGCGTAGACTGTTTGAGTCATTGCTTGCATGGAGGATAGTGCACATGGTGACTGCTGTATTCAATCCCGATGCTTTTTCTGTGTTTCATCAACACTCTGATAGTCCACAGATTTCAGAATGCCTCCAGATGTGCATCGGAAACTACGACTGGTCTTCAAGGGAACGAACAAAGCGTAGACTGTTTGAGACTTTACTCCCATGGAGGAATGTGCGCATGGTGACCGTTGTATTCAATCCCGATGCAATTTCTGTGTTTCATCAACACTCAGATAGTCCACAGGCTACAAAATGCCTCCAGATGTGCATCGGAAACTACTACTGGTCTTCCAGAGAACGATCAAAGCGTTAATTGTTTGAGACACTACTCCCATGTGTATGTTGTATTCAATCCCGATGCAATTTCTGTGTTTCATCAACACTCAGATACTCCACAGATTACAGAATGCCTCCAGATGTGCATCGGAAACTACTACTGGTCTTCCAGGGAACGATCAAAGCGTAGACTGTTAGAGACATCACTCCCATGGAGGAAAGTGCGCATGGTGACTGTTGTATTCAATCCTTATGCAATCTCTGTGTTTCATCAACACTCAGATAGTCCACAGATTACAGAATGCCTCCTGATGTGCATCGGAAACTAACACTGGTCTTCCAGGGTACGATCAAAGCCTAGGCTGTTTGAGACACTACTCCCATGGAGGGAAGTGCGCATGGTGACTGTTGTATTCAATCCCGATGCAATTTCTGTGTTTCGTCAACACTCTGATAGTCCACAACTTACAGAATGCCTCCAGATGTGCATCATAAACTACCACTGGTATTCCAGGGAACGATCAAAGTGTAAACCATTTGAGACATTACTCCCATGGAGGAAAGTGCGCATGGTGACTGTTGTATTCAATCCCGATGTAATTTCTGTGTTTCATAACTCTCAAATACCCCATAGGTTACAGAATGCCTCCAGATGTGCATCGGAAACTACTACTGGTCTTCCAGGGAACGATCAAAGCGTAGACTGATTGAGACATTACTCCCATGGAGGAAAGTGCGCACAGTGACTGTAGTATTCAATCCCGATGCAATTTCTGTGTTTCATCAACACTCTGATAGTCCAAAGATTATAGAATGCCTCCAGATGTGCATCGGTAACTACTACTGGTCTTCAAGTGAACGAACTAAGCGTAGACTGTTTGAGACATTACTCCCATATAGGAAAGTGCGCATGGTGAACGTTGTATTCAATCCCGATGCAATTTCTGGGTTTCATCAACACTCAGATAGTCCACACACTACAGATTGCCTCCAGATGTGCATCGGAAACTACTACTGGTCTTCCAGGGATCGATCAAAGCGTTAACTGTTTGGGACGTTCCTCCCATGGAGGAAAGTGCGCATGGTGTATGTTGTATTCAATCCCGAGGCAATTTCTGTGTTTCATCAACACTTTGAAGGTCCACAGATAACAGAATGCCTCCAGAAGTGCATCGGAAACTACTACTGGTCTTATAGGGAACGATCAAATCCTAGAATGTTTGAGAATTCCTAACATGGAGGAAAGTGCGCATGGTGACTGTTGTATTCAATCCCGATGCAATTTCTGTGTTTCATCAACACTCACATACTCTACACATTACAGAATCCCTCCAGATGTGCATCGGAAACTGCTACTAGTCTTCCAGGGAACGATCAAAGCTTAGACTGTTTGAGACATTACTCCCATGGAGGAAAGTGCGCACGGCGACTGTTGTATTCAATCCTGATGCAATTTCTGTGTTTCATCAACAGTCTGATAGTCCACGAATTACAGAATGCCTCCAGATGTGCATCGGAAACTACTACTGGACTTATAAGGGACCGTTCAAAGCGTAGACTGTTTGAGACATTACTCATAAGGAGGAAAGTGCGCATGGTTACTGTTGTATTCAATCCCGATGCAATTTTAGTGTTTCATCAACACTCTGATAGTCCACATATTACAGAATGCCTAAAGATGTGCATCGGAAACTACTATTGGTCTTCCAATGAACGATCAAAGCGTAGACTGTTAGAGACGTTACTCCCATGGAGGAAAGTGCGCATGGTGACCGTTGTATTCTATCCCGATGCAATTTCTGTGTTTCATCAACACTCAGATAGTCCACAGACTACAGAATGCCTCCAGATGTGCATCGGAAACTACTACTGGTCATCCAGGGAATGATCAAAGCGTAGACTGTTAGAGACATTACTCAAATGGAGGAAAGTGCGAATTGTGACAGTTGTATTCAATCCCGATGCAATGTCTGTGTTTCATCAACACTCTGATAGTCCACAGATAACAGAATGCCTCCAGATGTGCTGCGGAAACTACTACTGGTCTTCCAGGTAACGATCAAAGCGTAGACTGTTAGAGACATTACTCCCATGGAGGAAAGTGCGAATGGTGACTGTTGTATTCAATCCCGATGCAATTTCTGTGTTTCATCAACACTCAGATACTCCACAGATTACAGAATGCCTCCAGATGTGCATCGGAAACTACTACTGGTCTTCCAGGGAACGATCAAAGCGTAGACTGTTAGAGACATCACTACCATGGAGGAAAGTGCGCATGGTGACTGTTGTATTCAATCCCTATGCAATCTCTGTGTTTCATCAACACTCTGATAGTCCACAGATTACAGAATGCCTCCTGATGTGCATCGGAAACTAACACTGGTCTTCCAGGGTACGATCATAGCGTAGGCTGTTTGAGACACTACTCCCATGGAGGGAAGTGCGCATGGTGACTGTTGTATTCAATCCCGATGCAATTTCTGTGTTTCGTCAACACTCTGATAGTCCACAACTTACAGAATGCCTCCAGATGTGCATCAGAAACTGCCATTGGTATTCCAGGGAACGATCAAAGTGTAAACCATTTGAGACATTACTCCCATGGAGGAAAGTGCGCATGGTGACTGTTGTATTCAATCCCGATGTAATTTCTGTGTTTCATCAACTCTCAAATACCCCATAGATTACAGAATGCCTCCAGATGTGCATCGGAAACTACTACTGGTCTTCCAGGGAACGATCAAATCGTAGACTCTTTGAGACATTACTCCCATGGAGGAAAGTGCGCACGGTGACTGTAGTATTCAATCCCGATGCAATTTCTGTGTTTCATCAACACTCTGATAGTCCAAGGATTACAGAATGCCTCCAGATGTGCATCGGAAACTACTACTGGTCTTCAAGTGAACGAACAAAGCGTAGACTGTTTGAGACATTACTCCCATATAGGAAAGTGCGCATGGTGACCGTTGTATTCAATCCCGATGCAATTTCTGTGTTTCATCAACACTCACATACTCCACACATTACAGAATCCCTCCAGATGTGCATCGGAAACTGCTACTAGTCTTCCAGGGAACGATCAAAGCTTAGACTGTTTGAGACATTACTCCCATGGAGGAAAGTGCGCACGGCGACTGTTGTATTCAATCCTGATGCAATTTCTGTGTTTCATCAACAGTCTGATAGTCCACGAATTACAGAATGCCTCCAGATGTGCATCGGAAACTACTACTGGACTTCCAGGGAACGTTCAAAGCGTAGACTGTTTGAGACATTACTCATAAGGAGGAAAGTGCACATGGTTACTGTTGTATTCAATCCCGATGCAATTTTAGTGTTTCATCAACACTCTGATAGTCCACATATTACAGAATGCCTAAAGATGTGCATCGGAAACTACTATTGGTCTTCCAGGGAACGATTAAAGCGTAGACTGTTAGAGACATTACTCCCATGGAGGAAAGTGCGCATGGTGACTGTTGTATTCAATCCCGATGCAATTTCTGTGTTTCATCAACACTTTGAAGGTCCACAGATTACAGAATGCCTCCAGATGTGCATCGGAAACTACTACTGGTCTTCCAGGGAACGATCAAAGCTTAGAGTGTTTGAGTCATTGCTTCCATGCAGGAAAGTGCACATGGTGACAGTTGTATTCAATCCCGATGCAATGTCTGTGTTTCATCAACACTCAGATAGTCCACAGGCTACAGAATGCCTCCAGATGTGCATCGGAAACTACTACTGGTCTTCCAGGGAACGATCAAAGCGTAGACTGTTTGAGAATAACTAACATGGAGGAAGGTGCGCATGGTGACTGTTGTATTCAATCCTGAAGCAATTTCCGTGTTTCATCAACACTCAGATAGTCCACAGATTACAGAATGCCTCCAGATGTGCATCGGAAACTACTACTGGTCTTCCAGTGAACGATCAAAGCGTAGACTGTTAGAGACATTACTCCCATGGAGGAAAGTGCGCAAGGTGACTGTTGTATTAAATCCCGATGCAATTTCTGTGTTTCATCAACTCTCTAATACTCAATAGATTACAGAAGGCCTCCAGATGTGCATCGGAAACTACTACTGGTCTTCCAGGGAACGATCAAAACGTAGACTGTTTGAGACATTACTCCCATAAAGGAAAGTGCGCACGGTGACTGTTGTATTCAATCCCGATGCAATTTCTGTGTTTCATCAACAGTCTGATAGTCCACCAATTACAGAATGCCTCCAGATGTGCATCGGATACTGCTACTGGACTTCCAGGGAACGTTCAAAGCGTAGTCTGTTTGAGACATTACTCATAAGGAGGAAAGTGCGCATGGTTACTGTTGTATACAATCCCGATGCAATTTTAGTGTTTCATCAACACTCTGATAGTCCACAGATTACAGAATGCCTCCAGATGTGCATCGGAAACTACTACTGGTCTTCCAGGGAACGATCAAAGCGTAGACTGTTTGAGTCATTGCTTGCATGGAGGATAGTGCACATGGTGACTGCTGTATTCAATCCCGATGCTTTTTCTGTGTTTCATCAACACTCTGATAGTCCACAGATTTCAGAATGCCTCCAGATGTGCATCGGAAACTACGACTGGTCTTCAAGGGAACGAACAAAGCGTAGACTGTTTGAGACTTTACTCCCATGGAGGAATGTGCGCATGGTGACCGTTGTATTCAATCCCGATGCAATTTCTGTGTTTCATCAACACTCAGATAGTCCACAGGCTACAAAATGCCTCCAGATGTGCATCGGAAACTACTACTGGTCTTCCAGAGAACGATCAAAGCGTTAATTGTTTGAGACACTACTCCCATGTGTATGTTGTATTCAATCCCGATGCAATTTCTGTGTTTCATCAACACTCAGATACTCCACAGATTACAGAATGCCTCCAGATGTGCATCGGAAACTACTACTGGTCTTCCAGGGAACGAACAAAGCGTAGACTGTTAGAGACATCACTCCCATGGAGGAAAGTGCGCATGGTGACTGTTGTATTCAATCCTTATGCAATCTCTGTGTTTCATCAACACTCAGATAGTCCACAGATTACAGAATGCCTCCTGATGTGCATCGGAAACTAACACTGGTCTTCCAGGGTACGATCAAAGCCTAGGCTGTTTGAGACACTACTCCCATGGAGGGAAGTGCGCATGGTGACTGTTGTATTCAATCCCGATGCAATTTCTGTGTTTCGTCAACACTCTGATAGTCCACAACTTACAGAATGCCTCCAGATGTGCATCAGAAACTACCACTGGTATTCCAGGGAACGATCAAAGTGTAAACCATTTGAGACATTACTCCCATGGAGGAAAGTGCGCATGGTGACTGTTGTATTCAATCCCGATGTAATTTCTGTGTTTCATAACTCTCAAATACCCCATAGGTTACAGAATGCCTCCAGATGTGCATCGGAAACTACTACTGGTCTTCCAGGGAACGATCAAAGCGTAGACTGATTGAGACATTACTCCCATGGAGGAAAGTGCGCACAGTGACTGTAGTATTCAATCCCGATGCAATTTCTGTGTTTCATCAACACTCTGATAGTCCAAAGGTTATAGAATGCCTCCAGATGTGCATCGGTAACTACTACTGGTCTTCAAGTGAACGAACTAAGCGTAGACTGTTTGAGACATTACTCCCATATTGGAAAGTGCGCATGGTGAACGTTGTATTCAATCCCGATGCAATTTCTGGGTTTCATCAACACTCAGATAGTCCACACACTACAGATTGCCTCCAGATGTGCATCGGAAACTACTACTGGTCTTCCAGGGATCGATCAAAGCGTTAACTGTTTGGGACGTTCCTCCCATGGAGGAAAGTGCGCATGGTGTATGTTGTATTCAATCCCGAGGCAATTTCTGTGTTTCATCAACACTTTGAAGGTCCACAGATAACAGAATGCCTCCAGAAGTGCATCGGAAACTACTACTGGTCTTATAGGGAACGATCAAATCCTAGAATGTTTGAGAATTCCTAATATGGAGGAAAGTGCGCATGGTGACTGTTGTATTCAATCCCGATGCAATTTCTGTGTTTCATCAACACTCACATACTCTACACATTACAGAATCCCTCCAGATGTGCATCGGAAACTGCTACTAGTCTTCCAGGGAACGATCAAAGCTTAGACTGTTTGAGACATTACTCCGATGGAGGAAAGTGCGCACGGCGACTGTTGTATTCAATCCTGATGCAATTTCTGTGTTTCATCAACAGTCTGATAATCCACGAATTACAGAATGCCTCCAGATGTGCATCGGAAACTACTACTGGACTTATAAGGGACCGTTCAAAGCAAAGACTGTTTGAGACATTACTCATAAGGAGGAAAGTGCGCATGGTTACTGTTGTATTCAATCCCGATGCAATTTTAGTGTTTCATCAACACTCTGATAGTCCACATATTACAGAATGCCTAAAGATGTGCATCGGAAACTACTATTGGTCTTCCAATGAACGATCAAAGCGTAGACTGTTAGAGACGTTACTCCCATGGAGGAAAGTGCGCATGGTGACCGTTGTATTCTATCCCGATGCAATTTCTGTGTTTCATCAACACTCAGATAGTCCACAGACTACAGAATGCCTCCAGATGTGCATCGGAAACTACTACTGGTCATCCAGGGAATGATCAAAGCGTAGACTGTTAGAGACATTACTCAAATGGAGGAAAGTGCGAATTGTGACAGTTGTATTCAATCCCGATGCAATGTCTGTGTTTCATCAACACTCTGATAGTCCACAGATAACAGAATGCCTCCAGATGTGCTGCGGAAACTACTACTGGTCTTCCAGGTAACGATCAAAGCGTAGACTGTTAGAGACATTACTCCCATGGAGGAAAGTGCGAATGGTGACAGTTGTATTCAATCCCGATGCAATGTCTGTGTTTCATCAACACTCTGTTAGTCCACAGATTACAGAATTCCCCCATATGTGCATCGGAAACTAACACTGGTCTTCCAGGGAACGATCAAAGCGTAGACTATATGAGACATTACTATCATGGAGGAAAGTGGGGATGGTGACTGCTGTATTCAATCCCGATGCAATTTCTTTGTTGCATCAACACTTTGAAGGTCCACAGATTACAGAATGATTCCACATGTGCATCGGAAACTACTACTGGTCTTCCAGGGAACGATCAAAGCGCAGACTGTTTGAGACATTGCTCCCATGGAGGAAAAGGCGCATGGTGACTGTTGTATTCAATCCCGATGCAATTTCTGTGTTTCATCAACAGTCTGATAGTCCACGGATTACACAATGCCTCCAGATGTGCATCGGAAACTACTACTGGACTTCCAGGGAACGATCAAAGCGTAGACGGTTTGAGACATTACTCTTATGGAGGAAAGTGCGCATGGTGACTGCTGTATTCAATCCCGATGCAATTTTAGTGTTTCATCAACACACTGATAGTCCACAGATTGCAGAATGCCTCCAGATGTGCATCGGAAACTACTACTGGTCTTCCAGGGAACGATCAAAGTGTAGACTGTTTGAGTCATTGCTTCCATGGAGGAAAGTGCACATGGTGAGTGTTGTATTCAATCCCTATGCAATTTCTGTGTTTCATCAACACTCTGATAGTCCACAGATTACAGAATGCCTCCAGATGTGCATCGGAAACTACTACTGGTCTTCTAGGGAACGATCAAAGCGTTAACTGTTTGAGACGTTACTCCCACGGAGGAAAGTGCGCATGGTGACTGTTGTATTCAATCCCGATCCAATTTCTGTGTTTCATAAACACTCTGATGGTCCACAGATTACAGAATGCCTCCAGATGTGCATCGGAAACTACTACTATTCTTCCAGGGAACGATCAAAGCGTAGACTGTTTGAGACATTACTCCCATAAAGGATAGTGCGCATGGTGACTGTTGTACTCAATCCCGATGCAATTTCTGTGTTTCATCAACAGTCTGATAGTCCACAGATTACAGAATGCCTCCAGATGTGCATCGGAAACTACTACTGGTCTTCCAGGGAACGATCAAAGCGTAGACTGTTAGACACATTACTCCCACGGAGGAAAGTGCGCATGGTGACTGTTGTATTCAATCCCGATGCAATTTCTGTGTTTCATCAACACTTTGAAGGTCCACAGATTGCAGAATGCCTCCAGATGTGCATCGGAAACTACTACTGGTCTTCCAGGGAACGATCAAAGCGTAGACTGTTTGAGAATTACTAACATAGAGGGAAGTGCGCATGGTGACTGTTTTATTCAATCCCAATGCAATTTCTGTGTTTCATCAACAGTCTGATAGTCCACGGATTACACAATGCCTCCAGATGTGCATCGGGAACTACTACTGGTCTTCCAGGGAACGATCAAAGCGTACACTGTTTGAGAATTACTAACATGGAGGAAAGTGCGCATGGTGACTGTTGTACTCAATCCCGATGCAATTTCTGTGTTTCATCAACAGTCTGATAGTCCACAGATTACAGAATCCCTCCAGATGTGCATCGGAAACTGCTACTGGTCTTCCAGGGAACGATCAAAACTTAGACTGTTTGAGACATTACTCCCACGGAGGAAAGTGCGCACGGTGACTGTTGTATTCAGTCCTGATGCAATTTCTGTGTTTCATCAACAGTCTGATAGTCCACGAATTACAGAATCCCTCCAGATGTGCATCGGAAACTACTACTGGACTTCCAGGGAACGTTCAAAGCGTTGACTGTTTGAGACATTACTCATAAGGAGGAAAGTGCGCATGGTTACTGTTGTATTCAATCCCGATGCAATTTTAGTGTTTCATCAACACTCTGATAGTCCACATATTACAGAATGCCTAAAGATGTGCATCGGAAACTACTATTGGTCTTCCAGGGAACGATTAAAGCGTAGACTGTTAGAGACATTACTCCCATGGAGGAAAGTGCGCATGGTGACTGTTGTATTCAATCCCGATGCAATTTCTGTGTTTCATCAACACTTTGAAAGTCCACAGATCACAGAATGCCTCCAGATGTGCATCGGAAACTACTACTGGTCTTCCAGCGAACGATCAAAGCTTAGAGTGTTTGAGTCATTGCTTCCATGGAGGAAAGTGCACATGGTGACAGTTGTATTCAAACCCGATGCAACGTCTGTGTTTCATCAACACTCAGATAGTCCACAGGCTACAGAATGCCTCCAGATGTGCATCGGAAACTACTACTGGTCTTCCAGAGAACGATCAAAGCGTTAGTCGTTTGAGACACTACTCCCATGTGTTTGTTGTATTCAATCCCGAGGCAATCCCTGTGTTTCATCAACACTTTGAAGGTCCACAGATTACAGAATGCCTCCAGATGTGCATCGGAAACTACTACTGGTCTTCCAGGGATCGATCAAAGCGTAGACTGTTTGAGAATAACTAACATGGAGGAAGGTGCGCATGGTGACAGTTGTATTCAATCCCGACGCAATGTCTGTGTTTCATCAACACTCTGATAGTCCACAGATTACAGCATGCCTCCATATGTGCATCGGAAACTAACACTGGTCCTCCAGGGAACGATCAAAGCATAGACTGTTTGAGACATTACTAACATGAAGGAAAGTGAGCATGGAGACTGTTGTATTCAATCCCGATGCAATTTCTGTGTTTCATCAATACTCAGATACTAAACACATTACAGAATGCCTCCAGATGTGCATCGGAAACTACTACTGATCTTCCAGGGAACGATCAAAGCGTAGACTGTTTGAGACATTACTCCCATGGAGGAAGATGCCCATGGTGACTGTTGTATTCAATCCCGATGCAATTTCTGTGTTTCATCAACACTCAGATAGTCCACAGACTACAGAATGCCTCCAGATGTGCATCGGAAACTACTACTGGTCATCCAGGGAATGATCAAAGCGTAGACTGTTAGAGACATTACTCCCATGGAGGAAAGTGCGAATGGTGACAGTTGTATTCAATCCCGATGCAATGTCTGTGTTTCATCAACACTCTGATAGTCCACAGATTACAGCATGCCTCCATATGTGCATCGGAAACTAACACTGGTCCTCCAGGGAACGAACAAAGCGTAGACTGTTTGAGACATTACTAACATGAAGGAAAGTGAGCATGGTGACTGTTGTATTCAATCCCGATGCAATTTCTGTGTTTCATCAACACTCAGATACTAAACACATTACAGAATGCCTCCAGATGTGCATCGGAAACTACTACTGGTCTTCCAGGGAACGATCAAAGCGTAGACTGTTTGAGACATTACTCCCATGGAGGAAGATGCCCATGGTGACTGTTGTATTCAATCCCGATGCGATTTCTGTGTTATATCAACAGTCTGATAGTCCACAGATAACAGAATGCCTCCAGATGTGCAGCGGAAACTACTACTGGTCTTCCAGGGAACGACCAAAGCGTAGACTGTTAGAGACATTACTCCCATGGAGGAAAGTGCGAATGGTGACAGTTGTATTCAATCCCGATGCAATGTCTGTGTTTCATCAACACTCTGATAGTCCACAGATTACAGAATGCCCCCATATGTGCATCGGAAACTAACACTAGTCTTCCAGATAACGATCAAAGCGTAGACTGTATGAGACATTAGTATCATGGAGGAAAGTGGGGATGGTGACTGTTGTATTCAATCCCGATGCAATTTCTTTGTTTCATCAACACTTTGAAGGTCCACAGATTACAGAATGATTCCAGATGTGCATCGGAAACTACTACAGGTCTTCCAGGGAACGATCAAAGCGCAGACTGTTTGAGACATTGCTCCCATGGAGGAAAGTGCGCATGGTGACTGTTGTATTCAATCCCGATGCAATTTCTGTGTTTCATCAACAGTCTGATAGTCCACGGATTACAGAATGCCTCCAGATGTGCATCGGAAACTACTACTGGACTTCCAGGGAACGATCAAAGCGTAGACTAATTGAGACATTACTCTTATGGAGGAAAGTGCGCATGGTGACTGTTGTATTCAATCCCGATGCAATTTTAGTGTTTCATCAACACTCTGATATTCCACCGATTACCAGATGACTCCAGATGTGAATCGGAAACTAGCACTGGTCTTCCAGGGAACGATCAAAGCATAGACTGTTTGAGACATTACTAACATGGAGGAAAGTGCGGATGGTGACTGTTGTATTCAATCCCGATGCAATTTCTGTGTTTCATCAACACTCTGATAGTCCACATATTACAGAATGCCTCCAGATGTGCATTGGAAACTACTTCTGGTCTTCCAGGGAACGATCAAACCGTAGGCAGTATGAGACCCTACTCCCATGAAGGAAAGTGCGCATGGTGACTGTTGTATTCAATCCCTATGCAAGTTCTGTGGTTCATCAACTCTCTGATACTCCACAGATTACAGAATGCCTCCAGATGTGCATCGGAAACTACTACTGGACTTCCAGGGAACGATCAAAGCGTAGACGGTTTCAGACATTACTCTTATGGAGGAAAGTGCGCATGGTGACTGTTGTATTCAATCCCGATGCAATTTCTGTGTTTCATCAACACTCTGATAGTGCACAGATTACAGAATGATTCCAGATGTGCATCGGAAACTACGACTGGTCTTCTAGGGAACGATCAAAGCGTTAACTGTTTGAGACGTTACTCCCATGGAGGAAAGTGCGCATGGTGTATGTTGTATTCAATCCCGAGGCAATTTCTGTGTTTCATCAACGCTTTGAAGGTCCACAGATTACAGAATGCCTCCAGACGTGAATCGGGAGCTACTACTGGTCTTCCAGGGAACGATGAAAGCGTAGACTGTTTGAGAATTACTTACATGGAGGAAAGTGCGCATGGTGACTGTTGTATTCAATCCCGATGCAATTTCTGTGTTTCATCAACACTCTGATAGTCCACAGATTACAGAATGCCTCCAGATGTGCATCGGAAACTACTACTATTCTTCCAGGGAACGATCAATGCGTAGACTGTTTGAGACATTACTCCCATAAGGGAAAGTGCGCATGGTGACTGTTGTATACAATCCCGATGCAATTTCTGAGTTTCATCAACAGTCTGATAGTCCACAGATTACAGAATGCCTCCAGATGTGCATCGGAAACTACTACTGGTCTTCCAGGGAACGATCAAAGCGTAGACTGTTAGACACATTACTCCCACGGAGGAAAGTGCGCATGGTGACTGTTGTATTCAATCCCGATGCAATTTCTGTGTTTCATCAACACTTTGAAGGTCCACAGATTACAGAATGCCTCCAGATGTGCATCGGAAACTATTACTGGTCTTCCAGGGAACGATCAAAGCGTAGGCTGTTTGAGAATTACTAACATGGAGGGAAGTGCGCATGGTGACTGTTGTATTCAATCCCGATGCAATTTCTGTGTTTCATCAACACTCAGACTCTCCACAGATTACAGAATGCCTCCAGATGTGCATCGGGAACTACTACTGGTCTTCCAAGGAACGATCAAACCGTAGACTGTTTGAGACGTTGCTCCCATGGAGGAAGGTGCGGATGTTGTATGTTTTATTCAATCCCGAGGCAATTTCTGTGTTTCATCAACACTTTGAAGGTCCACAGATTACAGAATGCCTCCAGATGTGCATCGGAAACTACTACTGGTCTTCCAGGGAACGATAAAAACGTACACTGTTTGAGAATTACTAACATGGAGGAAAGTGCGCATGGTGACTGATGTATTCAATCCCGATGCAATTTCTGTGTTTCATCAACAGTCTGATAGTCCACAGATTACAGAATGCCTCCTGAAGTGCATCGGAAACTACTACTGGTCTTATAGGGAACGATCAAATCGTAGAATGTTTGAGAATTCCTAACATGGAGGAAAAAGCGCTTGGTGACTGTTGTATTCAATCCCGATGCAATTTCTGTGTTTCATCAACAGTCTGATAGTCCACGAATTACAGAATGCCTCCAGATGTGCATCGGAAACTACTACTGGACTTCCAGGGAACGTTCAAAGCGTAGACTGTTTGAGACATTACTCATAAGGAGGAAAGTGCGCATGGTTACTGTTGTATTCAATCCCGATGCAATGTCTGTGTTTCGTAAACACTCAGATAGTCCACAGGCTACAGAATGCCTCCAGATGTGCATCGGAAACTACTACTGGTCTTCCAGAGAACGATCAAAGCGTTAGTCGTTTGAGACACTACTCCCATGTGTTTGTTGTCTTCAATCCCGAGGCAATCCCTGTGTCTCATCAACACTTTCAAGGTCCACAGATTACAGAATGCCTCCAGATGTGCATCGGAAACTACTACTGGTCTTCCAGGAAACGATCAAAGCGTAGACTGTTTGAGAATAACTAACATGGAGGAAGGTGCGCATGGTGACTGTTGTATTCAATCCTGAAGCAATTTCTGTGTTTCATCAACACTCAGATACTCCACAGATTACAGAATGCCTCCAGATGTGCATCGGAAACTACTACTGGTCTTCCAGGGAACGATCAAAGCGTAGACTGTTAGAGACATTACTCCCATGGAGGAAAGTGCGCATGGTGACTGTTGTATTCAATCCCGATGCAATTTCTGTGTTTCATCAACTCTCTAATACTCAATAGATTACAGAATGCCTCCAGATGTGCATCGGAAACTACTACTGGTCTTCCAGGGAACGATCAAAACGTAGACTGTTTGAGACATTACTCATAAGGAGGAAAGTGCGCATGGTTACTGTTGTATTCAATCCCGATGCAATTTCTGTGTTTCATCAACACTCTGATAGTCCACAGATTACAGAATGCCTCCAGATGTGCATCGGAAACTACTATTGGTCTTCCAGGGAACGATCAAAGTGTAGACTTTTAGAGACGTTACTCCCATGGGGGAAAGTGCGCATGGTGACTGTTGTATTCAATCCCGATGCAATTTCTGTGTTTCATCAACACTTTGAAGGTCCACAGATTACAGAATGCCTCCAGATGTGCATCGGAAACTACTACTGGTCTTCCAGGGAACGATCAAAGCGTAGACTGTTTGAGTCATTGCTTCCATGGAGGGAAGTGCACATGGTGACAGTTGTATTCAATCCCGATGCAATTTCTGTGTTTCATCAACACTCTGATAGTCCACAGATTACAGAATGCCTCCAGATGTGCACCGGAAACTACTACTGGTCTTCAAGTGAACGAACAAAGCGTAGACTGTTTGAGACATTACTCCCATGGAGGAAAGTGCGCATGGTGACTGTTGTATTCAATCCCGATGCAATTTCTGTGTTTCATCAACACTCAGATAGTCCACAGACTACAGAATGCCTCCAGATGTGCATCGGAAACTACTACTGGTCTTCCAGGGAACGATCAAAGCGTAGACTGTTTGAGTCATTGCTTCCATGGGGGAAAGTGCACATGGTGAGTGTTGTATTCAATCCCGATGCAATTTCTGTGTTTCATCAACACTCAGATAGTCCACAGACTACAGAATGCCTCCAGATGTACATCGGAAACTACTACTGGTCTTCCAGGGAATGATCAAAGCGTAGACTTTTAGAGACATTACTCCCATGGAGGAATGTGCGAATGGTGACAGTTGCATTCAATCCCGATGCAATGTCTGTGTTTCATCAACACTCTGATAGTCCACAGATTACAGCATGCCTCCATATGTGCATCGGAAACTAACACTGGTCCTCCAGGGAACGATCAAAGCGTAGACTGTTTGAGACATTACTAACATGAAGGAAAGTGAGCATGGTGACTGTTGTAATCAATCCCGATGCAATTTCTGTGTTTCATCAACACTCAGATACTAAACACATTACAGAATGCCTCCAGATGTGCATCGGAAACTACTACTGGTCTTCCAGGGAACGATCAAAGCGTAGACTGTTTGAGACATTACTCCCATGGAGGAAGATGCCCATGGTGACTGTTGTATTCAATCCCGATGCGATTTCTGTGTTATATCAACAGTCTGATAGTCCACAGATAACAGAATGCCTCCAGATGTGCAGCGGAAACTACTACTGGTCTTCCAGGGAACGACCAAAGCGTAGACTGTTAGAGACATTACTCCCATGGAGGAAAGTGCGAATGGTGACAGTTGTATTCAATCCCGATGCAATGTCTGTGTTTCATCAACACTCTGATAGTCCACAGATTACAGAATGCCCCCATATGTGCATCGGAAACTAACACTGGTCTTCCAGATAACGATCAAAGCGTAGACTGTATGAGACATTACTATCATGGAGGAAAGTGGGGATGGTGACTGTTGTATTCAATCCCGATGCAATTTCTTTGTTTCATCAACACTTTGAAGGTCCGCAGATTACAGAATGCCTCCAGATGTGCATCGGAAACTACTACTATTCTTCCAGGGAACGATCAATGCGTAGACTGTTTGAGACATTACTCCCATAAGGGAAAGTGCGCATGGTGACTGTTGTATTCAATCCCGATGCAATTTCTGAGTTTCATCAACAGTCTGATAGTCCACAGATTACAGAATGCCTCCAGATGTGCATCGGAAACTACTACTGGTCTTCCAGGGAACGATCAAAGCGTAGACTGTTAGACACATTACTCCCACGGAGGAAAGTGCGCATGGTGACTGTTGTATTCAATCCCGATTCAATTTCTGTGTTTCATCAACACTTTGAAGGTCCACAGATTACAGAATGCCTCCAGATGTGCATCGGAAACTATTACTGGTCTTCCAGGGAACGATCAAAGCGTAGGCTGTTTGAGAATTACTAACATGGAGGGAAGTGCGCATGGTGACTGTTGTATTCAATCCCGATGCAATTTCTGTGTTTCATCAACACTCAGACTCTCCACAGATTACAGAATGCCTCCAGATGTGCATCGGGAACTACTACTGGTCTTCCAAGGAACGATCAAACCGTAGACTGTTTGAGACGTTGCTCCCATGGAGGAAGGTGCGGATGTTGTATGTTGTATTCAATCCCGAGGCAATTTCTGTGTTTCATCAACACTTTGAAGGTCCACAGATTACAGAATGCCTCCAGATGTGCATCGGAAACTACTACTGGTCTTCCAGGGAACGATCAAAGCGTACACTGTTTGAGAATTACTAACATGGAGGAAAGTGCGCATGGTGACTGATGTATTCAATCCCGATGCAATTTCTGTGTTTCATCAACAGTCTGATAGTCCACAGATTACAGAATGCCTCCAGAAGTGCATCGGAAACTACTACTGGTCTTATAGGGAACGATCAAATCGTAGAATGTTTGAGAATTCCTAACATGGAGGAAAGTGCGCTTGGTGACTGTTGTATTCAATCCCGATGCAATTTCTGTGTTTCATCAATAGTCTGATAGTCCACGAATTACAGAATGCCTCCAGATGTGCATCGGAAACTACTACTGGACTTCCAGGGAACGTTCAAAGCGTAGACTGTTTGAGACATTACTCATAAGGAGGAAAGTACGCATGGTTACTGTTGTATTCAATCCCGATGCAATGTCTGTGTTTCGTAAACACTCAGATAGTCCACAGGCTACAGAATGCCTCCAGATGTGCATCGGAAACTACTACTGGTCTTCCAGAGAACGATCAAAGCGTTAGTCGTTTGAGACACTACTCCCATGTGTTTGTTGTCTTCAATCCCGAGGCAATCCCTGTGTCTCATCAACACTTTCAAAGTCCACAGATTACAGAATGCCTCCAGATGTGCATCGGAAACTACTACTGGTCTTCCAGGAAACGATCAAAGCGTAGACTGTTTGAGAATAACTAACATGGAGGAAGGTGCGCATGGTGACTGTTGTATTCAATCCTGAAGCAATTTCTGTGTTTCATCAACACTCAGATACTCCACAGATTACAGAATGCCTCCAGATGAGCATCGGAAACTACTACTGGTCTTCCAGGGAACGATCAAAGCGTAGACTGTTAGAGACATTACTCCCATGGAGGAAAGTGCGCATGGTGACTGTTGTATTCAATCCCGATGCAATTTCTGTGTTTCATCAACTCTCTAATACTCAATAGATTACAGAATGCCTCCAGATGTGCATCGGAAACTACTACTGGTCTTCCAGGGAACGATCAAAACGTAGACTTTTTGAGACATTACTCATAAGGAGGAAAGTGCGCATGGTTACTGTTGTATTCAATCCCGATGCAATTTCTGTGTTTCATCAACACTCTGATAGTCCACAGATTACAGAATGCCTCCAGATGTGCATCGGAAACTACTATTGGTCTTCCAGGGAACGATCAAAGTGTAGACTTTTAGAGACGTTACTCCCATGGAGGAAAGTGTGCATGGTGACTGTTGTATTCAATCCCGATGCAATTTCTGTGTTTCATCAACACTTTGAAGGTCCACAGATTACAGAATGCCTCCAGATGTGCATCGGAAACTACTACTGGTCTTCCAGGGAACGATCAAAGCGTAGACTGTTTGAGTCATTGCTTCCATGGAGGAAAGTGCACATGGTGACAGTTGTATTCAATCCCGATGCAATTTCTGTGTTTCATCAACACTCTGATAGTCCACAGATTACAGAATGCCTCCAGATGTGCACCGGAAACTACTACTGGTCTTCAAGTGAACGAACAAAGCGTAGACTGTTTGAGACATTACTCCCATGGAGGAAAGTGCGCATGGTGACCGTTGTATTCTATCCCGATGGAATTTCTGTGTTTCATCAACACTCAGATAGTCCACAGACTACAGAATGCCTCCAGATGTGCATCGGAAACTACTACTGGTCTTCCAGGGAATGATCAAAGCGTAGACTGTTAGAGACATTACTCCCATGGAGGAAAGTGCGAATGGTGACAGTTGTATTCAGTCCCGATGCAATGTCTGTGTTTCATCAACACTCTGATAGTCCACAGATTACAGCATGCCTCTATATGTGCATCGGAAACTAACACTGGTCCTCCAGGGAACGATCAAAGCGTAGACTGTTTGAGACATTACTAACATGAAGGGAAGTGAGCATGGTGACTGTTGTATTCAATCCCGATGCAATTTCTGTGTTTCATCAACACTCAGATACTAAACACATCACAGAATGCCTCCAGATGTGCATCGGAAACTACTACTGGTCTTCCAGGGAACGATCAAAGTGTAGACTGTTTGAGACATTACTCCCATGGAGGAAGATGCCCATGGTGACTGTTGTATTCAATCCCGATGCGATTTCTGTGTTATATCAACAGTCTGATAGTCCACAGATAACAGAATGCCTCCAGATGTGCAGCGGAAACTACTACTGGTCTTCCAGGGAACGATCAAAGCGTAGACTGTTAGAGACATTACTCCCATGGAGGAAAGTGCGAATGGTGACAGTAGTATTCAATCCCGATGCAATGTCTGTGTTTCATCAACACTCTGATAGTCCACAGAGTACAGAATGCCCCCATATGTGCATCGGAAACTAACACTGGTCTTCCAGGGAACGATCAAAGCGTAGACTGTATGAGACATTACTATCATGGAGGAAAGTGGGGATGGTGACTGTTGTATTCAATCCCGATGCAATTTCTTTGTTTATTCAACACTTTGAAGGTCCACAGATTACAGAATGATTCCAGATGTGCATCGGAAACTACTACTGGTCTTCCAGGGAACGATCAAAGCGTAGACTGTTTGAGACATTGCTCCCATGGAGGAAAATGCGCATGGTGACTGTTGTATTCAATCCCGAAGCAATTTCTGTGTTTCACCAACAGTCTGATAGTCCACGGATTACAGAATGCCTCCAGATGTGCATCGGAAACTACTACTGGACTTCCAGGGAACGATCAAAGCGTAGACTAATTGAGACATTACTCTTATGGAGGAAAGTGCGCATGGTGACTGTTGTATTCAATCCCGATGCAATTTCTGTGTTTCATCAACACTCAGATACTCCACAGATTACAGAATGCCTCCAGATGTGCATCGGGAACTACTACTGGTCTTCCAGGGAACGATCAAAACGTAGACTGTTTGAGACATTGCTCCCATGGAGGAAAGTGCAGATGTTGTATGTTGTATTCAATTCCTAGGCAATTTCTGTGTTTCATCAACACTTTGAAGGTCCACAGATTACAGAATGCCTCCAGATGTGCATCGGAAACTACTACTGGTCTTCCAGGGAACGATCAAAGCGTAGACTGTTTGAGAATTACTAACATGGAGGAAAGTGCGCATGGTGCCTGTTGTATTCAATCCCAATGCAATTTCTGTGTTTCATCAACAGTCTGATAGTTAACGGATTACACAATGCCTCCAGATGTGCATCGGAAACTACTACTGGACTTCCAGGGAACGATCAAAGCGTAGACGGTTAGAGACATTACTCTTATGGAGGAAAGTGCGCATGGTGACTGTTGTATTCAATCCCGATGCAATTTTAGTGTTTCATCAACACACTGATAGTCCACAGATTGCAGAATGCCTCCAGATGTGCATCGGAAACTACTACTGGTCTTCCAGGTAACGATCAAAGCGTAGACTGTTTGAGTCATTGCTTCCATGGAGGAAAGTGCACATGGTGAGTGTTGTATTCAATCCCGATGCAATTTCTGTGTTTCATCAACACTCTGATAGTGCACAGATTACAGAATGCCTCCAGATGTGGATCGGAAACTACTACTGGTCTTCTAGGGAACGATCAAAGCGTTAACTGTTTGAGACGTTACTCCCATGGAGGAAAGTGCGCATGGTGTAAGTTGTATTCAATCCCGAGGCAATTTCTGTGTTTCATCAACACTTTGAAGGTCCACAGATTACAGAATGCCTCCAGACGTGAATCGGGAGCTACTACTGGTCTTCCAGGGAACGATGAAAGCGTAGACTGTTTGAGAATTACTTACATATAGGAAAGTGCGCATGGTGACTGTTGTATTCAATCCCGATGCAATTTCTGTGTTTCATCAACACTCTGATAGTCCACAGATTACAGAATGCCTCCAGATGTGCATCGGAAACTACTACTGGTCTTCAGGGAACGATCAAAGCGTAGACTGTTTGAGAATTACTTACATGGAGGAAACTGCGCATGGTGACTGTTGTATTCAATCCCGATCCAATTTCTGTGTTTCATAAACACTCAGATAGTCCACAGATTACAGAATGCCTCCAGATGTGCATCGGAAACTACTACTATTCTTCGAGGGAACGATCAAAGCGTAGACTGTTTGAGACATTACTCCCATAAAGGAAAGTGCGCATGGTGACCGTTGTATTCAATCCCGATGCAATTTCTGTGTTTCATCAACAGTCTGATAGTCCACAGATTACAGAATGCCTCAGATGTGCATCGGAAACTACTACTGGTCTTCCAGGGAACGATCAAAGCGTAGACTGTTAGACACATTACTCTCACGGAGGAAAGTGCGCATGGTGACTGTTGTATTCAATCCCGATGCAATTTCTGTGTTTCATCAACACTTTGAAGGTCCACAGATTACAGAATGCCTCCAGATGTGCATCGGAAACTATTACTGGTCTTCCAGGGAACGATCAAAGCGTAGACTCTTTGAGAATTACTAACATGGAGGGAAGTGCGCATGGTGACTGTTGTATTCAATCCCGATGCAATTTCTGTGTTTCATCAACACTCAGACTCTCCACAGATTACAGAATGCCTCCAGATGTGCATCGGGAACTACTACTGGTCTTCCAGGGAACGATCAAAACGTTGACTGTTTGAGACGTTTCTCCCATGGAGGAAGGTGCGGATGTTGTATGTTGTATTCAATCCCGAGGCAATTTCTGTGTTTCATCAACACTTTGAAGGTCCACAGATTACAGAATGCCTCCAGATGTGCATCGGAAACTACTACTGGTCTTCCAGGGAACGATCAAAGCGTACACAGTTTGAGAATTACTAACATTCAGGAAAGTGCGCATGGTGACTGTTGTATTCAATCCCGATGCAATTTCTGTGTTTCATCAACAGTCTGATTGTCCACAGATTACAGAATGCCTCCAGATGTGCATCGGAAACTACTACTGGTCTTCTAGGGAACGATCAGAGCGTTAACTGTCTGAGACTTTACTCCCATGGGGGAAAGTGCGCATGGTGTATGTTGTATTCAATCCCGTGGCAATTTCTGTGTTTCATCAACACTTTGAAGGTCCACAGATTACAGAATGCCTCCAGACGTGAATCGGAAGCTACTACTGGTCTTCCAGGGAACGATCAAAGCGTAGACTGTTTGAGAATTACTTACATGGAGGAAAGTGCGCATGGTGACTGTTGTATTCAATCCCGATGCAATTTCTGTGTTTCATCAACACTCTGATAGTCCACAGATTACAGAATGCCTCCAGATGTGCATCGGAAACTACTACTAATCTTCCAGGGAACGATCAAAGCGTAGACTGTTTGAGACATTACTCGCATAAAGGAAAGTGCGCATTGTGACTGTTGTATTCAATCCCGATGCCATTTCTGTGTTTCATCAACACTCTGATAGTCCACAGATTACAGAATGCCCCCAGATGTTAATCGGAAAGTACTACTGGTCTTCCAGGGAAAGATCAAAGCGTAGACTGTTTGAGTCATTGCTTCCATGGAGGAAATTGCACATGGTGTTTGTTGAATTCAATCCCGATGCAATTTCTGTGTTACATCAACACTCTGATAGTCCACAGATTACAGAATGCCTCCAGATGTGCATCGGAAACTACTACTGGTCTTCTAGGGAACGATCAAAGCGTTAACTGTTTGAGACGTTACTCCCATGGAGGAAAGTGCGCATGGTGTATGTTGTATTCAATCCCGAGGCAATTTCTATGTTTCATCAACACTTTGAAGGTCGACAGATTACAGAATGCCTCCAGACGTGAATCGGAAACTACTACTGGTCTTCCAGGGAACGATCAAAGCGTAGACTGTTTGAGAATTACTTACATGTAGGAAAGTGCGCATCGTGACTGTTGTATTAAATCCCGATGCAGTTTCTGTGTTTCATCAACACTCTGATAGTCCATAGATTACAGAATGCCTCCAGATGTGCATCGGAAACTACTACTGGTCTTCCAGGGAACGATCAAAGCGTAGACTGTTTGAGACATTACTGCCATAAAGGAAAGTGCGTATTGTGACTGTTGTATTCAATTCCGATGCAATTTCTGTGTTTCATCAACACTGTGATAGTCCACAGATTACAGAATGCCTCCAGATGTGCATCGGAAAGTACTACTGGTCTTCCAGGGAACGATCAAAGCGTAGACTGTTAGAGACATTACTCCCATGGAGGAAAGTGCGCATGGTGACTGTTGTATTCAATCCCGATGCAATTTCTGTGTTTCATCAACACTCTGATAGTCCACAGATTACAGAATGATTCCAGATGTGCATCGGAAACTACTTCTGGTCTTCCAGGGTACGATCAAACCGTAGGCTGTATGAGACCCTACTCCCATGGAGGAAAGTGCGCATGGAGACTGTTGTATTTAATCCCTATGCAAGTTCTGTGTTTCATCAACTCTCTGACACTCCACAGATTTCAGAATGCCTCCAGATGTCCATCGGAAACTACTACTGGTCTTCCAGGGAACGATCAAAGCGTAGACTGTTTGAGACATTATTCCCATGGAGGAAAGTGCGCACGGTGACGGTTGTAATCAATCCCGATGCAATTTCTGTGTTTCACAACAGTCTGATAGTCCACGAATTACAGAATGCCTCCAGATGTGCATCGGAAACTACGACTGGACTTCCAGGGAACGATCAAAGCGTAGATTGTTTGAGACATTACTCTTATGGAGGAAGGTGAGCATGGTGACTGTTGTATTCAATCCCGATGCAATTTCTGTGTTTCATCAACACTTTGAAGGTCCACAGATTACAGAATGCCTCCAGATGTGCATCGGAAACTGTTACTGGTCTTCCAGGGAACGATTAAAGCGTAGACTGTTTGAGAATTACTAACATGGAGGGAAGTGCGCATGGTGACTGTTGTATTCAATCCCGATACTATTTCTGTGTTTCATCAACACTCAGATACTCCGCAGATTACAGAGTGCCTCCAGATGTGCATCGGAAACTACTACTGGTCTTGCAGGGAACGATCAAAGCGTAGACTGTTTGAGACATTGCTCCCATAGAGGAAAGTGTGGATGTTGTATATTGTATTCAATCCCGATGCAATTTCTGTGTTTCATCAACACTTTGAAGGTACACAGATTACAGAATGCCTCCAGATGTGCAGCGGAAACTACTACTGTTCTTCAAGGGAAGGATCAAAGAATAGACTGTTTGAGACCTTACTCCCATGGAGGAAAGTGCGTATGGTGACCGTTGTATTCAATCCCTATGTAATTTCTGTGTATCATCAACACTCAGATAGTCCACAGACTACTGAATGCCTCAAGATGTGCATCGCAAACTACTACTGGTCTTCCAGGGAACGATCAAATCGTAGACCGTTTGAGTCATTGCTTCCATGGAGGAAAGTGCACACTGTGACTGTTGTATTCAATCCCGATGCAATTTCTGTGTTTCATCAACACTCTGATAGTCCACAGATTACAGAATGACTCCAGATGTGGATCGGAAACTACTACTGGTCTTCAAGGGAACGATCAAAGCGTAGACTGTTTGAAACATTACTCCCATGGAGGAAAGTGCGTATGGTGACCGTTGTAGTCATTCCCGATGCAATTTCTGTGTTTCATCAATACTCTGATAGTCCACAGATCACAGAATGCCTCCAGATGTGCATCGGAAACTAACACTGGTCTTCCAGGGAACGATCAAATCGTAGACTGTTTGAGACATTACTAACATGGAAGGAAGTGCGCATGGTGACTGTCGTATTCAATCCCGATGCAATTTCTGTGTTTCATCACAACTCAGATACTCCACAGATTACAGAATGACTCCAGATGTGCATCGGAAACTACTACTGGTCTTCAAGGGAACGATCAAAGCGTAGACTGTTTGAAACATTACTCCCATGGAGGAAAGTGCGTATGGTGACCGTTGTAGTCAATCCCGATGCAATTTCTGTGTTTCATCAACACTCTGATAGTCCACAGATTACAGAATGCCTCCAGATGTGCATCGGAAACTAACACTGGTCTTCCAGGGAACGATCAAAGCGTAGACTGTTTGAGACATTACTCTTATAGAGGAAAGTGCGCATGGTGACTGTTGTATTCAATCCCGATGCAATTTTAGTGTTTCATCAACACTTTGAATGTCCACAGATTACAGAATGCCTCCAGATGTGCATCGGAAACTACTACTGGTGTTCCAGGGACGATCAAAGCGTAGACTGTTTGAGACATTACTCCCATAAAGGAAAGTGCGCAAGGTGACTGATGTATTCAATCCCGATGCAATTTCTGTGTTTCATCAATAGTCTGATAGTCCACAGATTACAGAATGCCTCCAGATGTGCATCGGAAACTACTACTGGTCTTCCATAGAACGATCAAAGCGTAGACGGTTAGAGACATTACTCCCATGGAGGAAAGTGCGCACAGTGACTGTTGTATTCTATCCCGATGCAATTTCTGTGTTTCATCAACACTCGGATCGTCCACAGATTACAGAATGCCTCCAGAAGTGCATCGGAAACTAACACTGGTCTTCCAGGGAACGATCAATGCGTAGACTGTTTGAGATTTACTAACATGGAGGAAAGTGCGGATGGTGACTGTTGTATTCAATCCCGATGCAATTTCTGTGTTTCATCAACACTGTGATAGTCCACAGATTACAGAATGCCTCCAGATGTGCATCGGAAACTAACACTGGACTTCCAGGGAACGATCAAAGCATAGACTGTTTGAGACATTACTAACATGGAGGAAAGTGCGGATGGTGACTGTTGTATTCAATCCCGATGCAATTTCTGTGTTCCATCAACACTCTGATAGTCCACAGTTTACAAAATGCCTCCAGATGTGCATCGGAAACTACTTCTGGTCTTCCAGGGAACGATCAAACCGTAGGCTGTATGAGACCTTACTCCCACGGAGGAAAGTGCGCATGGAGACTGTTGTATTCAATCCCGATGCAATTTCTGTGTTTCATCAACACTTTGAAGGTCCACAGATTACAGAATGCCTCCTGATGTGCATGGGAAACTATTACTGGTCTTCCAGGGAACGATTAAAGCGTAGACTGTTTGAGAATTACTAACATGGAGGGAAGTGCGCATGGTGACTGTTGTATTCAATCCCGATGCAATTTCTGTGTTTCATCAACACTCAGATACTCCACAGATTACAGAATGCCTCCAGATGTGCATCAGAAACTACTACTGGTCTTCCAGGGAACGATCAGACCGTAGACTGTTTGAGACATTGCTCCCATGGAGGAAAGTGCGGATGTTGTATGTTGTATTCAATCACGGTGCAATTTCTGTGTTTCATCAACACTTTGAAGGTCCACAGATTACAGAATGCCTCCAGATGTGCATCGGAAACTACTACTGGTCTTCAAGGGAACGATCAAAGCGTAGACTGTTTGAGACATTACTCCCATGGAGGAAAGTGCGTATGGTGACCGTTGTATTCAATCCCTATGTAATTTCTGTGTTTCATCAACACTCAGATAGTCCATAGACTACTGAATGCTTCCAGATGTGCATCGGAAACTACTACTGGTCTTCCAGGGAACGATCAAATCGTAGACCGTTTGAGTCATTGCTTCCATGGAGGAAAGTGCACACGGTGAATCTTGTATTCAATCCCGATGCAATTTCTGTGTTTCATCAACACTCTGATAGTCCACAGATTACAGAATGACTCCAGATGTGCATCGGAAACTACTACTGGTCATCCAGGGAACGATCAAAGAGTAGACTGTTTGAGACATTACTCCCATGGAGGAAGGTGCCCTTGGTGACTGTTGTATTGAATCCCGATGCAATTTCTGTGTTTTATCAACAGTCTGGCAATTAACAGATTACAAAATGCTTCCAGATGTTCATCGGAAACTACTACTGGTCTTCTAGGGAGATATCAAAGCGTAGACTGTTAGAGACATTACTCCCATTGAGGAAAGTGCACATGGTGACTGTTGTATTCAATCCCGATGCAATTTCTGTGTTTCATCAACACTCTGATTGTCCACAGATTACAGAATGCCTCTAGATGTGCATCGGAATCTACTTCTGGTCTTCCAGGGAACTATCAAAACGTAGACTGTTTGAGACATTACTTCCATGGAGGAAAGTGCGCATGGTGACTGTTGTATTCAATCCCGATTCAATTTCTGTGTTTCATCAACACTCTGATAGTCCACAGATTACAGAATGCCTCCAGATGTGCATCGGAAACTAACACTGGTCTTCCAGGGAACGATCAAATTCTAGACTGTTTGAGACATTACTAACATGGAGGAAAGTGCGCACTGTGACTGTTTTATTCAATCCCGATGCAATTTCTGTGTTTCATCAACACTCTGATAGTCCACAGATTACAAAATGCCTCCAGATGTGCATCGGGAACTACTTCTGGTCTTCCAGGGAACGATCAAACCGTAGGCTATTTGAGACCCTACTCACATGGAGAGAAGTGCGCATGGTGACTGTTGTATTCAATCCCTATGCAAGTTCTGTGTTTCATCAACTCTCTGATACTCCACAGATTACAGAATGCCTCCAGATGTGCACCGGAAATTACTACTGGTCATCCAGGGAACGTTCAAAGCGTAGACTGATGAGACATTACTCCCATGGAGGAAAGTGCGCACGGTGACTGTTGTATTCAATCCTGATGCAATAACTGTGTTTCTTCAACAGTCTGATAGTCCACGAATTACAGAATGCCTCCAGATGTGCATCGGAAACTACTACTGGACTTCCAGGGAACGATCAAAGCGTAGAGTGTTTTAGACTTTACTCTCATGGAGGAAAGTGCGCATGGTGACTGTTGTATTCAATCCCGATGCAATTTCTGTGTTTCATCAACAGTCTGATAGTCCAGGGATTACAGAATGCCTCCAGATGTGCATCGGAAACTACTACTGGACTTCCAGGGAACGATCAAAGCGTAGAGTGTTTTAGACTTTACTCTCATGGAGGAAAGTGCGCATGGTGACTGTTGTATTCAATCCCGATTCAATTTCTGTGTTTCATCAACACTCTGATAGTCCACAGATTACAGAATGCCTCCAGATGTGCATCGGAAACTAACACTGGTCTTCCAGGGAACGATCAAATTCTAGACTGTTTGAGACATTACTAACATGGAGGAAAGTGCGCACTGTGACTGTTTTATTCAATCCCGATGCAATTTCTGTGTTTCATCAACACTCTGATAGTCCACAGATTACAAAATGCCTCCAGATGTGCATCGGGAACTACTTCTGGTCTTCCAGGGAACGATCAAACCGTAGGCTATTTGAGACCCTACTCACATGGAGAAAAGTGCGCATGGTGACTGTTGTATTCAATCCCTATGCAAGTTCTGTGTTTCATCAACACTCTGATAGTCCACAGATTACAGAATGCCTCCAGATGTGCATCGGAAACTAACACTGGTCTTCCAGGGAACGATCAAATTCTAGACTGTTTGAGACATTACTAACATGGAGGAAAGTGCGCACTGTGACTGTTTTATTCAATCCCGATGCAATTTCTGTGTTTCATCAACACTCTGATAGTCCATAGATTACAGAATGCCTCCAGATGTGCATCAGAAAGTACTACTGGTCTTCCAGGGAACGATCAAAGCGTAGACTGTTAGAGACATTACTCCCATGGAGGAAAGTGCGCATGGTGACTGTTGTATTCAATCCCGATGCAATTTCTGTGTTTCATCAACACTCTGATAGTCCACAGATTACAGAATGCCTCCAGATGTGCATCGGAAACTACTTCTGGTCTTCCAGGGTACGATCAAACCGTAGGCTGTATGAGACCCTACTCCCATGGAGGAAAGTGCGCATGGAGACTGTTGTATTTAATCCCTATGCAAGTTCTGTGTTTCATCAACTCTCTGACACTCCACAGATTTCAGAATGCCTCCAGATGTCCATCGGAAACTACTACTGGTCTTCCAGGGAACGATCAAAGCGTAGACTGTTTGAGACATTATTCCCATGGAGGAAAGTGCGCACGGTGACGGTTGTAATCAATCCCGATGCAATTTCTGTGTTTCACAACAGTCTGATAGTCCACGAATTACAGAATGCCTCCAGATGTGCATCGGAAACTACGACTGGACTTCCAGGGAACGATCAAAGCGTAGATTGTTTGAGACATTACTCTTATGGAGGAAGGTGAGCATGGTGACTGTTGTATTCAATCCCGATGCAATTTCTGTGTTTCATCAACACTTTGAAGGTCCACAGATTACAGAATGCCTCCAGATGTGCATCGGAAACTATTACTGGTCTTCCAGGGAACGATTAAAGCGTAGACTGTTTGAGAATTACTAACATGGAGGGAAGTGCGCATGGTGACTGTTGTATTCAATCCCGATACTATTTCTGTGTTTCATCAACACTCAGATACTCCGCAGATTACAGAGTGCCTCCAGATGTGCATCGGAAACTACTACTGGTCTTGCAGGGAACGATCAAAGCGTAGACTGTTTGAGACATTGCTCCCATAGAGGAAAGTGTGGATGTTGTATATTGTATTCAATCCCGATGCAATTTCTGTGTTTCATCAACACTTTGAAGGTCCACAGATTACAGAATGCCTCCAGATGTGCAGCGGAAACTACTACTGTTCTTCAAGGGAAGGATCAAAGAATAGACTGTTTGAGACCTTACTCCCATGGAGGAAAGTGCGTATGGTGACCGTTGTATTCAATCCCTATGTAATTTCTGTGTATCATCAACACTCAGATAGTCCACAGACTACTGAATGCCTCAAGATGTGCATCGCAAACTACTACTGGTCTTCCAGGGAACGATCAAATCGTAGACCGTTTGAGTCATTGCTTCCATGGAGGAAAGTGCACACTGTGACTGTTGTATTCAATCCCGATGCAATTTCTGTGTTTCATCAACACTCTGATAGTCCACAGATTACAGAATGACTCCAGATGTGGATCGGAAACTACTACTGGTCTTCAAGGGAACGATCAAAGCGTAGACTGTTTGAAACATTACTCCCATGGAGGAAAGTGCGTATGGTGACCGTTGTAGTCATTCCCGATGCAATTTCTGTGTTTCATCAATACTCTGATAGTCCACAGATCACAGAATGCCTCCAGATGTGCATCGGAAACTAACACTGGTCTTCCAGGGAACGATCAAATCGTAGACTGTTTGAGACATTACTAACATGGAAGGAAGTGCGCATGGTGACTGTCGTATTCAATCCCGATGCAATTTCTGTGTTTCATCACAACTCAGATACTCCACAGATTACAGAATGACTCCAGATGTGCATCGGAAACTACTACTGGTCTTCAAGGGAACGATCAAAGCGTACACTGTTTGAAACATTACTCCCATGGAGGAAAGTGCGTATGGTGACCGTTGTAGTCAATCCCGATGCAATTTCTGTGTTTCATCAATAGTCTGATAGTCCACAGATTACAGAATGCCTCCAGATGTGCATCGGAAACTACTACTGGTCTTCCATAGAACGATCAAAGCGTAGACGGTTAGAGACATTACTCCCATGGAGGAAAGTGCGCACAGTGACTGTTGTATTCTATCCCGATGCAATTTCTGTGTTTCATCAACACTCGGATCGTCCACAGATTACAGAATGCCTCCAGAAGTGCATCGGAAACTAACACTGGTCTTCCAGGGAACGATCAAAGCGTAGACTGTTTGAGATTTACTAACATGGAGGAAAGTGCGGATGGTGACTGTTGTATTCAATCCCGATGCAATTTCTGTGTTTCATCAACACTGTGATAGTCCACAGATTACAGAATGCCTCCAGATGTGCATCGGAAACTAACACTGGACTTCCAGGGAACGATCAAAGCATAGACTGTTTGAGACATTACTAACATGGAGGAAAGTGCGGATGGTGACTGTTGTATTCAATCCCGATGCAATTTCTGTGTTCCATCAACACTCTGATAGTCCACAGTTTACAAAATGCCTCCAGATGTGCATCGGAAACTACTTCTGGTCTTCCAGGGAACGATCAAACCGTAGGCTGTATGAGACCTTACTCCCACGGAGGAAAGTGCGCATGGAGACTGTTGTATTCAATCCCGATGCAATTTCTGTGTTTCATCAACACTTTGAAGGTCCACAGATTACAGAATGCCTCCTGATGTGCATGGGAAACTATTACTGGTCTTCCAGGGAACGATTAAAGCGTAGACTGTTTGAGAATTACTAACATGGAGGGAAGTGCGCATGGTGACTGTTGTATTCAATCCCGATGCAATTTCTGTGTTTCATCAACACTCAGATACTCCACAGATTACAGAATGCCTCCAGATGTGCATCAGAAACTACTACTGGTCTTCCAGGGAACGATCAGACCGTAGACTGTTTGAGACATTGCTCCCATGGAGGAAAGTGCGGATGTTGTATGTTGTATTCAATCACGGTGCAATTTCTGTGTTTCATCAACACTTTGAAGGTCCACAGATTACAGAATGCTTCCAGATGTGCATCGGAAACTACTACTGGTCTTCAAGGGAACGATCAAAGCGTAGACTGTTTGAGACATTACTCCCATGGAGGAAAGTGCGTATGGTGACCGTTGTATTCAATCCCTATGTAATTTCTGTGTTTCATCAACACTCAGATAGTCCATAGACTACTGAATGCCTCCAGATGTGCATCGGAAACTACTACTGGTCTTCCAGGGAACGATCAAATCGTAGACCGTTTGAGTCATTGCTTCCATGGAGGAAAGTGCACACGGTGAATCTTGTATTCAATCCCGATGCAATTTCTGTGTTTCATCAACACTCTGATAGTCCACAGATTACAGAATGACTCCAGATGTGCATCGGAAACTACTACTGGTCATCCAGGGAACGATCAAAGAGTAGACTGTTTGAGACATTACTCCCATGGAGGAAGGTGCCCTTGGTGACTGTTGTATTGAATCCCGATGCAATTTCTGTGTTTTATCAACAGTCTGTCAATTAACAGATTACAAAATGCTTCCAGATGTTCATCGGAAACTACTACTGGTCTTCTAGGGAGATATCAAAGCGTAGACTGTTATAGACATTACTCCCATTGAGGAAAGTGCACATGGTGACTGTTGTATTCAATCCCGATGCAATATCTGTGTTTCATCAGCACTCTGATTGTCCACAGATTACAGAATGCCTCCAGATGTGCATCGGAATCTACTTCTGGTCTTCCAGGGAACTATCAAAACGTAGACTGTTTGAGACATTACTTCCATGGAGGAAAGTGCGCATGGTGACTGTTGTATTCAATCCCGATTCAATTTCTGTGTTTCATCAACACTCTGATAGTCCACAGATTACAGAATGCCTCCAGATGTGCATCGGAAACTAACACTGGTCTTCCAGGGAACGATCAAATTCTAGACTGTTTGAGACATTACTAACATGGAGGAAAGTGCGCACTGTGACTGTTTTATTCAATCCCGATGCAATTTCTGTGTTTCATCAACACTCTGATAGTCCACAGATTACAAAATGCCTCCAGATGTGCATCGGGAACTACTTCTGGTCTTCCAGGGAACGATCAAACCGTAGGCTATTTGAGACCCTACTCACATGGAGAAAAGTGCGCATGGTGACTGTTGTATTCAATCCCTATGCAAGTTCTGTGTTTCATCAACTCTCTGATACTCCACAGATTACAGAATGCCTCCAGATGTGCACCGGAAATTACTACTGGTCATCCAGGGAACGTTCAAAGCGTAGACTGATGAGACATTACTCCCATGGAGGAAAGTGCGCACGGTGACTGTTGTATTCAATCCTGATGCAATAACTGTGTTTCTTCAACAGTCTGATAGTCCACGAATTACAGAATGCCTCCAGATGTGCATCGGAAACTACTACTGGACTTCCAGGGAACGATCAAAGCGTAGAGTGTTTTAGACTTTACTCTCATGGAGGAAAGTGCGCATGGTGACTGTTGTATTCAATCCCGATGCAATTTCTGTGTTTCATCAACAGTCTGATAGTCCAGGGATTACAGAATGCCTCCAGATGTGCATCGGAAACTACGACTGGACTTCCAGTGAACGATCAAAACGTAGACTGTTTGAGACATTACTCTTATGTAGGAAAGTGCGCATGGTGACTGTTGTATTCAATCCCGATGCAATTTCTGTGTTTCATCAACACTTTGAAGGTCCACAAATTACAGAATGCCTCCAGATGTGCATGGGAAACTATTACTGGTCTTCCAGGGAACGATTAAAGCGTAGACTGTTTGAGAATTGCTAACATGGAGGGAAGTGCGCATGGTGACTGTTGTATTCAATCCCGATGCAATTTCTGTGTTTCATCAACACTCAGATACTCCACAGATTACAGAATGCCTCCAGATGTGCATCAGAAACTACTACTGGTCTTCCAGGGAACGATCAAAGCGTAGACTGTTTGAGACATTGCTCCCATGGAGGAAAGTGCGGATGTTGTATGTTGTATTCAATCCCGATGCAATTTCTGTGTTTCTTCAACACTTTGAAGGTCCACAGATTACAGAATGCCTCCAGATGTGCATCGGAAACTACTACTGGTCTTCAAGGGAACGATCAAAGCGTAGACCGTTTGAGACATTACTCCCATGGAGGAAAGTGCGTATGGTGACCGTTGTATTCAATCCCTATGTAATTTCTGTGTTCCATCAACACTCAAATAGTCCATAGACTACTGAATGCCTCCAGATGTGCATCGGAAACTACTACTGGTCTTCCAGGGAACGATCAAATCGTAGACCGTTTGAGTCATTGCTTCCATGGAGGAAAGTGCACACGGTGACTGTTGTATTCAATCCCGAAGCAATTTCTGTGTTTCATCAATACTCTGATAGTCCACAGATTACAAAATGACTCCAGATGTGCATCGGAAACTACTACTGGTCTTCAAGGGAACGATCAAAGCGTAGACTGTTTGAGACATTACTCCCATGGAGGAAAGTGCGTATGGTGACCGTTGTAGTCATTCCCGATGCAATTTCTGTGTTTCATCAACACTCTGATAGTCCACAGATTACAGAATGACTCAAGATGTGCATCGGAAACTACTACTGGTCATCCAGGGAACGATCAAAGAGTAGACTCTTTGAGACATTACTCCCATGGAGGAAGGTGCCCATGGTGACTGTTGTATTCAGTCCCGATGCAATTTCTGTGTTTTATCAACAGTCTGTCAATCCACAGATTACAAAATGCCTCCAGATGTTCATCGGAAACTGCTACTGGTCTTCTAGGGAGATATCAAAGCGTAGACTGTTAGAGACATTACTCCCATGGAGGAAAGTGCACATGGTGACTGTTGTATTCAATCCCGATGCAATTTCTGTGTTTCATCAACACTCTGATAGTCCACAGATTACAAAATGCCTCCAGATGTGCATCGGGAACTACTTATGGTCTTCCAGGGAACGATCAAACCGTAGGCTATTTGAGACTCTACTCACATGGAGGAAAGTGCGCATGGTGACTGTTGTATTCAATCCCTATGCAAGTTCTGTGTTTCATCAACTCTCTGATATTCCACAGATTACAGAATGCCTCCAGATGTGCATCGGAAAGTACTACTGGTAATCCAGGGAACGGTCAAATCGTAGACTGTTTGAGACATTACTCCCATGGAGGAAAGTGTGCACGGTGACTGTTGTATTCAATCCTGATGCAATAACTGTGTTTCTTCAACAGTCTGATAGTCCACGAATTACAGAATGGCTCCAGATGTGCATCGGAAACTACTACTGGACTTCCAGGGAACGATCAAAGCGTAGACTGTTTGAGACTTTACTCTCATGGAGGAAAGTCCGCATGGTGACTGTTGTATTCAATCCCGATGCAATTTCTGTGTTTCATTAATAGTCTAATAGTCCACAGATTACAGAATGCCTCCAGGTGTGGATCGGAAACTACTACTGGTCTTCCAGGGAACGATCAATCGTAGACCGTTTGAGTCATTGCTTCCATGGAGGAAAGTGCACACGGAGACTGTTGTATTCAATCCCGATGCAATTTCTGTGTTTCATCAACACTCTGATAGTCCACAGATTACAGAATGACTCCAGATGTGGACCGGAAACTACTACTGGTCTTCAAGGGTACGATCAAAGCGTAGACTGTTTGAAACATTACTCCCATGGGGGAAAGTGCGTATGGTGACCGTTGTAGTCAATCCCGATGCATTTTCTGTGTTTCTTCAACACTCTGATAGTCCACAGATTACAGAATGCCTCCAGATGTGCATCGGAAAGTAACACTGGTCTTCCAGGGAACGATCAAATCGTAGACTGTTTGAAACATTACTAACATGGAAGAAAGTGCGCATGGTGACTGTCGTATTCAATCCCGATGCAATTTCTGTGTTTCATCAACACTCAGATACTCCACAGATTACAGAATGACTAAAGATGTGCTTCGGAAACTACTACTGGTCTTCAAGGGAACGATCAAAGCGTAGACTGTTTGAAACACTTCTCCCATGGAGGAAAGTGCGTATGGTGACCGTTGTAGTCAATCCCGATGCAATTTCTGTGTTTCATCAACAGTCTGATAGTCCAGGGATTACAGAATGCCTCCAGATGTGCATCGGAAACTACTACTGGACTTCCAGGGAACGATCAAAGCGTAGACTGTTTAAGACATTACTCTTATGGAGGAAAGTGCGTATGGTGACCGTTGTAGTCAATCCCGATGCAATTTCTGTGTTTCATCAACACTCTGATAGTCCACAGATTACAGAATGCCTCCAGATGTGCATCGGAAACTACTACTGGTCTTCCAGGGAACGATCAAATCGTAGACTGTTTGAGACATTACTAACATGGAAGAAAGTGCGCATGGTGACTGTCGTATTCAATCCCGATGCAATTTCTGTGTTTCATCAACACTCAGATACTCCACAGATTACAGAATGACTCCAGATGTGCATCGGAAACTACTACCGGTCTTCAAGGGAACGATCAAAGTGTAGACTGTTTGAAACATTTCTCCCATGGAGGAAAGTGCGTATGGTGACCGTTGTAGTCAATCCCGATGCAATTTCTGTGTTTCATCAACACTCTGGTAGTCCACAGATTACAGAATGCCTCCAGATGTGCATCGGAAACTAACACTGGTCTTCCAGGGAACGATCAAAGCGTAGACTGTTTGAGACATTACTCCCGTAAAGGAAAGTGCGCTATGTGACTGTTGTATTCAATCCCGATGCAATTTCTGTGTTTCATCAACAGTCTGGTAGTCCACGAATTACAGAATGCCTCCAGATGTGCATCGGAAACTACTACTGGTCTTCCAGGGAACGATCAAATGTAGACTGTTAGAGACATTACTCCCATAAAGGAAAGTGCGCATGGTGACTGTTGTATTCAATCCCGATGCAATTTCTGTGTTTCATCAACACTCTGATAGTCCACAGATTACAGAATGCCTCCAGATATGCATCGGAAACTAACACTGGTCTTCCAGGGAACGATCAAAGCGTAGACTGTTTGAGACATTACTAACATGGAGGAAAGTGCGGATGGTGACTGTTGTATTCAATCCCGATGCAATTTCTGTGTTTCATCAACACTGTTATAGTCCACAGATTTCAGAATGCCTCCAGATGTACATCGGAAACTACTTCTGGTCTTCCAGGGAACGATCAATGCGTAGACTGTTTGAGACATTACTCCCATAAAGGAAAGTGCGCATGGTGACTGTTGTATTCAATCCCGATGCAATTTCTGTCTTTCATCAACACTCGGATCGTCCACAGATTACAGAATGCCTCCAGATGTGCATCGGAAACTACTACTGGTCTTCCATGGAACGATCAAAGCGTAGACGGTTAGAGACATTACTCTTATAGAGGAAAGTGCGTATGGTGACTGTTGTATTCAATCCCGATGCAATTTTAGTGTTTCATCAACACTCTGATAGTCCACAGATTACAGAATGCCTCCAGATGTGCATCGGAAACTACTACTGGTCTTCCAGGGAACGATCAAATCGTAGACTGTTTGAGACATTACTAACATGGAAGAAAGTGCGCATGGTGACTGTCGTATTCAATCCCGATGCAATTTCTGTGTTTCATCAACACTCAGATACTCCACAGATTACAGAATGACTCCAGATGTGCATCGGAAACTACTACTGGTCTTCAAGGGAACGATCAAAGTGTAGACTGTTTGAAACAATTCTCCCATGGAGGAAAGTGCGTATGGTGACCGTTGTAGTCAATCCCGATGCAATTTCTGTGTTTCATCAACAGTCTGATAGTCCAGGGATTACAGAATGCCTCCAGATGTGCATCGGAAACTACTACTGGACTTCCAGGGAACGATCAAAGCGTAGACTGTTTAAGACATTACTCTTATGGAGGAAAGTGCGTATGGTGACCGTTGTAGTCAATCCCGATGCAATTTCTGTGTTTCATCAACACTCTGATAGTCCACAGATTACAGAATGCCTCCAGATGTGCATCGGAAAGTACTACTGGTCTTCCAGGGAACGATCAAATCGTAGACTGTTTGAGACATTACTAACATGGAAGAAAGTGCGCATGGTGACTGTCGTATTCAATCCCGATGCAATTTCTGTGTTTCATCAACACTCAGATACTCCACAGATTACAGAATGCCTCCAGATGTGCACCGGAAATTACTACTGGTCATCCAGGGAACGTTCAAAGCGTAGACTGATGAGACATTACTCCCATGGAGGAAAGTGCGCACGGTGACTGTTGTATTCAATCCTGATGCAATAACTGTGTTTCTTCAACAGTCTGATAGTCCACGAATTACAGAATGCCTCCAGATGTGCATCGGAAACTACTACTGGACTTCCAGGGAACGATCAAAGCGTAGAGTGTTTTAGACTTTACTCTCATGGAGGAAAGTGCGCATGGTGACTGTTGTATTCAATCCCGATGCAATTTCTGTGTTTCATCAACAGTCCTATAGTCCAGGGATTACAGAATGCCTCCTGATGTGCATCGGAAACTACGACTGGACTTCCAGTGAACGATCAAAACGTAGACTGTTTGAGACATTACTCTTATGTAGGAAAGTGCGCATGGTGACTGTTGTATTCAATCCCGATGCAATTTCTGTGTTTCATCAACACTTTGAAGGTCCACAGATTACAGAATGCCTCCAGATGTGCATGGGAAACTATTACTGGTCTTCCAGGGAACGATTAAAGCGTAGACTGTTTGAGAATTGCTAACATGGAGGGAAGTGCGCATGGTGACTGTTGTATTCAATCCCGATGCAATTTCTGTGTTTCATCAACACTCAGATACTCCACAGATTACAGAATGCCTCCAGATGTGCATCAGAAACTACTACTGGTCTTCCAGGGAACGATCAAAGCGTAGACTGTTTGAGACATTGCTCCCATGGAGGAAAGTGCGGATGTTGTATGTTGTATTCAATCCCGATGCAATTTCTGTGTTTCTTCAACACTTTGAAGGTCCACAGATTACAGAATGCCTCCAGATGTGCATCGGAAACTACTACTGGTCTTCAAGGGAACGATCAAAGCGTAGACCGTTTGAGACATTACTCCCATGGAGGAAAGTGCGTATGGTGACCGTTGTATTCAATCCCTATGTAATTTCTGTGTTCCATCAACACTCAGATAGTCCATAGACTACTGAATGCCTCCAGATGTGCATCGGAAACTACTACTGGTCTTCCAGGGAACGATCAAATCGTAGACCGTTTGAGTCATTGCTTCCATGGAGGAAAGTGCACACGGTGACTGTTGTATTCAATCCCGATGCAATTTCTGTGTTTCATCAATACTCTGATAGTCCACAGATTACAAAATGACTCCAGATGTGCATCGGAAACTACTACTGGTCTTCAAGGGAACGATCAAAGCGTAGACTGTTTGAGACATTACTCCCATGGAGGAAAGTGCGTATGGTGACCGTTGTAGTCATTCCCGATGCAATTTCTGTGTTTCATCAACACTCTGATAGTCCACAGATTACAGAATGACTCAAGATGTGCATCGGAAACTACTACTGGTCATCCAGGGAACGATCAAAGAGTAGACTCTTTGAGACATTACTCCCATGGAGGATGGTGCCCATGGTGACTGTTGTATTCAATCCCGATGCAATTTCTGTGTTTTATCAACAGTCTGTCAATCCACAGATTACAAAATGCCTCCAGATGTTCATCGGAAACTGCTACTGGTCTTCTAGGGAGATATCAAAGCGTAGACTGTTAGAGACATTACTCCCATGGAGGAAAGTGCACATGGTGACTGTTGTATTCAATCCCGATGCAATTTCTGTGTTTCATCAACACTCTGATAGTCCACAGATTACAAAATGCCTCCAGATGTGCATCGGGAACTACTTATGGTCTTCCAGGGAACGATCAAACCGTAGGCTATTTGAGACTCTACTCACATGGAGGAAAGTGCGCATGGTGACTGTTGTATTCAGTCCCTATGCAAGTTCTGTGTTTCATCAACTCTCTGATACTCCACAGATTACAGAATGCCTCCAGATGTGCATCGGAATGTACTACTGGTAATCCAGGGAACGGTCAAAGCGTAGACTGTTTCAGACATTACTCCCATGGAGGAAAGTGTGCACGGTGACTGTTGTATTCAATCCTGATGCAATAACTGTGTTTCTTCAACAGTCTGATAGTCCACGAATTACAGAATGCCTCCAGATGTGCATCGGAAACTACTACTGGACTTCCAGGGAACGATCAAAGCGTAGACTGTTTGAGACATTACTCCCATGGAGGAAAGTGCGTATGGTGACCGTTGTATTCAATCCCTATGTAATTTCTGTGTTCCATCAACACTCAGATAGTCCATAGACTACTGAATGCCTCCAGATGTGCATCGGAAACTACTACTGGTCTTCCCGGGAACGATCAAATCGTAGACCGTTTGAGTCATTGCTTCCATGGAGGAAAGTGCACACGGTGACTGTTGTATTCAATCCCGATGCAATTTCTGTGTTTCATCAACACTCTGATAGTCCACAGATTACAGAATGACTCCAGATGTGGACCGGAAACTACTACTGGTCTTCAAGGGTACGATCAAAGCGTAGACTGTTTGAAACATTACTCCCATGGGGGAAAGTGCGTATGGTGACCGTTGTAGTCAATCCCGATGCATTTTCTGTGTTTCATCAACACTCTGATAGTCCACAGATTACAGAATGCCTCCAGATGTGCATCGGAAAGTAACACTGGTCTTCCAGGGAACAATCAAATCGTAGACTGTTTGAGACATTACTAACATGGAAGAAAGTGCGCATGGTGACTGTCGTATTCAATCCCGATGCAATTTCTGTGTTTCATCAACACTCAGATACTCCACAGATTACAGAATGACTAAAGATGTGCTTCGGAAACTACTACTGGTCTTCAAGGGAACGATCAAAGCGTAGACTGTTTGAAACACTTCTCCCATGGAGGAAAGTGCGTATGGTGACCGTTGTAGTCAATCCCGATGCAATTTCTGTGTTTCATCAACAGTCTGATAGTCCAGGGATTACAGAATGCCTCCAGATGTGCATCGGAAACTACTACTGGACTTCCAGGGAACGATCAAAGCGTAGACTGTTTAAGACATTATTCTTATGGAGGAAAGTGCGTATGGTGACCGTTGTAGTCAATCCCGATGCAATTTCTGTGTTTCATCAACACTCTGATAGTCCACAGATTACAGAATGCCTCCAGATGTGCATCGGAAACTACTACTGGTCTTCCAGGGAACGATCAAATCGTAGACTGTTTGAGACATTACTAACATGGAAGAAAGTGCGCATGGTGACTGTCGTATTCAATCCCGATGCAATTTCTGTGTTTCATCAACACTCAGATACTCCACAGATTACAGAATGACTCCAGATGTGCATCGGAAACTACTACTGGTCTTCAAGGGAACGATCAAAGTGTAGACTGTTTGAAACATTTCTCCCATGGAGGAAAGTGCGTATGGTGACCGTTGTAGTCAATCCCGATGCAATTTCTGTGTTTCATCAACACTCTGGTAGTCCACAGATTACAGAATGCCTCCAGATGTGCATCGGAAACTAACACTGGTCTTCCAGGGAACGATCAAAGCGTAGACTGTTTGAGACATTACTCCCGTAAAGGAAAGTGCGCTATGTGACGGTTGTATTCAATCCCGATGCAATTTCTGTGTTTCATCAACAGTCTGGTAGTCCACGAATTACAGAATGCCTCCAGATGTGCATCGGAAACTACTACTGGTCTTCCAGGGAACGATCAAATGTAGACTGTTAGAGACATTACTCCCATGGAGGAAAGTGCGCATGGTGACTGTTGTATTCAATCCCGATGCAATTTCTGTGTTTCATCAACACTCTGATAGTCCACAGATTACAGAATGCCTCCAGATATGCATCGGAAACTAACACTGGTCTTCCAGGGAACGATCAAAGCGTAGACTGTTTGAGACATTACTAACATGGAGGAAAGTGCGGATGGTGACTGTTGTATTCAATCCCGATGCAATTTCTGTGTTTCATCAACACTGTTATAGTCCACAGATTTCAGAATGCCTCCAGATGTACATCGGAAACTACTTCTGGTCTTCCAGGGAACGATCAATGCGTAGACTGTTTGAGACATTACTCCCATAAAGGAAAGTGCGCATGGTGACTGTTGTAATCAATCCCGATGCAATTTCTGTCTTTCATCAACACTCGGATCGTCCACAGATTACAGAATGCCTCCAGATGTGCATCGGAAACTACTACTGGTCTTCCATGGAACGATCAAAGCGTAGACGGTTAGAGACATTACACTTATAGAGGAAAGTGCGTATGGTGACTGTTGTATTCAATCCCGATGCAATTTTAGTGTTTCATCAACACTCTGATAGTCCACAGATTACAGAATGCCTCCAGATGTGCATCGGAAACTACTACTGGTCTTCCAGGGAACGATCAAATCGTAGACTGTTTGAGACATTACTAACATGGAAGAAAGTGCGCATGGTGACTGTCGTATTCAATCCCGATGCAATTTCTGTGTTTCATCAACACTCAGATACTCCACAGATTACAGAATGACTCCAGATGTGCATCGGAAACTACTACTGGTCTTCAAGGGAACGATCAAAGTGTAGACTGTTTGAAACAATTCTCCCATGGAGGAAAGTGCGTATGGTGACCGTTGTAGTCAATCCCGATGCAATTTCTGTGTTTCATCAACAGTCTGATAGTCCAGGGATTACAGAATGCCTCCAGATGTGCATCGGAAACTACTACTGGACTTCCAGGGAACGATCAAAGCGTAGACTGTTTAAGACATTACTCTTATGGAGGAAAGTGCGTATGGTGACCGTTGTAGTCAATCCCGATGCAATTTCTGTGTTTCATCAACACTCTGATAGTCCACAGATTACAGAATGCCTCCAGATGTGCATCGGAAAGTACTACTGGTCTTCCAGGGAACGATCAAATCGTAGACTGTTTGAGACATTACTAACATGGAAGAAAGTGCGCATGGTGACTGTCGTATTCAATCCCGATGCAATTTCTGTGTTTCATCAACACTCAGATACTCCACAGATTACAGAATGCCTCCAGATGTGCACCGGAAATTACTACTGGTCATCCAGGGAACGTTCAAAGCGTAGACTGATGAGATATTACTCCCATGGAGGAAAGTGCGCACGGTGACTGTTGTATTCAATCCTGATGCAATAACTGTGTTTCTTCAACAGTCTGATAGTCCACGAATTACAGAATGCCTCCAGATGTGCATCGGAAACTACTACTGGACTTCCAGGGAACGATCAAAGCGTAGAGTGTTTTAGACTTTACTCTCATGGAGGAAAGTGCGCATGGTGACTGTTGTATTCAATCCCGATGCAATATCTGTGTTTCATCAACAGTCTGATAGTCCAGGGATTACAGAATGCCTCCTGATGTGCATCGAAAACTACGACTGGACTTCCAGTGAACGATCAAAACGTAGACTGTTTGAGACATTACTCTTATGTAGGAAAGTGCGCATGGTGACTGTTGTATTCAATCCCGATGCAATATCTGTGTTTCATCAACACTTTGAAGGTCCACAGATTACAGAATGCCTCCAGATGTGCATGGGAAACTATTACTGGTCTTCCAGGGAACGATTAAAGCGTAGACTGTTTGAGAATTGCTAACATGGAGGGAAGTGCGCATGGTGACTGTTGTATTCAATCCCGATGCAATTTCTGTGTTTCATCAACACTCAGATACTCCACAGATTACAGAATGCCTCCAGATGTGCATCAGAAACTACTACTGGTCTTCCAGGGAACGATCAAAGCGTAGACTGTTTGAGACATTGCTCCCATGGAGGAAAGTGCGGATGTTGTATGTTGTATTCAATCCCGATGCAATTTCTGTGTTTCTTCAACACTTTGAAGGTCCACAGATTACAGAATGCCTCCAGATGTGCATCGGAAACTACTACTGGTCTTCAAGGGAACGATAAAAGCGTAGACCGTTTGAGACATTACTCCCATGGAGGAAAGTGCGTATGGTGACCGTTGTATTCAATCCCTATGTAATTTCTGTGTTCCATCAACACTCAGATAGTCCATAGACTACTGAATGCCTCCAGATGTGCATCGGAAACTACTACTGGTCTTCCAGGGAACGATCAAATCGTAGACCGTTTGAGTCATTGCTTCCATGGAGGAAAGTGCACACGGTGACTGTTGTATTCAATCCCGATGCAATTTCTGTGTTTCATCAATACTCTGATAGTCCACAGATTACAAAATGACTCCAGATGTGCATCGGAAACTACTACTGGTCTTCAAGGGAACGATCAAAGCGTAGACTGTTTGAGACATTACTCCCATGGAGGAAAGTGCGTATGGTGACCGTTGTAGTCATTCCCGATGCAATTTCTGTGTTTCATCAACACTCTGATAGTCCACAGATTACAGAATGACTCAAGATGTGCATCGGAAACTACTACTGGTCATCCAGGGAACGATCAAAGAGTAGACTCTTTGAGACATTACTCCCATTGAGGAAGGTGCCCATGGTGACTGTTGTATTCAATCCCGATGCAATTTCTGTGTTTTATCAACAGTCTGTCAATCCACAGATTACAAAATGCCTCCAGATGTTCATCGGAAACTGCTACTGGTCTTCTAGGGAGATATCAAAGCGTAGACTGTTAGAGACATTACTCCCATGGAGGAAAGTGCACATGGTGACTGTTGTATTCAATCCCGATGCAATTTCTGTGTTTCATCAACACTCTGATAGTCCACAGATTACAAAATGCCTCCAGATGTGCATCGGGAACTACTTATGGTCTTCCAGGGAACGATCAAACCGTAGGCTATTTGAGACTCTACTCACATGGAGGAAAGTGCGCATGGTGACTGTTGTATTCAGTCCCTATGCAAGTTCTGTGTTTCATCAACTCTCTGATACTCCACAGATTACAGAATGCCTCCAGATGTGCATCGGAATGTACTACTGGTAATCCAGGGAACGGTCAAAGCGTAGACTGTTTCAGACATTACTCCCATGGAGGAAAGTGTGCACGGTGACTGTTGTATTCAATCCTGATGCAATAACTGTGTTTCTTCAACAGTCTGATAGTCCACGAATTACAGAATGCCTCCAGATGTGCATCGGAAACTACTACTGGACATCCAGGGAACGATCAAAGCGTAGACTGTTTGAGACATTACTCCCATGGAGGAAAGTGCGTATGGTGACCGTTGTATTCAATCCCTATGTAATTTCTGTGTTCCATCAACACTCAGATAGTCCATAGACTACTGAATGCCTCCAGATGTGCATCGGAAACTACTACTGGTCTTCCCGGGAACGATCAAATCGTAGACCGTTTGAGTCATTGCTTCCATGGAGGAAAGTGCACACGGTGACTGTTGTATTCAATCCCGATGCAATTTCTGTGTTTCATCAACACTCTGATAGTCCACAGATTACAGAATGACTCCAGATGTGGACCGGAAACTACTACTGGTCTTCAAGGGTACGATCAAAGCGTAGACTGTTTGAAACATTACTCCCATGGGGGAAAGTGCGTATGGTGACCGTTGTAGTCAATCCCGATGCATTTTCTGTGTTTCATCAACACTCTGATAGTCCACAGATTACAGAATGCCTCCAGATGTGCATCGGAAAGTAACACTGGTCTTCCAGGGAACGATCAAATCGTAGACTGTTTGAGACATTACTAACATGGAAGAAAGTGCGCATGGTGACTGTCGTATTCAATCCCGATGCAATTTCTGTGTTTCATCAACACTCAGATACTCCACAGATTACAGAATGACTAAAGATGTGCTTCGGAAACTACTACTGGTCTTCAAGGGAACGATCAATGCGTAGACTGTTTGAAACACTTCTCCCATGGAGGAAAGTGCGTATGGTGACCGTTGTAGTCAATCCCGATGCAATTTCTGTGTTTCATCAACAGTCTGATAGTCCAGGGATTACAGAATGCCTCCAGATGTGCATCGGAAACTACTACTGGACTTCCAGGGAACGATCAAAGCGTAGACTGTTTAAGACATTATTCTTATGGAGGAAAGTGCGTATGGTGACCGTTGTAGTCAATCCCGATGCAATTTCTGTGTTTCATCAACACTCTGATAGTCCACAGATTACAGAATGCCTCCAGATGTGCATCGGAAACTACTACTGGTCTTCCAGGGAACGATCAAATCGTAGACTGTTTGAGACATTACTAACATGGAAGAAAGTGCGCATGGTGACTGTCGTATTCAATCCCGATGCAATTTCTGTGTTTCATCAACACTCAGATACTCCACAGATTACAGAATGACTCCAGATGTGCATCGGAAACTACTACTGGTCTTCAAGGGAACGATCAAAGTGTAGACTGTTTGAAACATTTCTCCCATGGAGGAAAGTGCGTATGGTGACCGTTGTAGTCAATCCCGATGCAATTTCTGTGTTTCATCAACACTCTGGTAGTCCACAGATTACAGAATGCCTCCAGATGTGCATCGGAAACTAACACTGGTCTTCCAGGGAACGATCAAAGCGTAGACTGTTTGAGACATTACTCCCGTAGAGGAAAGTGCGCTATGTGACGGTTGTATTCAATCCCGATGCAATTTCTGTGTTTCATCAACAGTCTGGTAGTCCACGAATTACAGAATGCCTCCAGATGTGCATCGGAAACTACTACTGGTCTTCCAGGGAACGATCAAATGTAGACTGTTAGAGACATTACTCCCATGGAGGAAAGTGCGCATGGTGACTGTTGTATTCAATCCCGATGCAATTTCTGTGTTTCATCAACACTCTGATAGTCCACAGATTACAGAATGCCTCCAGATATGTATCGGAAACTAACACTGGTCTTCCAGGGAACGATCAAAGCGTAGACTGTTTGAGACATTACTAACATGGAGGAAAGTGCGCATGGTGACTGTTGTATTCAATCCCGATGCAATTTCTGTGTTTCATCAACACTCGGATCGTCCACAGATTACAGAATGCCTCCAGATGTGCATCGGAAACTACTACTGGTCTTCCATGGAACGATCAAAGCGTAGACGGTTAGAGACATTACTCTTATAGAGGAAAGTGCGTATGGTGACTGTTGTATTCAATCCCGATGCAATTTTAGTGTTTCATCAACACTCTGATAGTCCACAGATTACAGAATGCCTCCAGATGTGCATCGGAAACTACTACTGGTCTTCCAGGGAACGATCAAATCGTAGACTGTTTGAGACATTACTAACATGGAAGAAAGTGCGCATGGTGACTGTCGTATTCAATCCCGATGCAATGTCTGTGTTTCATCAACACTCAGATACTCCACAGATTACAGAATGACTCCAGATGTGCATCGGAAACTACTACTGGTCTTCAAGGGAACGATCAAAGTGTAGACTGTTTGAAACATTTCTCCCATGGAGGAAAGTGCGTATGGTGACCGTTGTAGTCAATCCCGATGCAATTTCTGTGTTTCATCAACAGTCTGATAGTCCAGGGATAACAGAATGCCTCCAGATGTGCATCGGAAACTACTACTGGACTTCCAGGGAACGATCAAAGCGTAGACTGTTTAAGACATTACTCTTATGGAGGAAAGTGCGTATGGTGACCGTTGTAGTCAATCCCGATGCAATTTCTGTGTTTCATCAACACTCTGATAGTCCACAGATTACAGAATGCCTCCAGATGTGCATCGGAAACTACTACTGGTCTTCCAGGGAACGATCAAATCGTAGACTGTTTGAGACATTACTAACATGGAAGAAAGTGCGCATGGTGACTGTCGTATTCAATCCCGGTGCAATTTCTGTGTTTCATCAACACTCAGATACTCCACAGATTACAGAATGCCTCCAGATGTGCACCGGAAATTACTACTGGTCATCCAGGGAACGTTCAAAGCGTAGACTGATGAGACATTACTCCCATGGAGGAAAGTGCGCACGGTGACTGTTGTATTCAATCCTGATGCAATAACTGTGTTTCTTCAACAGTCTGATAGTCCACGAATTACAGAATGCCTCCAGATGTGCATCGGAAACTACTACTGGACTTCCAGGGAACGATCAAAGCGTAGAGTGTTTTAGACTTTACTCTCATGGAGGAAAGTGCGCATGGTGACTGTTGTATTCAATCCCGATGCAATTTCTGTGTTTCATCAACAGTCTGATAGTCCAGGGATTACAGAATGCCTCCTGATGTGCATCGGAAACTACGACTGGACTTCCAGTGAACGATCAAAACGTAGACTGTTTGAGACATTACTCTTATGTAGGAAAGTGCGCATGGTGACTGTTGTATTCAATCCCGATGCAATTTCTGTGTTTCATCAACACTTTGAAGGTCCACAGATTACAGAATGCCTCCAGATGTGCATGGGAAACTATTACTGGTCTTCCAGGGAACGATTAAAGCGTAGACTGTTTGAGAATTGCTAACATGGAGGGAAGTGCGCATGGTGACTGTTGTATTCAATCCCGATGCAATTTCTGTGTTTCATCAACACTCAGATACTCCACAGATTACAGAATGCCTCCAGATGTGCATCAGAAACTACTACTGGTCTTCCAGGGAACGATCAAAGCGTAGACTGTTTGAGACATTGCTCCCATGGAGGAAAGTGCGGATGTTGTATGTTGTATTCAATCCCGATGCAATTTCTGTCTTTCATCAACACTCGGATCGTCCACAGATTACAGAATGCCTCCAGATGTGCATCGGAAACTACTACTGGTCTTCCATGGAACGATCAAAGCGTAGACGGTTAGAGACATTACTCTTATAGACGAAAGTGCGTATGGTGACTGTTGTATTCAATCCCGATGCAATTTTAGTGTTTCATCAACACTCTGATAGTCCACAGATTACAGAATGCCTCCAGATGTGCATCGGAAACTACTACTGGTCTTCCAGGGAACGATCAAATCGTAGACTGTTTGAGACATTACTAACATGGAAGAAAGTGCGCATGGTGACTGTCGTATTCAATCCCGATGCAATTTCTGTGTTTCATCAACACTCAGATACTCCACAGATTACAGAATGACTCCAGATGTGCATCGGAAACTACTACTGGTCTTCAAGGGAACGATCAAAGTGTAGACTGTTTGAAACAATTCTCCCATGGAGGAAAGTGCGTATGGTGACCGTTGTAGTCAATCCCGATGCAATTTCTGTGTTTCATCAACAGTCTGATAGTCCAGGGATTACAGAATGCCTCCAGATGTGCATCGGAAACTACTACTGGACTTCCAGGGAACGATCAAAGCGTAGACTGTTTAAGACATTACTCTTATGGAGGAAAGTGCGTATGGTGACCGTTGTAGTCAATCCCGATGCAATTTCTGTGTTTCATCAACACTCTGATAGTCCACAGATTACAGAATGCCTCCAGATGTGCATCGGAAAGTACTACTGGTCTTCCAGGGAACGATCAAATCGTAGACTGTTTGAGACATTACTAACATGGAAGAAAGTGCGCATGGTGACTGTCGTATTCAATCCCGATGCAATTTCTGTGTTTCATCAACACTCAGATACTCCACAGATTACAGAATGCCTCCAGATGTGCATCAGAAACTACTACTGGTCTTCCAGGGAACGATCAAAGCGTAGACTGTTTGAGACATTGCTCCCATGGAGGAAAGTGCGGATGTTGTATGTTGTATTCAATCCCGATGCAATTTCTGTGTTTCTTCAACACTTTGAAGGTCCACAGATTACAGAATGCCTCCAGATGTGCATCGGAAACTACTACTGGTCTTCAAGGGAACGATCAAAGCGTAGACCGTTTGAGACATTACTCCCATGGAGGAAAGTGCGTATGGTGACCGTTGTATTCAATCCCTATGTAATTTCTGTGTTCCATCAACACTCAGATAGTCCATAGACTACTGAATGCCTCCAGATGTGCATCGGAAACTACTACTGGTCTTCCAGGGAACGATCAAATCGTAGACCGTTTGAGTCATTGCTTCCATGGAGGAAAGTGCACACGGTGACTGTTGTATTCAATCCCGATGCAATTTCTGTGTTTCATCAACACTCTGATAGTCCACAGATTACAGAATGACTCAAGATGTGCATCGGAAACTACTACTGGTCATCCAGGGAACGATCAAAGAGTAGACTCTTTGAGACATTACTCCCATGGAGGAAGGTGCCCATGGTGACTGTTGTATTCAATCCCGATGCAATTTCTGTGTTTTATCAACAGTCTGTCAATCCACAGATTACAAAATGCCTCCAGATGTTCATCGGAAACTGCTACTGGTCTTCTAGGGAGATATCAAAGCGTACACTGTTAGAGACATTACTCCCATGGAGGAAAGTGCACATGGTGACTGTTGTATTCAATCCCGATGCAATTTCTGTGTTTCATCAACACTCTGATAGTCCACAGATTACAAAATGCCTCCAGATGTGCATCGGGAACTACTTATGGTCTTCCAGGGAACGATCAAACCGTAGGCTATTTGAGACTCTACTCACATGGAGGAAAGTGCGCATGGTGACTGTTGTATTCAGTCCCTATGCAAGTTCTGTGTTTCATCAACTCTCTGATACTCCACAGATTACAGAATGCCTCCAGATGTGCATCGGAATGTACTACTGGTAATCCAGGGAACGGTCAAAGCGTAGACTGTTTCAGACATTACTCCCATGGAGGAAAGTGTGCACGGTGACTGTTGTATTCAATCCTGATGCAATAACTGTGTTTCTTCAACAGTCTGATAGTCCACGAATTACAGAATGCCTCCAGATGTGCATCGGAAACTACTACTGGACTTCCAGGGAACGATCAAAGCGTAGACTGTTTGAGACATTACTCCCATGGAGGAAAGTGCGTATGGTGACCGTTGTATTCAATCCCTACGTAATTTCTGTGTTCCATCAACACTCAGATAGTCCATAGACTACTGAATGCCTCCAGATGTGCATCGGAAACTACTACTGGTCTTCCCGGGAACGATCAAATCGTAGACCGTTTGAGTCATTGCTTCCATGGAGGAAAGTGCACACGGTGACTGTTGTATTCAATCCCGATGCAATTTCTGTGTTTCATCAACACTCTGATAGTCCACAGATTACAGAATGACTCCAGATGTGGACCGGAAACTACTACTGGTCTTCAAGGGTACGATCAAAGCGTAGACTGTTTGAAACATTACTCCCATGGGGGAAAGTGCGTATGGTGACCGTTGTAGTCAATCCCGATGCATTTTCTGTGTTTCATCAACACTCTGATAGTCCACAGATTACAGAATGCCTCCAGATGTGCATCGGAAAGTAACACTGGTCTTCCAGGGAACGATCAAATCGTAGACTGTTTGAGACATTACTAACATGGAAGAAAGTGCGCATGGTGACTGTCGTATTCAATCCCGATGCAATTTCTGTGTTTCATCAACACTCAGATACTCCACAGATTACAGAATGACTAAAGATGTGCTTCGGAAACTACTACTGGTCTTCAAGGGAACGATCAAAGCGTAGACTGTTTGAAACACTTCTCCCATGGAGGAAAGTGCGTATGGTGACCGTTGTAGTGAATCCCGATGCAATTTCTGTGTTTCATCAACAGTCTGATAGTCCAGGGATTACAGAATGCCTCCAGATGTGCATCGGAAACTACTACTGGACTTCCAGGGAACGATCAAAGCGTAGACTGTTTAAGACATTATTCTTATGGAGGAAAGTGCGTATGGTGACCGTTGTAGTCAATCCCGATGCAATATCTGTGTTTCATCAACCCTCTGATAGTCCACAGATTACAGAATGCCTCCAGATGTGCATCGGAAACTACTACTGGTCTTCCAGGGAACGATCAAATCGTAGACTGTTTGAGACATTACTAACATGGAAGAAAGTGCGCATGGTGACTGTCGTATTCAATCCCGATGCAATTTCTGTGTTTCATCAACACTCAGATACTCCACAGATTACAGAATTCCTCCAGATGTGCATCGGAAATTACTACTGGTAATCCAGGGAACGGTCAAAGCGTAGACTGTTTGAGACATTACTCCCATGGAGGAAAGTGTGCACGGTGACTGTTGTATTCCATCCTGATGCAATAACTGTGTTTCTTCAACAGTCTGATAGTCCACGAATTACAGAATGCCTCCAGATGTGCATCGGAAACTACTACTGGACTTCCAGGGAACGATCAAAGCGTAGACTGTTTGAGACTTTACTCTCATGGAGGAAAGTCCGCTTGGTGACTGTTGTATTCAATCCCGATGCAATTTCTGTGTTTCATTAATAGTCTGATAGTCCACAGATTACAGAATGCCTCCAGATGTGGATCGGAAACTACTACTGGTCTTCCAGGGAACGATCAAATCGTAGACCGTTTGAGTCATTGCTTCCATGGAGGAAAGTGCACACGGAGACTGTTGTATTCAATCCCGATGCAATTTCTGTGTTTCATCAACACTCTGATAGTCCACAGATTACAGAATGCCTCCAGATGTGCATCGGAAACTACTACTGGTCTTCCAGGGAACGATTAAATCGTAGACTGTTTGAGACATTACTAACATGGAAGAAAGTGCGCATGGTGACTGTCGTATTCAATCCCGATGCAATTTCTGTGTTTCATCAACACTCAGATACTCCACAGATTACAGAATGACTCCAGATGTGCATCGGAAACTACTACTGGTCTTCAAGGGAACGATCAAAGTGTAGACTGTTTGAAACATTTCTCCCATGGAGGAAAGTGCGTATGGTGACCGTTGTAGTCAATCCCGATGCAATTTCTGTGTTTCATCAACAGTCTGATAGTCCAGGGATTACAGAATGCCTCCAGATGTGCATCGGAAACTACTACTGGACTTCCAGGGAACGATCAAAGCGTAGACTGTTTAAGACATTACTCTTATGGAGGAAAGTGCGTATGGTGACCGTTGTAGTCAATCCCGATGCAATTTCTGTGTTTCATCAACACTCTGATAGTCCACAGATTACGGAATGCCTCCAGATGTGCATCGGAAACTACTACTGGTCTTCCAGGGAACGATCAAATCGTAGACTGTTTGAGACATTACTAACATGGAAGAAAGTGCGCATGGTGACTGTCGTATTCAATCCCGATGCAATTTCTGTGTTTCATCAACACTCAGATACTCCACAGATTACAGAATGCCTCCAGATGTGCACCGGAAATTACTACTGGTCATCCAGGGAACGTTCAAAGCGTAGACTGATGAGACATTACTCCCATGGAGGAAAGTGCGCACGGTGACTGTTGTATTCAATCCTGATGCAATAACTGTGTTTCTTCAACAGTCTGATAGTCCACGAATTACAGAATGCCTCCAGATGTGCATCGGAAACTACTACTGGACTTCCAGGGAACGATCAAAGCGTAGAGTGTTTTAGACTTTACTCTCATGGAGGAAAGTGCGCATGGTGACTGTTGTATTCAATCCCGATGCAATTTCTGTGTTTCATCAACAGTCTGATAGTCCAGGGATTACAGAATGCCTCCTGATGTGCATCGGAAACTACGACTGGACTTCCAGTGAACGATCAAAACGTAGACTGTTTGAGACATTACTCTTATGTAGGAAAGTGCGCATGGTGACTGTTGTATTCAATCCCGATGCAATTTCTGTGTTTCATCAACACTTTGAAGGTCCACAGATTACAGAATGCCTCCAGATGTGCATGGGAAACTATTACTGGTCTTCCAGGGAACGATTAAAGCGTAGACTGTTTGAGAATTGCTAACATGGAGGGAAGTGCGCATGGTGACTGTTGTATTCAATCCCGATGCAATTTCTGTGTTTCATCAACACTCAGATACTCCACAGATTACAGAATGCCTCCAGATGTGCATCAGAAACTACTACTGGTCTTCCAGGGAACGATCAAAGCGTAGACTGTTTGAGACATTGCTCCCATGGAGGAAAGTGCGGATGTTGTATGTTGTATTCAATCCCGATGCAATTTCTGTGTTTCTTCAACTCTTTGAAGGTCCACAGATTACAGAATGCCTCCAGATGTGCATCGGAAACTACTACTGGTCTTCAAGGGAACGATCAAAGCGTAGACCGTTTGAGACATTACTCCCATGGAGGAAAGTGCGTATGGTGACCGTTGTATTCAATCCCTATGTAATTTCTGTGTTCCATCAACACTCAGATAGTCCATAGACTACTGAATGCCTCCAGATGTGCATCGGAAACTACTACTGGTCTTCCAGGGAACGATCAAATCGTAGACCGTTTGAGTCATTGCTTCCATGGAGGAAAGTGCACACGGTGACTGTTGTATTCAATCCCGATGCAATTTCTGTGTTTCATCAATACTCTGATAGTCCACAGATTACAAAATGACTCCAGATGTGCATCGGAAACTACTACTGGTCTTCAAGGGAACGATCAAAGCGTAGACTGTTTGAGACATTACTCCCATGGAGGAAAGTGCGTATGGTGACCGTTGTAGTCATTCCCGATGCAATTTCTGTGTTTCATCAACACTCTGATAGTCCACAGATTACAGAATGACTCAAGATGTGCATCGGAAACTACTACTGGTCATCCAGGGAACGATCAAAGAGTAGACTCTTTGAGACATTACTCCCATGGAGGAAGGTGCCCATGGTGACTGTTGTATTCAATCCCGTGCAATTTCTGTGTTTTATCAACAGTCTGTCAATCCACAGATTACAAAATGCCTCCAGATGTTCATCGGAAACTGCTACTGGTCTTCTAGGGAGATATCAAAGCGTAGACTGTTAGAGACATTACTCCCATGGAGGAAAGTGCACATGCTGACTGTTGTATTCAATCCCGATGCAATTTCTGTGTTTCATCAACACTCTGATAGTCCACAGATTACAAAATGCCTCCAGATGTGCATCGGGAACTACTTATGGTCTTCCAGGGAACGATCAAACCGTAGGCTATTTGAGACTCTACTCACATGGAGGAAAGTGCGCATGGTGACTGTTGTATTCAATCCCTATGCAAGTTCTGTGTTTCATCAACTCTCTGATACTCCACAGATTACAGAATGCCTCCAGATGTGCATCGGAAATTACTACTGGTAATCCAGGGAACGGTCAAAGCGTAGACTGTTTGAGACATTACTCCCATGGAGGAAAGTGTGCACGGTGACTGTTGTATTCAATCCTGATGCAATAACTGTGTTTCTTCAACAGTCTGATAGTCCACGAATTACAGAATGCCTCCAGATGTGCATCGGAAACTACTACTGGACTTCCAGGGAACGATCAAAGCGTAGACTGTTTGAGACTTTACTCTCATGGAGGAAAGTCCGCATGGTGACTGTTGTATTCAATCCCGATGCAATTTCTGTGTTTCATTAATAGTCTGATAGTCCACAGATTACAGAATGCCTCCAGATGTGGATCGGAAACTACTACTGGTCTTCCAGGGAACGATCAAATCGTAGACCGTTTGAGTCATTGCTTCCATGGAGGAAAGTGCACACGGAGACTGTTGTATTCAATCCCGATGCAATTTCTGTGTTTGATCAACACTCTGATAGTCCACAGATTACAGAATGACTCCAGATGTGGACCGGAAACTACTACTGGTCTTCAAGGGTACGATCAAAGCGTAGACTGTTTGAAACATTACTCCCATGGGGGAAAGTGCGTATGGTGACCGTTGTAGTCAATCCCGATGCATTTTCTGTGTTTCATCAACACTCTGATAGTCCACAGATTACAGAATGCCTCCAGATGTGCATCGGAAAGTAACACTGGTCTTCCAGGGAACGATCAAATCGTAGACTGTTTGAGACATTACTAACATGGAAGAAAGTGCGCATGGTGACTGTCGTATTCAATCCCGATGCAATTTCTGTGTTTCATCAACACTCAGATACTCCACAGATTACAGAATGACTAAAGATGTGCTTCGGAAACTACTACTGGTCTTCAAAGGAACGATCAAAGCGTAGACTGTTTGAAACACTTCTCCCATGGAGGAAAGTGCGTATGGTGACCGTTGTAGTCAATCCCGATGCAATATCTGTGTTTCATCAACAGTCTGATAGTCCAGGGATTACAGAATGCCTCCAGATGTGCATCGGAAACTACTACTGGACTTCCAGGGAACGATCAAAGCGTAGACTGTTTAAGACATTATTCTTATGGAGGAAAGTGCGTATGGTGACCGTTGTAGTCAATCCCGATGCAATTTCTGTGTTTCATCAACACTCTGATAGTCCACAGATTACAGAATGCCTCCAGATGTGCATCGGAAACTACTACTGGTCTTCCAGGGAACGATCAAATCGTAGACTGTTTGAGACATTACTAACATGGAAGAAAGTGCGCATGGTGACTGTCGTATTCAATCCCGATGCAATTTCTGTGTTTCATCAACACTCAGATACTCCACAGATTACAGAATGACTCCAGATGTGCATCGGAAACTACTACTGGTCTTCAAGGGAACGATCAAAGTGTAGACTGTTTGAAACATTTCTCCCATGGAGGAAAGTGCGTATGGTGACCGTTGTAGTCAATCCCGATGCAATTTCTGTGTTTCATCAACACTCTGGTAGTCCACAGATTACAGAATGCCTCCAGATGTGCATCGGAAACTAACACTGGTCTTCCAGGGAACGATCAAAGCGTAGACTGTTTGAGACATTACTCCCGTAGAGGAAAGTGCGCTATGTGACGGTTGTATTCAATCCCGATGCAATTTCTGTGTTTCATCAACAGTCTGGTAGTCCACGAATTACAGAATGCCTCCAGATGTGCATCGGAAACTACTACTGGTCTTCCAGGGAACGATCAAATGTAGACTGTTAGAGACATTACTCCCATGGAGGAAAGTGCGCATGGTGACTGTTGTATTCAATCCCGATGCAATTTCTGTGTTTCATCAACACTCTGATAGTCCACAGATTACAGAATGCCTCCAGATATGCATCGGAAACTAACACTGGTCTTCCAGGGAACGATCAAAGCGTAGACTGTTTGAGACATTACTAACATGGAGGAAAGTGCGGATGGTGACTGTTGTATTCAATCCTGATGCAATTTCTGTGTTTCATCAACACTGTTATAGTCCACAGATTTCAGAATGCCTCCAGATGTACATCGGAAACTACTTCTGGTCTTCCAGGGAACGATCAAAGCGTAGACTGTTTGAGACATTACTCCCATAAAGGAAAGTGCGCATGGTGACTGTTGTATTCAATCCCGATGCAATTTCTGTGTTTCATCAACACTCGGATCGTCCACAGATTACAGAATGCCACCAGATGTGCATCGGAAACTACTACTGGTCTTCCATGGAACGATCAAAGCGTAGACGGTTAGAGACATTACTCTTATAGAGGAAAGTGCGTATGGTGACTGTTGTATTCAATCCCGATGCAATTTTAGTGTTTCATCAACACTCTGATAGTCCACAGATTACAGAATGCCTCCAGATGTGCATCGGAAACTACTACTGGTCTTCCAGGGAACGATCAAATCGTAGACTGTTTGAGACATTACTAACATGGAAGAAAGTGCGCATGGTGACTGTCGTATTCAATCCCGATGCAATTTCTGTGTTTCATCAACACTCAGATACTCCACAGATTACAGAATGACTCCAGATGTGCATCGGAAACTACTACTGCTCTTCAAGGGAACGATCAAAGTGTAGACTGTTTGAAACATTTCTCCGATGGAGGAAAGTGCGTATGGTGACCGTTGTAGTCAATCCCGATGCAATTTCTGTGTTTCATCAACACTCTGGTAGTCCACAGATTACAGAATGCTTCCAGATGTGCATCGGAAACTAACACAGGTCTTCCAGGGAACGATCAAAGCGTAGACTATTTGAGACATTACTCCCGTAGAGGAAAGTGCGCTATGTGACTGTTGTATTCAATCCCGATGCAATTTCTGTGTTTCATCAACAGTCTGGTAGTCCACGAATTACAGAATGCCTCCAGATGTGCATCGGAAACTACTGGTCTTCCATGGAACGATCAAAGCGTAGACGGTTAGAGACATTACTCCCATGGAGGAAAGTGCGCACGGTGACTGTTGTATTCAATCCCGATGCAATTTCTGTGTTTCATCAACACTCGGATCGTCCACAGATTACAGAATGCCTCCAGATGTGCATCGGAAAGTACTACTGGTCTTCCAGGGAACGATCAAAGCGTAGACTGTTTGAGATTTACTAACATGGAGGAAAGTGCGGATGGTGACGGTTGTATTCAATCCCGATGCAATTTCAGTGTTTCATCAACACTGTGGTAGACCACAGATTACAGAATGCCTCCAGATGTGCATCGGAAACTAACACTGGACTTCCAGGGAACGATCAAAGCATAGACTGTTTGAGACATTACTAACATGGAGGAAAGTGCGGATGGTGACTGTTGTATTCAATCCCGATGCGATTTCTGTGTTTCATCAACACTCTGATAGTCCACAGATTACAAAATGCCTCCAGATGTGCATCGGAAACTACTCCTGGTCTTCCAGGGAACGATCAAACCTTAGGCTGTATGAGACCCTACTCCCATGGAGGAAAGTGCGCATGGAGACTGTTGTATTCAATCCCTATGCAAGTTCTGTGTTTCATCAACTCTCTGATACTCCACAGATTACAGAATGCCTCCAGATGTTCATCGGAAACTACTACTGGTCTTCCAGGGAACGATAAAAGCGTAGACTGTTTGAGATATTATTCCCATGGAGGAAAGTGCGCACGGTGACGGTTGTAATCGATCCCGATGCAATTTCTGTGTTTCACAACAGTCTGATAGTCCACGAATTACAGAATGCCTCCAGATGTGCATCGGAAACTACGACTGGACTTCCAGGGAACGATCAAAGCGTAGACTGTTTGAGACATTACTCTTATGGAGGAAAGTGCGCATGGTGACTGTTGTATTCAATCCCGATGCAATTTCTGTGTTTCATCAACACTTTGAAGGTCCACAGATTACAGAATGCCTCCAGATGTGCATGGGAAACTATTACTGGTCTTCCAGGGAACGATTAAAGCGTAGACTGTTTGAGAATTACTAACATGGAGGGAAGTGCGCATGGTGACTGTTGTATTCAATCCCGATGCAATTTCTGTGTTTCATCAACACTCAGATACTCCACAGATTACAGAATGCCTCCAGATGTGCATCAGAAGCTACTACTGGTCTTCCAGGGAACGATCAGAGCTTAGACTGTTTGAGACATTGCTCCCATGGTGGAAAGTGCGGATGTTGTATGTTGTATTCAATCCCGATGCAATTTCTGTGTTTCATCAACACTTTGAAGGTCCACAGATTACAGAATGCCTCCAGATGTGCATCGGAAACTACTACTGGTCTTCAAGGGAACGATCAAAGCGTAGACTGTTTGAGACATTACTCCCATGGAGGAAAGAGCGTATGGTGACCGTTGTATTCAATCCCTATGTAATTTCTGTGTTTCATCAACACTCAGATAGTCCATAGACTACTGAATGCCTCCAGATGTGCATCGGAAACTACTACTGGTCTTCCAGGGAACGATCAAATCGTAGACCGTTTGAGTCATTGCTTCCATGGGGGAAAGTGCACACGGTGACTGTTGTATTCAATCCCGATGCAATTTCTGTGTTTCATCAACACTCTGATTGTCCACAGAATACAGAATGCCTCCAGATGTGCATCGGAATCTACTTCTGGTCTTCCAGGGAACTATCAAAGCGTAGACTGTTTGAGACATTACTTCCATGGAGGAAAGTGCACATGGTGACTGTTGTATTCTATCCCGATGCAATTTCTGTGTTTCATCAACACTCTGATAGTCCACAGATTACAGAATGCCTCCAGATGAGCATCGGAAACTAACACTGGTCTTCCAGGGAACGATCAAATCGTAGACTGTTTGAGACATTACTAACATGGAGGAAAGTGCGCACTGTGACTGTTGTATTCAATCCCGATGCAATTTCTGTGTTTCATCAACACTCTGATAGTCCACAGATTACAAAATGCCTCCAGATGTGCATCGGGAACTACTTCTGGTCTTCCAGGGAACGATCAAACCGTAGGCTATTTGAGACCCTACTCACATGGAGGAAAGTGCGCATGGTGACTGTTGTATTCATTCCCTATGCAAGTTCTGTGTTTCATCAACTCTCTGATACTCCACAGATTACAGAATTTCTCCAGATGTGAACCGGAAATTACTACTGGTCATCCAGGGAACGTTCAAAGCGTAGACCGTTTGAGACATTACTCCCATTGAGGAAAGTACGCAAGGTGACTGTTGTATTCAATCCTGATGCAATAACTGTGTTTCTTCAACAGTCTGATAGTCCACGAATCACAGAATGCCTCCAGATGTGCATCGGAAACTACTACTGGACTTCCAGGGAACGATCAAAGCGTAGACTGTTTGAGACTTTACTCTCATGGAGGAAAGTGCGCAAGGTGACTGTTGTATTCAATCCCGATGCCATTTCTGTGTTTCATCAACAGTCTGATAGTCCAGGGATTACAGAATGCCTCCAAATGTGCATCGGAAACTACTACTGGACTTCCAGGGAACGATCAAAGCGTAGACTGTTTAAGACATTACTCTTATGGAGGAAAGTGCGCATGGTGACTGTTGTATTCAATAACTATGCAATTTTAGTGATTCATTAACACTTTGAAGGTCCACAGGTTACAGAATGCCTCCAGATGTGCATCGGAAACTACTACTGGTCTTCCAGGGAACGATCAAAGCTAAGACTGTTTGAGACATTACTCCCATAAAGGAAAGTGCGCATGGTGACTGTTGTATTCAATCCCGATGCAATTTCTGTGTTTCATCAATAGTCTGATAGTCCACAGATTACAGAATGCCTCCAGATGTGCATCGGAATCTATTACTGGTCTTCCAGGGAACGGTCAAACCGTAGGCTGTATGAGACATTACTCCCATGGAGGAAAGTGCGCATGGTGACTGTTGTATTCAATCCCGATGCAATTTCTGTGTTTCATCAACACTCTGATAGTCCACAGATTACAGAATGCCTCCAGATGAGCATCGGAAACTAACACTGGTCTTCCAGGGAACGATCAAATCGTAGACTGTTTGAGACATTACTAACATGGAGGAAAGTGCGCACTGTGACTGTTGTATTCAATCCCGATGCAATTTCTGTGTTTCATCAACACTCTGATAGTCCACAGATTACAAAATGCATCCAGATGTGCATCGGAAACTACTTCTGGTCTTCCAGGGAACGATCAAACCGTAGGCTATTTGAGACCCTACTCACATGGAGGGAAGTGCACATGGTGACAGTTGTATTGAATCCCTATGCAAGTTCTGTGTTTCATCAAGTCTCTGATACTCTACAGATTACAGAATTAATCCAGATGTGCAACGGAAATTACTACTGGTCATCCAGGGAACGTTCAAAGCGTAGACTGTTTGAGACATTACTCCCATGGAGGAAAGTGCACACGGTGACTGTTGTATTCAATCCTGATGAAATAACTGTGTTTCTTCAACAGTCTGATAGTCCACGAATTACTGAATGCCTCCAGATGTGCATCGGAAACTACTACTGGACTTCCAGAGAACGATCAAAGCGTAGACTGTTTGAGACTTTACTCTCATGGAGGAAAGTGCGCATGGTGACTGTTGTATTCAATCCCGATGCAATTTCTGTGTTTCATCAACAGTCTGATAGTCCAGGGATTACAGAATGCCTCCAGATGTGCATCGGAAACTACTACTGGACTTCCAGGGAACGATCAAAGCGTAGACTGTTTAAGACGTTACTCTTGTGGAGGAAAGTGCGCATGGTGACTGTTGTATTCAATCCCTATGCAATTTTAGTGATTCAGCAACACTTTGAAGGTCCACAGATTACAGAATGCCTCCAGATGTGCATCGGAAACTACTACTGGTCTTCCAGGGAACGATCAAAGCTAAGACTGTTTGAGACATTACTCCCATAAAGGAAACTGCGCATGGTGACTGTTGTATTCAATCCCGATGCAATTTCTGTGTTTCATCAATAGTCTGATAGTCCACAGATTACAGAATGCCTCCAGATGTGCATCGGAAACTACTACTGGTCTTCCAGGGAACGATCAAACCGTAGGCTGTATGAGACATTACTCCCATGGAGGAAAGTGCGCATGGTGACTGTTGTATTCAATCCCGATGCAATATCTGTGTTTCATCAACACTCGGATCGTCCACAGATTACAGAATGCTTCCAGATGTGCATCGGTAACTATTACTGGTCTTCCAGGGAACGATCAAAGCGTAGACTGTTTGAGAATTACTAACATGTAGGGAAGTGCGCATGGTGACTGTTGTATTCAATCCCGATGCAATTTGTGTGTTTCATCAACACTCAGATACTCCACAGATTACAGAATGCCTCCAGATGTGCATCGGAAACTACTACTGGTCTTTCAGGGAACAATCAAAGTGTAGACTGTTTGAGACATTGCTCCCATGGAGGTAAGTGCGGATGTTGTATGTTGTATTCAATCCCGAGGCAATTTCTGTGTTTCATCAACACTTTGAAGGTCCACAGATTACAGAATGCCTCCAGATGTGCATCGGAAACTACTACTGCTCTTCCAAGGAACGATCAAAGCGTAGACTGTTTGAGAATTACTAACATGGAGGAAAGTGCGCATGGTGACTGTTGTATTCAATCCCGATGCAATTTTAGTGTTTCATCAACACTCTGATAGTCCACAGATTGCAGAATGCCTCCAGATGTGCATCGGAAACTACTACTGGTCTTCCAGGAAACGATCAAAGCGTAGACTGTTTGAGTCATTGCTTCCATGGAGGAAAGTGCACATGGTGAGTGTTGTATTCAATCCCGATGCAATTTCTGTGTTTCATCAACACTCTGATAGTCCACAGATTGCAGAATGCCTCCAGATGTGCATCGGAAACTAATACTGGTCTTCTAGGGAACGATCAAAGCGTTAACTGTTTGAGACATTACTCCCATGGAGGAAAGTGCGCATGGTGTATGTTGTATTCAATCCCGAGGCAATTTCTGTGTTTCATCAACACTTTGAAGGTCCACAGATTACAGAATGCCACCAGTTGTGCATCGGAAACTACTACTGGTCTTCCAGGGAACGATCAAAGCGTAGACTGTTTGAGAATTACTTACATGGAGGAAAGTGCGCATGGTGAGTGGTGTATTCAATCCCGATGCAATTTCTGTGTTTCATCAACACTCTGATAGTCCACAGATTACAGAATGCCTCCAGATGTGCATCGGAAACTATTACTGGTCTTCCAGGGAACGATCAAAGCGTAGACTGTTTGAGACATTACTCCCATAAAGGAAAGTGCGCATTGTGACTGTTGTATTCAATCCCGATGCAATTTCTGTGTTTGATGAACAGTCTGATAGTTCACAGATTACAGAATGCCTCCAGATGTGCATCGGAAACTACTACTGGTCTTCCAGGGAACGATCAAAGCGTAGACTGTAAGAGACATTACTCCCATGGAGGAAAGTGCGCATGGTGACTGTTGTATTCAATCCCGATGCAATTTCTGTGTTTCATCAACACTCGGATCGTCCAAAGTTTACAGAATGCCTCCAGATGTGCATTGGATACTACTTCTGGTCTTCCAGGGAACGATCAAACCGTAGGCAGTATGAGACCCTACTCCCATGGAGGAAAGTGCGCATGGTGACTGTTTTGTTCAATCCCTATGCAAGTTCTGTGTTTCATCAACTCTCTGATACTCCACAGATTACAGAATGCCTCCAGATGACCATCGGAAACTACTACTGGTCATCCAGGGAACGATCAAAGAGTAGACTGTTTGAGACATTACTCCCATGGAGGAAGGTGCCCATGGAGACTGTTGAATTCAATCCCGATGCAATTTCTGTGTTTTATCAACAGTCTGTCAATCCACAGATTACAAAATGCCTCCAGATGTTCACCGGAAAATACTACTGGTCTTCTAGGGAGATATCAAAGCGTAGACTGTTAGAGACATTACTCCCTTGGAGGAAAGTGCACATGGTGACTGTTCTATTCAATCCCAATGCAATTTCTGTGATTCACAACAGTTTGATAGTCCACGAATTACAGAATGCCTCCAGATGTGCATCGGAAACTACGACTGCACTTCAAGGAAACGATCAAAGCGTAGACTGTTTGAGACATTACCCTTATGGAGGAAAGTGCGCATGGTGACTGTTGTATTTAATCCCGATACAATTTCTGTGTTTCATCAACACTCTGATAGTCCACAGATTACAGAATGCCTCCAGATGTGCATCGGAAACTATTACTGGTCTTCAAGGGAACGATCAAAGCGTAGACCGTTTGAGTCATTGCTTCCATGGAGGAAAGTGCACACGGTGACTGTTGTATTCAATCCCGATGCAATTTCTGTGTTTCATCAGCACTCTGATAGTCCACAGGTTACAGAATGCCTCCAGATGTGCATCGGAAACTAACACTGGTCTTCCAGGGAACGATCAAATCGTAGACTGTTTGAGAGATTACTAACATGGAAGAAAGTGCGCATGGTGACTGTCGTATTCAATCCCGATGCAATTTCTGTGTTTCATCAACACTCAGATACTCCACAGATTACAGAATGACTCCAGATGTGCATCGGAAACTACTACTGGTCTTCAAGGGAACGATCAAAGCGTAGACTGTTTGAAACATTTCTCCCATGGAGGAAAGTGCGTATGGTGACCGTTGTAGTCAATCCCGATGCAATTTCTGTGTTTCATCAACACTCTGGTAGTCCACAGATTACAGAATGCCTCCAGATGTGCATCGGAAACTATCACTGGTCTTCCAGGGAACGATCAAATCGTAGACTGTTTGAGACATTACTCCCATAGAGGAAAGTGCGCTATGTGACTGTTGTATTCAATCCCCATGCAATTTCTGTGTTTCATCAACAGTCTGGTAGTCCACGAATTACAGAATGCCTCCAGATGTGCATCGGAAACTACTACTGCTCTTCCAGGCAACGATCAAACGTAGACTGTTAGAGACATTACTCCCATGGAGGAAAGTGCGCATGGTGACTGTTGTATTCAATCCCGATGCAATTTCTGTGTTTCATCAACACTCTGATAGTCCACAGATTACAGAATTACTCCAGATGTGCATCGGAAACTAACACTGGTCTTCCAGGGAACGATCAAAGCGTAGACTGTTTGAGACATTACTAACATGGAGGAAAATGCGGATGGCGACTGTTGTATTCAATCCCGATGCAATTTCTGTGTTTCATCAACACAGTTATAGTCCACAGATTACAGAATGCCTCCAGATGTATATCGGAAAGTACTTCTGGTCTTCCAGGGAACGATCAAAGCGTAGGCTGTTTGAGACACTACTCCCATGGAGGAAAGTGCGCATGGTTACTGTTGTATTCAATCCCGATGCAATTTCTGTGTTTCATCTACAGTCTGATAGTCCAGGGATTACAGAATGCCTCCAGATGTGCATCGGAAACTACTACTGGACTTCCAGGGATCGATCAAAGCGTAGACTGTTTGAGACATTACTCTTATTGAGGAAAGTGCGTATGGTGACTGTTGTATTCAATCCCGATGCAGTTTTAGTGTTTCATCAACACTTTGAAGGTCCACAGATTACAGAATGCCTCCACATGTGCATCGGAAACTACTACTGGTCTTCCAGGGAACGATCAAAGCGTAGACTGTTTGAGACATTACTCCCATAAACGAAAGTGCGCATGGTGACTGTTGTATTCAATCCCGATGCAATTTCTGTGTTTCATCAATAGTCTGATAGTCCACAGATTACAGAATGCCTCCAGATGTGCATCGGAAACTACTACTGGTCTTCCATGGAACGATCAAATCGTAGACGGTTAGAGACATTACTCCCATGGAGGAAAGTGCGCACGGTGACTGTTGTATTCAATCCCGATGCAATTTCTGTGTTTCATCAACACTCGGATCGTCCACAGATTACAGAATGCCTCCAGATGTGCATCGGAAACTAACACTGGTCTTCCAGGGAACGATCAAAGCGTAGACTGTTTGAGATTTACTAACATGGAGGAAAGTGCGGATGGTGACTGTTGTATTCAATCCCGATGCAATTTCTGTGTTTCATCAACACTGTGATAGTCCACAGATTACAGAATGCCTCCAGATGTGCATCGGAAACTAACACTGGACTTCCAGGGAACGATCAAAGCGTAGACTGTTTGAGACTTACTAACATGGAGGAAAGTGCGGATGGTGACTGTTGTATTCAATCCCGATGCAAGTTCTGTGTTTCATCAACTCTATGATACTCCACAGATTACAGAATGCCTCCAGATGTCCATCGGAAACTACTACTGGTCTTCCAGGGAACGATAAAAGCGTAGACTGTTTGAGATATTATTCCCATGGAGGAAAGTGCGCACGGTGACGGTTGTAATCAATCCCGATGCAATTTCTGTGTTTCATCAACACTTTGAAGGTCCACAGATTACAGAATGCCTCCAGATGTGCATCGGAAACTACTACTGGTCTTCAAGGGAACGATCAAAGCGTAGACTGTTTGAGACATTACTCCCATGGAGGAAAGTGCGTATGGTGACCGTTGTATTCAATCCCTATGTAATTTCTGTGTTTCATCAACACTCAGATAGTCCATAGACTACTGTATGCCTCCAGATGTGCATCGGAAACTACTACTGGTCTACCAGGGAACGATCAAATCGTAGACCGTTTGAGTCATTGCTTCCATGGAGGAAAGTGCACACGGTGACTGTTGTATTCAATCCCGATGCAATTTCTGTGTTTCATCAACACTCTGATAGTCCACAGATTACAGAATGACTCCAGATGTGCATCGGAAACTACTACTGGTCTTCAAGCGAACGATCAAAGCGTAGACTGTTTGAGACATTACTCCCATGGAGGAAAGTGCGTATGGTGACCGTTGTAGTCATTCCCGATGCAATTTCTGTGTTTCATCAACACTCTGATAGTCCACAGATTACAGAATGCCTCCAGATTTGCATCGGAAACTAACACTGGTGATCCAGGGAACGATCAAATCGTAGACTGTTTGAGACATTACTAACATGGAGGAAAGTGCGCACTGTGACTGTTGTATTCAATCCCGATGCAATTTCTGTGTTTCATCAACACTCTGATAGTCCACAGATTACAAAATGCCTCCAGATGTGCATCGGGAACTACTTCTGGTCTTCCAGGGAACGATCAAACCGTAGGCCATTTGAGACCCTACTCACATGGAGGAAAGTGCGCATGGTGACTGTTGTATTCAATCCCTACACAAGTTCTGTGTTTCATCAACTCTCTGATACTCCACAGATTACAGAATGCCTCCAGATGTGCATCGGTAACTATTACTGGTCTTCCAGGGAACGATCAAAGCGTAGACTGTTTGAGAATTACTAACATGTAGGGAAGTGCGCATGGTGACTGTTGTATTCAATCCCGATGCAATTTGTGTGTTTCATCAACACTCAGATACTCCACAGATTACAGAATGCCTCCAGATGTGCATCGGAAACTACTACTGGTCTTTCAGGGAACGATCAAAGTGTAGACTGTTTGAGACATTGCTCCCATGGAGGTAAATGCGGATGTTGTATGTTGTATTCAATCCCGAGGCAATTTTAGTGTTTCATCAACACTTTGAAGGTCCACAGATTACAGAATGCCTCCACATGTGCATCGGAAACTACTACTGGTCTTCCAGGGAACGATCAACTCGTAGACTGTTTGAGAATTACTTACATGGAGGAAAGTGCGCATGGTGAGTGTTGTATTCAATCCCGAGGCAATTTCTGTGTTTCATCAACAGTCTGATAGTCCACAGATTACAGAATGCCTCCAGATGTGCATCGGAAACTACTACTGGTCTTCCAGGGAACGATCAAAGCGTAGACTGTTAGACACATTACTCCCACGGAGGAAAGTGCGCATGGTGACTGTTGTATTCAATCCCGATGCAATTTCTGTGTTTCATCAACACTCTGATAGTCCACAGATTACAGAATTCCTCCATATGTGCATCGGAAACTGTTACTGGTCTTCCAGGGAACGATCAAAGCGTAGACTGTTTGAGACATTACTCCCATAAAGGAAAGTGCGCATTGTGAGTGTTGTATTCAATCCCGATGCAATTTCTGTGTTTGATTAACAGTCTGATAGTCCACAGATTACAGAATGCCTCCAGATGTGCATCGGAAACTACTACTGGTCTTCCTGGGAACGATCAACGCGTAGACTGTTAGAGACATTACTCCCATGGAGGAAAGTGCGCATGGTGACTGTTGTATTCAATCCCGATGCAATTTCTGTGTTTCATCAACACTCGGATCGTCCAAAGATTACAGAATGCCTCCAGATGTGCATCGGAAACTATTACTGGTCTTCAAGGGAACGATCAAAGCGTAGACCGTTTGAGTCATTACTCCCATGGAGGAAAGTGCGTATGGTGACCGTTGTATTCAATCCCGATGCAATTTCTGTGTTTCATCAACACTCTGATAGTCCGCAGATTACAGAATGACTCCAGATGTGCTTCGCATACTACTACTGGTGATCCAGGGAACGATCAAAGAGTAGACTGTTTGAGACATTACTCCCATAAAGGAAAGTGCGCATGGTGACTGTTGTATTCAATCCCGATGCAATTTCTGTGTTTGATCAACACTCTGATAGTCCACAGATTACAGAATGCCTCCAGATGTGCATCGGAAACTACTACTGGTCTTCAAGGGAACGATCAAAGCGTAGACTGTTTGAGACATTACTCCCATGGAGGTAAGTGCGTATGGCGACCGTTGTATTCAATCCCGATGCAATTTCTGTGTTTCATCAACACTCAGATAGTCCACAGACTACTGAATGCCTCCAGATGTGCATAGGAAACTACTACTGGTCTTCCAGGGAACGATCAAAGTGTTAACTGTTTGAGACATTACTCCCATGGAAGAAAATGCGCATGTTGTATGTTGTATTCAATCCAAAGGCAATTTCTGTGTTTCATCAACACTTTAAAGGTCTAAAGATTACAGAATGCCTCCAGATGTGCATCGCAAACTACTACTGGTCTTCCAGGGAACGATCAAAGCGTAGACTGTTTGAGAATTGCTTACATGGAGTAAAGTGCGCATGGTGACTGTTGTATTCAATCCCGATGCAATTTCCGTGTTTCATTAACACTCAGATACTCCACAGATTACAGAATGCCACCAGATGTGCATCGGAAACTACTACTGGACTTCCAGGGAACGATCAAAGCGTAGACTGTTTGAGACATTACTCTTATGGAGGAAAGTGCGCATGGTGACTGTTGTATTCAATCCCGATGCAATTTCAGTGTCTCAGCAACACTTTGAAGGTCCACAGATTATAGAATGCCTCCAGATGTGCTTCGGAAACTAACACTGGTCTTCCAGGGAACGATCAAAGCGTAGACTGTTTGAGAATAACTAACATGGAGGAAAGTGTGCATGGTGACTGTCGTATTCAATCCCGATGCAATTTCTGTGTTTCATCAACACTCAGATACTCCACAGATTACAGAATGCCTCCAGATGTGCATCGGAAACTACTACTGGTCTTCCAGGGAACGATCAAAGCGTAGACAGTTTGAGACATTACTCCCATGGAGGAAAGTGCGCATGGTGTCGGTTGTTTTCAGTCCCGAGGTAATTTCTGTGTTTCTTCAACACTTTGAAGGTCCACAGATTACAGAATGCCTGCAGATGTGCATCGGAAACTACTACTGGTCTTCCAGGGAACGATCAAAGCGTAGACTGTTTTAGAATTACTCCCATGGAGGAAAGTGCGCATGGTGTCTGTTGTATTCAATGCCGATGCAATTTCTGTGTTTCATCAACACTCTGATACTTCACAGATTACAGAATGCCTCCAGATGTTCATCGGAAACTACTACTTGTCTTCCAGGAACGATCAAATCGTAGACTGTTTGAGACATTACTCCCATGGGGGAAGGTGCGCATGGTGACTGTTGTATTGAGTCCCAATTCAATTTCTGTGTTTCCTCAACACTCTGATACTCCACAGATTACAGAATGCCTAAAGATGTGCATCGGAAACTACTACTGGTCTTCCAGAGAACGATCAAAGCGTAGACTGTTTGAGACATTACTCCCATGGAGGAAAGTGCGCATGGTGACTGTTGTATTAAGTCCTAATTCAATTTCTGTGTTTCCTCAACACTCTGATACTCCACAGATTACAGAATGCCTCCAGATGTGCATCGGAATCAACTACTTGTCTTACAGGGAACGATCAAGTCATAGACCCTTTGAGACATTACTCCCATGGAGGTAAGTGCGCATGGTGACTGTTGTATTCAATCCCGATGAAATTTTAGTGTTTCATCAACACTCTGATAGTCCACAGATTACAGAATGTCTCCAGATGTGCATCGGAAACTACTATTGGTCTTCCAGGGAACGATCAAAGCGTAGACTGTTAGATACATTACTCCCATGGAGGAAAGTGCGCATGGTGACTGTTGTATTCAATCCCGATGCATTTTCTGTGTTTCATCAACACTCTGATAGTCCAAAGATTAAGGAATGCCTCCAGATTTGCATCATAATCTACTACTGGTATTCCAGGGAACAATCAAAGTGTAGACTGTTTCAGACATTACTCCCATGGGGGAAGGTGCGCATGGTGACTGTTGTATTGAGTCCCAATTCAATTTCTGTGTTTCCTCAACACTCTGATAGTCCACAGATTACAGAATGTCTCCAGATGTGCATCGGAAACTACTATTGGTCTTCCAGGGAACGATCAAAGCGTAGACTGTTAGAGACATTACTCCCATGGGGGAAGGTGCGCATGGTGACTGTTGTATTGAGTCCCAATTCAATTTCAGTGTTTCCTCAACACTCTGATACTCCACAGATTACAGAATGCCTCCAGATGTGCATCGGAAACTACTATTGGTCTTCCAGGGAACGATCAAAGCGTAGACTGTTTGAGACATTACTCCCATGGAGGAAAGTGCGCATGGTGACTGTTGCATTGAATCCCGATGAAATTTCTGTCTTTCATCAACAGTCTGATAGTCCACGAATTACAGAATGCCTAAAGATGTGCATCGGAAACTAACACTGGTATTCCAGGGAACGATCAAATCGTAGACTGTTTGAGACATTCCTTCCATGGAGGAAAGTGCACATGGTGACTATTGTAATCAATCCCGATGCAATTTCTGTGTTTCATCAACACTCAGATAGTCCACAGACTACAGAATGCCTCCAGATGTGCATCGGAATCGATTACTGGTCTTACAGGGAACGATCAAATCATAGACTCTTTGAGACATTACTCCCATGGAGGAAAGTGCGCATGGTGTATGTTGTATTCAATGCCGAGACAATTTCTGTGTTCCATCAACACTTTGAAGGTCCACAGATTACAGAATGCCTCCAGATGTGCATGGGAAACTACTACTGGTCTTCCAGGGAACGATCAAAGCGTAGACTGTTTGAGACATTACTCCCATGGAGGAAAGTGCGCATGGTGACTGTTGTATTCAATCCCGATGCAATTTCAGTGTTTCATCAACAGTCTGATAGTCCACGGATTACAGAATGCCTCCAGATGTGCATAGGAAACTACTACTGGGCTTCGAGGGAACGATCAAAGCGTAGACTGTTTGAGACATTACACTTATAGAGGAAAGTGCGCATGGTGACTGTTGTATTCAATCCCGATGCAATTTTAGTGTTTCATCAACACTCTGATAGTCCACAGATTACAGAATGACTCCAGATGTGCATCGGAAACTACTACTGGTCTTCCAGGGAACGATCAAAGCGTAGACTGTTAGAGACATTACTCCCATGGAGGAAAGTGCGCACGGTGACGGTTGTAATCAATCCCGATGCAATTTCTGTGTTTCACAACAGTCTGACAGTCCACGAATTACAGAATGCCTCCAGATGTGCATCGGAAACTACGACTGGACTTCCAGGGAACGATCAAAGCGTAGACTGTTTGAGACATTACTCTTATGGAGGAAAGTGAGCATGGTTACTGTTGTATTTAATCCCGAGGCAATTTCTGTGTTTCATCAACACTTTGAAGGTCCACAGATTACAGAATGCCTCCAGATGTGCATGGGAAACTACTACTGGTCTTCCAGGGAACGATCAAAGCGTAGACTGTTTGAGACATTACTCCCATTGAGGAAAGTGCGCATGGTGACTGTTGTATTCAATCCCGATGCAATTTCTGTGTTTCATCAACAGTCTGATAGTCCACGGATTACAGAATGCCTCCAGATGTGCATGGGAAACTACTACTGGTCTTCCAGGGAACGATCAAAGCGTAGACTGTTTGAGACATTACTCCCATGGAGGAAAGTGCGCATGGTGACTGTTGTATTCAATCCCGATGCAATTTCTGTGTTTCATCAACAGTCTGATAGTCCACATATTACAGAATGCCTCCAGATGTGCATTGGAAACTACTTCTGGTCTTCCAGGGAACGATCAAACCGTAGGCAGTATGAGACCCTACTCCCATGGAGGAAAGTGCGCATGGTGACTGTTGTATTCTATCCCTATGCAAGTTCTGTGGTTCATCAACTCTCTGATACTCCACAGACTACAGAATGCCTCCAGATGTCCATCGGAAACTACTACTGGTCTTCCTGGGAACGATCAAAGCGTAGACTGTTTGAGACATTATTCCCATGGAGGAAAGTGCGCACGGTGACGGTTGTAATCAATCCCGATGCAATTTCAGTGTTTCACAACAGTCTGATAGTCCACGAATTACAGTATGCCTCCAGATGTGCATCGGAAACTACGACTGGACTTCCAGGGAACGATCAAAGTGTTAACTGTTTGAGACATTACTCCCATGGAAGAAAATGCGCATGTTGTATGTTGTATTCAATCCAAAGGCAATTTCTGTGTTTCATCAACACTTTAAAGGTCTAAAGATTACAGAATGCCTCCAGATGTGCATCGCAAACTACTACTGGTCTTCCAGGGAACGATCAAAGCGTAGACTGTTTGAGAATTGCTTACATGGAGTAAAGTGCGCATGGTGACTGTTGTATTCAATCCCGATGCAATTTCCGTGTTTCATTAACACTCAGATACTCCACAGATTACAGAATGCCACCAGATGTGCATCGGAAACTACTACTGGACTTCCAGGGAACGATCAAAGCGTAGACTGTTTGAGACATTACTCTTATGGAGGAAAGTGCGCATGGTGACTGTTGTATTCAATCCCGATGCAATTTCAGTGTCTCAGCAACACTTTGAAGGTCCACAGATTACAGAATGCCTCCAGATGTGCTTCGGAAACTAACACTGGTCTTCCAGGGAACGATCAAAGCGTAGACTGTTTGAGAATAACTAACATGGAGGAAAGTGTGCATGGTGACTGTCGTATTCAATCCCGATGCAATTTCTGTGTTTCATCAACACTCAGATACTCCACAGATTACAGAATGCCTCCAGATGTGCATCGGAAACTACTACTGGTCTTCCAGGGAACGATCAAAGCGTAGACAGTTTGAGACATTACTCCCATGGAGGAAAGTGCGCATGGTGTCGGTTGTTTTCAGTCCCGAGGTAATTTCTGTGTTTCTTCAACACTTTGAAGGACCAAAGATTACAGAATGCCTGCAGATGTGCATCGGAAACTACTACTGGTCTTCCAGGGAACGATCAAAGCGTAGACTGTTTTAGAATTACTCCCATGGAGGAAAGTGCGCTTGGTGTCTGTTGTATTCAATGCCGATGCAATTTCTGTGTTTCATCAACACTCTGATACTTCACAGATTACAGAATGCCTCCAGATGTTCATCGGAAACTACTACTTGTCTTCCAGGAACGATCAAATCGTAGACTGTTTGAGACATTACTCCCATGGGGGAAGGTGCGCATGGTGACTGTTGTATTGAGTCCCAATTCAATTTCTGTGTTTCCTCAACACTCTGATACTCCACAGATTACAGAATGCCTAAAGATGTGCATCGGAAACTACTACTGGTCTTCCAGAGAACGATCAAAGCGTAGACTGTTTGAGACATTACTCCCATGGAGGAAAGTGCGCATGGTGACTGTTGTATTAAGTCCCAATTCAATTTCTGTGTTTCCTCAACACTCTGATACTCCACAGATTACAGAATGCCTCCAGATGTGCATCGGAATCAACTACTTGTCTTACAGGGAACGATCAAGTCATAGACCCTTTGAGACATTACTCCCATGGAGGTAAGTGCGCATGGTGACTGTTGTATTCAATCCCGATGAAATTTTAGTGTTTCATCAACACTCTGATAATCCACAGATTACAGAATGTCTCCAGATGTGCATCGGAAACTACTATTGGTCTTCCAGGGAACGATCAAAACGTAGACTGTTAGATACATTACTCCCATGGAGGAAAGTGCGCATGGTGACTGTTGTATTCAATCCCGATGCATTTTCTGTGTTTCATCAACACTCTGATAGTCCAAAGATTAAGGAATGCCTCCAGATTTGCATCATAATCTACTACTGGTATTCCAGGGAACAATCAAAGTGTAGACTGTTTCAGACATTACTCCCATGGGGGAAGGTGCGCATGGTGACTGTTGTATTGAGTCCCAATTCAATTTCTGTGTTTCCTCAACACTCTGATAGTCCACAGATTACAGAATGTCTCCAGATGTGCATCGGAAACTACTATTGGTCTTCCAGGGAACGATCAAAGCGTAGACTGTTAGAGACATTACTCCCATGGAGGAAAGTGCGCACGGTGACGGTTGTATTCAATCCCGATGCAATTTCTGTGTTTCATAAACACTCTGATAGTCCACAGATTACAGATGGCATACAGATGTGCATCGGAAACTAACACTGGTGTTCCAGGGAACGATCAAAGCGTAGACTGTTTGAGACATTACTCCCATGGGGGAAGGTGCGCATGGTGACTGTTGTATTGAGTCCCAATTCAATTTCAGTGTTTCCTCAACACTCTGATACTCCACAGATTACAGAATGCCTCCAGATGTGCATCGGAAACTACTATTGGTCTTCCAGGGAACGATCAAAGCGTAGACTGTTTGAGACATTACTCCCATGGAGGAAAGTGCGCATGGTGACTGTTGCATTGAATCCCGATGAAATTTCTGTCTTTCATCAACAGTCTGATAGTCCACGAATTACAGAATGCCTAAAGATGTGCATCGGAAACTAACACTGGTATTCCAGGGAACGATCAAATCGTAGACTGTTTGAGACATTCCTTCCATGGAGGAAAGTGCACATGGTGACTATTGTAATCAATCCCGATGCAATTTCTGTGTTTCATCAACACTCAGATAGTCCACAGACTACAGAATGCCTCCAGATGTGCATCGGAATCGATTACTGGTCTTACAGGGAACGATCAAATCATAGACTCTTTGAGACATTACTCCCATGGAGGAAAGTGCGCATGGTGTATGTTGTATTCAATGCCGAGACAATTTCTGTGTTCCATCAACACTTTAAAGGTCTAAAGATTACAGAATGCCTCCAGATGTGCATCGCAAACTACTACTGGTCTTCCAGGGAACGATCAAAGCGTAGACTGTTTGAGAATTGCTTACATGGAGTAAAGTGCGCATGGTGACTGTTGTATTCAATCCCGATGCAATTTCCGTGTTTCATTAACACTCAGATACTCCACAGATTACAGAATGCCACCAGATGTGCATCGGAAACTACTACTGGACTTCCAGGGAACGATCAAAGCGTAGACTGTTTGAGACATTACTCTTATGGAGGAAAGTGCGCATGGTGACTGTTGTATTCAATCCCGATGCAATTTCAGTGTCTCAGCAACACTTTGAAGGTCCACAGATTACAGAATGCCTCCAGATGTGCTTCGGAAACTAACACTGGTCTTCCAGGGAACGATCAAAGCGTAGACTGTTTGAGAATAACTAACATGGAGGAAAGTGTGCATGGTGACTGTCGTATTCAATCCCGATGCAATTTCTGTGTTTCATCAACACTCAGATACTCCACAGATTACAGAATGCCTCCAGATGTGCATCGGAAACTACTACTGGTCTTCCAGGGAACGATCAAAGCGTAAACAGTTTGAGACATTACTCCCATGGAGGAAAGTGCGCATGGTGTCGGTTGTTTTCAGTCCCGAGGTAATTTCTGTGTTTCTTCAACACTTTGAAGGTCCACAGATTACAGAATGCCTGCAGATGTGCATCGGAAACTACTACTGGTCTTCCAGGGAACGATCAAAGCGTAGACTGTTTTAGAATTACTCCCATGGAGGAAAATGCGCATGGTGTCTGTTGTATTCAATGCCGATGCAATTTCTGTGTTTCATCAACACTCTGATACTTCACAGATTACAGAATGCCTCCAGATGTTCATCGGAAACTACTACTTGTCTTCCAGGAACGATCAAATCGTAGACTGTTTGAGACATTACTCCCATGGGGGAAGGTGCGCATGGTGACTGTTGTATTGAGTCCCAATTGAATTTCTGTGTTTCCTCAACACTCTGATACTCCACAGATTACAGAATGCCTAAAGATGTGCATCGGAAACTACTACTGGTCTTCCAGAGAACGATCAAAGCGTAGACTGTTTGAGACATTACTCCCATGGAGGAAAGTGCGCATGGTGACTGTTGTATTAAGTCCCAATTCAATTTCTGTGTTTCCTCAACACTCTGATACTCCACAGATTACAGAATGCCTCCAGATGTGCATCGGAATCAACTACTTGTCTTACAGGGAACGATCAAGTCATAGACCCTTTGAGACATTACTCCCATGGAGGTAAGTGCGCATGGTGACTGTTGTATTCAATCCCGATGAAATTTTAGTGTTTCATCAACACTCTGATAGTCCACAGATTACAGAATGTCTCCAGATGTGCATCGGAAACTACTATTGGTCTTCCAGAGAACGATCAAAACGTAGACTGTTAGATACATTACTCCCATGGAGGAAAGTGCGCATGGTGACTGTTGTATTCAATCCCGATGCATTTTCTGTGTTTCATCAACACTCTGATAGTCCAAAGATTAAGGAATGCCTCCAGATTTGCATCATAATCTACTACTGGTATTCCAGGGAACAATCAAAGTGTAGACTGTTTCAGACATTACTCCCATGGGGGAAGGTGCGCATGGTGACTGTTGTATTGAGTCCCAATTCAATTTCTGTGTTTCCTCAACACTCTGATAGTCCACAGATTACAGAATGTCTCCAGATGTGCATCGGAAACTACTATTGGTCTTCCAGGGAACGATCAAAGCGTAGACTGTTAGAGACATTACTCCCATGGAGGAAAGTGCGCTTGGTGACTGTTGTATTCAATCCCGATGCAATTTTAGTGTTTCATCAACACTCTGATAGTCCACAGATTACAGAATGTCTCCAGATGTGCATCGGAAACTACTATTGGTCTTCCAGGGAACGATCAAAGCGTAGACTGTTAGAGACATTACTCCCATGGAGGAAAGTGCGCTTGGTGACTGTTGTATTCAATCCCGATGCAATTTCTGTGTTTCATAAACACTCTGATAGTCCACAGATTACAGATGGCATACAGATGTGCATCGGAAACTAACACTGGTGTTCCAGGGAACGATCAAAGCGTAGACTGTTTGAGACATTACTCCCATGGGGGAAGGTGCGCATGGTGACTGTTGTATTGAGTCCCAATTCAATTTCAGTGTTTCCTCAACACTCTGATACTCCACAGATTACAGAATGCCTCCAGATATGCATCGGAAACTACTATTGGTCTTCCAGGGAACGATCAAAGCGTAGACTGTTTGAGACATTACTCCCATGGAGGAAAGTGCGCATGGTGACTGTTGCATTGAATCCCGATGAAATTTCTGTCTTTCATCAACAGTCTGATAGTCCACGAATTACAGAATGCCTAAAGATGTGCATCGGAAACTAACACTGGTATTCCAGGGAACGATCAAATCGTAGACTGTTTGAGACATTCCTTCCATGGAGGAAAGTGCACATGGTGACTATTGTAATCAATCCCGATGCAATTTCTGTGTTTCATCAACACTCAGATAGTCCACAGACTACAGAATGCCTCCAGATGTGCATCGGAATCGATTACTGGTCTTACAGGGAACGATCAAATCATAGACTCTTTGAGACATTACTCCCATGGAGGAAAGTGCGCATGGTGTATGTTGTATTCAATGCCGAGACAATTTCTGTGTTCCATCAACACTTTGAAGGTCCACAGATTACAGAATGCCTCCAGATGTGCATGGGAAACTACTACTGGTCTTCCAGGGAACGATCAAAGCGTAGACTGTTTGAGACATTACTCCCATGGAGGAAAGTGCGCATGGTGACTGTTGTATTCAATCCCGATGCAATTTCAGTGTTTCATCAACAGTCTGATAGTCCACGGATTACAGAATGCCTCCAGATGTGCATAGGAAACTACTACTGGGCTTCGAGGGAACGATCAAAGCGTAGACTGTTTGAGACATTACACTTATAGAGGAAAGTGCGCATGGTGACTGTTGTATTCAATCCCGATGCAATTTTAGTGTTTCATCAACACTCTGATAGTCCACAGATTACAGAATGACTCCAGATGTGCATCGGAAACTACTACTGGTCTTCCAGGGAACGATCAAAGCGTAGACAGTTAGAGACATTACTCCCATGGAGGAAAGTGCGCACGGTGACGGTTGTAATCAATCCCGATGCAATTTCTGTGTTTCACAACAGTCTGACAGTCCACGAATTACAGAATGCCTCCAGATGTGCATCGGAAACTACGACTGGACTTCCAGGGAACGATCAAAGCGTAGACTGTTTGAGACATTACTCTTATGGAGGAAAGTGAGCATGGTTACTGTTGTATTTAATCCCGAGGCAATTTCTGTGTTTCATCAACACTTTGAAGGTCCACAGATTACAGAATGCCTCCAGATGTGCATGGGAAACTACTACTGGTCTTCCAGGGAACGATCAAAGCGTAGACTGTTTGAGACATTACTCCCATGGAGGAAAGTGCGCATGGTGACTGTTGTATTCAATCCCGATGCAATTTCTGTGTTTCATCAACAGTCTGATAGTCCACGGATTACAGAATGCCTCCAGATGTGCATGGGAAACTACTACTGGTCTTCCAGGGAACGATCAAAGCGTAGACTGTTTGAGACATTACTCCCATGGAGGAAAGTGCGCATGGTGACTGTTGTATTCAATCCTGATGCAATTTCTGTGTTTCATCAACAGTCTGATAGTCCACATATTACAGAATGCCTCCAGATGTGCATTGGAAACTACTTCTGGTCTTCCAGGGAACGATCAAACCGTAGGCAGTATGAGACCCTACTCCCATGGAGGAAAGTGCGCATGGTGACTGTTGTATTCTATCCCTATGCAAGTTCTGTGGTTCATCAACTCTCTGATACTCCACAGACTACAGAATGCCTCCAGATGTCCATCGGAAACTACTACTGGTCTTCCTGGGAACGATCAAAGCGTAGACTGTTTGAGACATTATTCCCATGGAGGAAAGTGCGCACGGTGACGGTTGTAATCAATCCCGATGCAATTTCTGTGTTTCACAACAGTCTGATAGTCCACGAATTACAGTATGCCTCCAGATGTGCATCGGAAACTACGACTGGACTTCCAGGGAACGATCAAAGCGTAGACTGTTTGAGACATTACTCTTATGGAGGATAGTGAGCATGGTGACTGTTGTATTTAATCCCGAGGCAATTTCTGTGTTTCATCGACACATTGAAGGTCCACAGATTACAGAATGCCTCCAGATGTGCATCGGAAACAATTACTGGTCTTCAAGTGAACGATCAAAGCGTAGACCGTTTGAGTCATTGCTTCCATGGCGGAAAGTGCACACGGTGACTGTTGTATTCAATCCCGATGCAATTTCTGTGTTTCATCAACACTCTGATAGTCCACAGATTACAAAATGCCTCCAGATGTGCATCGGAATCTACTTCTGGTCTTCCAGGGAACTATCAAAGTGTAGACAGTTTGAGACATTACTTCCATGGAGGAAAGTGCGCATGGTGACTGTTGTATTCAATCCCGATGCAATTTCTGTGTTTCATCAACACTCTGATAGTCCAAAGATTACAGAATGCCTCCAGATGTGCATCATAAACTACTTCTGGTATTCCAGGGAACAATCAAAGTGTAGACTGTTTCAGACATTACTCCCATGGAGGAAAGTGCGCATGGTGACTGTTGTATTCAATCCCGATGCAATTTCTGTGTTTCATCAACTCTCTGATACTCCACAGATTACAGAATGCATCCAGATGTGCATCGGAAGCTACTGCTGGTCTTCCAGTAACGATCAAAGCGTAGACTGTTTGAGACATTACTCCCATGGAGGAAAGTGCGCACGGTGACTGTTGTATTGAATCGCGATGAAATTTCTGTGTTTCATCAACAGTCTGATAGTCCACAATTTACAGAATGCCAAAAGATGTGCATCGGAAACTAACACTGGTGTTCCAGGGAACGATCAAATCGTAGACTGTTTGAGACATTCCTTCCATGGAGGAAAGTGCACACGGTGACTATTGTAATCAATCCCGATGCAGTTTCTGTGTTTCATCAACACTCAGATAGTCCACAGACTACAGAGTGCCTCCAGATGTGCATCGGAATCGACTACTGGTCTTACAGGGAACGATCAAATCATAGACTCTTTGAGACATTACTCCCATGGAGGAAAGTGCGCATGGTGACTGTTGTATTCAATCCCAATGCAATTTCTGTGTTTCATCAACAGTCTGATAGTCCACGGATTACAGAATGCCTCCAGATATGCATAGGAAACTACTACTGGACTTCGAGGGAGCGATCAAAGCGTAGACTGTTTGAGACATTACACTTATAGAGGAAAGTGCGCATGGTGACTGTTGTATTCAATCCCGATGCAATTTTAGTGTTTCATCAACACTCTGATAGTATACGGATTACAGAATGCCTCCAGATGTGCATCGGAAACTACTACTGGTCTTCCAGGGAACGATCAAATCATAGACTCTTTGAGACATTACTCCCATGGAGGAAAGTGCGCATGGTGTATGTTGTATTCAATCCCGAGACAATTTCTGTGTTTCATCAACACTTTGAAGGTCCACAGATTACAGAATGCCTCCTGATGTGCATAGGAAACTTCTACTGGACTTCGAGGGAACGATCAAAGCGTAGACTGTTTGAGACATTACACTTATAGACGACATTGCGCATGGTCACTGTTGTATTCAATCCAGATGCAATTTCAGTGTTTCAGCAACACTTTGAATTTCCACAGATTACAGAATGCCTCCAGCTGTGCATCGGAAACTAACACTGGTCTTCCAGGCAACGATCAAAGCGTAGACTGTTTGAGACATTACTCCCATGGGGGAAGGTGCGCATGGTGACTGTTGTATTGAGTCCCAATTCAATTTCTGTGTTTCCTCAACACTCTGATACTCCACAGATTACAGAATGCCTCCAGATGTGCATCGGAAACAACTACTGGTCTTACAGGGAACGATCAAGTCATAGACTCTTTGAGACATTACTCCCATGGAGGACAGTGCGCATGGTGTATGTTGTATTCAATCCCGATGCAATTTTAGTGTTTCATCAACACTCTGATAGTCCACAGATTACAGAATGTCTCCAGATATGCATCGGAAACTACTATTGGTCTTCCAGGGAACGATCAAAGCGTAGACTGTTAGAGACATTACTCCCATGGAGGAAAGTGCGCATGGTGACTGTTGTACTCTATCCCGATGCATTTTCTGTGTTTCATCAACACTCTGATAGTCCAAAGATTACAGAATGCCTCCAGATGTGCATCATAAACTACTACTGGTATTCCAGGGAACAATCATAGTGTAGACTGTTTCGGACATTACTCCCATGGAGGAAAGTGCGCATGGTGACTGTTGTATTCAATCCCGATGCAACTACTATTGGTCTTCCAGGGAACGATCAAAGCGTAGACTGTTTGAGACATTACTCCCATGGAGGAAAGTGCGCATGGTGACTGTTGTATTCAATCCTGATGCAATTTCTGTGTTTCATCAACAGTCTGATAGTCCACGGATTACAGAATGCCTCCAGATGTGCATAGGAAACTATTACTGGTCTTCAAGTGAACGAGCAAAGCGTAGACCGTTTGAGTCATTGCTTCCATGGAGGAAAGTGCACACGGTGACTGTTGTATTCAATCCCGATGCAATATCTGTGTTTCATCAACACTCAGATAGTCCACTGACTACAGAATGCCTCCAGATGAGCATCGGAATCGACTACTGGTCTTACAGGGAACGATCAAATCATAGACTCTTTGAGACATTACTCCAATGGAGGAAAGTGCGCATGGTGTATGTTGTATTCAATCCCGAGACAATTTCTGTGTTTCATCAACACTTTGAAGGTCCACAGATTACAGAATGCCTCCAGATGTGCATGGGAAACTACTACTGGTCTTCCAGGGAACGATCAAAGCGTAGACTGTTTGAGACATTACTCCCATGGAGGAAAGTGCGCATGGTGACTGTTGTATTCAATCCTGATGCAATTTCTGTGTTTCATCAACAGTCTGATAGTCCACGGATTACAGAATGCCTCCAGATGTGCATAGGAAACTACTACTGGTCTTCGAGGGAGCGATCAAAGCGTAGACTGTTTGAGACATTACACTTATAGAGGAAAGTGCGCATGGTGACTGTTGTATTCAATCCCGATGCAATTTTAGTGTTTCATCAAAACTCTGAAAGTATACGGATTACAGAATGCCTCCAGATGTGCATCGGAAACTACGACTGGACTTCCAGGGAACGATCAAAGCGTAGACTGTTTGAGACATTACTCTTATGGAGGAAAGTGAGCATGGTGACTGTTGTATTTAATCCCGAGGCAATTTCTGTGTTTCATCGACACATTGAAGGTCCACAGATTACAGAATGCCTCCAGATGTGCATCGGAAACTATTACTGGTCTTCAAGTGAACGATCAAAGCGTAGACCGTTTGAGTCATTGCTTCCATGGAGGAAAGTGCACACGGTGACTGTTGTATTCAATCCCGATGCAATATCTGTGTTTCATCAACACTCTGATAGTCCACAGATTACAGAATGCCTCCTTATGTGCATCGGAATCTACTTCTGGTCTTCCAGGGAACTATCAAAGCGTAGACTGTTTGAGACATTACTTCCATGGAGGAAAGTGCGCATGGTGACTGTTGTATTCAATCCCGATGCAATTTCTGTGTTTCATCAACACTCTGATAGTCCAAAGATTACAGAATGCCTCCAGATGTGCATCATAAACTACTACTGGTATTCCAGGGAACAATCAAAGTGTAGACTGTTTCAGACATTACTCCCATGGAGGAAAGTGCGCATGGTGACTGTTGTATTCAATCCCGATGCAATTTCTGTGTTTCATCAACTCTCTGATACTCCACAGATTACAGAATGCATCCAGATGTGCATCGGAAGCTACTGCTGGTCTTCCAGGGAACGATCAAAGCGTAGACTGTTTGAGACATTACTCCCATGGAGGAAAGTGCGCAAGGTGACTGTTGTATTGAATCCCGATGAAATTTCTGTGTTTCATCAACAGTCTGATAGTCCACAAATTACAGAATGCCAAAAGATGTTCATCGGAAACTAACACTGGTGTTCCAGGGAACGATCAAATCGTAGACAGTTTGAGACATTCCTTCCATGGAGGAAAGTGCGCATGGTGACTGTTGTATTCAATCCCGATGCAATTTCTGTGTTTCATCAACAGTCTGATAGTATACGGATTACAGAATGCCTCCAGATGTGCATCGGAAACTACTACTGGTCTTCCAGGGAACGATCAAATCATAGACTCTTTGAGACATTACTAGCATGGAGCAAAGTGCGCATGGTGTATGTTGTGTTCAATCCCGAGACAATTTCTGTGTTTCATCAACACTTTGAAGGTCCACAGATTACAGAATGCCTCCAGATGTGCATAGGAAACTTCTACTGGACTTCGAGGGAACGATCAAAGCGTAGACTCTTTGAGACATTACACTTATAGACGAAATTGCGCATGGTCACTGTTGTATTCAATCCCGATGCAATTTCAGTGTTTCAGCATCACTTTGAATTTACACAGATTACAGAATGCCTCCAGCTGTGCATCGGAAACTAACACTGGTCTTCCAGGCAACGATCAAAGCGTAGACTGTTTGAGACATTACTCCCATGGGGGAAGGTGCGCATGGTGACTGTTGTATTGAGTCCCAATTCAATTTCTGTGTTTCCTCAACACTCTGATACTCCACAGATTACAGAATGCCTCCAGATGTGCATCGGAAACAACTACTGGTCTTACAGGGAACGATCAAGTCATAGACTCTTTGAGACATTACTCCCATGGAGGAAAGTGCGCATGGTGTATGTAGTATTCAATCCCGATGCAATTTTAGTGTTTCATCAACACTCTGATAGTCCACAGATTACAGAATGTCTCCAGATGTGCATCGGAAACTACTATTGGTCTTCCAGGGAACGATCAAAGCGTAGACTGTTAGAGACATTACTCCCATGGAGGAAAGTGCGCATGGTGACTGTTGTACTCTATCCCGATGCATTTACTGTGTTTCATCAACACTCTGATAGTCCAAAGATTACAGAATGCCTCCAGATGGGCATCATAAACTACTACTGGTATTCCAGGGAACAATCATAGTGTAGACTGTTTCAGACATTACTCCCATGGAGGAAAGTGCGCATGGTGACTGTTGTATTCAATCCCGATGCAACTACTATTGGTCTTCCAGGGAACGATCAAAGCGTAGACTGTTAGAGACATTACTCCCATGGAGGAAAGTGCGCATGGTGACTGTTGTATTCAATGCCGATGCATTTTCTGTGTTTCATCAACACTCTGATAGTCCAAAGATTACAGAATGCCTCCAGATGTGCATCATAATCTACTACTGGTATTCCAGGGAACAATCAAAGTGTAGACTGTTTCAGACATTACTCCCATGGAGGAAAGTGCGCATGGTGACTGTTGTATTCAATCCCGATGCAATATCTGTGTTTCATCATTACTCAGATAGTCCACAGACTACAGAATGCCTCCAGATGTGCATCGGAATCGACTACTGGTCTTACAGGGAACGATCAAATCATAGACTCTTTGAGACATTACTCCAATGGAGGAAGGTGCGCATGGTGAATGTTGTATTCAATCCCGAGACAATTTCTGTGTTTCATCAACACTTTGAAGGTCCACAGATTACAGAATGCCTCCAGATGTGCATGTGAAACTACTACTGGTCTTCCAGGGAACGATCAAAGCGTAGACTGTTTGAGACATTACTCCCATGGAGGAAAGTGCGCATGGTGACTGTTGTATTCAATCCTGATGCAATTTCTGTGTTTCATCAACAGTCTGATAGTCCACGGATTACAGAATGCCTCCAGATGTGCATAGGAAACTACTACTGGACTTCGAGGGAGCGATCAAAGCGTAGACTGTTTGAGACATTACACTTATAGAGGAAAGTGCGCATGGTGACTGTTGTATTCAATCCCGATGCAATTTTAGTGTTTCATCAACACTCTGATAGTCCACAGATTACAGAATGCCTCCAGATGTGCATCGGAACTATTACTGGTCTTCCAGGGAACGATCAAAGCGTAGACTGTTTGAGACATTACTCCCATAAAGGAAAGTGCGCATTGTGACTGTTGTTTTCAATCCCGATGCAATTTCTGTGTTTTATCAACAGTCTGATAGTCCACAGATTACAGAATGCCTCCAGATGTGCATCGGAAACTACTACTGGTCTTCCAGGGAACGATCAAAGCGTAGACTGTTAGAGACATTACTCCCATGGAGGAAAGTGCGCATGATGACTGTTGTATTCAATCCCAATGCAATTTCTGTGTTTCATCAACACTCTGATAGTCCACATATTACAGAATGCCTCCAGATGTGCATTGGAAACTACTTCTGGTCTTCCAGGGAACGATCAAACCGTAGGCAGTATGAGACCCTACTCCCATGGAGGAAAGTGCTCATGGTGACTGTTGTATTCAATCCCTATGCAAGTTCTGTGGTTCATCAACTCTCTGATACTCCACAGATTACAGAATGCCTCCAGTTGTCCATCGGAAACTACTACTGGTCTTCCTGGGAACGATCAAAGCGTAGACTGTTTGAGACATTATTCCCATGGAGGAAAGTGCGCACGGTGACGGTAGTAATCAATCCCGATGCAATTTCTGTGTTTCACAACAGTCTGATAGTCCACGAATTACAGAATGCCTCCAGATGTGCATCGGAAAATACGTCTGGACTTCCAGGGAACGATCAAAGCGTAGACTGTTTGAGACATTACTATTATGGAGGAAAGTGAGCATGGTGACTGTTGTATTTAATCCCGAGGCAATTTCTGTGTTTCATCAACACATTGAAGGTCCACAGATTACAGAATGCCTCCAGATGTGCATCGGAAACTATTACTGGTCTTCAAGTGAACGATCAAAGCATAGACCGTTTGAGTCATTGCTTCCATGGAGGAAAGTGCACACGGTGACTGTTGTATTCAATCCCGATGCAATTTCTGTGTTTCATCAACACTCTGATAGTCCACAGATTACAGAATGCCTCCAGATGTGCATCGGAATCTACTTCTGGTCTTCCAGGGAACTATCAAAGCGTAGACTGTTTGAGACATTACTTCCATGGAGGAAAGTGCGCATGGTGACTGTTGTATTCAATCCCGATGCAATTTCTGTGTTTCATCAACACTCTGATAGTCCAAAGATTACAGAATGCCTCCAGATGTGCATCATAAACTACTACTGGTATTCCAGGGAACAATCAAAGTGTAGACTGTTTCAGACATTACTCCCATGGAGGATAGTGCGAATGGTGACTGTTGTATTCAATCCCGATGCAATTTCTGTGTTTCATCAACTCTCTGATACTCCACAGATTACAGAATGCATCCAGATGTGCATCGGAAGCTACTGCTGGTCTTCCAGGGAACGATCAAAGCGTAGACTGTTTGAGACATTACTCCCATGGAGGAAAGTGCGCACGGTGACTGTTGTATTGAATCCCGATGAAATTTCTGTGTTTCATCAACAGTCTGATAGTCCACAAATTAAAGAATGCCAAAAGATGTGCATCGGAAACTAACACTGGTGTTCCAGGGAACGATCAAATCGTAGACTGTTTGAGACATTCCTTCCAATGAGGAAAGTGCACACGGTGACTATTGTAATCAATCCCGATGCAATTTCTGTGTTTCATCAACACTCAGATAGTCCACAGACTACAGAGTGCCTCCAGATGTGCATCGGAATCGACTACTGGTCTTCCAGGGAACGATCAAATCATAGACTCTTTGAGACATTACTAGCATGGAGCAAAGTGCGCATGGTGTATGTTGTGTTCAATCCCGAGACAATTTCTGTGTTTCATCAACACTTTGAAGGTCCACAGATTACAGAATGCCTCCAGATGTGCATAGGAAACTTCTACTGGACTTCGAGGGAACGATCAAAGCGTAGACTCTTTGAGACATTACACTTATAGACGAAATTGCGCATGGTCACTGTTGTATTCAATCCCGATGCAATTTCAGTGTTTCAGCATCACTTTGAATTTACACAGATTACAGAATGCCTCCAGCTGTGCATCGGAAACTAACACTGGTCTTCCAGGCAACGATCAAAGCGTAGACTGTTTGAGACATTACTCCCATGGGGGAAGGTGCGCATGGTGACTGTTGTATTGGGTCCCAATTCAATTTCTGTGTTTCCTCAACACTCTGATACTCCACAGATTACAGAATGCCTCCAGATGTGCATCGGAAACAACTACTGGTCTTACAGGGAACGATCAAGTCATAGACTCTTTGAGACATTACTCCCATGGAGGAAAGTGCGCATGGTGTATGTTGTATTTAATCCCGATGCAATTTTAGTGTTTCATCAACACTCTGATAGTCCACAGATTACAGAATGTCTCCAGATGTGCATCGGAAACTACTATTGGTCTTCCAGGGAACGATCAAAGCGTAGACTGTTAGAGACATTACTCCCATGGAGGAAAGTGCGCATGGTGACTGTTGTACTCTATCCCGATGCATTTACTGTGTTTCATCAACACTCTGATAGTCCAAAAATTACAGAATGCCTCCAGATGTGCATCATAAACTACTACTGGTATTCCAGGGAACAATCATAGTGTAGACTGTTTCAGACATTACTCCCATGGAGGAAAGTGCGCATGGTGACTGTTGTATTCAATCCCGATGCAACTACTATTGGTCTTCCAGGGAACGATCAAAGCGTAGACTGTTAGAGACATTACTCCCATGGAGGAAAGTGCGCATGGTGACTGTTGTATTCAATGCCGATGCATTTTCTGTGTTTCATCAACACTCTGATAGTCCAAAGATTACAGAATGCCTCCAGATGTGCATCATAATCTACTACTGGTATTCCAGGGAACAATCAAAGTGTAGACTGTTTCAGACATTACTCCCATGGAGGAAAGTGCGCATGGTGACTGTTGTATTCAATCCCGATGCAATATCTGTGTTTCATCATTACTCAGATAGTCCACAGACTACAGAATGCCTCCAAATGTGCATCGGAATCGACTACTGGTCTTACAGGGAACGATCAAATCATAGACTCTTTGAGACATTACTCCAATGGAGGAAGGTGCGCATGGTGTATGTTGTATTCAATCCCGAGACAATTTCTGTGTTTCATCAACACTTTGAAGGTCCACAGATTACAGAATGCCTCCAGATGTGCATGGGAAACTACTACTGGTCTTCCAGGGAACGATCAAAGCGTAGACTGTTTGAGACATTACTCCCATGGAGGAAAGTGCGCATGGTGACTGTTGTATTCAATCCTGATGCAATTTCTGTGTTTCATCAACAGTCTGATAGTCCACGGATTACAGAATGCCTCCAGATGTGCATAGGAAACTACTACTGGACTTCGAGGGAGCGATCAAAGCGTAGACTGTTTGAGACATTACACTTATAGAGGAAAGTGCGCATGGTGACTGTTGTATTCAATCCCGATGCAATTTTAGGGTTTCATCAACACTCTGATAGTCCACAGATTACAGAATGCCTCCAGATGTGCATCGGAACTATTACTGGTCTTCCAGGGAACGATCAAAGCGTAGACTGTTTGAGACATTACTCCCATAAAGGAAAGTGCGCATTGTGACTGTTGTTTTCAATCCCGATGCAATTTCTGTGTTTTATCAACAGTCTGATAGTCCACAGATTACAGAATGCATCCAGATGTGCATCGGAAACTACTACTGGTCTTCCAGGGAACGATCAAAGCGTAGACTGTTAGAGACATTACTCCCATGGAGGAAAGTGCGCATGATGACTGTTGTATTCAATCCCAATGCAATTTCTGTGTTTCATCAACACTCTGATAGTCCACATATTACAGAATGCCTCCAGATGTGCATTGGAAACTACTTCTGGTCTTCCAGGGAACGATCAAACCGTAGGCAGTATGAGACCCTACTCCCATGGAGGAAAGTGCTCATGGTGACTGTTGTATTCAATCCCTATGCAAGTTCTGTGGTTCATCAACTCTCTGATACTGCACAGATTACAGAATGCCTCCAGTTGTCCATCGGAAACTACTACTGGTCTTCCTGGGAACGATCAAAGCGTAGACTGTTTGAGACATTATTCCCATGGAGGAAAGTGCGCACGGTGACGGTAGTAATCAATCCCGATGCAATTTCTGTGTTTCACAACAGTCTGATAGTCCACGAATTACAGAATGCCTCCAGATGTGCATCGGAAAATACGTCTGGACTTCCAGGGAACGATCAAAGCGTAGACTGTTTGAGACATTACTATTATGGAGGAAAGTGAGCATGGTGACTGTTGTATTTAATCCCGAGGCAATTTCTGTGTTTCATCAACACATTGAAGGTCCACAGATTACAGAATGCCTCCAGATGTGCATCGGAAACTATTACTGGTCTTCAAGTGAACGATCAAAGCATAGACTGTTTGAGTCATTGCTTCCATGGAGGAAAGTGCACACGGTGACTGTTGTATTCAATCCCGATGCAATTTCTGTGTTTCATCAACACTCTGATAGTCCACAGATTACAGAATGCCTCCAGATGTGCATCGGAATCTACTTCTGGTCTTCCAGGGAACTATCAAAGCGTAGACTGTTTGAGACATTACTTGCATGGAGGAAAGTGCGCATGGTGACTGTTGTATTCAATCCCGATGCAATTTCTGTGTTTCATCAACACTCTGATAGTCCAAAGATTACAGAATGCCTCCAGATGTGCATCATAAACTACTACTGGTATTCCAGGGAACAATCAAAGTGTAGACTGTTTCAGACATTACTCCCATGGAGGATAGTGCGAATGGTGACTGTTGTATTCAATCCCGATGCAATTTCTGTGTTTCATCAACTCTCTGATACTCCACAGATTACAGAATGCATCCAGATGTGCATCGGAAGCTACTGCTGGTCTTCCAGGGAACGATCAAAGCGTAGACTGTTTGAGACATTACTCCCATGGAGGAAAGTGCGCACGGTGACTGTTGTATTGAATCCCGATGAAATTTCTGTGTTTCATCAACAGTCTGATAGTCCACAAATTACAGAATGCCAAAAGATGTGCAACGGAAACTAACACTGGTGTTCCAGGGAACGATCAAATCGTAGACTGTTTGAGACATTCCTTCCATGGAGGAAAGTGCACACGGTGACTATTGTAATCAATCCCGATGCAATTTCTGTGTTTCATCAACACTCAGATAGTCCACAGACTACAGAGTGCCTCCAGATGTGCATCGGAATCGACTACTGGTCTTACAGGGAACGATCAAATCATAGACTCTTTGAGACATTACTCCCATGGAGGAAAGTGCGCATGGTGACTGTTGTATTCAATCCCAATGCAATTTCTGTGTTTCATCAACAGTCTGATAGTCCACGGATTACAGAATGCCTCCAGATGTGCATAGGAAACTACTACTGGACTTCGAGGGAGCGATCAAAGCGTAGACTGTTTGAGACATTCCACTTATAGAGGAAAGTGCGCATGGTGACTGTTGTATTCAATCCCGGTGCAATTTTAGTGTTTCATCAACACTCTGATAGTATACGGATTACAGAATGCCTCCAGATGTGCATCGGAAACTACTACTGGTCTTCCAGGTAACGATCAAATCATAGACTCTTTGAGACATTACTCCCATGGAGGAAAGTGCGCATGGTGTATGTTGTATTCAATCCCGAGACAATTTCCGTGTTTCATCAACACTTTGAAGGTCCACAGATTACAGAATGCCTCCAGATGTGCATAGGAAACTTCTACTGGACTTCGAGGGAACGATCAAAGCGTAGACTGTTTGAGACATTACACTTATAGACGAAATTGCGCATGGTCACTGTTGTATTCAATGCCGATGCAATTTCAGTGTTTCAGCAACACTTTGAATTTCCACAGATTACAGAATGCCTCCAGCTGTGCATCGGAAACTAACACTGGACTTCCAGGCGACGATCAAAGCGTAGACTGTTTGAGACATTACTCCCATAGGGGAAGGTGCGCATGGTGACTGTTGTATTGAGTCCCAATTCAATTTCTGTGTTTCCTCAACACTCTGATACTCCACAGATTACAGAATGCCTCCAGATGTGCATCGGAAACAACTACTGGTCTTACAGGGAACGATCAAGTCATAGCCTCTTTGAGACATTACTCCCATGGAGGAAAGTGCGCATGGTGTATGTTGTATTCAATTCCGATGCAATTTTAGTGTTTCATCAACACTCTGATAGTCCACAGATTACAGAATGTCTCCAGATGTGCATCGGAAACTACTATTGGTCTTCCAGGGAACGATCAAAGCGTAGACTGTTAGAGACATTACTCCCATGGAGGAAAGTGCGCATGGTGACTGTTGTACTCTATCCCGATGCATTTTCTGTGTTTCATCAACACTCTGATAGTCCAAAGGTTACAGAATGCCTCCAGATGTGCATCATAAACTACTACTGGTATTCCAGGGAACAATCATAGTGTAGACTGTTTCAGACATTACTCCCATGGAGGAAAGTGCGCATGGTGACTGTTGTATTCAATCCCGATGCAACTACTATTGGTCTTCCAGGGAACGATCAAAGCGTAGACTGTTAGAGACATTACTCCCATGGAGGAAAGTGCGCATGGTGACTGTTGTATTCAATCCTGATGCATTTTCTGTGTTTCATCAACACTCTGATAGTCCTAAGATTACAGAATGCCTCCAGATGTGCATCATAATCTACTACTGGTATTCCAGGGAACAATCAAAGTGTAGACTGTTTCAGACATTACTCCCATGGAGGAAAGTGCGCATGGTGACTGTTGTATTCAATCCCGATGCAATTTCTGTGTTTCATCAACACTCAGATAGTCCACAGACTACAGAATGCCTCCAGATGTGCATCGGAATCGACTACTGGTCTTACAGGGAACGATCAAATCATAGACTCTTTGAGACATTACTCCAATGGAGGAATGTGCGCATGTTGTATGTTGTAATCAATCCCGAGACAATTTCTGTGTTTCATCAACACTTTGAAGGTCCACAGATTACAGAATGCCTCCAGATGTGCATGGGAAACTACTACTGGTCTTCCAGGGAACGATTTCAGCGTAGACTGTTTGAGACATTACTCCCATGGAGGAAAGTGCGCATGGTGACTGTTGTATTCAATCCTGATGCAATTTCTGTGTTTCATCAACAGTCTGATAGTCCACGGATTACAGAATGCCTCCAGATGTGCATAGGAAACTACTACTGGCCTTCGAGGGAGCGATCAAAGCGTAGACTGTTTGAGACATTACACTTATAGAGGAAAGTGCGCATGGTGACTGTTGTATTCAATCCCGATGCAATTTTAGTGTTTCATCAACACTCTGATAGTCCACAGATTACAGAATGCCTCCAGATGTGCATCGGAAACTATTACTGGTCTTCCAGGGAACGATCAAAGCGTAGACTGTTTGAGACATTACTCCCATAAAGGAAAGTGCGCATTGTGACTGCTGTTTTCAATCCCGATGCAATTTCTGTGTTTCATCAACAGTCTGATAGTCCACAGATTACAGAATGCCTCCAGATGTGCATCGGAAACTACTACTGGTCTTCCAGGGAACGATCAAAGCGTAGACTGTTAGAGACATTACTCCCATGGAGGAAAGTGCGCATGGTGACTGTTGTATTCAATCCCAATGCAATTTCTGTGTTTCATCAACACTCGGATCGTCCGCAGATTACAGAATGCCTCCAGATGTGCATCGGAAACTAACACTGGTCTTCCAGGGAACGATCAAAGCATAGACTGTTTGAGACATTACTAACATGGAGGAAAGTGCGGATGGTGACTGTTGTATTTAATCCCGATGCAATTTCTGTGTTTCATCAACACTCTGATAGTCCACATATTACAGAATGCCTCCAGATGTGCATTGGAAACTACTTCTGGTCTTCCAGGGAACGATCAAACCGTAGGCAGTATGAGACCCTACTCCCATGGAGGAAAGTGCTCATGGTGACTGTTGTATTCAATCCCTATGCAAGTTCTGTAGTTCATCAACTCTCTGATACTCCACAGATTACAGAATGCCTCCAGATGTCCATCGGAAACTACTACTGGTCTTCCTGGGAACGATCAAAGCGTAGACTGTTTGAGACATTATTCCCATGGAGGAAAGTGCGCACGGTGACGGTTGTAATCAATCCCGATGCAATTTCTGTGTTTCACAACAGTCTGATAGTCCACGAATTACAGAATGCCTCCAGATGTGCATCGGAAAATACGACTGGACTTCCAGGGAACGATCAAAGCGTAGACTGTTTGAGACATTACTATTATGGAGGAAAGTGAGCATGGTGACTGTTGTATTTAATCCCGAGGCAATTTCTGTGTTTCATCAACACATTGAAGGTCCACAGATTACAGAATGCCTCCAGATGTGCATCGGAAACTATTACTGGTCTTCAAGTGAACGATCAAAGCGTAGACCGTTTGAGTCATTGCTTCCATGGAGGAAAGTGCACACAGTGACTGTTGTATTCAATCCCGATGCAATTTCTGTGTTTCATCAACACTCTGATAGTCCACAGATTACAGAATGCCTCCAGATGTGCATCGGAATCTACTTCTGGTCTTCCAGGGAACTATCAAAGCGTAGACTGTTTGAGACATTACTTCCATGGAGGAAAGTGCGCATGGTGACTGTTGTATTCAATCCCGATGCAATTTCTGTGTTTCATCAACACTCTGATAGTCCAAAGATTACAGAATGCCTCCAGATGTGCATCATAAACTACTACTGGTATTCCAGGGAACAATCAAAGTGTAGACTGTTTCAGACATTACTCCCATGGAGGAAAGTGCGCATTGTGACTGTTGTATTCAATCCCGATGCAATTTCTGTGTTTCATCAACTCTCTGATACGCCACAGATTACAGAATGCATCCAGATGTGCATCGGAAGCTACTACTGGTCTTCCATGGAACGATCAAAGCGTAGACTGTTTGAGACATTACTCCCATGGAGGAAAGTGCGCACGGTGACTGTTGTATTGAATCCCGATGAAATTTCTGTGTTTCATCAACAGTCTGATAGTCCACAAATTACAGAATGCCAAAAGATGTGCATCGGAAACTAACACTGGTGTTCCAGGGAACGATCAAATCGTAGACTGTTTGAGACATTCCTTCCATGGAGGAAAGTGCACACGGTGACTATTGTAATCAATCCCGATACAATTTCTGTGTTTCATCAACACTCAGATAGTCCACAGACTACAGAATGCCTCCAGATGTGCATCGGAATCGACTACTGGTCTTACAGGGAACGATCAAATCATAGACTCTTTGAGACATTACTCCCATGGTGGAAAGTGCGCATGGTGATTGTTGTATTCAATCCCGATGCAATTTCTGTGTTTCATCAACAGTCTGATACTCCACGGATTACAGAATGCCTCCAGATGTGCATAGGAAACTACTACTGGACTTCGAGGGAGCGATCAAAGCGTAGACTGTTTGAGACATTACACTTATAGAGGAAAGTGCGCATGGTGACTGTTGTATTCAATCCCGATGCAATTTTAGTGTTTCATCAACACTCTGATAGTATACGGATTACAGAATGCCTCCAGATGTGCATCGGAAACTACTAATGGACTTCCAGGGAACGATCAAATCATAGACTCTTTGAGACATTGCTCCCATGGAGGAAAGTGCGCATGGTGTATGTTGTATTCAATCCCGAGACAATTTCTGTGTTTCAATAACACTTTGAAGGTCCACAGATTACAGAATGCCTCCAGATGTGCATAGGAAACTACTACTGGACTTCGAGGGAACGATCAAAGCGTAGACTGTTTGAGACATTACACTTATAGACGAAATTGCGCATGGTCACTGTTGTATTCAATCCGGATGCAATTTTAGTGTTTCATCAACACTCTGATAGTCCACAGATTACAGAATGCCTCCAGATGTGCATCGGAAACTATTACTGGTCTTCCAGGGAACGATCAAACGTAGACAGTTTGAGACATTACTCCCATAAAGGAAAGTGCGAATTGTGACTGTTGTATTCAATGCCGATGCAATTTCTGTGTTTCATCAACAGTCTGACAGTCCACAGATTACAGAATGCCTCCAGATGTGCATCGGAAACTATTACTGGTCTTCCAGGGAACGATCAAAGCGTAGACTGTTTGAGACATTACTCCCATAAAGGAAAGTGCGCATTGTGACTGTTGTTTTCAATCCCGATGCAATTTCTGTGTTTCATCAACAGTCTGATAGTCCACAGATTACAGAATGCCTCCAGATGTGCATCGGAAACTACTACTGGTCTTCCAGGGAACGATCAAAGCGTAGACTGTTAGAGACATTACTCCCATGGAGGATGGTGCGCATGGTGACTGTTGTATTCAATCCCAATGCAATTTCTGTGTTTCATCAACACTCGGATCGTCCACAGATTACAGAATGCCTCCAGATGTGCATCGGAAACTAACACTGGTCTTCCAGGGAACGATCAAAGCATAGACTGTTTGAGACATTACTAACATGGAAGAAAGTGCGGATGGTGACTGTTGTATTCAATCCCGCTGCAATTTCTGTGTTTCATCAACACTCTGATAATCCACATATTACAGAATGCCTCCAGGTGTGCATTGGAAACTATTTCTTGTCCTCCAGGGAACGATCAAACCGTAGGCAGTATGAGACCCTACTCCTATGGAGGACTGTGCGCATGGTGACTGTTGTATTCAATCTCTATGCAAGTTCTGTGGTTCATCAACTCTCTGATACTCCACAGATTACAGAATGCCTCCAGATGTCCATCGGAAACTACTACTGGTCTTCCTGGGAACGATCAAAGCGTAGACTGTTTGAGACATTATTCCCATGGAGGAAAGTGCGTATGGTGACCGTTGTATTCAATCCCGATGCAATTTCTGTGTTTCATCAACACTCAGATAGTCCGCAGATTACAGAATGACTCCAGGTGTGCATCGGAAACTACTACAGGTCTTCCAGGGAACGATCAAAGCGTAGACTGTTTGAGAGATTACTCCCATAAAGGAAAGTGCGCATGGTGACTGTTGTATTCAATCCCGCTGCAATTTCTGTGTTTCATCAACAGTCTGATAGTCCACAGATTACAGAATGCCTCCAGATGTGCATCATAAACTACTACTGGTATTCCAGGGAACAATCAAAGTGTAAACTATTTGAGACATTACTCCCATGGAGGAAAGTGCGCATGGTGACTGTTGTATTCAATCCCGATGAAATTTCTGTGTTTCACAACAGTCTGATAGTCCACGAATTACAGAATGCCTCCAGATGTGCATCGGAAACTACGACTGGACTTCCAGGGAACGATCAAAGCGTAGACTGTTTGAGACATTACTCTTATGGAGGAAAGTGCGCATGGTGACTGTTGTATTTAATCCCGAGGCAATTTCTGTGTTTCATCAACACATTGAAGGTCCACAGATTACAGAATGCCTCCAGAGGTGCATCGGAAACTATTACTGGTCTTCAAGTGAACGATCAAAGCATAGACCGTTTGAGTCATTGCTTCCATGGAGGAAAGTGCACACGGTGACTGTTGTATTCAATCCCGATGCAATTTCTGTGTTTCATCAACACTCTGATAGTCCACAGATTACAGAATGACTCCAGATGTTCATCGGAAACTACTACTGGTCTTTAAGGGAACGATCAAAGCCTAGACTGTTTGAGACATTACTCCCATGGAGGAAAGTGCGTATGGTGACCGTTGTATTCAATCCCGATGCAATTTCTGTGTTTCATCAACACTCAGATAGTCCGCAGATTACAGAATGACTCCAGGTGTGCATCGGAAACTACTACAGGTCTTCCAGGGAACGATCAAAGCGTAGACTGTTTGAGAGATTACTCCCATAAAGGAAAGTGCGCATGGTGACTGTTGTATTCAATCCCGCTGCAATTTCTGTGTTTCATCAACAGTCTGATAGTCCACAGATTACAGAATGCCTCCAGATGTGCATCATAAACTACTACTGGTATTCCAGGGAACAATCAAAGTGTAAACTATTTGAGACATTACTCCCATGGAGGAAAGTGCGCATGGTGACTGTTGTATTCAATCCCGATGAAATTTCTGTGTTTCATCAACAGTCTGATAGTCCACGAATTACAGAATATCTAAAGATGTGCATCGGAAACTAACACTGGTGTTCCAGGGAACGATCAAATCGTAGACTTTTGAGACATTCCTTCCATGGAGGAAAGTGCACATGGTGACTGTTGTAATCAATCCCGATGCAATTTCTGTGTTTCATCAACACTCTGATAGTCCACAGATTACAGAATGACTCCAGATGTGCATCGGAAACTAACACTGGTCTTCCAGGGAACGATCAAATCGTAGACTGTTTGAGACAATACTCCCATGGAGGAAAGTGGGCATGGTAAGTGTTGTATTCAATCCCGATGCAATTTCTGTGTTTCATCAACACTCTGATAGTCCACAGATTACAGAATGCCTCCAGATGTGCATCGGACACTACTACTGGTCTTCCAGGGAACGATCAAAGCGTAGACTGTTTGAGAGATTACTCCCATAAAGGAAAGTGCGCATGGTGACTGTTGTATTCAATCCCGCTGCAATTTCTGTGTTTCATCAACAGTCTGATAGTCCACAGATTACAGAATGCCTTCAGATGTGCATCATAAACTACTACTGGTATTCCAGGGAACAATCAAAGTGTAAACTATTTGAGACATTAGTCCCATGGAGGAAAGTGCGCATGGTGAATGTTGTATTCAATCGCGATGTAATTTCTGTGTTTCATCAACTCTCTGATACTCCACAGATTACAGAATGCATCCAGATGTGCATCGGAAACTACTACTGGTCTTCCAGGGAACGATCAAAGCGTAGACTGTTTGAGACATTACTCCCATGGAGGAAAGTGCGCACGGTGACTGTTGTATTCAATCCCGATGAAATTTCTGTGTTTCATCAACAGTCTGATAGTCCACGAATTACAGAATGCCTAAAGATGTTGATCGCTAACTAACACTGGTGTTCCAGGGAACGATCAAATCGTAGGCTGTTTGAGACATTCCTTCCATCGAGGAAAGTGCACATGGTGACTGTTGTAATCAATCCCGATGCAATTTCTGTGTTTCATCAACACTCTGATAGTCCACAGATTACAGAATGACTCCAGATGTGCATCGGAAACTAACACTGGTCTTCCAGGGAACGATCAAATCGTAGACTGTTTGAGACAATACTCCCATGGAGTAAAGTGCGCATGGTGACTGTTGTATACAATCCCGATGCAATTTCTGTGTTTCATCAACACTCTGATAGTCCACAGATTACAGAATGCCTCCAGATGTGCATCGGACACTACTACTGGTCTTCCAGGGAACGATCAAAGCGTAGACTGTTTGAGACATTACTCCCATAAAGGAAAGTGCGCATGGTGACTGTTGTATTCAATCCCGCTGCAATTTCTGTGTTTCATCAACAGTCTGATAGGCCACAGATTACAGAATGCCTTCAGATGTGCATCATAAACTACTACTGGTATTCCAGGGAACAATCAAAGTGTAAACTATTTGAGACATTAGTCCCATGGAGGAAAGTGCGCATGGTGAATGTTGTATTCAATCGCGATGTAATTTCTGTGTTTCATCAACTCTCTGATACTCCACAGATTACAGAATGCATCCAGATGTGCATCGGAAGCTAATACTGGTCTTCCAGGGAACGATCAAAGCGTAGACTGTTTGAGACATTACTCCCATGGAGGAAAGTGCGCATGGTGACCGTTGTATTCAATCCCGATGCAATTTCTGTGTTTCATCAACACTCAGATAGTCCACAGACTACAGAATGCCTCCAGATGTGCATCGGAATCGACTACTGGTCTTACAGGGAACGAACAAACCATAGACACTTTTCGACATTACTCCCATGGAGGAAAGTGCGCATGGTGTATGTTGTATTCAATCCCGAGACCATTTCTGTGTTTCATCAACACTTTGAAGGTCCACAGATTACAGAATGCCTCCAGATGTGCATGGGAAACTACTACTGGTCTTCCAGGGAACGATCAAAGCGTAGACTGTTTGGGACATTACTCCCATGGCGGAAAGTGCGCATGGTGACTGTTGTATTCAATCCCGATGCAACTTCTGTGTTTCATCAACAGTCTGATAGTATACGGATTACAGAATGCCTCCAGATGTGCATCGGAAACTACTACTGGTCTTCCAGGGAACGATCAAACCATAGACTCTTTGAGACATTACTCCCATGGAGGAAAGTGCGCATTGTGACTGTGTGTATGTTGTATTCAATCCCGAGACAATTTCTGTGTTTCATCAACACTTTGAAGGTCGACAGATTACAGAATGCCTCCAGATGTGCATAGGAAACTACTACTGGACTTCGAGGGAACGATCAAAGCGTAGACTGTTTGAGAGATTACACTTATAGAGGAAAGTGCGCATGGTGACTGTTGTATACAATCCCGATGCAATTTTAGTGTTTCATCAACACTCTGATAGTCCACAGATTACAGAATGCCTCCAGATGTGCATCGGAAACTATTACTGGTCTTCCAGGGAACGATCAAAGCGTAGACAGTTTGACACATTACTCCCATAAAGGAAAGTGCGCATTGTGACTGTTGTATTCTATGCCGATGCAATTTCTGTGTTTCATCAACAGTCTGATAGTCCACGAATTACAGAATGCCTCCAGATGTGCATCGGAAACTACGACTGGACTTCCAGGGAACGATCAAAGCATAGACTGTTTCAGACATTACTCTTATGGAGGAAAGTGCACATGGTGACTGTTGTATTCAATCACGATGCAATTTCTGTGTTTCATCAACACTCTGATAGTCCACAGATTACAGAATGCCTCCAGATGTGCATCGGAATCTGCTTCTGGTCTTCCAGTGAATTATCAAAGCGTAGACTGTTTGAGACATTACTTCCATGGAGGAAAGTGCGCATGGTGACTGTTGTATTCAATCCCGATGCAATTTCCGTGTTTCATCAACACTCTGATAGTCTACAGATTACAGAATGCCTCCAGATGTGCATCGGACACTACTACTGGTCTTCCAGGGAACGATCAAAGTGTTAACTGTTTGAGACATTACTCCCATGGAAGAAAGTGCGCATGGTGTATGTTGTATTCAATCCCGAGGCAATTTCTGTGTTTCATCAAAACTTTGAAGGTCCACAGATTACAGAATGCCTCCAGATGTGCATCGGAAACTATTACTGGTCTTCAAGTGAACGATCAAAGCGAAGACCGTTTGAGTCATTGCTTCCATGGAGGAAAGTGCACACAGTGACTGTTGTATTCAATCCCGATGCAATTTCTGTGTTTCATCAACACTCTGATAGTCCACAGATTACAGAATGACTCCAGATGTTCATCGGACACTATTACTGGTCTTCCAGGGAACGATCAAACGTAGACAGTTTGAGACATTACTCCCATAAAGGAAAGTGCGCATTGTGACTGTTGTATTCAATGCCGATGCAATTTCTGTGTTTCATCAACAGTCTGATAGTCCACAGATTACAGAATGCCTACAGATGTGCATCGTAAACTACTACTGGTCTTCCAGGGAACGATCAAAGCGTAGACTGTTAGAGACATTACTCCCATGGAGGAAAGTGCGTATGGTGACTGTTGTATTCAATCCCGATGCAATTTCTGTGTTTCATCAACACTCGGATCGTCCACAGATTACAGAATGCCTCCAGTTGCGCATCGGAAACTAACACTGGTCTTCCAGGGAACGATCAAAGCATAGACTGTTTGAGACATTACTGACATGGAGGAAAGTGCGAACGGTGACTGTTGTATTGAATCCCGATGAAATTTCTGTGTTTCATCAACACTCTGGTAGTCCACAGATTACAGAATGCCTCCAGATGTGCATCGGAAACTATTACTGGTCTTCCAGGGAACGATCAAAGCGTAGACTGTTTGAGACATTACTCCCATAAAGGAAAGTGCGCATTGTGACTGTTGTTTTCAATCCCGATGCAATTTCTGAGTTTCATCAACAGTCTGATAGTCCACAGATTACAGAATGCCTCCAGATGTGCATCGGAAACTACTACTGGTCTTCCAGGGAACGATCAAAGCGTAGACTGTTAGAGACATTACTCCCATGGAGGATGGTGCGCCTGGTGACTGTTGTATTCAATCCCAATGCAATTTCTGTGTTTCATCAACACTCGGATCGTCCACAGATTACAGAATGCCTCCAGATGTGCATCGGAAACTAACACTGGTCTTCCAGGGAACGATCAAAGCATAGACTGTTTTAGACATTCCTAACATGGAAGAAAGTGCGGATGGTGCCTGTTGTATTCAATCCCGCTGCAATTTCTGTGCTTCATCAACACTCTGATAATCCACATATTACAGAATGCCTCCAGATGTGCATTGGAAACTACTTCTTGTCCTCCAGGGAACGATCAAACCGTAGGCAGTATGAGACCCTACTCCCATGGAGGACTGTGCGCATGGTGACTGTTGTATTCAATCCCTATGCAAGTACTGTGGTTCATCAACTCTCTGATACTCCACAGTTTACAGAATGCCTCCAGATGTCCATCGGAAACTACTACTGGTCTTCCTGGGAACGATCAAAGCGTAGACTGTTTGAGACATTACTCCCATGGAGGAAAGTGCGCACGGTGACGGTTGTAATCAATCCTGATGCAATTTCTGTGTTTCACAACAGTCTGATAGTCCACGAATTACAGAATGCCTCCAGATGTGCATCGGAAACTACGACTGGACTTCCAGGGAACGATCAAAGCGTAGACTGTTTGAGACATTACTCTTATGGAGGAAAGTGCGCATGGTGGCTGTTGTATTTAATCCCGAGGCAATTTCTGTGTTTCATCAACACATTGAAGGTCCACAGATTACAGAATGCCTCCAGATGTGCATCGGAAACTATTACTGGTCTTCAAGTGAACGATCAAAATGTAGACCGTTTGAGTCATTGCTTCCATGGAGGAAAGTGCACACGGTGACTGTTGTATTCAATCCCGATGCAATTTCTGTGTTTCATCAACACTCTGATAGTCCACAGATTACAGAATGACTCCAGATGTTCATCGGAAAGTACTACTGGTCTTCAAGGGAACGTTCAAAGCGAAGACTGTTTGTGACATTACTCCCATGGAGGAAAGTGCGTATGGTGACCGTTGTATTCAATCCCGATGCAATTTCTGTGTTTCATCAACACTCAAATAGTCCGCAGATTACAGAATGACTCCAGGTGTGCATCGGAAACTACTACAGGTCTTCCAGGGAACGATCAAAGCGTAGACTGTTTGAGAGATTACTCCCATAAAGGAAAGTGCGCATGGTGACTGTTGTATTCAATCCCGCTGCAATTTCTGTGTTTCATCAACAGTCTGATAGTCCACAGATTACAGAATGCCTCCAGATGTGCATCATAAACTACTACTGGTATTCCAGCGAACAATCAAAGTGTAAACTATTTGAGACATTACTCCCATGGAGGAAAGTGCGCATGGTGACTGTTGTATTCGATCCCGATGAAATTTCTGTGTTTCATCAACAGTCTGATAGTCCACGAATTACAGAATGTGTAAAGATGTGCATCGGAAACTAACACTGGTGTTCCAGGGAACGATCAAATCGTAGACTGTTTGAGACATTCCTTCCATGGAGGAAAGTGCACATGGTGACTGTTGTAATCAATCCCGATGCAATTTCTGTGTTTCATCAACACTCTGATAGTCCACAGATTACAGAATGACTCCAGATGTGCATCGGAAACTAACACTGGTCTTCCAGGGAACGATCAAATCGTAGACTGTTTGAGACAATACTCCCATGGAGGAAAGTGCGCATGGTGACTGTTGTATTCAATCCCGATGCAATTTCTGTGTTTCATCAACATTCTGATAGTCCACAGATTACAGAATGCCTCCAGATGTGCATCGGACACTACTACTGGTCTTCCAGGGAACGATCAAAGCGTAGACTGTTTGAGAGATTACTCCCATAAAGGAAAGTGCGCATGGTGACTGTTGTATTCAATCCCGCTGCAATTTCTGTGTTTCATCAACAGTCTGATAGTCCACAGATTACAGAATGCCTTCAGATGTGCATCATAAACTACTACTGGTATTCCAGGGAAGAATCAAAGTGTAAACTATTTGAGACATTAGTCCCATGGAGGAAAGTGCGCATGGTGATTGTTGTATTCAATCGCGATTTAATTTCTGTGTTTCATCAACTCTCTGATACTCCACAGATTACAGAATGCATCCAGATGTGCATCGGAAGCTACTACTGGTCTTCCAGGGAACGATTAAAGCGTAGACTGTTTGAGACATTACTCCCATGGAGGAAAGTGCGAACGGTGACTGTTGTATTCAATCCCGATGAAATTTCTGTGTTTCATCAACAGTCTGATAGTCCACGAATTACGTAATGCCTAAAGATGTGGATCGCAAACTAACACTGGTGTTCCAGGGAACGATCAAATCGTAGGCTGTTTGAGACATTCCTTCCATCGAGGAAAGTGCACATGCTGACTGTTGTAATCAATCCCGATGCAATTTCTGTGTTTCATCATCACTCTGATAGTCCACAGATTACAGAATGACTCCAGATGTGCATCGGAAACTACTACTGGTCTTCCAGGGAACGATCAAATCGTAGACTGTTTGAGACATTACTCCCATGGAGGAAAGTGCGCATGGTGACCGTTGCATTCAATCCCGATGCAATTTCTGTGTTTCATCAACACTCAGATAGTCCACAGACTACAGAATGCCTCCAGATGTGCATCGGAATCGACTACTGGTCTTACAGGGAACGAACAAATCATAGACTCTTTTAGACATTACTCCCATGGAGGAAAGTTCGCATGGTGTATGTTGTATTCAATCCCGAGACCATTTCTGTGTTTCATCAACACTTTGAAGGACCACAGATTACAGAATGCCTCCAGATGTGCATGGGAAACTACTACTGGTCTTCCAGGGAACGATCAAAGCGTAGACTGTTTGGGACATTACTCCCATGGCGGAAAGTGCGCATGGTGACTGTTGTATTCAATCCCGATGCAACTTCTGTGTTTCATCAACAGTCTGATAGTATACGGATTACAGAATGCCTCCAGATATGCATCGGAAACTACTACTGGTCTTCCAGGGAACGATCAAACCATAGACTCTTTGAGACATTACTCCCATGGAGGAATGTACGCATTGTGACTGTGTGTATGTTGTATTCAATCCCGAGACAATTTCTGTGTTTCATCAACACTTTGAAGGTCCACAGATTACAGAATGCCTCCAGATGTGCATAGGAAACTACTACTGGACTTCGAGGGAACGATCAAAGCGTAGACTGTTTGAGACATTACACTTATAGAGGAAAGTGCGCATGGTGACTGTTGTATACAATCCCGATGCAATTTTAGTGTTTCATCAACACTCTGATAGTCCACAGATTACAGAATGCCTCCAGATGTGCATCGGAAACTATTACTGGTCTTCCAGGGAACGATCAAAGCGTAGACAGTTTGAGACATTACTCCCATAAAGGAAAGTGCGCATTGTGACTGTTGTATTCTATGCCGATGCAATTTCTGTGTTTCATCAACAGTCTGATAGTCCACAGATTACAGAATGCCTCCAGATGTGCATCGGAAACTACTACTGGTCTTCCAGGGAACGATCAAAGCGTACACTGTTAGAGACATTACTCACATGGAGGAAAGAGCGTATGGTGACTGTTGTATTCAATCCCGATGCAATATCTGTGTTTCATCAACACTCTGATAGTCCACAATTTACAGAATGCCTTCAGATTTGCATCGGAAACTAACACTGGTGTTGCAGGAACGATCAAAGCGTAGACTGTTTGAGACATTATTCCCATGGAGGAAAGTGCGCACGGTGACGGTTGTAATCAATCCCGATGCAATTTCTGTGTTTCACAACAGTCTGATAGTCCACGAATTACGTAATGCCTCCAGATGTGCATCGGAAACTACGACTGGACTTCCAGGGAACGATCAAAGCGTAGACTGTTTCAGACATTACTCTTATGGAGGAAAGTGCACATGGTGACTGTTGTATTCAATCACGATGCAATTTCTGTGTTTCATCAACACTCTGATAGTCCACAGATTACAGAATCCCTCCAGATGTGCATCGGAATCTGCTTCTGGTCTTCCAGTGAACTATCAAAGCGTAGACTGTTTGAGACATTACTTCCATGGAGGAAAGTGCGCATGGTGACTGTTGTATTCAATCCCGATGCAATTTCCGTGTTTCATCAACACTCTGATAGTCTACAGATTACAGAATGCCTCCAGATGTGCATCGGACACTACTACTGGTCTTCCAGGGAACGATCGAAGTGTTAACTGTTTGATACATTACTCCCATGGAAGAAAGTGCGCATGGTGTATGTTGTATTCAATCCCGAGCAATTTCTGTGTTTCATCAAAACTTTGAAGGTCTAAAGATTACAGAATGCCTCCTGATGTGCATAGGAAACTTCTACTGGACTTCGAGGGAACGATCAAAGCGTAGACTGTTTGAGACATTACACTTATAGAGGAAAGTGCGCATGGTCACTGTTGTATTCAATCCCGATGCAATTTTAGTGTTTCATCAACACTCTGATAGTCCACGGATTACAGAATGCCTCCAGATGTGCATCGGAAACTATTACTGGTCTTCCAGGGAACGATCAAAGCGTAGACTGTTTGAGACATTACTCAAATGGAGGAAAGTGCGCATGGTGACTGTTGTATTCAATCCCGATGCAATTTCTGTGTTTCATCAACAGTCTGATAGTCCACAGATTACAGAATGCCTCCAGATGTGCATCGGAAACTACTACTGGTCTTCCAGGGAACGATCAAAGCGTAGACTGTTAGAGACATTACTCCCATGGAGGAAAGTTCGCATGGTGACTGTTGTATTCAATCCCAATGCAATTTCTGTGTTTCATCAACACTCGGATCGTCCACAGATTACAGAATGCCTCCAGATGTGCATCGGAAACTAACACTGGTCTTCCAGTGAGCGATCAAAGCATAGACTGTTTGAGACATTACTAACATGGAGGAAAGTGCGCATGGTGACTGTTGTATTCAATCCCTATGCAAGTTCTGTGGTTCATCGACTCTCTGATACTCCACAGATTACAGAATGCCTCCAGATGTCCATCGGAAACTACTACTGGTCTTCCTGGGAACGATCAATGCGTACACTGTTTGAGACATTATTCCCATGGAGGAAAGTGCGCACGGTGACGGTTGTAATCAATCCCGATGCAATTTCTGTGTTTCACAACAGTCTGATAGTCCACGAATTACAGAATGCCTCCAGATGTGCATCGGAAACTACGACTGGACTTCCAGGGAAAGATCAAAGCGTAGACTGTTTGAGACATTACTCTTATGGAGGAAAGTGCGCATGGTGACTGTTGTATTTAATCCCGAGGCAATTTCTGTGTTTCATCAACACATTGAAGGTCCACAGATTATAGAATGCCTCCAGATGTGCATCGGAAACTATTACTGGTCATCAAGTGAACGATCAAAGCGTAGACCGTTTGAGTCATTGCTTCCATGGAGGAAAGTGCACACAGTGACTGTTGTATTCAATCCCGATGCAATTTCTGTGTTTCATCAACACTCTGATAGTCCACAGATTACAGAATGACTCCAGATGTTCATCGGAAACTACTACTGGTCTTCAAGGGAACGATCAAAGCGTAGACTGTTTGAGACATTACTCCCATGGAGGAAAGTGCGTATGGTGACCGTTGTATTCAATCCCGATGCAATTTGTGTGTTTCATCAACACTCAGATAGTCCGCAGATTACAGAATGACTCCAGGTGTGCATCGGAAACTACTACTGGTCTTCCAGGGAACGATCAAAGCGTAGACTGTTTGAGAGATTACTCCCATAAAGGAAAGTGCGCATGGTGACTGTTGTATTCAATCCCGCTGCAATTTCTGTGTTTCATCAACAGTCTGATAGTCCTAAGATTACAGAATGCCTCCAGATGTGCATCATAAACTACTACTGGTATTCCAGGGAACAATCAAAGTGTAAACTATTTGAGACATTACTCCCATGGAGGAAAGTGCGCATGGTGACTGTTGTATTCAATCCCGATGAAATTTCTGTGTTTCATCAACAGTCTGATAGTCCACGAATTACAGAATGTGTAAAGATGTGCATCGGAAACTAACACTGGTGTTCCAGGGAACGATCAAATCGTAGACTGTTTGAGACATTCCTTCCATGGAGGAAAGTGCACATGGTGACTGTTGTAATCAATCCCGATGCAATTTCTGTGTTTCATCATCACTCTGATAGTCCACAGATTACAGAATGGCTTCAGATGTGCATCGGAAACTAACACTGGTCTTCCAGGGAACGATCAAATCGTAGACTGTTTGAGACAATACTCCCATGGAGGAAAGTGCGCATGGTGACTGTTGTATTCAATCCCGATGCAATTTCTGAGTTTCATCAACACTCTGATAGTCCACAGATTACAGAATGCCTCCAGATGTGCATCGGACACTACTACTGGTCTTCCAGGGAACGATCAAAGCGTAGACTGTTTGAGAGATTACTCCCATAAAGGAAAGTGCGCATGGTGACTGTTGTATTCAATCCCGCTGCAATTTCTGTGTTTCATCAACACTCTGATAGTCCACAGATTACAGAATGCCTTCAGATGTGCATCATAAACTACTACTGGTATTCCAGGGAACAATCAAAGTGTAAACTATTTGAGACATTAGTCCCATGGAGGAAAGTGCGCATGGTGACTGTTGTATTCAATCGCGATGTAATTTCTGTGTTTCATCAACTCTCTGATACTCCACAGATTACAGAATGCATCCAGATGTGCATCGGAAGCTACTACTGGTCTTCCAGGGAACGATCAAAGCGTAGACTGTTTGGGACATTACTCCCATGGAGGAAAGTGCGCATGGTGACTGTTGTATTCAATCCCGATGCAACTTCTGTGTTTCATCAACAGTCTGATAGTATACGGATTATAGAATGCCTCCAGATGTGCATCGGAAACTACTACTGGTCTTCCAGGGAACGATCAAACCATAGACTCTTTGAGACATTACTCCCATGGAGGAAAGTGCGCATGGTGTATGTTGTATTCAATCCCGAGACAATTTCTGTGTTTCATCAACACTTTGAAGGTCCACAGATAACAGAATGCCTCCAGATGTGCATAGGAAACTACTACTGGACTTCGAGGGAACGATCAAAGCGTAGACTGTTTGAGACATTACACTTATAGAGGAAAGTGCGCATGGTGACTGTTGTATACAATCCCGATGCAATTTTAGTGTTTCATCAACACTCTGATAGTCCACAGATTACAGAATGCCTCCAGATGTGCATCGGAAACTATTACTGGTCTTCCAGGGAACGATCAAAGCGTAGACAGTTTGAGACATTACTCCCATAAAGGAAAGTGCGCATTGTGACTGTTGTATTCTATGCCGATGCTATTTCTGTGTTTCATCAACAGTCTGATAGTCCACAGATTACAGAATGCCTCCAGATGTGCATCGGAAACTACTACTGGTCTTCCAGGGAACGATCAAAGCGTACACTGTTAGAGACATTACTCCCATGGAGGAAAGAGCGTATGGTGACTGTTGTATTCAATCCCGATGCAATATCTGTGTTTCATCAACACTCTGATAGTCCACAATTTACAGAATGCCTTCAGATTTGCATCGGAAACTAACACTGGTGTTGCAGGAACGATCAAAGCGTAGACTGTTTGAGACATTATTCCCATGGAGGAAAGTGCGCACGGTGACGGTTGTAATCAATCCTGATGCAATTTCTGTGTTTCACAACAGTCTGATAGTCCACGAATTACAGAATGCCTCCAGATGTGCATCGGAAACTACGACTGGACTTCCAGGGAACGATCAAAGCGTAGACTGTTTCAGACATTACTCTTATGGAGGAAAGTGCACATGGTGACTGTTGTATTCAATCACGATGCAATTTCTGTGTTTCATCAACACTCTGATAGTCCACAGATTACAGAATCCCTCCAGATGTGCATCGGAATCTGCTTCTGGTCTTCCAGTGAACTATCAAAGCGTAGACTGTTTGAGACATTACTTCCATGGAGGAAAGTGCGCATGGTGACTGTTGTATTCAATCCTGATGCAATTTCTGTGTTTCATCAACACTCTGATAGTCCACAGATTACAGAATGCCTCCAGATGTGCATCGGACACTACTACTGGTCTTCCAGGGAACGATCAAAGTGTTAACTGTTTGAGACATTACTCCCATGGAAGAAAGTGCGCATGGTGTATGTTGTATTCAATCCCGAGGCAATTTCTGTGTTTCATCAAAACTTTGAAGGTCTAAAGATTACAGAATGCCTCCTGATGTGCATAGGAAACTTCTACTGGACTTCGAGCGGACGATCAAAGCGTAGACTGTTTGAGACATTACACTTATAGACGAAATTGCGCATGGTCACTGTTGTATTCAATCCCGATGCAATATCAGTGTTTCAGCAACACTTTGAAGGTCCACAGATTACAGAATGCCTCCAGCTGTGCATCGGAATCTAACACTGGTCTTCCAGGCAACGATCAAAGCGTAGACTGTTTGAGACATTACTCCCATGGGGGAAGGTGCGAATGGTGACTGTTGTATTGAGTCCCAATTCAATTTCTGTGTTTCCTCAACACTCTGATACTCCACAGATTACAGAATGCCTCCAGATGTGCATCGGAAACAACTACTGGTCTTACAGGGAACGATCAAGTCATAGACTCTTTGAGACATTACTCCCATGGAGGAAAGTGCGCATGGTGTATGTTGTATTCAATCCCGATGCAATTTTAGTGTTTCATCAACACTCTGATAGTCCACAGATTACAGAATGTCTCCAGATGTGCATCGGAAACTACTATTGGTCTTCCAGGGAACGATCAAAGCGTAGACTGTTAGAGACATTACTCCCATGGAGGAAAGTGCGCATGGTGACTGTTGTATTCAATCCCGATGCATTTTTTGTGTTTCATCAACACTCTGATAGTCCAAAGATTACAGAATGCCTCCAGATGTGCATCATAAACTACTACTGGTTTTCCAGGGAACAATCATAGTGTACACTGTTTCAGACATTACTCCCATGGAGGAAAGTGCGCATGGTGACTGTTGTATTCAATCCCGATGCAACTACTATTGGTCTTCCAGGGAACGATCAAAGCGTAGACTGTTAGAGACATTACTCCCATGGAGGAAAGTGCGCATGGTGACTGTTGTATTCAATCCCGATGCATTTTCTGTGTTTCATCAACACTCTGATAGTCCAAAGATTACAGAATGCCTCCAGATGTGCATCATAAACTACTACTGGTATTCCAGGGAACAATCTAAGTGTAGACTGTTTCAGACATTACTCCCATGGAGGAAAGTGCGCATGGTGACTGTTGTATTCAATCCCGATGCAATTTCTGTGTTTCATCAACTCTCTGATACTCCACTCTTCCAGGGAACGATCAAAGCGTAGACTGTTTGAGACATTACTCCCATGGAGGAAAGTGCGCACGGTGACTGTTGTATTGAATGCCGATGAAATTTCTGTGTTTCATCAACAGTCTGATAGTCCACGAATTACAGAATGCCTAAAGATGTGCATCGGAAACTATCACTGGTGTTCCAGGGAACGATCAAATCGTAGACTGTTTGAGACATTCCTTCCATGGAGGAAAGTGCACACGGTGGCTATTGTAATCAATCCCGATGCAATTTCTGTGTTTCATCAACACTCAGATAGTCCACGGACTACAGAATGCCTCCAGATGTGCATCGGAATCGACTACTGGTCTTACAGGGAACGATCAAATCATAGACTCTTTGAGACATTACTCCAATAGAGGAAAGTGCGCATGGTGTATGTTGTATTCAATCCCGAGACAATTTCTGTGTTTCATCAACACTTTGAAGGTCCACAGATTACAGAATGCCTCCAGATGTGAATGGGAAACTACTACTGGTCTTCCAGGGAACGATCAAAGCGTAGACTGTTTGAGACATTACTCCCATGGAGGAAAGTGCGCATGGTGACTGTTGTATTCAATCCCGATGCAATTTCTGTGTTTCATCAACAGTCTGATAGTCCACGGATTACAGAATGCCTCCAGATGTGCATAGGAAACTACTACTGGACTTCGAGGGAGCGATCAAAGCGTAGACTGTTTGAGACATTACACTTATAGAGGAAAGTGCGCATGGTGACTGTTGTATTCAATCCCGATGCAATTTCTGTGTTTCATCAACACTCTGATAGTCCACAGATTACAGAATGCCTCCAGATGTGCATCGGAAACTATTACTGGTCTTCCAGGGAACGATCAAAGCGTAGACTGTTTGAGACATTACTCCCATAAAGGAAAGTGCGCATTGTGACTGTTGTTTTCAATCCCGATGCAATTTCTGTGTTTCATCAACAGTCTGATAGTCCACAGATTACAGAATGCCTCCAGATGTGCATCGGAAACTACTACTGGTCTTCCAGGGAACGATCAAAGCGTAGACTGTTAGAGACATTACTCCCATGGAGGAAAGGGCGCATGGTGACTGTTGTATTCAATCCCAATGCAATTTCTGTGTTTCATCAACACTCGGATCGTCCACAGATTACAGAATGCCTCCAGATGTGCATCGGAAACTAACACTGGTCTTCCAGGGAACGATCAAAGCATAGACTGTTTGAGACATTACTAACATGGAGGTAAGTGCGGATGGTGACTGTTGTATTCAATCCCGATGCAATTTCTGTGTTTCATCAACACTCTGATAGTCCACATATTACAGAATGCCTCCAGATGTGCATTGGAAACTACTTCTGGTCTTCCAGGGAACGATCAAACCGTAGGCAGTATGAGACCCTACTCCCATGGAGGAAAGTGCGCATGGTGACTGTTGTATTCAATCCCTATGCAAGTTCTGTGGTTCATCAACTCTCTGATACTCCACAGATTACAGAATGCCTCCAGATGTCCATCGGAAACTACTACTGGTCTTCCTGGGAACGATCAAAGCGGAGACTGTTTGAGACACTATTCCCATGGAGGAAAGTGCGCACGGTGACGGTTGTAATCAATCCCGATGCAATTTCTGTGTTTCACAACAGTCTGATAGTCCACGAATTACAGAATGCCTCCACATGTGCATCGGAAAATACGACTGGACTTCCAGGGAACGATCAAAGCGTAGACTGTTTGAGACATTACTATTATGGAGGAAAGTGAGCATGGTGACTGTTGTATTTAATCCCGAGGCAATTTCTGTGTTTCATCAACACTCTGATAGTCCAAAGATTACAGAATGCCTCCAGATGCGCATCATAAACTATCACTGGTATTCCAGGAAACAATCAAAGTGTAGACTCTTTCAGACATTACTCCCATGGAGGAAAGTGCGCATGGTGACTGTTGTATTCAATCCCGATGCAATTTCTGTGTTTCATCAACTCTCTGATACTCCACAGATTACAGAATGCATCCAGATGTGCATCGGAAGCTACTACTGGTCTTCCATGGAACGATCAAAGCGTAGACTGTTTGAGACATTACTCCCATGGAGGAAAGTGCGCACGGTGACTGTTGTATTGAATCCCGATGAAATTTCTGTGTTTCATCAACAGTCTGATAGTCCACAAATTACAGGATGCCAAAAGATGTGCATCGGAAACTAACACTGGTGTTCCAGGGAACGATCAAATCGTAGACTGTTTGAGACATTCCTTCCATGGAGGAAAGTGCACACGGTGACTATTGCAATCAATCCCGATACAATTTCTGTGTTTCATCAACACTCAGATAGTCCACAGACTACAGAATGCCTCCAGATGTGCATCGGAATCGACTACTGGTCTTACAGGGAACGATCAAATCATAGACTCTTTGAGACATTACTCCCATGGAGGAAAGTGCGCATGGTGAGTGTTGTATTCAATCCCGATGCAATTTCTGCGTTTCATCAACAGTCTGATACTCCACGGATTACAGAATGCCTCCAGATGTGCATAGGAAACTACTACTGGACTTCGAGGGAGCGATCAAAGCGTAGACTGTTTGAGACATTACACTTATAGAGGAAAGTGCGCATGGTGACTGTTGTATTCAATCCCGATGCAATTTTAGTGTTTCATCAACACTCTGATAGTATACGGATTACAGAATGCCTCCAGATGTGCATCGGAAACTACTACTGGTCATCCAGGGAACGATCAAATCATAGACTCTTTGAGACATTACTCCCATGGAGGAAAGTGCGCATGGTGTATGTTGTATTCAATCCCGAGACAATTTCTGTGTTTCATCAACACTTTGAAGGTCCACAGATTACAGAATGCCTCCAGATGTGAATGGGAAACTACTACTGGACTTCGAGGGAACGATCAAAGCGTAGACTGTTTGAGACATTACACTTATAGACGAAATTGCGCATGGTCACTGTTGTATTCAATCCCGATGCAATTTTAGTGTTTCATCAACAGTCTGATAGTCCACGAATTACGTAATGCCTAAAGATGTGGATCGCAAACTAACACTGGTGTTCCAGGGAACGATCAAATCGTAGGCTGTTTGAGACATTCCTTCCATCGAGGAAAGTGCACATGCTGACTGTTGTAATCAATCCCGATGCAATTTCTGTGTTTCACCATCACTCTGATAGTCCACAGATTACAGAATGACTCCAGATGTGCATCGGAAACTACTACTGGTCTTCCAGGGAACGATCAAATCGTAGACTGTTTGAGACATTACTCCCATGGAGGAAAGTGCGCATGGTGACCGTTGCATTCAATCCCGATGCAATTTCTGTGTTTCATCAACACTCAGATAGTCCACAGACTACAGAATGCCTCCAGATGTGCATCGGAATCGACTACTGGTCTTACAGGGAACGAACAAATCATAGACTCTTTTAGACATTACTCCCATGGAGGAAAGTTCGCATGGTGTATGTTGTATTCAATCCCGAGACCATTTCTGTGTTTCATCAACACTTTGAAGGACCACAGATTACAGAATGCCTCCAGATGTGCATGGGAAACTACTACTGGTCTTCCAGGGAACGATCAAAGCGTAGACTGTTTGGGACATTACTCCCATGGCGGAAAGTGCGCATGGTGACTGTTGTATTCAATCCCGATGCAACTTCTGTGTTTCATCAACAGTCTGATAGTATACGGATTACAGAATGCCTCCAGATGTGCATCGGAAACTACTACTGGTCTTCCAGGGAACGATCAAACCATAGACTCTTTGAGACATTACTCCCATGGAGGAATGTACGCATTGTGACTGTGTGTATGTTGTATTCAATCCCGAGACAATTTCTGTGTTTCATCAACACTTTGAAGGTCCACAGATTACAGAATGCCTCCAGATGTGCATAGGAAACTACTACTGGACTTCGAGGGAACGATCAAAGCGTAGACTGTTTGAGACATTACACTTATAGAGGAAAGTGCGCATGGTGACTGTTGTATACAATCCCGATGCAATTTTAGTGTTTCATCAACACTCTGATAGTCCACAGATTACAGAATGCCTCCAGATGTGCATCGGAAACTATTACTGGTCTTCCAGGGAACGATCAAAGCGTAGACAGTTTGAGACATTACTCCCATAAAGGAAAGTGCGCATTGTGACTGTTGTATTCTATGCCGATGCAATTTCTGTGTTTCATCAACAGTCTGATAGTCCACAGATTACAGAATGCCTCCAGATGTGCATCGGAAACTACTACTGGTCTTCCAGGGAACGATCAAAGCGTACACTGTTAGAGACATTACTCACATGGAGGAAAGAGCGTATGGTGACTGTTGTATTCAATCCCGATGCAATATCTGTGTTTCATCAACACTCTGATAGTCCACAATTTACAGAATGCCTTCAGATTTGCATCGGAAACTAACACTGGTGTTGCAGGAACGATCAAAGCGTAGACTGTTTGAGACATTATTCCCATGGAGGAAAGTGCGCACGGTGACGGTTGTAATCAATCCCGATGCAATTTCTGTGTTTCACAACAGTCTGATAGTCCACGAATTACGTAATGCCTCCAGATGTGCATCGGAAACTACGACTGGACTTCCAGGGAACGATCAAAGCGTAGACTGTTTCAGACATTACTCTTATGGAGGAAAGTGCACATGGTGACTGTTGTATTCAATCACGATGCAATTTCTGTGTTTCATCAACACTCTGATAGTCCACAGATTACAGAATCCCTCCAGATGTGCATCGGAATCTGCTTCTGGTCTTCCAGTGAACTATCAAAGCGTAGACTGTTTGAGACATTACTTCCATGGAGGAAAGTGCGCATGGTGACTGTTGTATTCAATCCCGATGCAATTTCCGTGTTTCATCAACACTCTGATAGTCTACAGATTACAGAATGCCTCCAGATGTGCATCGGACACTACTACTGGTCTTCCAGGGAACGATCGAAGTGTTAACTGTTTGATACATTACTCCCATGGAAGAAAGTGCGCATGGTGTATGTTGTATTCAATCCCGAGCAATTTCTGTGTTTCATCAAAACTTTGAAGGTCTAAAGATTACAGAATGCCTCCTGATGTGCATAGGAAACTTCTACTGGACTTCGAGGGAACGATCAAAGCGTAGACTGTTTGAGACATTACACTTATAGAGGAAAGTGCGCATGGTCACTGTTGTATTCAATCCCGATGCAATTTTAGTGTTTCATCAACACTCTGATAGTCCACGGATTACAGAATGCCTCCAGATGTGCATCGGAAACTATTACTGGTCTTCCAGGGAACGATCAAAGCGTAGACTGTTTGAGACATTACTCAAATGGAGGAAAGTGCGCATGGTGACTGTTGTATTCAATCCCGATGCAATTTCTGTGTTTCATCAACAGTCTGATAGTCCACAGATTACAGAATGCCTCCAGATGTGCATCGGAAACTACTACTGGTCTTCCAGGGAACGATCAAAGCGTAGACTGTTAGAGACATTACTCCCATGGAGGAAAGTTCGCATGGTGACTGTTGTATTCAATCCCAATGCAATTTCTGTGTTTCATCAACACTCGGATCGTCCACAGATTACAGAATGCCTCCAGATGTGCATCGGAAACTAACACTGGTCTTCCAGTGAGCGATCAAAGCATAGACTGTTTGAGACATTACTAACATGGAGGAAAGTGCGCATGGTGACTGTTGTATTCAATCCCTATGCAAGTTCTGTGGTTCATCGACTCTCTGATACTCCACAGATTACAGAATGCCTCCAGATGTCCATCGGAAACTACTACTGGTCTTCCTGGGAACGATCAATGCGTACACTGTTTGAGACATTATTCCCCTGGAGGAAAGTGCGCACGGTGACGGTTGTAATCAATCCCGATGCAATTTCTGTGTTTCACAACAGTCTGATAGTCCACGAATTACAGAATGCCTCCAGATGTGCATCGGAAACTACGACTGGACTTCCAGGGAAAGATCAAAGCGTAGACTGTTTGAGACATTACTCTTATGGAGGAAAGTGCGCATGGTGACTGTTGTATTTAATCCCGAGGCAATTTCTGTGTTTCATCAACACATTGAAGGTCCACAGATTATAGAATGCCTCCAGATGTGCATCGGAAACTATTACTGGTCATCAAGTGAACGATCAAAGCGTAGACCGTTTGAGTCATTGCTTCCATGGAGGAAAGTGCACACAGTGACTGTTGTATTCAATCCCGATGCAATTTCTGTGTTTCATCAACACTCTGATAGTCCACAGATTACAGAATGACTCCAGATGTTCATCGGAAACTACTACTGGTCTTCAAGGGAACGATCAAAGCGTAGACTGTTTGAGACATTACTCCCATGGAGGAAAGTGCGTATGGTGACCGTTGTATTCAATCCCGATGCAATTTGTGTGTTTCATCAACACTCAGATAGTCCGCAGATTACAGAATGACTCCAGGTGTGCATCGGAAACTACTACTGGTCTTCCAGGGAACGATCAAAGCGTAGACTGTTTGAGAGATTACTCCCATAAAGGAAAGTGCGCATGGTGACTGTTGTATTCAATCCCGCTGCAATTTCTGTGTTTCATCAACAGTCTGATAGTCCACAGATTACAGAATGCCTCCAGATGTGCATCATAAACTACTACTGGTATTCCAGGGAACAATCAAAGTGTAAACTATTTGAGACATTACTCCCATGGAGGAAAGTGCGCATGGTGACTGTTGTATTCAATCCCGATGAAATTTCTGTGTTTCATCAACAGTCTGATAGTCCACGAATTACAGAATGTGTAAAGATGTGCATCGGAAACTAACACTGGTGTTCCAGGGAACGATCAAATCGTAGACTGTTTGAGACATTCCTTCCATGGAGGAAAGTGCACATGGTGACTGTTGTAATCAATCCCGATGCAATTTCTGTGTTTCATCATCACTCTGATAGTCCACAGATTACAGAATGGCTTCAGATGTGCATCGGAAACTAACACTGGTCTTCCAGGGAACGATCAAATCGTAGACTGTTTGAGACAATACTCCCATGGAGGAAAGTGCGCATGGTGACTGTTGTATTCAATCCCGATGCAATTTCTGTGTTTCATCAACACTCTGATAGTCCACAGATTACAGAATGCCTCCAGATGTGCATCGGACACTACTACTGGTCTTCCAGGGAACGATCAAAGCGTAGACTGTTTGAGAGATTACTCCCATAAAGGAAAGTGCGCATGGTGACTGTTGTATTCAATCCCGCTGCAATTTCTGTGTTTCATCAACACTCTGATAGTCCACAGATTACAGAATGCCTTCAGATGTGCATCATAAACTACTACTGGTATTCCAGGGAACAATCAAAGTGTAAACTATTTGAGACATTAGTCCCATGGAGGAAAGTGCGCATGGTGACTGTTGTATTCAATCGCGATGTAATTTCTGTGTTTCATCAACTCTCTGATACTCCACAGATTACAGAATGCATCCAGATGTGCATCGGAAGCTACTACTGGTCTTCCAGGGAACGATCAAAGCGTAGACTGTTTGGGACATTACTCCCATGGAGGAAAGTGCGCATGGTGACTGTTGTATTCAATCCCGATGCAACTTCTGTGTTTCATCAACAGTCTGATAGTATACGGATTATAGAATGCCTCCAGATGTGCATCGGAAACTACTACTGGTCTTCCAGGGAACGATCAAACCATAGACTCTTTGAGACATTACTCCCATGGAGGAAAGTGCGCATGGTGTATGTTGTATTCAATCCCGAGACAATTTCTGTGTTTCATCAACACTTTGAAGGTCCACAGATAACAGAATGCCTCCAGATGTGCATAGGAAACTACTACTGGACTTCGAGGGAACGATCAAAGCGTAGACTGTTTGAGACATTACACTTATAGAGGAAAGTGCGCATGGTGACTGTTGTATACAATCCCGATGCAATTTTAGTGTTTCATCAACACTCTGATAGTCCACAGATTACAGAATGCCTCCAGATGTGCATCGGAAACTATTACTGGTCTTCCAGGGAACGATCAAAGCGTAGACAGTTTGAGACATTACTCCCATAAAGGAAAGTGCGCATTGTGACTGTTGTATTCTATGCCGATGCTATTTCTGTGTTTCATCAACAGTCTGATAGTCCACAGATTACAGAATGCCTCCAGATGTGCATCGGAAACTACTACTGGTCTTCCAGGGAACGATCAAAGCGTACACTGTTAGAGACATTACTCCCATGGAGGAAAGAGCGTATGGTGACTGTTGTATTCAATCCCGATGCAATATCTGTGTTTCATCAACACTCTGATAGTCCACAATTTACAGAATGCCTTCAGATTTGCATCGGAAACTAACACTGGTGTTGCAGGAACGATCAAAGCGTAGACTGTTTGAGACATTATTCCCATGGAGGAAAGTGCGCACGGTGACGGTTGTAATCAATCCTGATGCAATTTCTGTGTTTCACAACAGTCTGATAGTCCACGAATTACAGAATGCCTCCAGATGTGCATCGGAAACTACGACTGGACTTCCAGGGAACGATCAAAGCGTAGACTGTTTCAGACATTACTCTTATGGAGGAAAGTGCACATGGTGACTGTTGTATTCAATCACGATGCAATTTCTGTGTTTCATCAACACTCTGATAGTCCACAGATTACAGAATCCCTCCAGATGTGCATCGGAATCTGCTTCTGGTCTTCCAGTGAACTATCAAAGCGTAGACTGTTTGAGACATTACTTCCATGGAGGAAAGTGCGCATGGTGACTGTTGTATTCAATCCTGATGCAATTTCTGTGTTTCATCAACACTCTGATAGTCCACAGATTACAGAATGCCTCCAGATGTGCATCGGACACTACTACTGGTCTTCCAGGGAACGATCAAAGTGTTAACTGTTTGAGACATTACTCCCATGGAAGAAAGTGCGCATGGTGTATGTTGTATTCAATCCCGAGGCAATTTCTGTGTTTCATCAAAACTTTGAAGGTCTAAAGATTACAGAATGCCTCCTGATGTGCATAGGAAACTTCTACTGGACTTCGAGCGGACGATCAAAGCGTAGACTGTTTGAGACATTACACTTATAGACGAAATTGCGCATGGTCACTGTTGTATTCAATCCCGATGCAATATCAGTGTTTCAGCAACACTTTGAAGGTCCACAGATTACAGAATGCCTCCAGCTGTGCATCGGAATCTAACACTGGTCTTCCAGGCAACGATCAAAGCGTAGACTGTTTGAGACATTACTCCCATGGGGGAAGGTGCGAATGGTGACTGTTGTATTGAGTCCCAATTCAATTTCTGTGTTTCCTCAACACTCTGATACTCCACAGATTACAGAATGCCTCCAGATGTGCATCGGAAACAACTACTGGTCTTACAGGGAACGATCAAGTCATAGACTCTTTGAGACATTACTCCCATGGAGGAAAGTGCGCATGGTGTATGTTGTATTCAATCCCGATGCAATTTTAGTGTTTCATCAACACTCTGATAGTCCACAGATTACAGAATGTCTCCAGATGTGCATCGGAAACTACTATTGGTCTTCCAGGGAACGATCAAAGCGTAGACTGTTAGAGACATTACTCCCATGGAGGAAAGTGCGCATGGTGACTGTTGTATTCAATCCCGATGCATTTTTTGTGTTTCATCAACACTCTGATAGTCCAAAGATTACAGAATGCCTCCAGATGTGCATCATAAACTACTACTGGTTTTCCAGGGAACAATCATAGTGTACACTGTTTCAGACATTACTCCCATGGAGGAAAGTGCGCATGGTGACTGTTGTATTCAATCCCGATGCAACTACTATTGGTCTTCCAGGGAACGATCAAAGCGTAGACTGTTAGAGACATTACTCCCATGGAGGAAAGTGCGCATGGTGACTGTTGTATTCAATCCCGATGCATTTTCTGTGTTTCATCAACACTCTGATAGTCCAAAGATTACAGAATGCCTCCAGATGTGCATCATAAACTACTACTGGTATTCCAGGGAACAATCTAAGTGTAGACTGTTTCAGACATTACTCCCATGGAGGAAAGTGCGCATGGTGACTGTTGTATTCAATCCCGATGCAATTTCTGTGTTTCATCAACTCTCTGATACTCCACTCTTCCAGGGAACGATCAAAGCGTAGACTGTTTGAGACATTACTCCCATGGAGGAAAGTGCGCACGGTGACTGTTGTATTGAATGCCGATGAAATTTCTGTGTTTCATCAACAGTCTGATAGTCCACGAATTACAGAATGCCTAAAGATGTGCATCGGAAACTATCACTGGTGTTCCAGGGAACGATCAAATCGTAGACTGTTTGAGACATTCCTTCCATGGAGGAAAGTGCACACGGTGGCTATTGTAATCAATCCCGATGCAATTTCTGTGTTTCATCAACACTCAGATAGTCCACGGACTACAGAATGCCTCCAGATGTGCATCGGAATCGACTACTGGTCTTACAGGGAACGATCAAATCATAGACTCTTTGAGACATTACTCCAATAGAGGAAAGTGCGCATGGTGTATGTTGTATTCAATCCCGAGACAATTTCTGTGTTTCATCAACACTTTGAAGGTCCACAGATTACAGAATGCCTCCAGATGTGAATGGGAAACTACTACTGGTCTTCCAGGGAACGATCAAAGCGTAGACTGTTTGAGACATTACTCCCATGGAGGAAAGTGCGCATGGTGACTGTTGTATTCAATCCCGATGCAATTTCTGTGTTTCATCAACAGTCTGATAGTCCACGGATTACAGAATGCCTCCAGATGTGCATAGGAAACTACTACTGGACTTCGAGGGAGCGATCAAAGCGTAGACTGTTTGAGACATTACACTTATAGAGGAAAGTGCGCATGGTGACTGTTGTATTCAATCCCGATGCAATTTCTGTGTTTCATCAACACTCTGATAGTCCACAGATTACAGAATGCCTCCAGATGTGCATCGGAAACTATTACTGGTCTTCCAGGGAACGATCAAAGCGTAGACTGTTTGAGACATTACTCCCATAAAGGAAAGTGCGCATTGTGACTGTTGTTTTCAATCCCGATGCAATTTCTGTGTTTCATCAACAGTCTGATAGTCCACAGATTACAGAATGCCTCCAGATGTGCATCGGAAACTACTACTGGTCTTCCAGGGAACGATCAAAGCGTAGACTGTTAGAGACATTACTCCCATGGAGGAAAGGGCGCATGGTGACTGTTGTATTCAATCCCAATGCAATTTCTGTGTTTCATCAACACTCGGATCGTCCACAGATTACAGAATGCCTCCAGATGTGCATCGGAAACTAACACTGGTCTTCCAGGGAACGATCAAAGCATAGACTGTTTGAGACATTACTAACATGGAGGTAAGTGCGGATGGTGACTGTTGTATTCAATCCCGATGCAATTTCTGTGTTTCATCAACACTCTGATAGTCCACATATTACAGAATGCCTCCAGATGTGCATTGGAAACTACTTCTGGTCTTCCAGGGAACGATCAAACCGTAGGCAGTATGAGACCCTACTCCCATGGAGGAAAGTGCGCATGGTGACTGTTGTATTCAATCCCTATGCAAGTTCTGTGGTTCATCAACTCTCTGATACTCCACAGATTACAGAATGCCTCCAGATGTCCATCGGAAACTACTACTGGTCTTCCTGGGAACGATCAAAGCGGAGACTGTTTGAGACACTATTCCCATGGAGGAAAGTGCGCACGGTGACGGTTGTAATCAATCCCGATGCAATTTCTGTGTTTCACAACAGTCTGATAGTCCACGAATTACAGAATGCCTCCACATGTGCATCGGAAAATACGACTGGACTTCCAGGGAACGATCAAAGCGTAGACTGTTTGAGACATTACTATTATGGAGGAAAGTGAGCATGGTGACTGTTGTATTTAATCCCGAGGCAATTCTTGTGTTTCATCAACACTCTGATAGTCCAAAGATTACAGAATGCCTCCAGATGCGCATCATAAACTATCACTGGTATTCCAGGAAACAATCAAAGTGTAGACTCTTTCAGACATTACTCCCATGGAGGAAAGTGCGCATGGTGACTGTTGTATTCAATCCCGATGCAATTTCTGTGTTTCATCAACTCTCTGATACTCCACAGATTACAGAATGCATCCAGATGTGCATCGGAAGCTACTACTGGTCTTCCATGGAACGATCAAAGCGTAGACTGTTTGAGACATTACTCCCATGGAGGAAAGTGCGCACGGTGACTGTTGTATTGAATCCCGATGAAATTTCTGTGTTTCATCAACAGTCTGATAGTCCACAAATTACAGGATGCCAAAAGATGTGCATCGGAAACTAACACTGGTGTTCCAGGGAACGATCAAATCGTAGACTGTTTGAGACATTCCTTCCATGGAGGAAAGTGCACACGGTGACTATTGCAATCAATCCCGATACAATTTCTGTGTTTCATCAACACTCAGATAGTCCACAGACTACAGAATGCCTCCAGATGTGCATCGGAATCGACTACTGGTCTTACAGGGAACGATCAAATCATAGACTCTTTGAGACATTACTCCCATGGAGGAAAGTGCGCATGGTGAGTGTTGTATTCAATCCCGATGCAATTTCTGCGTTTCATCAACAGTCTGATACTCCACGGATTACAGAATGCCTCCAGATGTGCATAGGAAACTACTACTGGACTTCGAGGGAGCGATCAAAGCGTAGACTGTTTGAGACATTACACTTATAGAGGAAAGTGCGCATGGTGACTGTTGTATTCAATCCCGATGCAATTTTAGTGTTTCATCAACACTCTGATAGTATACGGATTACAGAATGCCTCCAGATGTGCATCGGAAACTACTACTGGTCATCCAGGGAACGATCAAATCATAGACTCTTTGAGACATTACTCCCATGGAGGAAAGTGCGCATGGTGTATGTTGTATTCAATCCCGAGACAATTTCTGTGTTTCATCAACACTTTGAAGGTCCACAGATTACAGAATGCCTCCAGATGTGCATGGGAAACTACTACTGGACTTCGAGGGAACGATCAAAGCGTAGACTGTTTGAGACATTACACTTATAGACGAAATTGCGCATGGTCACTGTTGTATTCAATCCCGATGCAATTTTAGTGTTTCATCAACAGTCTGATAGTCCACAGATTACAGAATGCCTCCAGATGTGCATCGGAAACTACTACTGGTCTTCCAGGGAACGATCAAAGCGTAGACTGTTAGAGACATTACTCCCATGGAGGAAAGTGCGTATGGTGACTGTTGTATTCAATCCCGATGCAATTTCTGTGTTTCATCAACACTCGGATCGTCCACAGATTACAGAATGCCTCCAGATGTGCATCGGAAACTAACACTGGTCTTCCAGGGAACGATCAAAGCATAGACTGTTTGAGACATTACTAACATGGAGGAAAGTGCGGATGGTGACTGTTGTATTCAATCCCGCTGCAATTTCTGTGTTTCATCAACACTCTGATAATCCACGTATTACAGAATGCCTCCAGATGTGCATTGGAAACTACTTCTGGTCTACCAGGGAACGATCAAACCGTAGGCAGTATGAGACCCTACTCCCATGGAGGACTGTGCGCATGGTGACTGTTGTATTCAATCCCTATGCAAGTTCTGTGGTTCATCAACTCTCTGATACTCCACAGATTACAGAATGCCTCCAGATGTCCATCGGAAACTACTACTGGTCTTCCTGGGAACGATCAAAGCGTAGACTGTTTGAGACATTATTCCCATGGAGGAAAGTGCGCACGGTGACGGTTGTAGTCAATCCCGATGCAATTTCTGTGTTTCACAACAGTCTGATAGTCCACGAATTACAGAATGCCTCCAGATGTGCATCGGAAACTACGACTGGACTTCCAGGGAACGATCAAAGCGTAGACTGTTTGAGACATTACTCTTATGGAGGAAAGTGCGCATGGTGACTGTTGTATTTAATCCCGAGGCAATTTCTGTGTTTCATCAACACATTGAAGGTCCACAGATTACAGAATGCCTCCAGATGTGCATCGGAAACTATTACTGGTCTTCAAGTGAACGATCAAAGCGTAGACTGTGTGAGTCATTGCTTCCATGGAGGAAAGTGCACACGGTGACTGTTGTATTCAATCCTGATGCAATTTCTGTGTTTCATCAACACTCTGATAGTCCACAGATTACAGAATGACTCCAGATGTGCATCGGAAACTACTACTGGTCTTCAAGGGAACGATCAAAGTGTAGACTGTTTGAGACATAACTCCCATGGAGGAAAGTGCGTATGGTGACCGTTGTATTCAATCCCGATGCAATTTCTGTGTTTCATCAACACTCAGATAGTCCAAAGATTACAGAATGCCTCCAGATGTGCATCATAAACTACTACTGGTATTCCAGGGAACAATCAAAGTGTAAACTATTTGAGACATTAGTCCCATGGAGGAAAGTGCGCATGGTGACTGTTGTATTCAATCGCGATGTAATTTCTGTGTTTCATCAACTCTCTGATACTCCACAGATTACAGAATGCATCCAGATGTGCATCGGAAGCTACTACTGGTCTTCCAGGGAACGATCAAAGCGTAGACTGTTTGAGACATTACTCCCATGGAGGAAAGTGCGCACGGTGACTGTTGTATTCAATCCCGATGAAATTTCTGTGTTTCATCAACAGTCTGATAGTCCACGAATTACAGAATGCCTAAAGATGTGGATCGCAAACTAACACTGGTGTTAAAGGGAACGATCAAATCGTAGGCTGTTTAAGACATTCCTTCCATCGAGGAAAGTGCACATGGTGACTGTTGTAATCAATCCCGATGCAATTTCTGTGTTTCATCAACACTCTGATAGTCCACAGATTACAGAATGACTCCAGATGTGCATCGGAAACTACTACTGGTCTTCCAGGGAACGATCAAATCGTAGACTGTTTGAGACATTACTCCCATGGAGGAAAGTGCGCATGGTGACCGTTTTATTCAATCCCGATGCAATTTCTGTGTTTCATCAACACTCAGATAGTCCACAGACTACAGAATGCCTCCAGATGTGCATCGGAATCGACTACTGGTCTTACAGGGAACGATCAAATCATAGACTCTTTGAGACATTACTCCCATGGAGGAAAGTGCGCATGGTGTATGTTGTATTCAATCCCGAGACCATTTCTGTGTTTCATCAACACTTTGAAGGTCCACAGATTACAGAATGCCTCCAGATGTGCATGGGAAACTACTACTGGTCTTCCAGGGAACGATCAAAGCGTAGACTGTTTGGGACATTACTCCCATGGAGGAAAGTGCGCATGGTGACTGTTGTATTCAATCCCGATGCAACTTCTGTGTTTCATCAACAGCCTGATAGTATACGGATTACAGAATGCCTCCAGGTGTGCATCGGAAACTACTACTGGTCTTCCAGGGAACGATCAAACCATAGTCTCTTTGAGACATTACTCCCATGGAGGAAAGTGCGCATTGTGACTGTGTGTATGTTGTATTCAATCCCGAGACAATTTCTGTGTTTCATCAACACTTTGAAGGTCCACAGATTACAGAATGCCTCCAGATGTGCATCGGAAACTATTACTGGTCTGCAAGGGAACGATCAAAGCGTAGACAGTTTGAGACATTACTCCCATAAAGGAAAGTGCGCATTGTGACTGTTGTATTCAATGCCGATGCAATTTCTGTGTTTCATCAACAGTCTGATAGTCCACAGATTACAGAATGGCTCCAGATGTGCATCGGAAACTACTACTGGTCTTCCGGGCAACGGTCAAGGCGTAGACTGTTTGAGACATTACTCCCATGGAGGAAAGTGCGCACGGTGACTGTTGTATTCAATCCGGATGCAATTTCTGTGGTTCATCAACAGTCTGATAGTCCACGAATTACAGAATGACTCCAGATGTGCATCGCAAACTACTACTGGACTTCCAGGGAACGATCTAGGCGTAGACTGTTTGAGACATTTCTCTTATGGTGGAAAGTGCGCATGGTGACTGTTGTATTCAATCCCGATGCAATTTCTGTGTTTCATCAACACTTTGAAGGTCCACAGATTACAGAATGCCTCCAGATGTGCATCGGAAACTATTACTGGTCTTCCAGGGAACGAGCAAAGCGTAGACAGTTTGAGAATTACTAACATGGAGGAAAGTGCGCATGAGAAATGTCGTATTCAATCCCGATGCAATATCAGTGTTTCATCAACACTCAGATACTCCACAGATTACAGAATGCCTCCAGATCTGCATCGGAAACTACTACTCGTCTTCCAGGGAACGATCAAAGCGTAGACTGTTAGAGACATTACTCCCATGGAGGAAAGTGCGCATGGTGACTGTTGTATTCAATCCCGATGCAATTTCTGTGTTTCATCAACACTCGGATAGTCCACAGATTACAAAATGCCTCCAGATGGGCATCGGAAACTACTTCTGGTCTTCCAGGGAACGATCAAACCGTAGGCTATTTGAGACCCTACTCCCATGGAGGAAAGTGCGCATGGTGACTGTTGTATTCAATCCCTATGCATGTTCTGTGTTTCATCAACGCTCTGATACTCCACAGATTACAGAATGCCTCCAGATGTTCATCGGAAATTACTACTGGTCTTCCAGGGAACGATCAAAACGTAGACTGTTTGAGACATTTCTCCCTCGGAGGAAAGTGCGCTGGGTGACTGTTGTATTCAATCCTGATGCTATATCTGTGTTTCATCAACAGTCTGATAGTCCACGAATTACAGAATGCCTCCAGATGTGCATCGGAAACTACTACTGGACTTCCAGGGAACGATCAAAGCGTAGACTGTTTGAGACATTACTCTCATGGAGGAAAGTGCGCATGGTGACTGTTGTATTCAATCCCCATGCAATTTCTGTGTTTCATCAACACTTTGAAGGTCCACAGATTACAGAATGCCTCCAGATGTGCATTGGAAACTATTACTGGACTTCCAGGGAACGATCAAAGCGTAGACTGTTTGAGACATTACTAACATGGATTAAAGTGCGGATGGTGACTGTTGTATTTAATCCCTATGCAAGTTCTGTGTTTCATCAACTCTCTGATACTCCACAGATTACAGAATGCCTCCAGATGTGCAATGGAAACTACTACTAGTCTTCCAGGGAACGATCAAAGCGTAGACTGTTTGAGACATTACTCCCATATAGGAAAGTGCGCACTGTGACTGTTGTATTCAATCCCGATGCAATTTCTGTGTTTCATCAACACTCTGATGGTCCTTGCATCCGTGCGTCGCTGCGGTCCGGTCCCAGGTCGACGCGCACGTGCACCTTCCGCCGACCACTGGCGACAACATCGATGTACTGTGGAGACCTCACGCCCCACGTGTTGAGCAATTCGGCGGTACGTCCACCCGGCCTCCCGCATGCCCACTATACGCCCTCCCTCCGTCAACTGCACATACGGTTCACGTCCACGCTGTCGCGGCATGCTACCAGTGTTAAAGACTGCGATGGAGGTCCGTATGCCACGGCAAACTGGCTGACACTGACGGCGGCGGTGCACAAATGCTGCGCAGCTAGCGCCATTCGACGGCCAACACCGCGGTTCCTGGTGTGTCCGCTGTGCCGTGCGTGTGATCATTGCTTGTACAGCCCTCTTGCAGTGTCCGGAGCAAGTATGGTCGGTCTGACACACCGGTGTCAATGTGTTCTTTTTTCCATTTCCAGGAGTGTAGATTTCTCATCTTCGCCATAGGAAAGTGTGAATAATTGATCGGCTGCCAAAGCGACAAACAAGTTGATGCACTGAGCTGCTCTTGGGAAGAACTTTGTAAAACTTGTTTTTGCCTTGAGCAAATAGACCACTAATTATGCCCAAGCCACTTATACTACCCAACACCTACTTTGCTATGTTTGGCAATGTTTTGCGTTATTGAATGAACGCCAATCATATTTTTCTTGGAATGGCGAGTCGGCGGCTGGAGTGGCCGAGCGGTTCTAGGCGCTACAGTCTGGAACCGCGCGACCAATACGGTCGCAAGTTCGAATCCTGCCTCGGGCATGGATGTGTGTGATGTCCTTAGGTTGGTTCGGTTTAAGTAGTTCTACGTTCTAGGGAACTGATGACCTCAGAATCTGTCTCGCGTGTG